>NC_135480.1:133021694-134221694 GCF_052094955.1 Ictidomys tridecemlineatus
TTTGAACTCATGCATTGATGAAGTTAGTGCCCTCATAATCCAACCATTTTCCCAAAACCCCACTTCTGAACACTGCTGCACTGGGGCCCAAGCCTTCAACAAATGAGCCTTTAGGGGACATTCCAGCTCCAAACCACAACAGTTGACCTTACCAAACTGTTCTGCAAAGGCTTCTTGGCCTTCTCATTTAAAACCCTGAGCAGCCCCTGCAAATATCCCCAAGCCTAGCTCTAACTAATCCTTTCTGTCTTGAACACCATAATGTTGTATTTCAAAAGTCATGATTTGGATACAGAGAACCCGGGTCCCCATCCTGGTTCTTCAGTACACCAGCCAGACCAGGTAACCTCTCCAACTTCATTTTCTCAACATTAACAGGGGGTATGAAAACCTGAGTTACCTGTATCACACAGAGTGATTCTGAAAATCAACCTAGATGAAAAAATAAAAAGCATTGTTTTCTAATACTAGTTTCTAAATGAATATAGATATTTATCCTTTATTACCAAAGCTTAAAAATTTCAATTCTCTGCTCTGAATATTCTCTCTGCCCAATCAAATGTACCAGCCTTGATACACTATTGACTTTAAGTGTTCAGGGTCATAAATCTAAGCTGCACAGAATATAACCCTTAAATATGCATTTTAATGAGCCGAGGAAGGATTTAAAACAGATATATAAAGTGGTTTCCCCACTGAGCATTTTAATTCAAAGCATAAAAAAAAAATTCCTCGATAGATAAAGAAAGAATTCCTAAGGAGCACAGAGGAAACCAAAAAAGGGCACAGTGGCTCTCTATGAACTTAAGAAATATGCAGATTGTGCTTCTCAGAATTTTGCTTGGCATTTTGCATTTTGAAATAGTCTTCTTAAAAGTACTTGTCAAGAAAATACATCATCAGCCCTTGCTCATCATATACTATATTTTTTTTTCAGAGAAACATAACAATTCACCCTCAAGTCAATGAATAGCAAAAGCAATAAAATTAAATCATGCTAATAGCTGCCCTCTCTTCCTTCAATCTTCAGATCTTATTATTTTCACAAAACAAATACTCATATATCATAAAAAATTTTGAAACTACTGCATTTAACAAATGCAGAAACCAAATTCTGAATATTGTGCACTAATGTGGGTTCTCTTTGGGGGAGTTGTAACTCAGAAATGCAAGAGAATATCCGGTGAGTCAAATACAATGTTTATATTCATTCTTTCTAATGCCTAGAAACTTGGGCTATAAAACTAATATAACTGAGAAAAATAGAGATTAATATTTATGCATAATATTAATTTTCACATAAGATTTTCTAACCCAAGTTTCCTCTATCGAGAATAACTACCCCACCTATATTAACATGTGTCTAAACTTATCAAGAGACAGACTAAGGAATTGGATTGCTAACTCCAAAACTGGTATTGACCAGGAGTCCCTCAATCCTTCTAGTGAACTAAGGGATTTAGAACATGGAGTGGCAGATGACTACACAGACTAAGAAATCACAACCTGAGCTACTTCTTCCTGCTATTCCTTGGGTCTTGTCTCCCTGCTCTCCAACCCCCATAACCCCATAACCTCCATTTTTGGCTCTGTACTTCTTTCTTTCTCCCAGTTCATGTTTCTCACTCATGTTTCTGCTCATGATTTTGGCATTATAATACCCTGATATTCTCAGAATTAACATTTACAGTTTTGACTCTTTGGAACCATAAAGGGGCGGAAAGGTGAAGAAATAGGTCCATATTGCCAAAGCAAGAATTGGCCTCCTATATATTACAAGTCTGCTGTGAGAATGGAAGTTGCTTTAATAAGGAAGTGTTTCTACTTGGCTTCTCCACATGCTCTCCATGTGCCTGTAGGCAATATCTCTGATCCTCCAAATAAAGCCCACATCTACTGCTAGTAATGCAAGTGAAGAGATGAGGAGGATCCCCATTAATGTGATGATCCTTACCCAAAAAAGAAAACAAGTTTGCAGAACAGTCCACATGGTAGATCGGTCTCATTACTATCTCTAGGTCTTTGCCTTTTACTGTGTAACTTTTCATGACCTCCCATGGTAAGCAGGGTGATTTCCCTTAAGTCTCACTCTGGGTTCATCCATGCGACTTGTTTTAGCCAGTAAAATGAAGTATAGGGTTGACAGATTTATTAAATAAAAAAATATAGGCTATTCTAAGAGAAATTAGTGCATTTCAAGGCTAGATCCCAAAAATCTTTGCATGTTTCTGCTTATTTTTGTGCCTCTCCCTGCCTGAGCTAGATTGGTTTTGGAGACAAGTCATAAGGAACCGAGCCAGATCTCTCTTGTCACTCTAATTGAGGTCATCTGGTTCAGTCAACAGTCCCCCAATCTTCGTTCAAATGAATAATCCCTGCCAGATCTGCAGAACCGTCTGGTTGGCCCCCAATAGAACCCCCTAACAGTAGGCATTGCTTGCTACAGGCCTCCAAACCCATGGCTGCTTGTAATGCAGCATTATGATATTAATAGCCAGAATAGCCCTTCAGGGGAAACAGGCTGTGATGAAACTTGTGAACTTGTTGATACAAACAGAATCTGGTGATTTTCCTATAAATGCCATGTACTTCTCCCCTTCCTACCTCAAACTGTACATTGAAACACCAGGGGAGAAAGCCCCCCAATTATCTATTTCTTCCCTCTGAACAATGAGCTGAAACCCCTCTTATATACCTATTGCCCTTCTCTCCGTGACCCCTACGAATTAGGTCGACATGTTGGCGTTGCCTAAGGCTCCTAATAACAAGGGCCAGTTATGACAAGCTTGTTCTTCTGTGGCTTCTGAAGATCACAGACCCAAATAGCTTGCTTAATATTCCAGGGAAGGGAAAGATTCAAGATACACATCTCTCTAATCAGAGTTACTCTGGGTTACGTGTGCAGTAGCATGTGAGAGCTGAATTCCTGCAGTTCAGCTCCAACTGGGATAATTGAACAGACGCAATCTATAGAAATGATGGTAAGACAAGACCTTCACCTTCATATACAAATAGATAAAAGAAATGACCCCAAGACCTTGTTTGGCTCCCCCTTTCCTGGGAGGATGTTGGTGGCCCAAAGGACAGACTAAAGAGAATTTCAAGGATGTCTCAGAAAATTTTGAAATATGTTCCCTACAATTGGTGGAGGACTAATTCTTGATTCATGACTGAAGAAGCAAAAATAAGGTACTATCTGAGATCTGCCTTCTCTTGGGGAACAAAGAACTATCCAAGGAGCTGTCTCACTCTTTCAGAGATGGTGAGGAGACACTTGCATTCTTAGGGCTCCATGAGCAAAGGATGCTGGGATTTGGTGGGAGCCATGCCAAAGAGTGACCAAGTTAATCTTGTTTGGGGTCCGGTTCAATGTGGAAATCCAGCTGGCTGGACAACCACAGCAACAGGTTGGAAAGGTTTCAATGGATCCATACCGGCTGACAGAGGAGCTTCAAATGGCCACCTGAAATATACATAAATCTACATAGGTAAAGGAAGCTGCAGGCAGCAGAACTCAACAGCCTCCCTCTGAAAGCCCCAAAAAGCACCCATGGAGAAAGTGTCTGTTTGACTCACCAGAGATCTAGCTAGGGATGGCAACTTTAGGTCCTAGGTAACAAATGAACCCAGCCCTGTGAGAACCATATTTCTGTACCTTTCCTCCCACCTTGACTCTGGCAGAGAACCAGCAGGGGAGGGAAAATGCAGAGAGGGAGAGGTAAGCAAGGAGAGGCAGCGGAGAAAGAGTAAACCAGTGCATCACTCCTGAAGAAACGGAAATGATTGAATGCTATCACGTTCAAAGTTTTGATTAACATCTCTACCGTGACATTCTAATTACTGAATTGAGATTGTGTTTGCAACCTAAAGTGACCTTGGAGTGCCTTCTGTATTAGAATGGAGGCAAAAGCAGTAAGATCTGCCAGAGTTGATGTCCCAGGGCAAGGGAAAATTAATCCCACTGAATCAAGCTTCAAGGTATGTTGGGTGAAAGACTATAATGCCTATTTTGTTTATGTCACAGTGATGCTTGTTAAACTCGCTGGTTACACATTGCTGAAGCTGTGTTTTCTACCCTTGATGATTTACACATGGTTGTTTTCCACCCCCTCCCCCTAGTGTTTTGCTTGCACTTAGAAATAAGGTGAAATTTTTTGCTTTCAGTCCACTGGATCCTGGTTGTGATCAGAAAGAGATTATTGAGGGTAAGAATTCTCAGGGATCAAAGAACATCAGGGCTTAAAATATGTAAGGTGAACTGGAAGGACTAGGGGGCATTTCACGTAGCCTTCAGGTCTCTACTGGCCATCTGATCTGAATGAGTCGTGACGGGGCACATTCCATTCTCTACTCCCAGGGACATCTTTTCTTCTGTGTCTTCTACACCCCAGGTGACCCAGCTCAGTCTCCAGAAGTGAAAAAGAAACCTCTTTCCTGGGCCTCAGACTCAGTCTCCATTTATATATTTTAAGAGTTACTGCAAGAACACTATGAAATAGCCTAAAGCAAGGCTCACTAGAGAAAGTAGAGATGGCAATTAGCATCAGAATCCCGTTGTCTGATACGACAGCTCGCGGGCATTGCAGACATAGAAAATTCCCTTCATTTTAAAACACGTCCCCACATAAAGTGAAAACATTGGGAAGAGAGAAGAATCTCCATTATTCACTTTTTGTTTGTGTGCTGTTGGATCCCATTCTTAAGATATAAAATAAATTGAACATAAATTATTGTTTTAAAACAGCCAAGGCTAGCTTTTACTTGGGCTGGTGAGACTAATCCTCAACCAGCTGGCATTAAAGGAAACTTCTTGCTTATATTTTCCTGTCTCCTCGTGGCGCCACACAAGTCCAAACCTGGTGGCCAGATGAGATCCTTTCTTAGTTGTACCCCAGACTAAGCCTGACAGAGGGGAGAGTGGAGGAGGGAAGAGAGCAGCCCTACTGGAGCCTGGAAAGCCCCTGACAAATCATTTGCTATAAAGCAAAGACAGTGAAACAAAAAAGAGGGACATTTACTTTATCTCTGAAAAAGCAAGAAGGACCCAGAGCTCACACAGGAGAAAACAATGCAAAAGGGAAATTTCTCATGGAGAGATAGATCTGGACTAGCTTAGCTCAGAAATTCAGCCTGCACATGTCTCTTCCCTGTTGGAGGACTCAGCCGTGGCTACCTCCAACCACAAACACAAATCCACACACTTCCAAAATTGTTTCATGTTCTCGGTTCAATCTGGACTATTCAAATGTTTAATCCACTTCAACAAGAAGTTATTAAGCCTTCACTTAGGACAGGGATGATGCAGGGTGGCAAAGAAGAAGAAAACATGGATCCTACCCTCAGAGGGCTGTTGATCAAGGACACAAACATGATTAATACAGATAACTACAAAATACTTTTTGGTATATGCTACAATACAAGAAACACAAAGAAGAGAAAGATTAAATCCATCCAAAAGAGAAGGAAACAGAGTGTTGAGAGAGCCTTATAGACACAGTGGCTTCTGAGATGTGCGTTAAATAAAGAGGTAAGGAGAGGGAAATGAAATAGAAGAGACTGTTCGACGGCCGGAGGATAACTGAAACACTAGCATTTCCAACCTTCATTAAACTAACCTATCCCAAGAGGCCAACTGGATGAAATTCCAAAAGATGATGGTACTGAGGGGAAATTGGAAACGCAGGATATGTTATCATTATAGTTGCAGAGTAGGAACAGAACAGAGAATCAGACCCCATTCTGTGATAGTAGGAGCAAATGTGACTCTCTTTCTGCTTCCTAATTGCCCTGTCCTGAGCTGTTTTCCTCCTCCAAGCCCTTCCATCATGATGTTCTGCATCACCTCGGGCCCAGAGCTATGCAGTCGGCCATCTGCGGACTCAGACTTCTGAAACCATGACCCAAATAAACTTTTCCTCCCTTCTGTTGTTTATCAGGTCTTTTGGTAACAAAAATAAAAAAGCTGACTAAAGCCAGCAGTTAAATCTGAACCAGATTCTTTGGATTCAAAAGGCAGGAGTGAATCCCAAATGTAGCATGACAGCTACTATTACCCTGCCTAAATTATTGGATGTTTAATTCCATTTTTTAAAAGATCTTCTTTAATTTACTTTAAGGCAATCATATGAGAAGATAACATAGGCAATTATCAATTTTCTCTACAAATGCATATATAAACTGCATATGCTATCAAGAGTCCTTTGAAAAGTCACCTGAGAAGATCTGCAGCTAATACCTTTGGGAAAGAAATGTGAGATATTTCATAGACCCATGATTATAAGGTCAGAGACTGAGAAACGAACTGAAACTACAGGTGTCCTCTATAAATGTGACCATCCAGGCCAACTGCTTCATTGTGTGGAAGGGTCAAACATCAGTGATGCCTCCTTATTGGACAGCGCTCCCAAACTTTGCCACACTCTGAACTGTCAATCATTATGTGAAACAAATATGCTCATTCTTAGTGATCAAATGGTTCAGGCTAGATCACTTAGGAAAATTTCTCTGGAAATTGCTATTTTCATGTCAATAGGTACAAAACTGAAACATTAACTATAGTTGAAGGGCATTAACAAAGTTTCAGTTTCTTCCCTTATGGAAAGGGGATAAAAATTGTGCCAATTTAAAGGAGGTACTATGAGGAATAAATGAGTTGAAGAGTTCTTTAAAAACAATATGTGATACATAATAAGCACCTTGTGAGTGTGCCCACAGGACACAGGAATTAAAGGTCAGTCGTCAATCTCTTTGTGGCAACCTTGGTATAGGAATTAATCCAAAATATGCTATTTGGTATTAATTCCAATTAAGAATTTTCTGTCTATATGACCCAGGAGACAGGGAGGTTGAACAGAATCTGATTCCCACCTCTTTTATGACCCAAAACCACACATCCAGAAAAAGGGGAAGGCCTTTCTAAAGGAAGAGTCCCTCTTTATTAATAGCCATAGCTCTCCCCTTCACATCCAAACCCGCCCATTGGAGCCCTTTCAGCTTTAACCACAAGTGTGGTCATTTGGCTTTTCAAATGACCACATGCCTCAGGAATCCCCTCCTTGTCTGGTCAGACATCTGAGGCTCTGCTGTCTCTGATCATAATCAATAAGGAGACCTCAGAAGTTTAGAGAAGCTTCAACTGAGCCACTTACAAATGTTCTCCCATCATTCCTGGAACGAATTAAGCAAGTGGCATTTAGAGTTACTCTTTCTGCTTTAGGATAACATGGATGTGTTGCAACATGGATCTGATTCTCTTTCCTGATTTCCTAGGGACTTTTGCACAGAAGCTAGAGATGAGGACTCAACCCTCAGAGCCTTTGGATATGAGGAAAGTCCCTGTTGGAAAGAGAAGGAAACTAACCTTGCTGGGCCCCTGATGAACAGTCCCAGCTGAGCTCTTTTCTAGCAATGAAATTTCTCTAAACTCCACAACAATACATTACTGGAAAATCTCTTAGTTTTGGTATCAGCTCCCATCTCTGCATTCTGAAGAAAGTCTGGCTTGCACAACACTTGAGGTCGGTCAGTCCTTACAAAGGTACATGAAACTAAGTGTGAGGACTTGGGGAAGGATTTCTGTTGGCTCCTGCTAATTCTTCTGGCACTTTTGTATATGTATTTAACTGAGGAAGAAACTGAGTGTTGGTGAGGTTAAATAACATCTGAAGTTCACGCCAGCTCAGAGCCAGGACATAACAGTGCTAGATGTTGGCCTCCCATTCAGCACCCAGTCCACTGTAGTCCACTGAAGGGGTAGAGGTCATGAGGGAACAGAACCAAGGCAGGACAGAAAATGGTCACCACAGAGGCCTGTAGTACTGAACACAAGCCAGGTGTTTCTGGTGGTCTAAATAGAGTTCTGCTGGTCACTTGAAGCTGATTTGGAACTGTTTGACTTTGGGGGCTTCCTGCTTTGTTCAGCAGGAAGACAGATGGAGATAGGGGCTGGGCCAGCCGCACAGTGACAAAAAGAGAAAGTGAGGCAAAACTTCAAGAATGAATCTGACAGGATTTTTCTATTTTCTTTTTCCTAGTGGAATGCACTATATTTCAGAACCAAAACAGAGAATTCAAAATCAAAGCAAAGCAAAGTCAGGTGCATTGGAGCACATTTGTAATCCCAGCAACTGGGGAGGCTAAGGCAGGAAGCTTGCAAGTTCCAGACCAGCCTCAGCAACTTACAGAGACACTGTGTCAAAATAAAATTAAAAAAGGGCTGGAGATACAAATCCAGGCAGAGCACTCCAGTGTTCAATCTTCAGCAACAAATTAATTAATTAAGAAGTGAAGCAGGATAATATCATGCTAAGCAAAATAAGCCAATCCCACAAAACCAAAAGCTGAATGTTTTCTCTAACATACAGATGCTAACTCACAATAAGGAGGGGGCACCAGGGAAGAATAGCATTACCTTAGATTAGGTAGAGGGAAGTGATGGGAGTGGGGGAGGAGATATGGGAATAGGAAAGATAGTAGAATGAAACAGACATTGTTACTGTTGGTATATATGTGACTGCATGACCAATATGATTCTGCAACATGTACACTCCAAAAAATGAGAAGTTGTATCCCATCTATGTATGATATATCAAAGTGCATAAATGCATTTTACTGTCATATACAACTAATTAAAAATATTTTTTAAATTTTTTTATAAAAGTAAAGCAGAGCAAGCAAAATTCCTGACTCAGTCATCCCATTGGAATCAGGGAGAAGTCCCTAAGAATCTCTGGCCAGGTAAAAGCTCACTGTCCTAGTCACAGAGTAAATACCTAGATCAAATAGCTTTGGAACAGGTCCTGGAAAGGGAGCTTCCTCAGAGAGTAAAAATGGATTGTGGGGTTCTCATTCTGGGAAGAAACAGCCTACAACTTTAAAAGATGTTTGTAGAAACATATTGTCTATATGTATGGTCTTTATTCTACGAATAGAATTTCTCTCTATAATTTTGCATTTAGAGTGCTGGCAAGAGATTTGCCAATCCCTGCCTACCTGGGAGAGGTGCTGCCTATCTGGAGGAGATCATCAACCTGAACTAGGAACCTGATGGCAGTTCTGAATGGTTCACTTGAGATGGAATAATCCTATAGAGAAGGTACACAACACTTCCCAAACTTTGGTTATCTAGTCTGGTGTGCAGACTCAGACACCTGCCAGGGATCACCCATGAAACTGCAGGGAACTGGGCCTGCAAAGCCGATGAGATATTCAATTGCTTGTGAAAAGTGGACTTGTCCATAAGTTCATGGGTAAAGGAAGATGATACATTTGAATGCAGGAAATGTTCTTCCTGCTAAGAAAAGCAAGAGAATAGATAAGTAAAGTGGCCCATTTTAAGGACTCAGAATGAAAAGACAGCCCAGATGAAAGGCTGGCTTCTCATTGTAGGCTCTTTTTCTATCCTTTTGTGCTATTAGAGGTTAAAACTGTTAGGCATAAAGTCTGGCCTTCTTTAAAAGCTGGAGGTCTTGCCAACCTGCTGTAGTATCATAGCTCCAGTGCAAGAAAGGAAATGCCTAGAGTTGAGACTTTTTAAAATGACATTAAAAGTATATAAGATATAAAAATATAAAGTACGTAAGGCATTGACTCTAAAATATGAAAAAAAAACGATGCATCAGAACTATGATAAAATGCAATGGCAACAAAACAAGGAAGGCTTGATCTTGTTCAAACTGGAACACCATTTTACTTCCTTCACTACTTCTTTAGAAAATGGGTCTTTATTGTTCCTCCAGGTTATTCATTCTGATTACTAATGTCAACACAGTTACACTGATAAAATTCTGTTTCAGTAAGTTCCAAGACGGTGTTTGAGCTAGCATATCCCACTTTATGCAACAGATGAATTACATGAAAATTTAAAGTGGAAAGAATCTGGGCACAGTGCCCAAATGTATAAGAAAAATGTCCTTCTATGAAGGGATTTAGGTTTTCTGCAAATTATCAGGTATTTAGTAAATTATTTGTAAAAAGATCAATCCTTTTAGGAAGGCATTATCACTTCAAATATATCTGAATTTTCACATACTGAGATTTCCTACAGCAAGGCAGGACTGAGCTTTATCATCTTACTACTTCTGATTGGCTTGATTTTTTAAAAAGAGTCTTGTACAATTTGTATTGCTAGTATAAAACTTAAGTATATGAGGCCTGACCCTATAAGTGAGAAGAGAATAAATTGGAGGCCACAGGGGTACAATTCGGTATATTAACTCACCCTCTGATTTAAATTTCAGCTTAATGGAATGAAGTCACAGCTGGGTGGAGAGAAGAATGGTTTCCTGCCAGTCTATGTAGCTGCCTAGTCAGGAGAGAGAACTACTAGTCGCTCCCCAGTGGGCAGCAATGTAAGGCTGAGTGTGGGCAGAAAAGTTAAAGTTCCCCCACTCGGGGGGACGCACATGCACACCAGTCCTATTGTATTACTCAATACATAAGTTGAAGAAGATCAAAAGATAATAGAGGTCCTAAGAAAGAAATTTCTTTCTCACACATAAATGGGCAATTCAAGACTATCAAGTGGCTTCTTGTTTGTGTGGAGCTCAGGATGCCTCTAGACTTTCTTCCATCACTGAGAAGTGGTTTGTATCCTTGTAGTCCCAGGTGGATACCAGCACATGGTCCTGAATAGATACCAGCAGTCATTTCAAACATTGGATTATTATTCCTGTTCTTTTCTAAACTAATAGAGGTCACATGACCACTTGAACTATAAATCACATTCCTAGTCTCCATTGTAGTTAGAATTTCTGGCTAAAGGGATGTGAAAGAAGGAGTTGAGCACAACTTCTTCCTTTTCTTTACACCATCTTGGACAAGAAAGTCAAAGCCCACCAGGTCCCCATAACAGCCTCTCCTGCCTGCTTTTACATGAAAGACAAATAAACTTCCATCTTTTCAGCTGCTGTCCTTTGTATTTCTGCTAAACCCTGTGGAAATGAAATCCTATCTAAGATACCCACATCAAAGGAAACTTCATGAGGGGAAAAATGTTGATAACCCACAAGTTCTCATCACTAACCCTTTTCATTTATGCATTTGATAAACATTTGTCTAGCATATGTAATATTTCCAATGGTTGCCAGGCCCCTTAGATGATATAGAAAGAATGTGCCCTAATCCCTTCCCTCAAAAAACTTCATATGAAATAGAATAATGAAGTGTGCAATACTGAGTATATACCAGGCACTACTGTGGTGATTTTCACATGTTTAATATCATTTTTATCTCTCCTTTCATCCAAAGGGTTTATTATGTCTTATCTACCCTAAATCATTAAAAGTATGCTCTTCAGATCTCTAGAGACCTCCTATAGATCACCTAACTCCTATAATACCTTCTTCTAAAAATATTCAGCTACTGTTGTATTATTTGCAAAATAAGCCAATGTTCAAAATTCTTAGTAGAGGTGAACATCAAAGCTCTTTGGGAATTGCCCAGGGCTGTCCTTGTCAGAAGAATCTAATCAAGATTTAGAGTTATATTTCTGAGCCATGAGTCAACTAGTACACCAGATTGCTTCATAGGTGTCTACATGAAAAGCAAGAATGCAAGGCTGTATCTGACAAGTTCCAAGTATATCTGATGCTTGCTTTTGTGTAACTAGTTCCTCTTGAAAGACCACCTAGGCATTGTAATTTTCCCAATGTCACTATGTGTCCTAAATCAAGCACAAGCTTATTCCTCCCCCAACTATAAGAAAGTTAGGGTCACCATACCTACATCATGGACACAAAAATGTCACCTCACTTGTTCCAACACTATGACTGCAATCTGCATTTTATCTCTTTTTCTCACTGCCCAAAAGAAATCCCTGGTCAATTTCTTTCCTAAATATCATTTTTGTCTGTTTCTTTTGGGACTTGAGTCTTTTTTTCTCTGGGCATTTTTCTTCCCATATTTCACACATAAAATAGCATTTGAAACCTTTATTTCCCTTCATCCAATGGGTTTATTTATTATAATTATGACTAATTTACCCTGAAGCATACAAAATAGCTTGCCCAAGTTTTTGTAGAATTATTATATCATCTCCTAAGTCATATCACACTTTGTGATAAAACCCGACTCTTATTATATCATTTGCAAAGGTAAGGCAATGTTGAAAATTCCAGACTTGCAAAAAGTCTACATGGAATAAAATTTTTTTAATTACATAGAATTAATTTTTTAAATCAATTAAAGCTTTTATGTGTGCTCAAATTATAATACCAATTCTGGATGATCACCCAAGGTATGAGAAAAAGCCTGGTTTGCCTCCCCACTATAAGGGTAGTGCAAAAGATGACAAGAGGGCTGGGCTGTAGCTCAGTGGTAGAGCACTTGTCTAACATGTGTGAGGTACTGGGTTCTATCCTCAGCACCACATATAAATAAATGAAATAAAAGCATTCTGTCCATCTACAACTACCAAAAAATAAAAATTAAAAAAATTAAAAAACTCTCTTATATACCAGGATGACTTGTCCCAGAGAATTACCTACATTTAGCCCTGTAGGAGTCCTTGCCATAGATAATTTTGAAGAAAGGGACCCTGATTTTTTATGTTATTTATGATTAACTAATAAAAGAGACTAACAATCCCCAGATCCTACTGGCTTTACAAAAATCAAGGCTCATTTCTTATTCATATCAACATCCAACTGGGCTTTTACTGACCAGCCTTCAATGTGGAGATTTGGAGGCCCAGACTCCTAATATGTGGGAGTTCCACAGAACAGTTCCTCTACATTTGACCAAAAGACAAGAGACAGGAAAAAATACGAATTATTATGCTACTATTTCGTGTTTAACCTGGATATTACATTGGGCCTACCATATCCTATCATCAAGAACCTATGGCTCTACCCTGATTACAAAGGAATCTGGGAAAAGTAGATTCCCGGCATGGCCTTGGAGAAGGAAGTAGGGCTGGAGACCAAGAGCCAGTCTCTGTCCCAACCTTGAGGACAGGACATCAAAAGTTAGTTTCCACACCTGCATCAAATGGTTGGTCTACATTTTTGAGTCCCTCAGTTGCATATGTCCAGTGACTATGAGGCACCACATACAAAGGAAGGAGGATCTTAGCCATGAATTTGCAACCCCCAGTTGCAGTGTTTTCCAATGGGCTTCAATTTCTGTTGCTATTCCTGCCAGCCATCCCCCACTGATCTCCAATGCCACCATAACATGCCTTTCCACAGTTCTGGAAAGTAGAACAGTGATCTGTTCACCTCCATAGAGAAACAGAGAAAACCCAAAAACCCTTGTACTGATTTGAAGAGTTGACTCTACTCCAGTGTTTGTTTTCAATAACAGTGTCCTGTCTTCAGGAGGGATTCTTTCCTAAGACCTTCAAGAAAGTGGCCTTTTCAGTCCAGCACTTTGTAACCTATCAGAGTTGTAATGGCAGATTACTCTGAACACATGATCCTCTGAGGCTGGGATAGAAGCAGCAGCAATGAACTCAACGTTGGCTATGGCGATACGGTACTTATTATGGCCCTAGAACTATTCACATATCCATGAGTTCTTATTATAGAAACAGAGTAAGATTACCCTTCCTTAGTACCTTGAAGTCAGTGGAGTTTTGAGACTTGACTTGGCCAATGAGATAAAAGTGGAAATAATATATCATTTCCAGTTAGAAATCTGAAGAACCACTACTTGGCTCTTCTGTGTCTCCCATTATCACCACCCTCCACCCTGTGATGATCTGGTGATACTTTATCCCTCCGAAAATTGGCACAGCAGCTATGTTCCATAAAAGGTCTGTCACCCTGGGTGCCCAAGAGACCACAATGATCAGAGGTCCCCAGTGATTTATTAGACATGTAGCATAAAGAAAAATATATTCTCAGGCACGGTGGTGCACGCCGGTAGTCCCCGTGACTCCAGAGGCTGAGGCAGGAGGATCGCAAATTTGAGGCAAGCCTCAGCAACTTAGTGAGAACTTAAGCAACTTAGCAAGACCTTGTCTCAAAATAAAAAAATAACAAAAAATAAGGCTGAGATGTGATTTAGTGTTTAAGTAATGTTGGGTTCCATCCCTGATACAAAAAAGAAGAAGAAGAAGAAGAAGAAAGGAATGAAGGAAAGAAGGGAGGGATGAAGGGAGGGAGGGAGGAGGAAAGGAAGCAAAGAAGGAAGGAAAAATAAAATAAAAATAAAAATTTATTTTTCTTTATTAAGTCACTAAGAATTTTAAGAATAATCTAATGACATAAAAGACATGGATCCCACGTGATTCCTTTTTAGGGCTCCATTTTTTTCCATGTAGTATCATTTTGTTATGAAAATTTTCATGCTTGAAAATTACATGTATCAAATTCTTAAAATATGCTCATGTACCTACTACCTTGCACCTGAGAGATAGAACACAACCAGTCCCTTCAATCTCTAGCATGTGACTTACCTGTATAGATTGCTCCTCCCTTCCCTCAGAAGATAGTGACTATCTTATTTTGGTTTAATAATCCATTGTCTTTCTTAATAATTTTATCTCATATATACATTTCTTAGTGTTGCAGATTGTTTAACTTGATGCAAATGAAAATTTGTGTATATTCTTCTAGAACAAGCTTCTTAAGTCTAATATTATGTTTTGAAGATTCATCCATTCCAATCCATACAGCTTTATTTTATTCACTTTTGCTTTAGCATAATTTCTGTTGTATGAATCTAACAACATGAACTTACCCTTTCTCCTATCGGCTAGTCATCTGTATTTCCTTTCTCAGAAACTACATTAATAAAAAGATTCTGGTATCTCTTCTAGTGTACATATGCAATAAACCCTTTAAAGAGTACATCTAAGAAGGGAAAGGTTGAGTTGTGTACTGTTCACATGATCTACTTTATTAGGTAAGATCAAACTGCTTTCTGAATTGGCTGAACCAGTTCACATTACCACCAGCTCAAGGAGAAATCTCTTTGTGATACATTCTCGCCAACACTTGACATTATTGGTCTTTTTCATTTTTGCCACTCTGGTGGATGTAAAATGGTATCTCACTGTGATTTTGATTTGCATTATTTTTAAAGCATACTTTCACTATATGTAAATTCAAGAAACCAAGGTGAGAAACCATTTAAAATAATTTGCCACAGGTATCTTTAAGAACTGGATAAATGCACGATCTAGGCCCCTTCTTAGAGAAGAGGCCAAGTCATAATTGTTCACATTTTTTTGGACAATAGAAAAATAGCAACAGGCTTGGGCTACTGCTTGTATTGTAGGTTGAAAAGCTGTTTCTTAAATGGCTCCTTTTAGGAGGTTAACAGTATTATCAAAAGTCATCAGAAAAGCAAATACATTTCAGAGAAATCACAAACATCCCTTTTATCTTACCAGATAAAGAGATTTAGTATAAATCCTAATGCACCCACTTGGCTATACACAATTTATAGCAGAGGAAGAGTTTGAAACACTTTCATATAAACAACCATAGGTTGGGGGTTTTTTTAAGGTCGCTAAAAGGCTGTTTGACACTTTCTGCAAGGTCAGGGAGCTTCTCAGTATAAGAACCCATTCTGGATAACATCAGGACTCCTTTCCCACTGACCCAGCAGCTCCATTAAGCACTGTTTTCATCTCTGCAGGCTTTACTTTTATATAATATTTACATCGTTGACACCTTCTTTTAGTGAATCCCTAATATAAACAAGGGGTATAATAAGTCCTAATGCATTTTAACAAGATTTTAAAATACGTGGCTATGGGTTGAGAACAGTCAAATGGAGCACAGATTAAAGCAAAATTTTATAACACCACAATCTCTTATGACAAAAACAACTCCATCATTTAAGTCCAGGAAAGAGAGAGTCTCCATGTGTTTATTCACCAATTAGAGTTTGATGGACTACAAATGCTGTCTGACCAGTCAAATTCAGCAGCACAGTCCTTTAGCAGAAAACTATACACTCAAATTATAAACTTAGAAGAGAGACATGAAAATAAATTTGTTTTGCTCCATAATATCTATGTACTCATGGGAACCGTGCGTTTCATGAACCACAGCAATAATACATGAAGAGCAAATCTTTGTAATTCAGCATCTTAATGAAATAAGAGGTGAACCATCCATGACTAAGATTCTGCCTGATCTATTTCAGATGGAAAGGGTCATTTCAAAGTGTATTTAGTAACTGTCTGACCAATCTGGATATAAGAGGTGGTTTCTGATTAACTCACATTTCCAGTTTATTTTTTCTCTGTGAAGCTCAGTGATGATCCAGGAGTTCCCAGCATCAACAGTAGCCATTTTGGGGGTAGAAAGTCCAGTGCAATGGAGAAGTTCAGACCAAATAAATGCTACTCAAACTGATCTATGGACTGTCCATGGCTGGTGACTCCATTGTTCTAGGCCTGAAGTGAGGTAGAACATCATGGTGGAAAGGCATGGCGGAGGAAAGCTGCTCAGTTTATGGCCCAGGAAGCAGAGAAAGAGAGGGAGGAGCCAGGGACAGACATAGCCCATGTCACTGTCCCCCTCCCCACCGACAGTTTCCTCCAGTCACACCCCACCTGCCTACAGTTACCACCTATTAGTCCATTTGAATTATTAATCCATCAAATGGATTAATCCACTGATGAGGTCACATCTCATCATTTCACCTCTGACTATTGTTGTATTTCTTAACACATGAGCTTCAGGGGACATTTTAGATTCAAACCACAAAGATGCTTAAGTAACTTTTAAACCCTCACCTGAGCTGATGTGTTGTGGTTTCTAGAATACCAGCCAATTTATGTTCTTTTCAAAATGAACAAAGTGTAGCATTTAGGAAATTAACAGCTGCAGATTATAGTGGCCACCTTCCCTCCTTCTGTGCCTGTCTAGGAAGAACAACCTAGGTGTTCCTGGCCTCTTTAAGACTTCCATCAGCAGCTCTGCCACAGAAAAGAAGAAGTCTACTGCCAAGTCAATTACCACTGGGAGTGATAGGCTTTTAAAGAGATTAAACTACTATTCTACTGAAAGAAAATGATGAATTCTCAAATGGGGCCCAAGTAATAATCCATTTGCTCAGCTACAAACATACTTAGCCTTGTTGACCAATTATCTAGTTTCATCTACATTGTTTTAATAAGTGCCTTAGAATTATTCTGGAAAGGGATGCACAACTTAGAGAGCTGCTTTTACACAAAATGAGGACCGTTGTCTCAGAGGAGGAGAACAGCCACAGGAGTCTGAGGGGTGGGAACCACATCTCTGAATCAAAGCCATTTAAAGAGTGTTCTGAAACAAATAAGTTTTAAGTTCTGAGAATATCGCAGTTGCAGTCATTTCTTCCCTTTGATGTAGCTACTACTAAATATTTATGTACATGTCTCTGTGCCTTGGTTTCCTTATCTGTAAAACGGGGACAATAATAGTGCCTATAAGGATGAATAAATGCCAAGTTTCAAAAGTAGTTCTTGATACATAGTGAGTGCTACATAAAATCTCCCAGGATCTCAGTTACGTCTTTGAGCATATTTGATTTTGGCTGTATGTTAAGCACACATGGGGCAGCAGGCCAATGTTGGAGGGAGGGAGATGCTGGAGTTTGTAGAAAACACTACTTTTCAAGAGATATACCCCTCAGGAAGCTGGGTGCTGTGGCTCACACCTGTAATCCTAGTGGCTCAGGAGGCTGAGGCAGGAGGATCACAAGTTCAAAGATAGCCTCAGCAAAAGTGAGGCATTAAGCAACTCAAGGAGACCCTGTCTCTAAATAAAATTCAAAATAGGGCTGAGGATGTGACTCAGTGGTTGGGTGCCCCCCACCCAAAAAAAGAGCTACACCTCAGGGGTTGCATCAAATACACTGACTTCATTTCTGACCAGAAGTAAAATCTCGAGTTGTTGTCTCCATCTCTTTTTCTGTGAGCTGAATGAATCTAAACCTAAAATTTCCCCTAAAAATCCAAAATCAAACATAACTGGCTGGGGGGGCCCTGCTTTTACCTTCCAGCCCCATTAGGTCTCCAGAAATAAGCAGACACTAATCTAGGAATCTGTGTTCACTTCCTTGTTTTGGAGGGGTTTGTGATCCATAGAAGAAGAAATTGCCTTTGGACAACTTGACTCCCAGGCTTGTTTTTCCAGAAGCGTAAGATTCCTGAGGAATGAGCCTAGGGGTGAAGAGGGCCGAGGATGTTGAAGATAACAAAGGGAGCAAAGGGAATCTTCCCAGACTGAGAAGGGGGTAAAGTTTGTTGGATTTCTCAGACAGTGAGCTTCATACCTGGCCCTGCCAGCACCTTGGAAGGTGTCGGGACTTCAGAAGGTGTACTTTATGGGTGTAGTGTCCAGGAGAGTCTGAACATCAGCAGCAATGGCAGGAACAGCTGCAGAACTGCCCACCTCCAATGAGTTGTCCAGCTTGGGACACAGGACTTCCATGCTCTGGTGTTCTGAAGCGAGAGGGCTTGCTCCTGACCATCTCTGGAAGCTCCCTGATTCTTAGGTGGCCTTAGAGCAAGAGAAAGAGAATTCCATCCTCATGGCCTCCTTTCATGATAACCGGGGCAGGAATTCCTTGCCATTAGAGAGAAACGGGGACTCAGATGGAGTTAACAAGAATAAAGAGATCTTACACTTAATAAGCACTAGAGATTTATAAGGACAAAGAGGAAACCAGGAAGGAAAAAGAAAGTCCTATCATTGAGAGGAGAAAGAAAAAGAAGGGAGAAGGGAACAAAAGCAAAGTGTCCCCACGCCATGGGGACAAGTGACTGTGGACTGCAGAGCAAGCCAACCGATCGCCACGCAGAGCTGTTCTTTCCCCTTCCTGAAAAAAAAAATGTATATATTCTTGATGATAAAATGAAAAACTGTATTTAATGCTATGGTTTTGCATGACTGAGAGTCAGCCAACTCTCAGCGATGACTGGATTTAATTACATTGTGCATGTCTGAGTGTTTGCTTGATGGGCCAGTGAGGCTTGATAAGTAATAAAATGATTCTCATTAATTCGCAAATACAGCCCATAAAATTTATTTTCTTGCCTTTGTTTCGGCAAAACACTAATTATGTTGTAATCAACACTTTCACATATTTTGTGTTCTATTGACAGCAGTGCCAAAATAAGCACTTCTCTTGAAATATTATTGTTCTGAAGTAATTTTTCATTACTAATTTTTATTTGGAGAGCAAACTCTGCCAAAGCCATACCAAGTACCCTTGTCATTAAAGTTCCTTTATATATCACGTTCAAACACTGTGTTCGGATGGCACACAATAGATTACTTTTACCACTGATGATATTACAAAGTACTTTCATTTCACCATAAAATAAGAGATTTTCATCGACTCTTATCCAGAGCTATGAACAGAAAACCAAGACTTCTCACATCATGTCTATATCTACAGCTGTACAGATTTCGGGGTCACTTGGATTAGTTCTAGAAACTTTTTCTCAGACTCCATGCGAATCTGCAAATACCTCTGGTACCACAGAGAAGAAAAGTTGATGTTCAGCACAACTGAAATGATACTTGATCACAGACTCACTCCCATTCATGTTACCAGAAGAAAATGGTTTGACAACTTAATTAATTTGTCTTTTTTCTTACCTAAGCACTTCTGCCACTCAAATTTCTTTTCAAACTAGTGTTCGTCTCTGATGTATTGAAGTAGCAGCCGTGCAGCCCCTGAAGTCTCCATGAATTTGGATGGAGGGTAAGAAGAGACAGACTTCTGAGGCCTGAATAGTGTTAGTTATGGGGGTGAATGTTTGGGCTAACATGGTCCCAGCAAGTAACAGTGGATCCCAAGTGACAGGGGTGCCCACACATCCTTCAGTCTATGAATTCACATTTAGTAATAAGTAGGGCTGGGCGTTCTAAGGTCCAAAGCTGGGGAAGGTCCCCACTCACCTAGTCTAAGTGCTGAGAATGAGGAAGGAGAATGAAGAACGGGAAGGAAATGAGACAGGAAAAGGAGGAAGATGGATGAGAAGAACCTGACTCTACTTTTTACACTCCCAAGAAATTAAAGCCTCTCTCTCTGATCTTAACAATCTCAGGGGAAAAAAAAAGAAAAATCTCTAAGCACTAAAGCACCCACAAGAGATCTTCGGTTCACTTGTATTCAGAGTTTCCACAAATATATGTGAATATTAAATATTTAAATGAAATATATTCTGATCTTACATATGTATGCACAAATACCCATATACATGTTCTCTCTCTCTCTCTCTCTCTCTCTCTCTCTCTCTCTCTCTCTCTCTCTCTCTGTAGCGAAAGTGTTTCTTTCTGTTTCTTTGGGGGGGGGGTGGAGGTGATAGCAAACATGATCATTTTTTTTTCCTCAGTCCTGCTTTTACCTTTCTTAGAATCTTTCCACTGATGAGTTTGGGGATGGCAGGTAGAGGACAGTAAAAACAGTAAATATCATATTTGGCATTACTGGTTTCCAGATTTAAGATCTCAGGGAACAGTAAACATTTTTTGGGAAATTTTTGGAATCCATACAAAATTGATCATTTACAGAGGTGGGGAGTAAAATACAACATTGAAAGCCAATAACTAACCGTCTGTAATTCAGGAAGAAGACATCTGTAATTCACAGAGATGCCACCATGAAAATGTAAACTTAAAGACTATTTCTTTGAATTGATTAGTTTTTAAAATGTTTTATTTATCGCATTTACTTATTCATTTGTCGCTTGGCTGTTCATTTGTTTGCTTCCACAGTAAAAGCTTCCTCAGGAACACGAAGCTGTCCTTGGTTCAACTCTCAGGATCCACTGTCTAGGTGTGTCTAACCAAGCTGAGCCAGTAAAGCTCTCTCAAGATGGTTAACAAAAGATACTCCGAGAGCTGCAGCACTGCAGCAATCTTTTTTTTTTTTTTTTTTTTTAATGTGTGTGTGGGTAGGATGGTGAGGAGTTTGCTAGTCAAACTGTCTAGAAATCATCAAATATTCCTGAGTGCGTAGTTTTCAAAGATTCGTAGGATGGCGGCCCTGAAACATGAAGCCATCAAGATGTTTTTAGTTTATTTAGACAATAAGAAGAAGAAGAATAAGAAGAAATAGTGGTATATTTCTCTAAATTGAAGTAGAGTCTAGGGAAGAAGAGAGGGAGAAACACCTGTGACCGTGGGAAATAGAGCCAGATGAACAGCACAAGCTCTTGGACTGTAAGGGCGCAAATGACAGCTGGGTGACAACAATCCCTGGAGGCATGAATAAGGACTTTTTGCTCACCCTGAAAATTGAAGGGCTGGTGGAGTGTTGACAAATGGCTGATAATCCCCTCTGTAAAGCAGGCCTGGTGCCCAGGCACAATACATGGCCTCTGGACAGAACTGCTGGAGGGGAGAGGGTCACTGGCCACTGTTGCTCCCGGTGCTCCTCTGCAGAAGTCCAGAGACCTGAGTGACACCCAGGCCAAGGCCTGGTGTCACTGGTCTCCTTGCACAATCAGGCTCATAGGTGGGTTTCTCCTCACACGGGGGATGGGGGATGGGGGGAGGTAAAGCAACTGCTCAGCAATAGTCAGACTCCAGCTCCTGTATGTGCATTAAGCTCATACCACTTACTGCTTATAAGCTTTGGAATGGTCCCTTTGCTTCCATGAGCTCCATTTCCATGCATTTAAGTAGGGCTAGGACCACTTACCTACAGTTAGGTGTGGCTTCGTAACAAGGATATGTTCTGAAAGCTGCATGGTTGGGTGATTTCACCATTGAGTGAACATCACAGAGTGTAGAGAAACTAAGAGGGCTATAATGTTGTTGGGCAATATCTTAAGGAACTACCATCATGTATGCATGCAGTCTGTCTTTGCTCAGAGTATCATTATGTGATGCATAGCTATAATCGTTTTACTATGCGGATTCAATAAAAAGAGGTAAATGGCCAGGTACGATGTTGCGCGACTGCAATCCCAGGGGCTCCAAAGACAGAGGCAGGAGGATTGCAAGTTCAAGGTTGGCCTCAGCAATTTAGTGAGGCCCTAAGCACTTTAGCAAGATCCTGTCTCAAAATAAAAAATAAAAAGGGCTGGGAATGTAGTTCAGTGGTTAAGTGCCCTGGAGTTCAATCCCCTTGTATATAAATAAATAAGGTAAATGTAATAACATCCTCAGCAGATACTGTTAACCCTTTTCCCTTTCCTTTCTTTTTTTTAAATGTTTTTTTTTTAGTTGTAGACAGACACAATATCTTTATTTCATTTGTTTATTTTTCTGTGATGCCAGGGATCAAACCCAGTGCCTCACATATGCTAGGCAAGCATTCTACCACTGAGCCACAAACTGTGGCCCCATCCTTTTTCTTTTTTTTAAAAAAATTATTTTTTACTGATGAATAAAAATTGTCTGTATTTAGGGCACACAACATGTTGTGTTGATATATGTATACATAATGAAATGGGCAAATCAATGTCATGTATAACATAGTTATCATTTCTTTTGTGTGTGATAGTTATCAGAAATCTACTGAACTATGTTAAAATGTACAATTCATCAATATAAACTATAATCACTGTTGTAAAATCCTTTGGACTTTTTTTTTTTTTTATATATGAGGGATTGAACCCAAGGATGCTTAACCACTAAGTCAAATCCCCAGCCTGTTTTATGTTTCATTTAGAGATTGGGTCTCTTTGAGCTGCTCAGGGCCTCACTAAGTTGCTGAGGCTGGCTCTGAACTTATGATCTTTCTCCCTCTGCCTCCCAAGCCTCTGGGATCACAGGCATGCGCCACTACACCTGGCCTGGACTTATTCTTGTCTAACTAAAATTTTGTACCCTTTGAACAATATCTACCAATTTACCTTCAATCCCTAAGAACTAGATTCCACATATAAGTCAGACCATGTGGTACTTGTCTTTCTCTGCCTGGTTTACTTTACTTACCAAATGTCTTCCAGCTTCAAACAAGTTGTTTGCAAATGTCAAAAAAGAATCCCCTTCTTCTTAAGAGTGTTCTTAAGGTATTCCACTGTGTATATATGCCATATTTCCTTTACCCATTTATTCAATGATGGACATTCAGGTTGATTTCCTATCTTGTCTATTGTGACTAGTGCTAGAGTGAACACAGACATGCACATCTCTCTCTGACATGCTGATTTTGTTTCCTTTGGATTTCAACTCAGTAGTGGGATTGCTAGATCATATGGTAGTTTTATTTTTCATTTTTTGAGGAACCTCCACACTGCTTTCCACATGACTATACTGGTATCTCTTTTCTAAGATTACTCTCCTACTTGAATCCTTTCATAATTCCTGTAGGCCTACCAGCTTGTAAACTGACTATATCACCATCAAAAGAGGAGGAATTAGAAGATGCCCATGATTTTGGTGAGTCATAGACAACTATGGGCAGCTCGGCAGCTCTGTGATGTTTTAGAACTCCCTTGACCTCCCTGACAGAACTCTGAGCCGCGAGTCCCCAAGTCCTGACTCAAGCATGAGGATTACGGCTACAGGAAATATCCAGGGGGCACATTCAAAGAAAGGCTATTTGCTGGGCCCCTTTCTTTCTTCTGTCACTATTTGCTGGTTTACAATAGCCAAGCTGTCCTGTCAAATACACACTAGCTGCCTTCATACACATGCAGAAAATCAAATGGAAGCTCCCCCTCGATGGCACCAACCAAATTCCTTCTATTTATAAGCAGCAGCCCAACAGGCAGGCTTCATTCGGTAACTTGCAGTTCTCAGCAAGCTGCACCAGAATAGAGATGTGTTCATACTTTCCAGTCACCCAGATTGCCACTTCAAAAAGAGAGTGATAGACAAATACGGTGCAACCCGTTTATAACATTTTCCCATGTTTAACTTCCAAATTTGTGAGTCTTAAGCATGATTGCCAAAAGCAAGTTTTTTCTAAATGCAGTATTTTTCTTTTTTTTTCCTTGGTCTCTTAGTAAATGGTAACTGAATTTTTTCCCCCTACAGTTTCTTTTCAGAGGCCAAGAGTTTTCTCACTCCCGGTCTGCAATACCCTGCCTGGGCTATCGCCCAAATGGCTTTCACACGTAAAGTGAGAAAGAATTAAGTGCTTCTGCAATTGAAAAATGGTTCTGTCTGCCTTGGAGCTGCAAAGCTCTCTTTACTGAACTATTGCTTTTAGATTCCAAAGCTAAGTGTACCAATGAGCCTACAATAGTGCCAAGAATGAAACTAGAGAAAGAAGAAAATCCCATTATTGCTCTATCCAGATCATATTCAGGTGAATTCATCTAGTTTTTATCCACAATTGTTTCGGGGGAGGGGGTTGATATTTGCATCTGCCTTCTGATTTTCATACAGTACATCTAGTACTACCTTAAAGGTTGTTGTCTTATATGTTTTCCACACAATTACAGTCTAAGCTGGTTGCTGACCACATAGTAATAATAGAGTTGTTAGAAGGAGATTTCACCAGTGCTTCTAATTCAATATTAAACTTATCTTCATGGCAGGAAAAAGCAGGTAAGCTTCTCTCCTTTGATGAGTATTCTCTTTGGAGGGTTAAACATCTCTTTACATCTCAAAAGTATGTGTCTTATACAAAGAAACTTGCCAGGGGAAAGAAATGTTTAAATCAATTTTCCTTAAACATCTTTACATATTTTGCTAAACATTTACCCATTTTTATGCCCCTATAGAGAATGACACTTTGATACATTCTGGATACTGTTTAAGGCTGATCCTCGAGCTGTGTGAGATGGCCTAGCAAAGCTTTCAGGAGTTTGCCAATTTGTAAAATACTCTGTATTACGGTTCTTTGTTACCGTGTTTTCTTTTCTAAAATTAACGGTAAATGTTCAAATCATCATGTCCTTTTAGTGCTTATCCTTATATAACTTTGAGGCAAGGCTAACAATGTTTCAGAAGCAATTTAAAAAATTCGACAGGGATCGGCGAGGATGCTAAAAACCAGTAAAAAGTAGACAGATCTATATTTGAAATGGAGAAAGGGACAGCCCTGAAAATCATAGACCAGTCAGTTTAGTTTTCATAGCTGGAAAATACTAGAACAAATCATCAAAAAATCAATTTGCAAACACCCATACGATCACAGAATACTAGGTAATAATCAACACTGCTCTGTGAAGAACAGTCTTGTCAGAACCATCTAATTTCCTTCTAAAACAGAGTGACAGGCCTGGTAGATCAGAGGGATGGAATAGATGTAATACAGCTTGAATTTTACAGAGCTCTTGATTCTGTCTTCCATGATATGCTCATCAACAGATGACTTCAGACCAGAAGAAATTGGATGTAATGGTTTACTAAAAAGCACAGCTCTCAGTGTTTCAGCATTAACCTGGCAGGTGAGGATTTGGGAAGGATGTTGGCATGGAACCCGGCCCAGGAGTGAGTGTCTCACCGGCTGCAAACATAGCCCTAGCACAGGCTATGTGCTCAATCAGGACTTGTTCAACGAAAGAATGATCGACAGAGTGAAGCCTTGGGTTTGATCCCAGCACCATAAAAAGAAAAGAAAAAGTAACAAGAAACATCAATAAGGAACAGTTGCTTCCTGAACTCTAGAATGAATGGGTGGATAGAGACCCCCACACTAGAGAGAATCTTCCTCTCCTGTATGAAAAGCCAACTTCCTCCAGGAGCTGAGGCCGAGTTAGGTAAGGGATTTACATTGTTTAGGAAAGATTTAGTTACAGATTATTTTGGCATGCTTTATAAATATGCAGAAATAATGACATAAAGTTTATATTGGAGAAAATCAAACAGCATAAGCTTAAACTCTATAAAATGCAAAAAGAACAATGTATAAAATGCAAGTTAAGTGAAAGATAGGCCACCTCTTGAAACACCTGGGAATGAAAGTTTTGAGGAAGGTCAGGTGATATGAACGAGCCAGCACGTGGAAGTCAGGTTTTGAAAACTGGCTGGGCTGCTGACTCATTATGTGACTATGTGAAAGATATTTAACTTCGCTAGGCCTTCTGTGCCCTTGTATATACAAAGGGTCTCCCAAATCTCATAGAGTTGAAATCAGAATTAAATGAGATTTCATATATACACATATTTAGGCAGCTAGGCACTTTCCCCGTTATCAGGCATTTGTAAGCAGATAAAAATATTAGTTTCTCCATTCCATTCACATGCAGGTAAGTTCACCTTAAAAAAGTAACTGGGATCCAATGACACACCTAATTTTTATCATTTTTGAATGGCTGTCTCTGTTCACTTTGTTTCTTATATAGCACCTGTTTCCAAATCTTAGTTATCAGATTCCATCTAGTATTTGGCTAATCATGTAAAAAAAAAAAAACTACAAACATTTCTTGTGAATATCTATGAAGTTTCCTGCTCAGTCACCACATCCCACTTCTCCCAGAC
Organism: Ictidomys tridecemlineatus; assembly: GCF_052094955.1. NCBI lineage: Eukaryota > Metazoa > Chordata > Mammalia > Rodentia > Sciuridae > Ictidomys > Ictidomys tridecemlineatus. The sequence goes on from NC_135480.1 coordinate 133,047,974, forward strand.
TATGTGACTCTGACAGAGATTTTGGTGTTTTCTCATATCCTCACCACAGGGGCCACTTATAAATTAATCTGAATCAGGCATCTGAACCAATATGGTCAATAACCACCATCAAAAGTGATTATTTCATGGGTGACGGTCTTAGTCCATTTTCTATTGCTGTAACAGAATGCCTGAGGCTGGGTTATTTATAAAGAATACAAGTTTATTTGATTTCATGGATCTGGAGGCTGAAAAATCCAAGAGTGTGGCTCTGGCATCTACTTGTCACGTGGTAATGGCCTTCTTCCTGCAGTAAAGCATGGGGGAGGCCGGGGCATGGCAAGATAGAGCAAGCATATGAACTGGAGTCTGTCTTCCTCTTTTAAAACCACTAAACCCTTCATCCAGTCCTAACTACTTCCAGAAGGTCCCATTTCCAAATATGATTAACATAAATTTGGGGCTTTGATTTTCAGCACATGAATATTGGGGGGACACATTCAATACATAGTAGTGACCATCTGATCCAGACAGGACCTTCAGAGTTTTTTCATAGAATTGGTTTTGAATTAGAACTCAGAGAATTGGAGATGAGTCAGTCTCTCCTTTGTTAATTATAATGTCCATTAGACCAATGGAGATGTTTCCCATGGTGAGGAAAAGCCAGGGTGTCTTAAAAACAGAGGGATGCTGAGATGGCAGGTAAGAACAATGGGGTAAGATTTGGCAACCTTACCCCATCTGATCTCAACTGTTCCTGAAACCCAGCTGCATCTCTGCCTTCCTGCAGCTCAGTTCTTCAGTCCTCTACATTTCCCTAGTCAATAAACTGTGTTTTTACTTGAGCCTTTTGATGTTGGGTTTCTATCATTTATAACTGGTTTTCAAAAAAATTTTTCAATTTTCAATCCTTTTTCTAAAAAAAAAAAAAAAATGACCAGTATTCAACCTCAAATATTTACTCATAGTAAAATAGTAGAAATTGTTCTGTTGTGTTAGGGCTTATATATCTTATGGTAACTTAAAAACATTTCCAAAAAGTCTTCAGAAAATTTATCAATTTCAACTCTCACCTGCACTATATGAGAATATCTGTTATTCACTCTTTCCTAAATTCCTCCCCAATGCTGGAATGAAAAACAATTCATTTCCCAGATGATTAATAGGTGAAAAATACTTTCTTTAATTTGTATTTAGTTTATAAATTCTAATATTCTAAAATTCTTATCCTTGCTGAGTTCTCTATCTGCATCCTTTGTCCATTTTTTAATTGATGTTTTCCTGTTGATTTTTAAAATCTATTTTTATATATAAAAATATTAAAACTCTGCTTGTCAGATATTGCAAATATTTCATGAAATTTTGTTATTTGCATAGTTGTTATGCTCTTCTACATAAGAGTAAATTGTAGGCTAAATAATTATAATCCCCATTCTTTATTTCAAGAAATAGTGCTTAAATTGCTACTTTAGGGTATTCTCAGAAGTTATAATACCCACCAATTCTTTTTTCCCCACATTTTTTACTGGTGCATTGTAGCTGTACATAATGATGGGGTTTGTGGTTACATATTCAAACATGCACACAAGATAACGACATAATTTGACCAATATCACTCCCCAGCACTTTGCCCTACCCTTCCCATCTCCCACCCCTCGGTCCCTTTTCTTCTCCTCATCTCCCTTTGATTTTTTAGGAGATGCACCCTGATCTTTGTTTTCCTTTTTCCTCTAGCTTCTACATATGAGGGAAAACATATGCCCCTTAGACTTCTGAGTTCGACTTATGTCACTTAAAATCATGGCCTCTACTTCCATCCATCTTCCTGCAATTGCTTTAGTTTCATTTTTCTTTATGGCTGAATAAAACTTCATTGTGTATATGTACCGCATTTTCTTTATCCATTCATCCTTTGATAGTTTGGCTATTGTGAATTGTGCTGCTATAAACATGAACACTTACCCAATTCTTAAATATCATCGACTAATTTGAATAGAATCGAAATATAATCAGCATTTTAAAGTTTTCTATAACTATTGAAAAATATCCAGATTTCACTTAATTTCCCACCCTTTTGGGGAAAAAATAATGCAGTTACCTATTAAGAGTTGACCATTTTTGCATGAAGGGAAAGCTCAAGCAGCTTTCTGCCCAGACTTGATATCATTCCATCTTGACAACATTTCTTCTTTCTTTTTAGCAGGTCAATTTCCCAGGTCTTCTCTTTACTATAACTAAAGTAAGTCATCCTGTGCAGCTTGCTCCATAGGATTCAAAATACATTTTTAACCAATAAAAATTTCAAGAAGGTGAAGTTTTAAGACTACTGTGGTAACAGAAAAAAAAAAAAATGAACACAAGTGACCCTGAGAGTCATTACTAATTTAATAACAATTTGGCTGGAGAACAAAAAATGTGATGCAAAGAGAAGCCGGTAATAAATTTCTCCTTTTGTAATATTTATTTTTTAGTTGTATTTGGACACAATTCCTTTATTTTTATTCATGTATTTTTTTATGTGGTGCTGAGGATCGAACCCAGGGCCTTGCACGTGCCGTGCTAGGTGAGTGCTCTACCGCTGAGCCACAACCCCAGCCCAAATTTCTCCTTCAGTGTTGAGGAAAAATCATCAACAAAATCTGAGTTACAGAAAACCTGTGTACTAGTTATCTATTGCTATGTAACAAATTGTCTCAAAACATAGTGGCTTAAAACCACAAAACTGTATTTATTATCTCAGAAATCTAGGAGTATTTTAGCCAGGTGGATGTTGCTCAGGGTTTCCAATAAATCTTTAAATAAGATGTGACTTGGGGCTAGAGAATCTACTTCCAAGCTCACTCATGGCAGCTGGTTAAAGACCTCAGTTCCTCATCATATATACGTCTCCACAGGATGCTGATGCCATGGCAGGAGGTTTCCCAAAGGAAATGAGAAGGGAGAGAGAGAGCAAAAGAAGCTGCAGTGTCTTTTATAGTCTAATATAAGCTAATGTGTCATCATTTCTGCCACACTCTAGTGCCTACCCAGACCAATCCTGGCACACTGGGGTTGGGGCTGTATACAAGTATAAATACCAGGAGGTGAGGTCACCATCTCTGTCTTAGAGGTTGGTAACTACAGTTACCAACTTAATTTAGCTGTTTCCTTTTAGATCCGCCAGTCTTCATTCTCAAGATGCTCTCCCAGCCTCTCCCTTTCCTAGATACACAGTTCGGCCATCTCCATACCCGTGCCTTCTATCCCCATGAAATATTGATAACTCTGCTATCTCCACAGCTTAGATGTTTCTCTTAGGTTCCAAGGTTGTATTTTAACTTTCCTCCAAAAACTCTTCATATGCCATTTCCCATCCTTCACTTCAAACATGCTCCCTCTCCTGAGTGTCACCACCATCTGCCCAGCTGACCAAGCCAGAGACCTGAACCTGAGTCTTGACTCTAGTAGTGATAGCGATATACATCTGATGATATGTACATCTGCTTAGATACGAAGATATGGTCTTAGAAAACATGAGAATGAAAATGAAATTTTCTTTCTCAGAATGTTTCCCTCATCTATCTGATTGTAAAAAGTTGTATTTTCTTTTTAAACATAGTTGCCAAATTGTTTCACTATTACATTTTACATGGCAACTTTATCCATATAAGTTAGTCAACAAATAGTTCCAAGAATAAATATCTGCTGACAATGCTATCTTATCTAACAGCTGGGGAGGAGTGGGATGAGTCAGGGCAAGAGTGAACTTTTATTATTGCCTGCAGTGCCAGCCACTGTCATATCCTTATTGCCAAAGAGAGGGTGAGGTGAGCAAGGGGTCAACATTCATTTCTGGACCTAAGTGATGCTTCCTAGACTGTTGAAGTCAGGGATGACTTTTGAGGGACCACAGAGAAATAAGATTATACAACATTCCTAAAAGACAATCCTACTTAAACTCAGCTACCCAGTTCTCCCCTAGGGAGCCAATTATGCACTTGTCTAAGTAGCTATGCTACACTATCTCTGGCAGCCCTTGTTTTTCCACAGAAAAACAATTCAGATAGCAACTTCAATGGTCCAAGTTCTGTGATGAGATCTTAATTAAACTTCTGCAAAATATCTCTGAATCCTTTATTGGTGTGAGAGTATGAGCCTTCTTTAACACAGGTGTGTGATATTAAGTCCTCAGAATGTCCCCAAACTTGAGCAATAGATCAAAATGTCTTTGTGAACCCAGAACACAGGTGCTCAGGATCACAGAAATCTGTGTCCTTTGCCTTGAAGCTCATCAATCCTTTGAACAGGGCCTGTTATCTCAGTGCAATTTGAACATGATTGTAAACAATCTTGTTTTAACTACCATGGTGGGGCCTTTCTGATCTCATGAATCAAAACCCAAAATAGTAATCAAAGAAAAGCTTCCCGGGTGACCCATCTTTCAAACATGAATATTGTATATGTTATAAAATATACAATGCCCTTCAGTAGATGAATGGATAAAAAAGTGTGGCATATATACACAATGGACTATTGCTCAGCAATAAAAGAAAATAAAATCATGGCATATGCAGGTAAATGGATGGAGTTAGATAAGATAATGCTAAGTGAAGTTAGCCAATCCCCAAAAACCAAATAAATGCCAAATGTTTTCTTGGATATAAGGAGGCTGTTTCATAGTGGGATAGGGAAAGGGAGCATGGGAAGAATAGACAAACTCTAGATAGAGCAGAGGGGTTGGAGGGGAAGGGAGTGGGCATGGGGTTAGAAATGATGGTGGAATGTGATGGACATTATTATCCAAAGTACATGTATGAAGACATGAATTGGTGTGAATATATTTTGTAAACAACCAGATATATGAAAAACTGTGCTTTATATGTGAAATAAGAATCGTAATGGGGCTGGGGATGTGGCTCAAGCAGTAGTGTGCTCTCCTGGCATGCGCACGGTGCTGGGTTCGATTCTCAGCACCACATACAAATAAGGATGTTGTGTCCGCTGAAAACTAAAGAATAAATATTAAAAAATTCTCTTTCAAAAAAAAAGAATTTTAATGCATTCTGCTGTCATATATATATATATATATAGTATATGTATGTATGTGTATGTTGTGTGTGTGTATATATAAAATGAGTATTGTATAAGTTATAAAAAACTTTTTAAAAAAGGTGATGGGGGGACAAAGCCAGAACAAAACATTCCATTTTATCAAAAGATTAATACAAAGTTTTTTTGGTTTTGTTTTTTAAGCTTCCAGATTTTGAAGTTTGGAAGAAGGTGGGGGGCGGGGGGAACCATGACTTAGGACATTTCCAATTAGAAAATTTAAAAAAGAGATTTTTTGATGTAACTTTGTTTTTGCTTATGTCTTTATCATTATTAATGTAGCTTAGCTTTTAATAATGCCCCTTGCCTAAAGATTCAACTTTTTAGTCACCTAGACCATTTTAGTCACAAACCAAAAAAGACATTTCTCAGACCTGAGGACACATTGTAGCAAACAAAGCCCATGTCTCACTTTATTTATACAATATTTTTTAAGAAAATGTGGAATTTTGCTTGGATACAGTGAAAAGGCAATTTTTAGTAACCAATAAGAAGACAGGAGAGCAGCATATGGAAATAGTATGTGGGAGTGAGACAATGTGAAAGGAAGTGAAGGAATCTTCTAGGCAGCTGTGCTGGTCACTGAGGAGCACACGCTGACAGAGGGCAGGGGCTGAGGACACAGGTTCTGGCATCAGACACAGTAGGCTTCTGTCATTTGCCTTTTGAGTTATTTAACCTTTGGGGACTAACATAGGTCTACAAATTCCTTCTCTTCAATTCCAAAATTCAAAGGAAACTACAAAGTTTTTCATGATGCATTTGGAGACAAAAACAATCTGAACTGAACTATAAAAGTTTACAGTTATTACTCCACTTAGTATGAACTGAATATTCAGATGTTTTGTTCCAGAAATTAATTATGATAAATTATTAATGGGCTTGGTTATGAGATGTCACTGGATGGATATAATGTATAGTACAAACTTCATATTATCTTTTTAAAATCCAAAACCAATTGGCATTTTGAGAGACTTGTGACCCTCATAATTTCAAACACAGTTTGAGGATCTATGTCTTCATTTCACAGGGTTGGAGTGAGGACTCCAGGGTGCAGTGGTGCTTACTGCTAATCCCAGTGACTCCAGGAGTGGAGTCTGAGGCAGGAGGATCAAAAGTTTAAGGCTAGCTTCAGCAACTCAGTGAATCCCTATTTCAAAATTATAAAATAGAAATGGGGGGGAGGGTGTAGCTCAGTGGTAGAGCAGCCTGGGTTCAATCCTCAATAGCAAAACAAACAAAACAAACACCTAATGAAAGCATAGCAGATACATGGAGCACAGTCAAATAATAGTTACTTTGACTTTATGTCAAACATTTTTAGTGTTTTTCTTCAGAAAGGAATTAAAGGTAGAAGAAAGTTCAATATCATCAAATTTTTTCCCCCCAAAAGATTAAATTTTGGTTCTTTGGAGTAAATGTCGGTTATATGGAAAATTAAATAACACAGAACTTTTCACTCTCTGAAAATGCTATGTGACTACAGTAAATTATGTTACAACAAAATCATCTACAGCAAGAACAGGAGTTTTGAAAAATTTAAACAAGTCTCTAAAAGCTTGAGCAACATCAAGCTGCTCAAACTCAAATCCACAAGTCTGTGTACAGGTTAGAAATTGTCTTGAGTTTTACAAACCCAATAGTGTGTAATATGAAGTAAAAACACAGTGCTGTCCTCTAACTTGTGCAAAAAACTTTGGAAAAACAATCACACACACACAAAATGGTGTGAGGTGGAAATGCTGTCTGCAGTCTTAAGGAGATGAAGTAGCCTCCCCATCAAAACCAATGCTGCACACAGAATAGTTGTCTGCCAAGCCCAGGCCAGCCACCTCAGGTCACAGAACTTCTCAAAATGAATGCAAAGGTAGAAGCCTATTCTTCAGGGACTGAGCTAAATCCTTTCACTTTTAATCATTTGACACTAAAATTCTCATTAGGGGCACCACTTTGTGCTTTGTTTTTTAAGATCCACTCGCAGAACAAAAGGTCTGCACCATTAGCCTTTGTTCTGGAGTAACCTTTTCAACCTTGTACCCAGGGATGTCTTCACATTCACATAAAAACCTTGATGCCTAAAGATGTATATGCCAAGAGGCTTTCTGCATGGAAACCATTAACTTTGAATTTTCTGACAGAAAAGAACCAGGTTTAACAGCTGATTTTTTTTTTTTTAAGTTAAATCTTAGTCCAAATTTGTTTTCATTTGTCTGGGAAAGACTAACAGACTTCTGTGGCCAGTTCTTTTCCTCCAGAAGAACCAGGCTTCTCAGTATTTGGTGCAGGATGTTACTAAAATGTGACCCAACAGGTGTTTAAGTGAATAGGAGGAGTTTGTTCTGCTGGGGCAAAGAGGTGTTTGACTGAAGTTCTTCAAATAATGGTAAGTTTAAGGAAAACTACTCTGCTTGAAGCTCAGTGGTCCTGGGGTCTTCCTCTGACCTTTGAGGTTTCCTGCTAGGGTTCCTGTGCTGCTGGCCAACAAAGATTCCTTTTTGTAGGGTGCAGTTTGGCCTAGAGTTCTCAGGAGCATAAGGCCTGCTGTGTTTTACCAATGACGTAGTTCCTAGTACTAATTCACTCCTCCTGAACTTCCCAGACTCCTGGGAGGAAAAAATCTGTAGCTCAACTCAAACTTTCAGCTACATAATACAAATGATGGTCAGAGTATCAAGAATGGTAGTTTCTCTTAGAAAGGGACAGTAGAAGTGTCCAGTAAAGACTGGGAAATAGCCAACTGCTCCCTAGGAGACATCTATTCACACATGAGAAGTATGTGCATTTTAGGTAGCTCAGTCCATGGGAGGTACAGCACAGGGATAAATTGTGGTTGATTTAGGGAGTTTTCAAGAGGCTATGTGATGCTGAAACTTCAAGCTTGTTTACTTGTATCTGGAACCTTCCCTTTCCATCTCTGTTCTAATCTGCCATGCTGCGCATAATTCTGGACTGTTAAGTAGGAGCCCTGGGTTCCAAGTTAACTTATCACCCTTGAGAGATAATGGAGTTTGGACAAATCACTTTTCTCTTCTGATCCTTTGTGCACTTCTGTGTTAATTCAGGATTTTAGCCACTGTCTGGACCTGCTGTGAAATCAATGTGACTTTTATGAAAACACTTTTTTCCCTGGACTAAGGGCAGCCCTGTGGGAATTCTCCTTCTCAGCAGGCCAAATACTTAAGGTCCCAGCTAGAAATTTCCTTTCTCTGGGGAGAAGCAAACCTGAGCCTAGCTCCCTCGTTATTGCCCATCTGGGACCTAAAGGATTTTACCAACCTATTGTGAAAAGCCAAGACAGAATTAAAATGGAAACAGCATCTTATAAGGGAAAAATTCTTTCTGCCCTTATGTTAGTATGTTGTTATTCTCTAATACAAGAGAGGTTTTCAGGTGGACTCAGGTCATCCGAAATGAGCCATACCCACTGTCAGTTCTGCATATGTTTGAATTAAAATGAAGATGGTTGTGCGCTGCTCTTCTACTGCTGATGCAACCTCAGTGAGAAACTGAAGAGTGAAACATTCTATGAGTTTCCCAGAAATGAGTTAGCTTAGAAATGAGTATCAAAAAATAATTTGGGGGTTACCGATCTTATACTTTTGTAATTGCTTACTCAATGTTGAACAAGTAATCCCACAAACTAATTTTCTCACACCTTCCAAAAATATGTCAACAAATACCCTACAATGGACATTTTATTTCTGCAGGATCCCAGAATTTCCTGGTTGTGTGAAGTTTGAATTTCTGGATATCCCATGGCTGCTTAATTTTAGTTGTAGGTGTTATGGAGCTGAAAGTTTCCACATTCTCCATTCCAGGAGCTGGATCTTTTTGCAGCTTGCCAATGGTGAAGCCACCTTGTAAAGTACTGATCCAAAATGAGGCAGGCAGTTGTAAAAACTTAAGATCTTAGAGTTTGTCACTCTCCATTTGATCCATCAGTCTTGGGAAGATCTTGATGCCATTTTTCTGGATTTCCTGTCTTCATGTGATTATTCTCCAACTGAAACTACTTTTTCCCTATATTTGTTTTTCAGACTCTGACAGACCATACTTTGAGGCAAAACCTGTGATAAGCTCAAGAAAGGTTTAAACAATTATTATTATTATTCTGTTGCTGGGAATTGAATGGAGGGCCTCACACATGCTTTACTACTGAGCTATATCCCTAGTCCCTGAGCAATTACTTTTAAATTTCTAATTACAACATCAAGACTTCTGTGCACAAGCCAGGCCTCAGATATAAAAATCTCATCTGATAAAACATTGGCAATGAGAGGAAACAGATGCCCATTTATTTCAGAAAGTTAGCTCCACTTATGCATTTTCTCAATTTTTTTATTCAGTTCAAAAACCAATTTTTTGGTTACTCTTAAGAGAATTGAGGGGATCAGACTTGAATGATCAGCCACCAAAAACTAATTTTGACTTTTTAAGGAACTTTGCCCTCCTAGAGGATATAAACACACTGTGCACATTATAATGCTCTTTGTGCCAAAGCAAGTTTTAACTCCAAAGCTTTACCAGCTTAAAAAAATCTTAATAAGGCTACACACACACTGATAAAGGAATAAAAATGGAAAGAACTGCATGTATATACTCACTATCCTCCCAAACCTATCTCTGAAACTACTACAGATAGTTTGGTACTAGTCTGGGGAGGGGGAAACAGTGTCCTCTGTGAGGAAGGGAAATGAAACTTTGCAGTGTTGGCCCTGGTGTCGCTGCTGTCCAACTTTGAGGAAGCTACTCAATGAGGGACTGCCACCTTCTCTTCAAAGATATCCAGGATCAGATACTGTTAAGTAGGACACTGTCTGGTCCATAGTGTCACAAGAGTGCCCAAGGCCAACTTGTTGTGCCTTACTTGGGCTAACCTCTATCCCCTCACCTTACCTCCTAGTTGCCCACCTTTTCTGGTGTGTACAGATATATCCATCCTCTGACCCGTTTTCTATTCTCTCTCTCTACATCTTTGGAACTATACATAATATAAGCTGTGACAAATCCGAGATTTCATGTATAGGTGACTATGTAACAGAAGTCATTTCAGTGCTCTGTATACAGCAGATATTCCACATTCCTCCTTTCTGCAGTTCAAGAAAAACACTGCTCACCTGCCTAGATGCATCTTTAAAGATGACCACTTGCTTCTGTATTTTCTCTTTGTCGTTTCTTGCAGGCCTCAAATCACTTATAGGTCATTCTGTGATGCAGCGTGTTCCATGGTACTGTGGAATTTCCGAGCCAAATGGTTGAACACTACTGGTCTCCTCTTACACAGCACCTAGAGCTGGTATCCCCTCCAGCTTGCCACCAAAACAACCTCAGGTCTCCCAGCTCCCCAGCAGATCCCCAAAAGTGTCATATTTCTGAGTCCCAGGTTTTTGGAATTTTTAAAGTTCTTCTTTGGCAGAATCATTATAAACCTAACCAGTAGAAGCCCAAGAAGCCTGGTGCTTCCCCAGACTTCAGCAAGCTATAGGGAAAGTTTCCCAAACAAATAGCTGGTAGCAGAATGTAGGGCTAACTTTGAAAGCAGTGCTGGTCCTATAGAACCTCTGGCAATGAGGAAAATGTTCTATAAATTACTGCAGTCCCTTACAATAACCATTAAGCTACATGTGCCTACTTGACACTTGAAATGTAATTATTGCTATTGGTAAACTGAATTTCAGATTTTTATTTAATTTAAATAAAGTTTAAATCTCCGCAATGGTTACTAGAATGGTAACTAGAAAGAATAGTACAACCCTGAAAGAATAAGGTGTTGAGTGACTGACTTTTTGACAGTATTTTTATGAATCAAAGAGATGCTCAAATATTTGGTGACAACCTGTCATTGGTTACTTCTATCTCCTATTCTTTTTAGCTCAAGTGAAAATAAAAACAAAATCAAAACAGTAACAATACAAAACCCACATTGCTTTACCACCAGCCTATCTTGAAAAGAACTAGTAATTTTTAATATATAGGTGTGGTATACTCAAAGATTAAAAAATAAACTAAAGCCAGCAAAACAAAGAATTAAAAAATAGGCATATTAGAAGTTATTTATGTTTAATGCTTAAAAGTCTGAATGCACAAACAATCTACCATTATAGAAGTACTGGTGGTCAATACAATGCATTAGAACTATGTACAATGCACAGTTTAGTATCAAAATCTTTCTACACTGTAGAGTTTTACGAAACTGTTAATGACATCAAACACTAAGCACTTAAGACACCATTTTTTTTTTCTGCTACCACATTAGGAACGTCAATGGACAGCCCATTTCAACTTGCAGCATCCATTCATTTCTAGTATGAAATTAAGTAATTTTCTACTTATACAATAAAGTTTATCTACACGGTTCTTTTGATTTTGATCCATAGCAGCAAAGGCACTGTACATCAGCAGATCCACAGACTTAAAGGATTTTTTTTTAAAGCATTCAAACAAAAATAATAATAAAAAAAGAGTCACATATTATAGTTTAACAGCAACAACAACAACATAAAAGATAACACAATGTTTCTGGCACAATGGCACAGCTTGTGTCCATTTCAGGGACATCCAACTAAGACATGGAAAGAACCGGAGGTAAAGAAAGCAAGTCCTCATCCCAGGAGAGTCCATTCTTTGTGTTTTTCAGAGGGAGGTCTCTGAAAACTCTCCTCTGCTGTCCTTATTTTTGTAAAAGACTTGACTTGCACAGCAGTAGGAGTCCTTTCCTATCTGTGCAGATCCCAAAGAGAACACCACAAGGCAGCCCATAATTTCTCATAACAACAAAACTGCCCAAAGATATACATCTCCCCTTTGCAAAGAAATGTGGCAAAAATATCCAGAATGGATTAAGTTCTCTCTTTGAGGCCTGATTAAATTTGTTCATCTGTTTATAATACAATAAAAAAGGGAATTAAAAACATTACAAATATACTTGTCAACAAGTCAAAAAAAAAGAAAAAGGAAAAAGTCTAATTACTTTTATTGAATATAATCTAAAGCTATAGATGTACTGGTTAAAGTTGTCCAAATGAACTCAAATGAATATGACTTGGTCTGTCACGTTCTAATTGTTCAGCCAAATTTCAAAACAGCTTTAAAGTAAGTAGAAAACAAAAACATAAAACCCAGTAACACAGCAACATATTGCTTCCATGTGTAATTATACATTTCACATCTCTATACAGTCAATAGTCTACATTTAGTGAGATTTTTAATCGATAATTTTTAAACCTTCCTTTCCCCCACTTTACCAAAAACGGGGGGGAGGGGTATCAAATACAATGCACCTTCATCATCAATGCAGGAGCAGACAGCTTTATTTAGTCAGTCATTGTTAGAAAGCCTTCTTTAAACAAAATAAATATATTACAGGTATAATACATAATTAAAGATTCCGTTCACTGTTAAGTATGCTTATTCCATGTTCTTCCAAGTAGATAGCTGAAGATTTGGTATCACAGGTTCTTAATGAGTATTCACAATTCAATAGCGAGAAGGAGGTGGGAGGATTGGGGTTAAGGAAGGGGATTAAAATCCACAACTGCAATAAGTATCTGAAATTCTTGGTTTTAGATGTGGGAATGGGTGGGGTGAACAAAAAAGGATGAGAGCGCAAAGTGCTACAAGGAAAAGGAGTCCAATTTGAGTGAAGATTTGTCCTTAATAAATAACTTCATAAACCGTGGCTTTCTTATCCCCAGAGCCAGTGACAATGTATTTGTCATCCACAGAGATGTCACAGCTAAGCACCGATGAGGATTCTTTGGACTAGGAAAGAAACATATAATCAAAAATGTTAAAATACTGAAAGAAAAAAACATGAGTACTGACAGGCAGGACTGGACGACTTGCAGTAGATGCAAAGGCAATGTGTGCTGTGGAGCAAAAAGGAGCCTCAATGGGATAGGCAGTTACAGCATCCCCGAAAATGGCAGAAATGGATCAGATCCATTCTTTAGAAACATCTCACCAGGTTAGCCTGGAAGTTCTTGCCCTGGGGAAATCAAGGAGGCAGGCAAGTCAGTGGTATGACCCGCTTTGCTGATGAAGCGAGGCCCTATTTCAAATCCTATTCTTCAGTGAAGAGTAGGGCTTTAGTGGTATGGAAGCCCCTCAACCTCTCCCAGATAGCCTGGATCTAGGTGGAGCTGCAGAAGAGCAGACATATCACTTATCACTCAACCCGTCTGAGCCTAGCTTCCTTCAAAGGCAAAGAGGTACAGTTAGTTTACCTGTCTTACCATCTTAGGGGGATGTTACAAAGTACAAGCAACATGGAAAATGGCAACACTGCATCTTTTGAGATAGAGAATATAAAATTATCTAGTAAAAAGTCCAATATTTCCAGAGTAAAAATATAATACAAACTTAAAATAGTTGAAAAAAAATACCACTGTAAGCATTTTGTATACAATGTTCAACTATGCCGAAAGTGTGCAACAGTAACTGAATGGTGCTCACTACAAAACAAACAAACAAACAAACAAAAAACCCACAGGATTTTACCCAGGACTCTTGAAGAATACTTGGAATACTTAAATTTTAAGTTTCATGACAGCAATAATATGCTACTTTTTTGTCCTACTATTTTGCATGATATTTTCACTCAATATATTTTGGATTCAACTGAATTGATCTACTCATTGATGACTATACATCACTAAGTCAAGGAAACTGCAAATGTATTTTAATTCTAAAACGAATATCTTATTAATACCATCCTAAATACAGAATATTTTTTTAAAAAAAGAGTCTATCTTGCCTTCTAAATCCTCACATACCAGTAAGAGAGGAGACATACTGTTTGCATGTATTTATTTGTACCACCTCTATAATTTGTTCCTTCTACAAATAATTTCATAAACTACAAAATTTGGTTCCACTGAGTCAACAGGAAGAATAAAAATTTATAAAATTAACTGACAGTTAAACTTTTCTTTAACAATCTTTGAAAAAAATCAAAGAATTAATGAGGGTATTAAAGCAAAATGCTCAAGTTTTAAAATAAAAAATTTATGGGAAAACACATGAAAATTACACAAAAGATCTACTAAAATCTCCACTAACAGGTAAAATTAGGGATCAAGGCACGAAGAGCGGGTACACCACGTACAGCCTTGGTTCCCGGTTCAGAGGCACTGGAGAAGATTCCCAGCTCCAGGGCTTGTGGCCATGATGCTTAACTTCCTTCAGGCAGCTTCCTTCTCTGCACATTGAGAATAATATTAGCTCTAAACTCCCAGAACCCTCATATATATATATATATATATATATAATTATCTGAGCGTACGCACACAGCATGTGGTTAAACCACTGCTGTGAAGTGAGCACAAAATACGTGGTTGCTACACAAGTTAGGTGTTACCTGGAATATACTGGCCCCATAAGGTGTTCTCCAGGCATTCAGAAGGTTGTCCTTTCCAGTGCTTACAAACCATTTGCCTACAGGAAAAAGTTTTGAAAAGGGAGTGTTGGTGAGTTGGTCAGATACCTGAGATTTGTTTTACAGAGCAAACTACTCACAGAAACTCATCCCATTGTAACCAACAAGTTTCTTTTAACTTCAAAATTAAGTCTATCCTCCTGAATTTAAAGATTCATTTATACTTACGATAAGGATAAAGTAGATCAATGCAAAAAATTTACATGGCATCCTACGGAAGGAGGCACGAATAAGGATGTAATACAATTCTGAAGAGGGGCACATTAATGAATCAAAAAACCTGACTTGGAATGAACGAACAGCAGTACAGAAGGAAAATTCTGGTTTACAGTCAAATGAACAAAAGGGGCTTGCTTACCACAGTGAGCAAACTTGAGTGACAACACACAACTCTCATGAAGATGTAGCTGGTATTTGTCCGGCTTGGTAACATGCAAAACTTCAACATTACTGTTTTCCATCCCCACTGCCAGCCACTCTCCAGTTGGGCAGTATCCCAGAGAAAAGATCTAGAATTAAAACAGGTAGACAAGCTTTTTAACCAGGAGGTACTACTATATCTTCTGGTGGTACTACTTAAATTATGAAGGAAATCAAGATAATATGAATTATACAGAAAGAAACTAAAGTAACATGGATAATCCCAAAGTAATCTACAATCAAAAGGTCCACTCCATCTTTCAGCATGTCATGTTTCATAAAACTTCTAAAATGTTACAGGTATACAGTCAGTACCTGTGAGGTGAAGTCATGCTGCTGCAGCTGCCGCCCCTCACGCAGGTCCCAGGACCTGACTGTATTGTCCAAACCACCAGTCCAGAGCTTGGTGCCATCATTAGATATATCAATACAGCTGGCTCCATCTGTGTGGCCCTGGAATTGCCTGAAAATATCAAGATGGAGGAAAACCCTTTAAAAGTTAATTTTTAATTGAAATCAATTTGGAATTCCCTGGTGATCAATTTCAGTGTAGTTCTTTTCAATAGATTTCATTTTGGTTTATTATATTTTCTAATTATTCAAAGCAATAATGAAACATATACAGCTGGTTCTCTGTACCCATGGGTCCCACATCCATAGTTTTAAATTAAAATTTTAAATTAATAATTTGTCACTAGCATCTTAAAATGGACCCATTCTTAATAACCATCCATGGATTGAAAATATTCAGGGAAAAAACCTGTATCTGTACTGAACCTATAGACATTTTTCTTGGCAATATTCTCAATGTGTAGTGATTATTTACATTGCTTTGGATTTTATAAGTGATCTAAAGATGATTTAAAATATGTGGAAATATCTGCATAGGTCATGTGCAAACACTATGTCATTTCACATAAGGGACTTGAACATACATGGATTTTTGTATTCTCTGGGGTTCTTAGAACTAATCCTCCATAAATACAGAGATGGTTTTGGAAAGGGATTTAAATTTTGAGATGATGAATTCATTACACTTTTTATTTTATTTTTAAACACTTAGAAAGTTCTCCAAATTCTTCTCACATGAAAGCATGAATGATAATACACTGATGGAAAAGAGTCTCTTTCTGAAATTAAATAAAGAAAACATCCATGTGTGTGTGAACTTTATCAGAGATAATTCTGAGACTTGTTCTATGAGTATGATATGAAAGATGAAAGAGGCTGTAAGGTTTTATTTCCCTTTCTGTAGAGAGCTGGGAATGGGGAAATAAGTCCTGCCAGTGAGGTTCAATGCATCTGTGGGTATCTGTGCAGAATGAAAAGGCCACACTCAAGGAAGGAACAAGAAAAGACACCCAGAGTGCTCTAGGAATCACTCCTGGCAAAATGTACAACACAGACCATGGGGGAAGGAAGAGTCAGAACCAGTTCTAGCAACAAGAGTGATAACATTTTGTTTTTGGAATTGTAAACAGAGTTCAGTCCTTCAAAATAAGAGATGTACAGTAAAGGCCTCTTCTTTATATATACTCATTTTGCCTTATAAAACCAGGGTTTATTATAACCTTTCTCATATTATTTAACTGATCATACATACTCTTGTTGGCTGATAGGTGCTGATAGCTGGAGATCATTTCAGAGATTTACCTACCAATATTGACCCTACACAATCTCATCTCATTACTAAGTAAAAATTGGCATACAGTCTATCCATCCATACAGGTAAGGTAGACCTCGTCAAATTTAGCAGCACCCAAAACAGTGCTTGGACCCATGATAAATGCTAATATTTTTTGGTGAAAGATTAAATACATCAATACTTAAGATAGTACCACTGAGTCTTCTCAATGAGGAACTATTAACAATAGAGGTTTGTTAGCAAGTACAGATGGTAAATTAGAGATGTCCAATGAGCTCATGAGGTGTTGGGAACCTATGTACATTATTGTCAAAGTGAACTCATTTGGAAAAATTTAAATTGGTGATGCTCAGTTTAATGTCAAAAAAACAACTTCACATTTAATAATTTAAGTAATATGGAAAACATGATTTTAAATCAATAATTTGTCACTAGCATCTTAAAATGGACCCATTCTTAATAATTTTTGGTAAAATAAATATATTCCATTTATTTAGACACACACACAATGTTGGAGCAGAATGTGGTAAAATTAGCTCCTACCCACAACCTAGAAACAAATCCTGTTGACTTACCTCACCAAAGTCTGGTTGTGTAGGTCCCACACAGCGATGTTGCCATCACTGCAGCATGAGAAGCAGACCTTGGAGTCAGGGCTGATGGCCAGGGCATAGCAGGCAGGGGCCGAGGATGTCAACTCTGCTTTGATACGTGGGGTTGGAGCTGCCAGGTCCCAAATGGACAAAGTACTGGCTTCCCCTCCAACAATTAGGGTGCGACCATCAGGGAGCAATCTGCAGGAACGGATGTAGTTATCCCTGTTCTGTAGAAACAAAAACCATCAAGAGATTACTCAAGAGGAAAGGAAAACAGCATTAACATGAGAGCAGAAATCCATAAAAGTATTGTGTTTCCTCCTGGTTTAATGAGCCATTTATACTTATGACAATGATAAAGTAGATTAATGCTAGAGAATTACATGAAATTAAGGAAGTACTTAAACTTGATCTACAAAATTTAATACTGAGATATTTAATCTTAATTAGCATCAAAATGCAAAGATCTAGACTCACTTCCACCACTACCACCAAATTAACCAACTGCTTGTATCATTTGCAGAGATACACATGCACACTATTGCAGAAGCTCTTATAGTCCTAAAACATCTAAACCTGGAATGTTGGCATACTGTCCACTGCTGCTGTCATGCTACTACAGCCAAGATGTTAGGGGTCAAAGACTTGAGGACATCTGTTCCCTCTGCCTGGCCCTGCATTATATAACTAAAGAGAAACATGGGTTTGATAAAGCAGGATCAACTGAAGACAATATTCAATCAAGGAGTGTTAAGTGACAGAAACAAAAACAAAAACTTCCTCCTAGTTCATGAAGTTATGAGAATCTAAGATCATTTAATTATGTTTAATTGACGTAGCCTTCTGCTTTAGCAAAAAAAAAGGCAAAATATTTTGTTGGCATAAGGGAAGAAAACCAGGCTGAAACTTCCTATGCAACTGAAGGACAAATACCAAGATAACAGCTAATGGGGGTTATAGTATTTGCCACATGACATATAAGTTACTTTTTGCACTTGAATATTTGTAGTAACACTTTCAGAGAAACCATGTGTGAAATCCTGATTTTCTTAAACTCCTTTAACCGAGAGGAAAACAAGTGGTTTGCCTTTTCCACTGGGAGGCAGGATTAATGAGAACTGTAATATGCATGTATCATGCATCAAGAATAGATCATTCTGCCTCAGGAACTGAAAGAAGACAGGTCTTTAGGATCAACTACCCACCTGGGATCAGTATTTTATGGTTGGATCATATACAGCTCTCCCACTAAGCCCTTACTGTGTTCTGAGTGAAGGTCTAAGTCCAGTTTATCCATGTTCACTCACCAGACAGTCAAGCTGAGAGACAGGACTCTTGTTGCCAGGGTGGCTGATGTCCCAGACCTTGACACAGCCCTTGCCACCCGTATACACATGCCTCGTGGGGTTGCTGATGGTCACTGCACACACCACCTCACCATGGTTAAGTGTGTTGATCTGGCGAGCGTGTCGGGGGATTCCAGGTCCAATAAGGGCATCGGGAGGAAAGGGCACAGGCTGCATCTGACCGTCTGCACTGACATGGAAGGAGTAAGCTCTAGGGCAATGAAAAGGAAAAAGATAGGAAAGAGAATGTAAAAAATGTTATTTAACTATTCAGCGTAGCGAGAAAGAAAACATTGTCAATGCCACTTGGTATGTGTGAATAAGTCAAATTCACCTACTACAGTGAAAATAACAAAAGTTTCAAAGTTATAGAACATTAGATCCATGACATCTCAGGCTGTTTACTAGCTCCTATGTGACATCAATTATTATTATTTGCCTCTCTGAACCTTAGCTCTACTTTCTAAATGGAAGAGAATGCACCTATATCTCACAGAGAACTAAATAAGAGAATCAATATCAAATATAGTAACTATTCTTTCAGGGGCACTGTAAAACTTGCATTGCCTTTGGGGGGAAGGGCTTGATAACAGACTTTTGTATATAGCTTTCTAATTAAGTGACTCACTAATAGAAATCAAGCTAAAATTATGAACCTCTAAGGAGTTAAGAGTGTCTAGCACAGATGTTAAAATTTCATATGTGCAAACATTTTTTGAAAAATAAAGTCCCTTCTTAACACCTTGATCAGACTTGACAATCACAAATCCTAGTCAATCCAAAAAAGCATCCTGTGTAGCCCCAAAGGCATACATGTGAGTATCTGGAATCTCCATATTCAGTTCATACCCAGTGAAAGCATTCGGTCTAATAATGCAATTAATTGAAGTTAAAGCATCTCCTTCAACAAACTCACCTCTATTTTTAGTGCACTGAACTCAGGAAGGGGACATGTGAGGCTGCAGGCATGCAGGTTGGACTTCTGAAGGCAGAAGATGCCAGCAACAGGCTCCCTGGGAGTTATCATGGGCCATCGCCCATTTTGGAAATTGTGTCATTATATTTTGGCATGGAGTTTAGGAATGTTGTTTATGGGAAGAAGTTTTACAAAAGATAAACCAAGTGAAGGGCTTTTTCTGGGTACACAAAAGATAGAAGCTTGAATTAAAATCACTGGGAGGTTTAGGATGAAAGTAAGTTTATTAATTACCTCATACATGCCAGGTACTATCAGGTACTGGGGAATCAGATCAACAAAACTGACAAAGTCCTTATTCTTACACTAACTTACATCCTAGAGGGGAAAACAGGTACTGTAAAAGCATATTAAATAAGTTATATTAGGTAGCAGTAAATGTCGTTAAACATGCACAGAAAATTTCAGATAAAAGAGATTAAAGGTGCAGAGTAGTCAAAGGCACCTTTGTGAGGCGGTGGCATGGCACATGAGCTAAGGCCTGAAGGAAGGACACAGGCATTGCACATATTTAGGGGAAAATGTGCAGACAGAAGGAACAAATGCAAAGGTTCTGGGGTAGAACTAAGAAAGTAGGCCAGAATGCATTCACAGAGTGACAGAAATTGAAAAGAGGGGAAGCAGACATGTTAATATAAGGACCTTGTTAGTTCTTATGAAAAATGTTGATGAATCTGAGCCAAATGGGAAGCCACTAGAGATTTGAGTAAGGGACTCACAAAGGAGACTGTTTTGAATGTTATAACAATGTTAACACAAATTTAACACTTTAAATGACCATTCTGGTTGCTGGGTGAAGAATGTCTTGTAGGTGGTAGGATAAAGAAGCATGTCACTAGTCAGGGCCTACTACACAGGAGAAGTCATTGTCTAGGGCGTGGTAGATAGAAAGTTGGGAATCAAATTTGAACTTCAAAGGTTCTGGCTGGGTAGAGGCAGAGAAGGTTATTCTGGATGAGACGTTTAGATTCTGGCAGTAACAGAATCCACTTAGGTCAGCCATTCATGAGAGATGAGTTGGTCTGATATAAGAAGTGTTACTGGGGAACAGTCCCTGAGGATACCAGAGTCACCAAAACAACAGCAGGCTCTGAGCAGAAGACTCTAAGCCATGTGTCAAGTCTTAGTAAATTGTTAAAACCCAACAGGGTGAAAGACAGGGAAGAGTCAAATGGCACCTGTCTGAATTTTCACAAAGGGTAGAGAAGTACCATTCTGAGTGAGTCTAGGGAAGTGGGCATAGGAGAACCACAGCCTTTATTACCATTATCACTGGTCCTACAGATTGTGGTCATTCCCGGTTTAAAAGACTCAGGAGAAGGGGTAGGAGAGAGTTAGGTTTCAGTTCAGACAAGGAAGGGAAAGCAGTGATGCTTGCAGAGAAAGGCTGAGATTCGAAGGGATGCTGACCCAGAAAAAGGCTAATTGATTTAGCAATTAAGAGGTCATGAAGACTAAATCTTAAAGGAAAGAAAAGGAAGGTTATTTCAAGTTCAGATGGTGTTATACATTCTTAATGATAATTTGTCTGAGAAGATATCCCCTTCTCCCCTCTAGAATCTCTAAAGAGCCTGAGAATTTAAATTGTTAAGAAATGAGACACACACTTTCCTTCAAGGTCTTCATTAGGATATTCTTCAACTTAACTACTCTGGGAGCACCTACTACTGTCCTGGCACTTTATTCTTAGAGAAGCCAAAT
Source organism: Ictidomys tridecemlineatus (assembly GCF_052094955.1). Classification (NCBI taxonomy): domain Eukaryota; kingdom Metazoa; phylum Chordata; class Mammalia; order Rodentia; family Sciuridae; genus Ictidomys; species Ictidomys tridecemlineatus. The sequence goes on from NC_135480.1 coordinate 133,069,161, forward strand.
GAACTTCAAGAGCCAGTTGCATGAAGGATATAATACAGCTCTTTGTTATCAGTATACATATCATATTCAGAACTAGAAAAAACATATTATCAAGCTCTTTAATGTATAATTAGCAAAAAGTACTGCACTATGCAAGGGAAGTCAACACTTCTAGGAATCAAAGAAATTCAGGCTCAGAGAATTATTTTTCTCTCTATAAAATTAAATGCCTCCAAAATGTAGTTAAGTACTTCCTACCCATGTACTATGAAACAAACACCATGCTAAGGATAGCAAATTAGGCAAGGAACCTGGCCCTGCCAACAAATGCCTTATAATCTAGGAATAATGAAAAAAGTACAAAACTGGCTACAACACCTGGAGATGGGTTTTAAAGGCTGGAAGGATTTCACCAAGGAGGGAGGAAGATGGTGGTAGGAACAGCAGAAGACAAGCACTCCAAAAGGATGAGGTTAAATGACCAGAGAAATCCCTGGATTGGGTATAATCCAGGAATTCATTTATTTTGTTTATTTCTAAAATCATTCAACAATGACAAGTGTGTTTGGAGGAGTTGGCCAAAGCACAGTCTGACAAAATATAGCAGATATTTGTTTTACCATGTTACAAGGGGAGAGCTGAATTTCTGGCCTAAGAACTTCATAGATATGATTCATTAAAGGATTTTTTGAAGAAAAAGAAACAGGACATTGCTAGGACAAAGCCATTCAAAGAATAAACTTTGTAGTAAGGAACAGAATGTTGCTAGTTTGGGTCTTGAATGCCCTCTCCCAAAGTTTAGATGTTGAAGGTTGGTCCAGCCTATGGAGTTAGTGGGGGGTGGTAGAACCTTTCAGGAGGAAGAGCCAGGTAGGAGGAAGTTAGGTCATTGGGGGAATGCCTTTGAGGAGATATTGGGATTCTGGCTCCTTCCTATCTCTCCTTGCCTCCTGCTGCCATGAAGTGAGCAGCTCCCTTTATCATGTGTTCCCACCATCACATCCTGCGCCTCAGTACAGGTTCAAAAGCAATGGAACCAACTGAGGATGGACTAAAACCTTGGGAACTTTGAGCTGAAACAATTCTTTCCTTCTTATCAATCTATTATCTCAGTATTGTGTCACAGTGATGAAAAGCTGATTAGCACAGACAAACAGAAGAAATAAGAAATAATGGTTCTGATAATCTAAGCGAGAATACTAGGGGACCTGAAATAGTCCAAGTGCAAGGATGAAAGTTGGAATTAAGAGTGGATGTTACATCCTGTAGGAGTTAACTAACATGATTTGAAGAGAGAGCCAATAACTGAGTTTCTGTGAATTAGGAAATCAGAAACATTAGTTATGGGGAAAAGATGAGGGTGAATTGGGAAGGAGGCCTAATATGCTATAGCACTTGGTGAATATAATGAACTTGAGGTGTAAGGATGTCTAGCTGAGAAGTCCAACAAATAATCAGAAACAAGGCTGAAGGGAGAGGGTTTAAGGAATCAGACTAATAGTGGCCCACATTTTCCCACAAGCACATAGCATTCATCTATACATGTGAACACACAGCAGGTGAATTACAAGAATAAAGAGTAATTTATCCAATAGATAGGGTGAAGGAAGCAGAAGACAGTTGAGAAAAGTTTAGACATTCTGACAGAAGTATATTTCAAACTATATAGGCACTTGCAATTATTTCTTTTTAAAACTTGTGCACTAAAGTTGTTTTATTTAAATCATCTTTCTATGAAGACCAAGTATATTTAAAGAAGGTTCTTGGCCTTCCTACTTCCACTTCACTAATGAGGACAAGTTGTTATGTTGCCTTAATTTCTCTCAGACTTTGAAATATCTTCAAGTTTTCAACACCTCATAGGATGGGACTAGACTTTGAATTCGCAATTAAAAGCATAACTGTTGTACTTTATACAGTATAATATAAAATTTGGTTCTAGAGAACCAAATTAGATCACCCATACGCCAACCAGCAAATCACAGCTATTGGAGGTTTTATTATTTAACCTGTTTCTTTTGAAAATCTTTATAAAAACAAACAAATGCAACAACAAAAATATTTCTGAATCATGAGCAGCCTGAAACCCATAAACCTTTTGCTACATTTATATGCTATATCCCATAATACAATTAGTACTGTCTAAGTCTCATTTAGGAAACAGATAAAGAAGAAAGTCCACTTTTGTACTACAGAGATTAAACTGTGCAATCATGCCAATCACCTGAATAAATAAAAGGATCTAATGTAATTATCAAATAAATTCTACTTTATTCATTACTTGGGACATGCATGCATTATAAGTTTTGATAATATCTACTAATTCATTTTGTAAAAATTATTTGGACAGAGATGCACAACTGTTTTAAGTCTTTGTGGAGAAAGGCAGTTACCTTTTGAGTATATGTGGTGATGAGGCTTTTGGGTGATTTAGTATGTTATGTTCTAACACTTTATAAGGGTTTCTGTTGAAAATATGCACAAAACAAGTTTCATAATTCTAATTCTGTATCTTATGATCTAGAGAGTCACATAAATGTTATATTCTTTTATGCCAAATAATCTATAGTGAAACTGCATTATCTCTACGTGTATAATTGAACGTGGATTTCTGTTTTGATGCTGTTATATGAAGACATACCAGTAATAGAACATATGGAATTCAATTTACTCAATCCAATCTTCCTCATCATTACTGCCCCCTACAACACACTGTATCTTCTTTTGCACAAGTACTTGAAAAACTAATAATACTCTGGGGCAAACTTGATAATATACAGAACAGGAAATGATACTGAAGGTGACTAAATAGCCACCACATTATCAAGCACGGTGTTGAACATGTACATATTATCAGAATGCTCAGTCTCATTCCTTCCTGTTTAAGAGGTATCATCTCTGGTACACAGGAACTGAATGGAGCTGACAAAGTTAAGTAACTGTGGGTAAAGTCATCCTTCCTACTCAACATTTAAACGTGGGTCTGTTACTTTCCTGAAACCTGACTCTGTCAACCACACCAACTAAGTACATATATTATATGCTTTTTGGTTTTCCTGGTGAAGAGTTGTTCGCCAAATGCATTAGGTGAAACTCCATCACTTGCAGGAACAAAAATTCTCAACTTTCTTCTAATCCATCAACTTACCCAAAAAAGTGTTGAAATTTTTATAATACAAGAGTCAAAACTGGAGGGAGAAAGGGAACTAGCACAAGGCTCAGAAGTACCATGAAAGTTATGATAGTTTTCACTAGTCCAACTCCCAAACCAAGTCTCACTATTTCTTTAAATACAGACAATACAATTACAGACCTGTGCCTCAAGGCAGCAGCCAACAAGGCAAGAAGCCTCACTTCACTGCTCTAGTGGTCATATACTTATTTAGCTCTGGGTGCAACCTCTAATTACCTTTATCATTTAATGGTAAATATGCAGCACCAGAAAAAAGGGAAGGCAACTCTTCCCTAAAGGCCCACTTCCATTTATCTTACCAGTTCACATGGAACTTGTAGGTATTTCAGTTGTTATTTGATTAAACCTATGACCTTGTTATTTAGTCGCCGTGTGAAATAGATCAAACTTTCACCTTCAAATATATCAAGAGTTCTTGGTCAACAAGAGTTGTCAGCCAGTCAACAACTATTTGCAGAACACACACAGGTACACAGCATTTTATGGTAATTGATATTTTACCTTCAACTCTCAAGGAACTCCGTCTAATTTGCCTTGTTTCCCTTATTAATACATCAAATATTTACTGAGCAACTTGGATATGGAACCAGCACTGCATTTGATGCAATGGAGAAGTTTAAGGTAGAGTTTGTAGTGAAGTTTATTACAGGAAGAGCCAAGATGCTTATTGATCAGATGAAAAGTGAAGAAAGGGTCAAAGTCAGACATGTTCAACACTGAGAGGGCAGGCCACAGTGGGAAAAAAAGAGGATACCCAGGAAATACCAGGTGATAACCAAGTGTCCAAGTACGTAGCAGTAAAGAAACAAGCAAAGAGGGGCTAGAGAAAGAAGGAAACAGTACATATTCATTCATTCTTTGAATAAATTTATATCTTGATCATCAACTATGAACTAGGTACCATATAAGGTACTGGAATTCTATAAGTGATCATAAAAAGTTTTGTTCTCACATAACTTAAATATTTAAGCAGGGAGAAGTATATAAAGGTTATAAATAAGCATAAAGAGAGTAGAACAATAGGGAGGAAGGGTAAAAGAGATATTTTCAGACAGAATGCTGAAAAGATTGCATCTAAGAGACCAGAAGTGAGAGTCAGCAGCATAAAAATGTGCTGCCAAAAGACTAATAGAGTAAATGTCCTGAGGTAGGCAAGCCACTAGGGAAGCTGCTACTGAGGTCTAGTATGGACAGCAACAGAGACTGAGGAGGTGCCATATATGTGGCACGTATCGACAGAGAGGATGTCAAAGAAAGAACTGATGAGGATAAACATACATACATTACTAACAAGGCAATGAGGGTCTTCAGGAGATGCTTCCCAAAACAGAGTAGTAGTAAAGCTGGCTGGGATTTTAAAGGTAGAGCCAGCCCTACTGTATAGTGAAATCTTCATATCCAGGAATATAAAGCCAATCAGCAGAGAGAACTGTGCTTGGATAGTTAAAAAAAAAAAAAAAGTGAAATAAAGACTGAAATGAGATATTGTGAGATTACAATGTTCAAGTGGAATGTTCAATGTTCCATAGAACAACCAGTGGGTTGTGTTTGGTCTTTTATAACTCAAAGGCCTAGTTACAACAGAAACAACCAACTGAGCAAGCCACTTTTTCCAGAAACAGAACTGAGCATTCAGACTGCCCTTATTTTGTTTCAGCCTTTGAAGTTTGGCATGTCTTTTTCCTACATGTTCAAATTTTGAGCATCCAGATTTGCAGATAATAACAAGGCTTCCTGAACAAAGAACTGCCTTAAAATCATCATTAGACATGGAGAAGACCTGACTACTTGAGCTGCCTCTGCAATTTGCGTTTCCATATATAAGCCTGATATTTTAAATGGAAAGTACAAGACCCCACTTTATCCCATCTTTTCTTATTCTAAGAGAAAATAAAAAATATCTTGCAAGGAAGAAAGTATGAACAGTCCAATGTTGTCCAACTCTAAAGGGCCAATAAGGGGCTGGGCTTGGTATATAATTAGTACAAAATGCACAAAGGTACTCACGGTTTTCCTCCTGGAATGCCTGTCAGATTTGGAGGGATTGCTGGCACACGCATGTGATGGTGTGGATCAAACCCCACCTAGAATATTTCCCAGGGAAAATGAAAAAAGTGATCATAGTTAATATTAACTATTAACTATAATTTTATCCTACTCAATTTCTTTTGTAAAACATACAGAAATAGATCCTTTGAAAATATAAGATTTTAGATACACAGAAATATTTATTGATGAAGTGACAGGATGTTTATGATATTATAGTCACAAACTTGGGGTGAAAAAAAACTATACTAATGATTACTGAAGTCCATGACAAAAACTAGAGGTTAATTACATTCACTACACTATGTCTAATTTATAGGTTAAACATCTCCAAAATACTAATTTAAAAAAAAAGAGAAAATAAGAATCACTTTCCAAAAGAAAACAGATCTTAAGATATAATCATATGTAGCTTAATTTACAAATACATCAGACCTCTCTGTAATACCTCACATTATACAAACTACACTCACATACAAATATGGATGACAATCCTCTGAGCTCTGAAACACTGTTTTATAACAGCCTGCAAACGTACCACTGGAGATCTTCCATAGGCGGCGGCAGCAGCGGCGGCAGCAGCGGCTGCACTCATTTGCGGGGAGATGTTGTGCAGTCCAGCATAGGCAGCTCCAGGGCTGGTCAGTTCTCCATTCATTCCAGCATGGGGCACAATCCCAAATGGGGTTGGATATGGACAAGGTACAGCCATTGGGGTTCTTAGGCTGGATGCTGGAGACCAACATGTAAGGAGAAAACAGATTAATGAAGAATATAGGAGATAATATTGAAAACATTCTTACTAACATGCTTAAAAAATTACAATCCACAGTTCAAATGAACTAATTTTAATATTCCCCAAGCCTTCACAGGGGTCCATTTAACCATATTGCATTGATTATCTACTATGCACCAGATATGGTTAATGACTTGGCATAGGTTAAATAACTTTGTTTAACAGCCATTCAATACTGGCTATTAGTACTTTTAATGTATTACACTATTTAAGTTGCTTTAGATTCTTTAAAAACAGAAACATAAATATAACATAGGAAAACATAACTCACCCAAAGGATCCACTCCTGGTGGTTTTCCAGGTACAGGCCTTAATCCAGGAGTAGAGTTACTGCCTGGAGTGGGTGCATCAGTTCGGGGAGTAGGGGTATTGGATTTTGAAACAGGAGTAGTAGATTTTTCATTCTATCAAGAGATGTAATGAAATAAACCAGCCATGAAAACATGGTTTTAAATAATGATATTAAGATTAAAAATAGTAAAGGGAAAACAATAAAGAAAGGAAGAATAAAACTAAAAGTGGTTCTTTAGCTTGGATCTTTTCTTGCATTAATTAAAAAGATCTAGCAAAAAAATCAGACCCATGTTCAGGAACACATGAACTAAAGGGGACCTAAGAGAGAAGATCATTTCTAGTAGACAAAGGCTTAAAGAAAGGTGGTAGATAAGATAAATCATGATGTCCTAGCGAATGGGCAACTTGCTGGTGTCTTTGGTTTAAGACTGGTTAGACTTCTTAGTGAATTATTCTTGCCACCAGAGGTTCCTTGTTTAACAGGTCCCTTTAGAAAAGACTTGAGCTTGACTTGTCATAGAAACTCAGAGGAGTTGTTATTTTAAAAAGAAGGTCAGAAGGCCAGAAGAACACAGACACAACAAAACAAACAAAACCCTAATCTAGCCTTCTGCAAGGTACATCTTCCTTATTTGCGGATAAATTGTAGAACTTGCTGTGAATTCAAAAGGTTATTTGATTTCTTCTTTTTTTTTTCTCTTGTGGTGCTGGGGGTTGAACCCAAGGCCTTGTGTACGTGAGGCAAGCACTCTAGCAACTGAGCTATATCCCCAGTTCAAAAGATTATTTGAAAACTGCATTTAGTTGTGGTTTTTGTTTTGTTTTGGTGATGTATTACAAGTAAATAACTGCTAAGAAAAAGAAGATGTACCATGCAAAAATGTAATTCATTACAAAGCCACAGGAGGAGGTATAGAGATTATCCTGACTTGTGAACAGTTCAATTCTGCACTTGTGACTTGTGGTGTGAATCAAGGTAGACTTTTGTATGACAGATTATTTTTTAGATAGCAAGGGAAAATTACTGCAGCCATATGTAGTTTGGCAATTCAAAGCTAGCAAACAAAATCACATCAAAGCCCCAAACTAAGTTTACCATAAACCACAGCAACAAAACCATCTCTTTATCCCCAGTGTATATTTTTCATCTGACTAACACATATTTCAATTTCTCCATATCCCTCTCCTATATTTACAAAAAGACTCTCAAAGCAAACACCACATTGCTGACAAGTTAGTAAACTCATTCTGCTCCAAAAATACTTTTGTCAATTAAACTTTACTGAATATACATATACATTTGTAAATCAAAGTCCTATAGAAAAATGTGAAAAATACAAAAAATGAAAAAAAAAATCAAAATCAAACCTAACTATTGTAAAACTAGCAATATAAAAAAAAAAGATGGAAAACAGCAGCTTACAAGGCTAAGTTCTTTGGATTTGGAGGAAGGAGTACTGCTGGAAGATGCAATGGAGGCAGGGCTGATTGGGGCATCTTTCTTGAGCAGGCGAGTCTTGTCCAGGCCATTCTCCCTAGGGGAATGTGCTGGGCTCCCCCGAGGGGAAGATGGATCCTACAAAGGAACACCAAGGGTAATAATGCTCACAGTACATTCATGACACTGGGGTCCCTGGGTGTGGTTATTTCTAGCTGAAAGCATTTAAACAAAAGTACAAAATGTTCTGGAATAGGTAACAAGTTAGTTTCACTGACAATGCCAAAGAAAATATTCAGTATGGAGCCCCCTCCCAAATAACATTTATGGTATTTATTTAAAACAAAACCCAAAATCAAAACCCTACTAAACTTGAAGCTGGCTGTCAATGAGATCTGTAGGTTGACTACAGATTCACTGTGGTCAGAGAGACATGTCACATACTTCACAGACGAGAAGAGCAACAAAAAATAATGAATAACATATAAACCAGTAATACATACTTATTATGTAAAAACAAGTGGATCTATTTAAAAATAAGAATACAAATTGGATGGTAATAATATGAATACAAAAAGGTCTTTGGTAGGAGTAGGAACTACCATAAACTTACCTCATTGGAAACATCAACCACCAAGTTGTCATCACTCTTCTCACCATCACTGTCCTGCATAGACAATTGAGAAGCATTACCTCCTCCCACAGCCAAAAAGAAGAAAAAAGCTAGCTTGATCCTGGATGGCTCCAGATTAATTCCTCTATATCAATGTTAAATACCTTACAACACATTATTTTCTTTAATCTTCATGGTGATGTTAAGATGTAGATAATGGTTTCATTGTCCAGATTAACAAAAAGGATGATGGCTTGCTTATAACTTTGAAATGGAGGCTACAGAGTCTCATGTCCAAGCTAAATTGGGCCTACAAATGGGTATGATTTGGTCTGTCACTGTTTAAAAAATGTGACTAAGTAGATATATAAACTGGGAGGTGAAAAAAATCTAGATTTTCCATTTCTTATGGAGTCTGTGAATAGGCCGTGCCTTGGCTCCAGTTTCCATTCAGCTTTCTACCTTTTCTTATGTAACCTACCTAGCCCTACTAGAGAAAAGTGAGTTTCAATTCAAAGTAGACACATTTGGTTATCTCTGCAAATTAAATTTCGCAAAATCTGATACATCCTTAGCACATGAGTCTTTTGAGGCATTTTAACTAATCTTCTGATTTTACATTTCTCCTTAGAGTTTCTAGCTAACCATAGATACTTCAACCTTCTTGAAATACACTGGGGAAAGTAAATATACATACAAATAACATAGAACACCCAAATCTCCTATTAGCTGCTGAGTGAAGCACTGTGTCCTCTCATACACACAGGACTTCAGTTAGCCAACTGAGACAGAGCTGTAAATGCAATAAATACTTTTTCTCTTAAAAGATATTATCCTGTGTACTAGTATTGGCTGGTAATAATCAAAAGGTAGAGATGCTGCTGATAAAAAGCAATGCAATTTGGCCTTCCCCCAAAGCAAAGGTGAATGAACTTACATAACGAGCTGCTATTTCTTTCTCTTCAGTTTTCTGCTTTTTGCTTTCTGAGGAGTAATCTGTGGAATTTCTGTGCTTCTCAGCACCTCGGAAACTGGCTGATGGGGATACTGAAGAGCTCTGGAATTAGAAAGGGAAGCAAGGTTAAGAAGCATTGATTATCCATTTAACAGCTTTTATTTATTTTTTAAAATGCCTGAGACACCCCACAACTTTTGTTCCACAGTATATACTTACAAAGCTATTAAGAGGAGACAGGAAAGAGGGCAGGAGATGAAAGTAATAAGAAAACAAAGGCAAACAGGGAAAAACAATGAAAAAAAATACAAGGGGAAAGGGAATGGGGGAAAAAGAAGAAAAGAAAAGAGGAGGCAGAGGGAGGAAGAGTACAAACAAAAAAAAGAATGGCAGGGAAGAGTATAAACTTAGAATGAATTTGGTCTTACATTTGTGTTTTATACTATTTAAACCCAAAGTTGGGAAAGGAAGTAGACACAGGAGAAAAGGAAAAGAAGAAAAGGAGACAACGTTTGTTGGTTAATGGGATAGCCAGTACTTTAAAAAGGAAGAGGTAATTGTTAGGGATCAGAGCAACTAAAAACGATGGTCATGTGACATAAAGGTCATATTTACAGAATTTTACTCAGTCCTACATCTTGAGAGCCTGGGAGATGCAGCGGGGCAGGAAACATGAACTTCATTCCTTTTTGACTCCTAGAGCTTGCTCCTTTTATTTTAATCTCTGGAAACCTGAGAAGAACACACAGGCTTTCCTAGTAGAGAAAAGGGTCCATGCCTGGGGAGATCAGTCTGAGGCCATCTTCCTTTATCTATGCTCTTTCAAGAAGCTCCCAGCTGGAGAAGTCCCCCACAGAAAACAAACACCAGCAAGGAAATCTGAAGCCAGATAATGTTTCTCTTTGCCATGAAGTCCAGATGGTTTACTGAGCATATTTGGATGGTATGAAAACTGAAAACCATGGATAAAGAAGATAAAACTGGAACTACCATTAGCTAGTGACTATGTTACAGATCAACAGAAGAGCTAAATAAAAGTGAGGTATGAGAGAGAGCCAGGTCTGGAGCAGGACTGCCCTGTTAAGGACGGATAGTAAAGGCATGAGTAGCAAAGTCCCTCAGAGGGGCACAAGGGCAGAACTCCCAAGGGTGAAATTAACCCAGCCTGGTTAAGAATGGACTATTTCTGGAGGGTAGGAGAAAAAATATTTGGAAATAAAATATCTAAAGAAAGGCGTTCTAGGAAGAAGAAGAAAATCACCATGAGAACATCTTTGCCTGGCATCCAAAATCAATTCAGAAAAATTTTCACTAAAGCTCTCCTCCCTTACAACTTTACTTATCTCATATAAAACTAACTCTTGAAAACTTTTTGCTTTATCTTATTTGGTTGGTAATAATTAACATTTATAAAGATATACAAAGATTATGAGGGCCTTTAAATTAACTATTGAAGACAGTTCGGTTTCTAGAATGTTTGGATGTAAGTTCCATTTTATTTCCACTGAAGCATGATGCCACATACTTGCTGAGCATTTCTAAACTTTCAAAACATGTTGTTAGAAGGTGGGTGTTTAGTGGAAGAGGAAGATGGGACCAAAGAGTGGGTACCCACTGTTAAGGACTATGTATCTTTTGAATCTGTCCCCAATGTGCCAGCCCCACAATATTTTATATGAACACTCTAAAAGTACACTCACCAAACCTTATAACTAACCTTACTAGACTTTAAGCTAAGTATCAGAAAAGACTCTGGGGCATTATTTTGTATGCTTTCTGTAAAACCACACAATTTAAATAACTTTCAATTTTTACTATGTATTGATTTATTTATATAATTTATTTTTGTGGAGCTCAGTGTAGAACACAGTGCTTCGGACATGCTAGGCAAACAGTACCACTGAGTTACATCCTCAGGCTCTAACAACTTTTAAAAGTAGACTACTTGACTTTTCTGTCTCCACTGAGTTGCAAACCTCATCCCAAGCCTTGGTTCAATGCCCCTACTTTGGTTCAATGCCCCTACTTTGCTTTCATATCACAACCCAATCAATCAGGTTTTTTATGACCTTTGAAAGCCTGCACACAAACATTATCCACGAGTTACTACACCCATGTCATGCCTGTGATATCTAGTTTATCCCTCTTGAGTCTGTCCTCCATATGTCTGAAATTTATATTTATCAAAGACATATTCAACCACTTATCCTTACTCCTCCTTAATAAGGACAGTTTCCTACCATCCATAGGATAAATTTCTGAATATTTTACAGAAGTTTTACAAAGTCCTCACTTCACACCCCAATCCACTGACCTTGTCTCCCATATCACTGCTGACAGTCTGTGCTCCCCAGAGAGATATATGTATGTTCACCACATCCACAGCCTTTTACCCTGGCTTATGGAAATGCCCTTTCACTCAGTATGTCTTTTTAAATCATCCTTACCCATAATAAACAACTCTAATGCCACTTTTCAAAGCTTCCTCTGATGCTGTCAGAATTAATCAGTCCTCTTTGTTTCCTTAACATTTCCTTCACTCAAGGAATAGAGCATGTGCAACAAATGCTGTTTGTTTACAAGGCCACTTCTCACCTCAGGCTGTGGATTCCCTGAGGGTGGAGGCACCCAGCATAGTGAGCACCAGAAATATTTTTGAACACAAAATGACTGAACATCCCCCGTAACACATTCTTCAATCTTAATCCAAAATTCATGTGACACACTGCAGAGGTCCACTGGAAGAACAATGCCACAGAACAGATGCCATTCACTACAGTTAAGATATGCATAATGGTTTTCTCTGGGATTGGTAACATGGAAGCTCTGCCCCTTTTTTATTGATTTCTAAATAATGAAACACTTTCTTAAAAATTAATACTAAATGGTAATGTCTATTTAAATCTTATGCTTATTTATCTGCATACATGTAACAATCAAATGGTCTTATTTTCCGTAAGCTGGTTGTTTCTGATTGTACAAATGTTTTATTGTTGAATTTTATGTAGAGTAGAGTTATACCCGGAATTTGCTAGTAAAATGATAAAAGTAGTTCATTATCACCAGCATTTAAGGGTTAAGCTGCACAATGGGCACTAGAGTAATCAGCAATGTTCTAATAACATAATTGCTCTGGAATCAAATTGAACTTGGCAGATTCTCATCATGAATCTTAGAAGTCCACCATTCAGTCACTGGAAATCCATCTGGATCTTTTCTGAGCATGTGAATAGAAAAAAATTAAGTAAATACTGATAAAGACAGTTTGTGCTTTTACTAGAATTTTTATTTCTCTAATATCTCTATTATTATTTTAAAAGCTTGGCTAGGTTATTTCTATTGCTTACTATAAGAAATTTACTGGAGGGGCTGGGGTTGTGGCTCAGAGGTAGAGTGCTGCCTAGTATGAGTGAGGCACTGGTTCAATACTTAGCACCACATAAATATAAAATAAAGATACTGTGTCCACCTGTAACTAAAAAATAAACATTAAAAAAAGAAATTTACTGGAGCTATATGCTAACACTGTGCAAACCTACAAATTTAGAAACATTAAACAGAAATCTTTTCATTTGAATGTGAATGGTTACTGAAAGTTCTTTATTTTTTAAAGCTACATACTTTTACTGGGATATTTAAAAATAATTACATTGCTAGCCCAAGAAAAGTTTTTTTTTTAAAAAAAATACAGTTATTCCTAATATTGTATGCCAGAGTGTTTTAAAATAACAAAGTATTAGATTCAAATTTGAAATCTATCCTAGACTTAACTAATCAAGTCACCTGAAAAAGTGACACCTCTAGCAACTTGAAAGGAGTTGTCCCACACCTCCACTCCTATTCCTCTACCACCTCAAGATCAAAGATGACCTTGTATGTGAAAGAATTCTATAAAGTATTCCCCTCCCCCAAGAAGGTAGTATTGATATAATTAGCTAATTTTAATAACAAGGAGCAGAGGTTTTAATAGCAGGCAAGAGAACCTCTGTGGAGTCAGACTGTCTTGAGTGAAGAGTCTTCCACTTAATAGCTGTGTAGCCATAGGGATGTTGTTTAGTTTTAGCCTCTCTGTAGTCTGGGATAACAACATCCCAAACCTGGGCTGCTTTGAGGACTAACAAAAATAATCCACATAAAGTACAAGCCTAGTCTCCTCAGCTATAGCAACTCTGATCCTATCCTTGTATATTGCAGTCTAGCTAATTCTATTTACTACAGAAATCTAGATGGTAAGCTAGTATGGCTTTTCTATTTTAAATCTCATGTAAACTATTCTAGGCATTTGTGTAGCACTTCCCCTTAATGTAAATATTCAGATAGTTCATTAATAATAGGGTTTCAATAGGCTGTCATTAACCAAAATACAACTCCTTCCAACAATCACTATTTAATAAGGCTTTGATTCAATACTGCACTGAGGCAGGGTTATAAATACCATCTGCACAATGGGCTTTCTAACTTGAATTCAAATGTACATAAAACTAATTCTGCTTTCATTCATACAGGTGCAGTGCTCAGACTTCCCTGATTATAACCAGAACAGATATGTTAAAAGGTCTAGTGGAGGGCTGGGGATGTGGCTCAAGTGGTAGCGCGCTCGCCTGGCATGCGTGCAGCCCAGGTTCGATCCTCAGCACCACATACCAACAAAGATACTGTGTCCGCCGAGAACTAAAAAATAAATATTAAAAAAAAAAAGTCTCTCTCTCTCTCTCCTCTCTCACAAAAAAAAAAAAAAAAAAAAAAAAAAAGGTCTAGTGGACAACCAAGATCAAGAATCCTAAAACCCATTCGCTGTGGCTTGTTTGCTCATCAGCTTTGGTGTTCAAAAACACCATCTCCTAGGTACAAAAGGGTAAATCAGTTTTCAAACAGATAAAGGGGATAAGGAAGAGGCAGAAGACATCATGACTATAAGGGACAATTTATGGGGCATTTGTTATCTTGGGGAGGACAGAGAAGATTAAAGATATCTAGAACCTTTACTGACGCCACAACAAAGTGCTCTATCACAATTTCCTCTGCAGCCCCTTAGAAAAAAGACCTGTGTCTGGACCAGAAATAAATATTGGTGACTTTGTTGAAAGGCCAAAGTATTCTTGCAGATAAACAAAGATTCAAGGTACTCTTCCTACTAAGCAGAGTCAACTTTCAAGGAAGATTAAGGCCTTTGATAATCAATCAACTAAAGAGTCCTAAAAGAATTACACATTTTGGAAATACTTTCAAAAGATTTTGAAGTACAAGTAATAGCCTTAATAAAATTTTTGTACACCAAACTCAGTACCATATTCTGGTGGCATTTCTGAGATTTTACTGTATAGTATTAACACAAAATGTTTATATTCTCATTCACAGAGCTCCTTATAACTGATAAAACATTATAACATGGGGCTGGAGATGTGGCTCAAGTGGTAGCGCGCTCGCCTAGCATGCATGAGGCACTGGGTTCGATTCTGAGCACCACATAAAAATAAAATATATTGTGTCCACCTAAAACTAAAAAATCCACCTAAAACTAAAAAATAAGTATTAAAACAACATTATAACATGCATTATCTCATTTAAGGAAACAATGAGAATAGATGGTGAAAATAATTCTCATTTTGAAAAATATAAAAACTTTAAGATGAAAATTATTTGGTCAAAACACAAAAGTCTCACATGTCAACTCACAACACATGCAAATTTATGTAAGTTTATCTAAAATTTATAGCATGCTGCTATTGAAAGGTGACTATGGCAGGACTTTTGAGTTCAGTCACTCTGTCAGTTTACTATTATTATAGTAAGACCTTCCTTATAACCTGCTTGATTAAGGAAATCATTAAAAGCATAATCTGTATATAACCCTCACAGAATTTGCTTTTTTCATATTAGCATAAATCAAAACTCATTTTAAAAAACGATTGGGACTTTCTGAAGATCTGCCCTTGTTAAAAAAGATATTTAATATAATCTCCATATGAAATAATAACTTTGTTCTTTACTGTTTCATCCTCTGTAACCTTTCATAAATAATGTATTCTTTAAAATGTTCTATTATTGTATTAAATTATTGTATTTCTGCATATCTTCAAGCAATACAAACTTGGGTCAAGATAAGTTTCTTTTGCAGATAACCAAAATATTATCTAACCAGAAGAACTCACAGAGGACTGATTGAGAGGCAATACCTATAATTCTCATGCTCTGAGTAATGAAGTCAGACAGTGCTGGTATTGTATGATCTTGGACAAGTTACTGAATCTTTCTAAAGCTTCCATTTCCCAGTGGATAAAATGACAATAGTAGCAGTTCAAGGTTGTTGAAAGGATTAAGGAGATCATGTTGTGAAGCACAGTACTTTGCATATTATAAGCCCCCGTGAAGAGTTCTATTCCTCACTGGAAAATGTGGGAACCACTGTTTAATTTTAGTTCACTTATGTGCTAATTACACAAGGATTTACTGAGTATCTACTAAATACAGAAACATAAATATAAATGAAATCTATACCTTGCCCTCCATCATCTTACAAACATCTTACTTCCCTTCAATATTCAGTCATTCATGTTTTCTTTTAGTGGCCTCAGCAGTATGCATTACTTTGTCCAGGATAAAATGCCCTAATAATTTATAAGGTATCAATAAAATTGATTTTAAATTAGAACGTTATCTTAATGTCCTCTTGGGGATTCTTGACTGCTATTTCCTCTTCCTGGAATAAAGCTGTTGGCTTTGCCCCCAAAATTTCATTAAATACAGTTACTTAGGCTGGCAAGTTCAGCTGCTGGAACAGGATGCTTTGACACCAAAGATAGAAGCTTGATTCTTGTGTACACAGTTTAGTTTCCCTCTCTATAGTCTGCATGCAGTCCAAGCTGTGGGCCACATGAGGAAAGAACTGAAGAAATGAGAGGAAACAAGTACTCCTCACTGTTATGGAGGTGAGAATCCAAGACACAAACTGAATGAACCAAGTAATTTCACTTCTGATGGTATAGTATTAACAGTCCACCAGAAATGGTAATAAAAATTAGCAAAGTGCAAAAACTTTATATTGCATACATCTTTTAAATTATCTAATTGACCAAAGTTATTTCCTGTCCTTCAATCCAAAAGAACTCTCAAAGTTTGCAAAAAGCCAAACACTCCATGTACTTTTGTCCCCTCCCAAGAATTCCCTGACTTCATTAATATGGAATCTGTAAGTCTTATGTCTTGCCTCTGTATAAATTATACAGTATTGACCACCTTTTGGGATTTTCCCTCCCAGCCTGGCACTTATAAAATATACTTTAGAATCCTTATTTACCTGTTGCCTTATAACCTAGGTTAGTTACCAAGTCTCACTGGCAAACGGTGGGGTACATAAATTTAATTGCCCTAAAAACAAAAGTGGAGGAAGGCTGGCAAAAATTTCTCTCCTGAATTTTTTTGGAAGACCTATTCCTACACTGTGCTTTTTGTCAAAATATCAACATAATTCTAACAACTGCTTTGAAAAAAAGCTGATGTAGTGTAGTGGTTCAAAGAAAATAAGTGATTAAGCTTTAAGACTTGGCAAGCTACATCTTAATGGACCAGAATCCTCATTTTAGTAACTATTAAAATTTATTGGAAAATGAAGTCTTTTCATTTTGCCACTTTTTCCAGTAAACTGTTTTAATCAATTTGAAAGGCTCAACATTTTTTTCTTCCAAAGAGTGTTAACTCCACAGAACCTCATATATATTCTTATGTATTATGTATGCAAATATACTCTATAATAGCTGAGGGTGATTCAGCAAGAGAAAAGGAAATAACAATGTATCCCTTTAAAGCAAAGCTGCCTAGCAATTTTAAGGTGGCTAATCAGAAGTTCCAGGTCTGCATCCATCCCATCACAAAATGGCTTAATAGTTTTCAATGATCAGTTATAGCTTTTATTTGGTCTTAAGGTCCTTCAATATTAAAATGAGTTGCTCTTTACAACAGAATTGACAAATATAATGTGAGCTGCCCATGTATTTTACATTTTTCTAACAGATATTTAAAAATATAAAACGAACAGGCAAAATTAATTTTAATCATATATTTAACCAAATATATCAAGATTATTGATATTTTATGTCCCTTTATAAAAACCTGGTATCTACTTCATACTTATAGCACATCTCAATTTGGACCAGCTACATTTCTGTGACTGGAAAAGCCACTTGTGGCTTCTAAGTCCAAAAGTTCTTAAAGTTATAATGGAACTCAACACCCATTAAACAAGTATTTAGCCCTTTATAGGAGTACAAGCATGACCTGATCCATGTTTGTCTACTTCCAATCTCATCCCAATTTTTTTTTTTTTTTTAATCCCTCAGAGTCTTTGTTCAGGCTTCTGTGAAAAACTTTCTTCTCTGGCCTAACATCTTTTCAGTCACAGCTTATATGTGACATTCTCAGAAAGGCTTCATCTGTGATGTTAACCAAGGACCCCACCTCTAAATCCTATCAATAGGTTTTTGTATATGTGTGTCCTTCCTAGCATTTTTATCACTGCCAGTATTTTATTTGCTCTTCGTTGACTGGAAGCTCTGTGAAGGCAGGGACCACTGCCTGCTTTGATCACCATGGCAGTCCAACATTTTAATGACTTAATTAACAGCTGTTGAACAACAACAAAAAAGAGCACAAAGTATGAGCTGTTTATGCATACCTTTAACTCATTCTCATATTATTTTTGTTATATTGCAATTTGAGATTATGCACTCCCCCAAAGGCATGTACTATTTTATCTTCTTTCTTTGTATTCTCAATACTCACTATACTGACTCTTGTAGTAACACAGCTATGTGTGGTATATGAAGGATATATATACAAACCAAAGGAGAAAGCCTTCAAGGTGGTGATTTGGGAAGTGACAGGATGACAAACAATTTTCAAGACCATGCTAAAAAGACAGTAAGAGGAAACAGTGTTTAAAAAAAAAAAAAAAAAAGACTAAAACAGGTGTGTCAGAATAGTGCCAGGTAGAGCAACTGAGTCCAACTCGGTGCCTTTCCCTGTTGCCTCTCCACCAATTGAGAGTACAGATCCCACTCCAAGGTCTGCTTCAGGCTTGTCCTCTGCCTGCACATACACTAAACACTGTTGTTGAATAAATTTATCAAAGCCACTAATTTTTATTCTTTCTTCTAAAAGTAATAACTTTAGTGAAAGAGAGACTACTTTCAACTTGTTGTCCCTCTCTCTTCCTTATTTCTCATCATGTACTCGCCAGCTGTCTGTGACCAGGGAGAATCAAATCTTCCTGAAAACTGACCAGTGAAAAGACAAGATTTACAGAAGACAAGATTTAAAGGAACCATCCCTGACAGACCCACTACAGGAAGAATGCTGCCATCAGCATTTTTTCTGTGTCACACATTTATAGAAAAGAGGTCCCTGGAGATTTCCTGGCAATGTTTATTCCTCAAGAAGTATGTGGTAAAAAGAAAAATTCTCAGCACTCCCAGTCCCCCCCCCCCGCCCCGCACCCCGCCCCGGGTAGTTAAGTTACCACATAAAGATGGTGAAAGAAAAAAGCAAATATAAGACAAAAAAATATAACACCTGTTTAAAAAAAGGTGTTTTATACTGGTTGATTTTTAAGTCACAGGCTACCTAGAGTTTTATGTAAAAATTTAGTATGTAAAGCAACATAAAGCATTAATATCAGTTGTGACTGACAGTGACTTCAATATACTGAGGAATAAAAAGCAAATGAGATATAGACCCTTAGAGGTCTATATCAAAATCATTCTAAAGAAATTATTTCAAGCAATAGCATGACAACTAGATCTAAAAATGTAAGGGTCTGACAATATATACAAAACACTGCAAGAACAATCTGATTCACTAAGCAAGTGTCAAGATTACCCTGGTTTAACCAGGAAAGAACACTCCACTAACCAGTGTTGAAAGAATGATAGGGAATTCAAGTTGTGGTCTATTCTCTCATCCTCTCCCCAAACAATTATAGGTCAGAGAGCTAAATTATAAAGGTTGATGAAAAATATCTTAGACTCCATTCTACTTGCCATCCCAGACAAGTGTAAGTACTCCTGCTTCTTGACCTTTTCCTTCCTACTTCACTGCCATTTGTTTCTCTCCTTTCCCTTTTACATATCCCTCACTCTGCTCCAGCCCTGTCAGCAATATCTCTGTCAATACTTAGTCTTGCTGGTGGCACTATGGGCTAAAGAGGTTGTTGACCCTTATTCTAACATGTCCTTTTAGGTTAATTACTTTTGTATACTCAGTGTACCCAGTGACATTTAATCACTACAGCACTACTCAGTAAACAGAACTGAATGGAGCCAACTGCAATTTGGCATTGAGCTAAATGGTGCGGTAATAGCGGCCTGCTCAAAATGAACTGGAAGAAAAATACTCTCACTCACCACACAGAAAAATGAAGTGGACACCATTTAATCAAACAATTTTATTAGAAGAGAAAGAACACTAGCTCAGTGTCTGTTTATGCTTTTGCTGTTAAATACTAAATACAGCTTAATGGAAACCCTTCATTTTACAATGCAAGGACAATGCAATTAATGTTTGCACAATGAATGAAGATGAAAACAATTCAAAATACACATATGATTTTTGTACTCTGGTCTTTCTCTCTCTTCACATGTGCCCATAGGAATTCTCCTGTCATATTCTAAGGTATCCCTCTTGCTAACACAGTCAACAGTCTATCTTTGTGAGTTCTGTGGTTTCTAAGTACCCAGGAAGCAGTAATCAAAATGCAGAAGATCTCACAATCTAGTGCTTTCAAAGAAAGGATACAGGAGAATGGTATTAATCAAATGTTATGTCACAGATGTTTAAGTCACTGACAAAATTTGCCAAAACAGATACCCACTGACATCTCTCTGCTGTAAACAAATAATGGATCAGAGAGGTCATGAGCAGCCTTTATCAGGGCACCCAGACCACTAGGTGGGAATGATTCAGAATAAATTCTTTCAATACTAGCTGGTAGATAGAAAATGAGGTTTATTTCTCCATCTGAATAATCAAGACTTTGCAAGCACAGTCTGGGACTGTAATGTCAGTTAAAACCTACACCTTGAACTGAATGGCTACTCTGTAGTCTAGTCTACTCTGGCAATATGCTAGACATTGAGGACACAAAAGTGAATAAGGCTCCTGCTTTACATCCTTAGAGTTTAGAGAAAAGGGGATGGGATGAAATAGGCCTGTGCTCCAGAGAATGCTCTGGTTTTAATTTTTAACTCTAACATTTATCAACTGTGAGACTCTGGGCAAGTCAACCCACCTCCAGGTCTTAATCTTCATACCTGTAGAGACAAGGGCATTTGTCCTACAGGATCCTCATTTTTATGGTCTGAATGTTTGTGTCCCACCAACATTCTTATGTTAAAACCCAAATCCCAAAAGGGAAGTTTTGGGAGACATAGGTTGAGGAAGGAGCCTATGAATGGAATTGACATGCTTATAAGAGAGACCCACAGAAGTTCCTCTGCCCTTTCCACCAATGAGAACACAACAAGAAGGCACCATCTATGAGCCAGAAAACAGGTCCTCATCAGACACTTAACCAGTGGCATCTTTATCATGAACTACCATCTTGCAGAACTGTGAGAAGAAATTTCTATTGTTTAAACTACCCAGTTTATGGTTGTTTTAAGAGCAAAACAGTGTCAAGACAACTGAGGTAACTAGATGAAGTAGCTGACACGCCACCCTTCCTTTTGTTCTTATTCCAAAATAAAAAGACAATTGCCAAAACTTTGCCAGAAAACCAATCTGGGAAGTTGAAGGCTTTCTCCTCTGCTCCTTACTTACTCACTTTGGATAGAAGGTAACAGGTATTTTCTCAAGCCTTAATGTTGGGCAAGAGGCATTCCATTTCTACAGATGCAAACATTTCAGAGCATACTTCCAGTCCACATCTCTACCTCCCCTCTTGGCTTAGTGTCCTCTTCAGAAGTTATGCTTTAACTGCAGTCTCTAAAGCCTAAAAGAACCTTGAGTTATGACAGCATTAGTGAGGTCTAGACCTGCATCCCCTACACTTCACTGAAATTTGACAAATGACTCTGGAGTGATACATCAGGTCTAATGGTAGAAGCTGGGGCAGGTGTATGTAGCCCGTAATTTTTTAATTAAAAAAGCATGAGGTTTACCCAATGATTCCCAACTTTGTGCCAAATACTCTGCTGGGCCCAAGACACTAAGAATACAAGAAAAAGGGCAGATCTTAAAGACCACCCTTATAGAGTACTAGTTCTAGTTACAAGACATAAAATAAATAAGTTATAAGTTATGACGTTAGTACAAATTAATATAGCAATTGCAAATGGTGATATATTACAAAGGCAATAAATGAAAGGTTGAAATTTAGACTAGCCATAGGGTGGTCCAGAAGGGCTTCTTCAAAAAAGAAAACACTCTGATTAATGCCTTAAGCAAGAGCAGACAAGAGAGAATTATTCTAGACAGAATAGCACACACATAGATACCAAAGGAGGAGAAGCTTGCTGTGACACTGTACATGAGAGTTCTGGGTGCTGAATTTGGAAGGAACAGTGTGGGGGAGCATCAGAAGACAACACAGAGGAGAGGGGGATCCAGAGAAGTTAGGCCCAGCAGGCCATGGTGAGGTCTGTTTTATTCTAAGTGCCACTTAAGGACAGTGATGATTCTTGTGTTCTAAATAACACCCAGAAATCTTTGAAAGTTTGATGTTAAAGAAGGTTAAAATCAGGATAAGAATTTCAAAAGCCCCGAAAGGAAAAGATTGCCTTGCTTATCTCCATCCTTACCTCCATCCTTAGCAAATTAAAAATAACAACAATAGATGTGCAGTGTATAAATCTTGCATGTACACTAAAATTAAAATAGCAAATTTTGAAATTGGGTCATTTAAGACAAGCTTTTATCATTACTGGTGTCTGCAGGGGAGTGGTCAGCAGCTAATGCGGTGGTCCAGAGCAGGAAGATGGTAGCTCATGAGTGGATAAGCAATAGAGAAAAGAGCAAAGAGAATGGATATGAGAAAGATTTTTGCAGTATTAACTGAGTAGTGACTCCCTTCATACAGATATGTGTTGTGTTAAAAAAAAAAATGGAATCAAGCTTTTCAACAATAATGTCATCTTCATGCACCTGCAATCCCATATAGGTTAATCAAAAAAGGGGAGGGGTGTTAGGTATCCTAGGAGAATAATGCTAACCACAAAGGGCTCATTGGACTGTATAATGCACATGAACAGCAACCTCCAAGTCATCACAGAAGGAGGAAAAAACAACTGGACCTTTTATCACTATACTGATCTCATCAAGCAGAATTAAAATTAGCAGAGCAACATCCCAAATATTTTGGATGCTAAAGAATGAATTCTGATCCTTACTCAAAAAACTTACGAAAATAATATATTTACACGATCAACAACCAAATAAATTAATTATAGAGCATAGTGAGCCATTAGCAAGAAACAGTGCTCTCAGATTTATAAAGGGGTGAGATTTATCCAAGAATTCCCACTGGTGAACCTCTTGGGAAGGAAGAGTAAGTAGCTCCAGGACCCAAGCCTGCAGAGAATGAGGCTATTTCAGACACACAAGGGAAACTGAGATAAGTTTAGGGGTAAACAGAATTACAGCAAGACACAGAACAGCAAAGATACCCCAAAAGGTACTGTATTGTCTGGGGTGGGGTCATGGTGGGGGTGAGATGAATCAGAAGGAACAAACAATGCAAGCTCTGGGTAGTGGTTCTCCGATACAGGATTTACTTATAGAGGGAGGGGTGTGGGGGAGGGAGGGAGGGAGGAAGGAAGGAAAGGATAGGAAAAGAAAGGAAAGGATGGGATAAAGGAAGGAAATTGAACTGATCCAATTAAATCACTCTCTCTCCATAAAGAGGAGGAGTCGGAGCAAGGGCTGGGTATGAGCTATTCTAAAAGCTCTCAGATGATTCTAAGTTGACAACCTCTGACCTAAGGCATAATCTGATAATCAACAAGCCACTGTGATTGCTGCCAATTAGAATTCCTAATCAACAGACTTGCTTAGCTATTAGCACCAAGTCACCTTAAAGAACGTTCCAAGAGCAAAATTAACTCAGTGATAGATCACAGACTTTATCTCCCTGTAAACTGATTGTGTCATGAACAACTGGTAAGAAATAACATATTTCAAAATCACATTGGAGCTGGGAAAAAGAAAACACAATCACAACCTTGTCATAAAATGAGGCTAGACACTATGCATTTCTAAAAGCCTGTTTCCATGAGTGACTCTATAATGCTGACAAACTGATATATTTTGAGTGCCATAATTAAAACAATAATCTCAATAAAGTGAGCATTATGAGATAATTGGTCATCCTCAGGATTTAAGCAAACTGTGGTAAAAGCCAAGGACACTCATTGCCAAGGTCAATTACAGTAATTGCTTATCTGAATTATATTATTGCTATTGTAAAATCAGCTTGATTAAAAAAAAAAAAACTAACAGAACACTAGAACACATACCACAGGGAAATGACCTGAGGAGTTCTTGTTACTCAACTACTGGTCATTAAGAAATTCTTATAATCAACTTTTCAGCACAGTCATTTAATATTCTAAGACTTTATATACAAAGACTTTTCACACACGTTTTCTTGGCTCATTATGGAAATTTAATTATCAGACATTAGAGAAGTGGCTTTAGAACAGTAATATATGGTAATATATAGAAAAATGAAGTGAATATAAATTAATAAAATCACAGAACACAAAAGAAAAACAAAAACCCATGCTATGGTTTAGTTATGGTTTAAGTGTGTCCCTCAAAAGATCATGTGCTGACTTGGTACCCTATGTGTTGAAAAGTGGTGAAATCTTTTAAGAGGTGGCACCTAGTTCAATGTAAATAAGTCACGGAGGGGGCCACCCTTGCGAGAAATTAGTGTAGTTCTTGCAGAAGTCAGTTGTTATAAAAAGAACAATCCTGGCCCCTGAATCCCTCTTGACTTCCTGTCTCACCATATGGTCCCTTTTTCCTGTTCTCCCCTCAATGTGATGAGATCCATCATTGGTACCTCATCAGAAGGCAACAAATGGGCCCTCCCCATCTTAGATTTTCAGCCTCCAAAACTGTGAGCCAAATAAAACTCCTTTATAAAATACCCAGCCTGAGGTATTTTGTTACAAACAACAGAAAATGGACTATTATAATCCATTACTCTACCAAATGTAGAGTAATTATTTCCAATTAGTACACTGAAGTCCTCAGTGCCTTCTGCAGGAACGAAGTCTCTGTTTCTGCAGAAACTGAGTCCCTGGGCTGGTTTTTAGCTTACAAGAAAATATTTTGCCTTCCACATGCCACTGTCAGCTTTTCTAGATTAACACACAGGCTCAAGTAACCAATGGCCTACAAGAAGAGTCTGGAAAGGCTTTGAAGATCAGAAGAGGGAAAACTGAATTTCTGACCTTCTTTCTGCTAATTGGAATGTGTTTGGCAATCGAAGAGTATAAAACTCCTTTTTAAGTTGTGACTAAACATGGAGACTTTGATGTTTTATACGGCATTCTTTCCCACTAATTAACTTCATTAGTCCAGTTAATTAGTGGGGAAGAATACCATATAAAACATCAAAGTCTCAATGTTTAGTGTCACCATAAGTTCAATGAAACAGTAATAAAGAAATTATTTCTTAAAATCATTTATGCAAACTCAGCACTTCTATTTTCAAGCTCAAACTATACGATAGGAACATTTTTCAAAATAATCCAAAGATATATCCATACTACAATCTGATTGCACTAACAGCAACAACATAACATTTAATGTAGTAAGTGGCCAAGAACACCACATAAAGCAAAAGAATTGACATTTAATCATAGTTACGAGAATGGTAATAAATTTACCTTTACTGTGGGATGAAGGAATGGGGTTTAATTTTGTTTCAGGTTTTAGCCTGAAAAACCAAAACAAAACAAAAACTAAACAAAAGTCCAAACCATAAAACAGTAAACAAGCAGGTCTTTTCAAGCACCATCATTCAATACTTAGCATATTCTGATCTTTCCTTTACACTGCCCAAAGGGATGATGGGGACAATGGAAAGTGAAGACCAGCAAGACTGGCCTTCTCAACATGAAATACCCAGCTACTACAGGAAAATTCTCATCTTTAGCTAAGAGGATCAGAGAAATAATTCAGTCCCATGCTACTCAAGAGTGTGGGCTACTGTTTAGCAACATCAGCATCTTCTGAGAGCTCATGAGGAATACAGACTTTCAGTTTATTAAACATTCAAACCTACTAAATCAGAATCTGCACTGTAACCAACACATGTGCTTTTCATGCTCAATGGAAGTTTTTAGAAGGACTCATTTACTTCAGCCTCATTTTATATAGCTGGAAACCTAAATCTTAAGGTATGAGGTAAGTCACACAGGGTTACAAAGGACTGATACTAGAAGACAATCCTATGATTTTAAGTGCTGCCATAAAAGGCACAGGTAAGGATGTACTGTGGAAAGAAACCAACCTGCACCTAGAACAGCAAAGCAACATCAAGAAAAGAGGACAAAGAAGGAGTTGGGGATGGGGGCAGGGAGGGGGCTTGCTTTATAAGGCTGATAGATCTGGATTCAGATCTATTTGACTTGGGCCAAAAAATTTCTCAAACATGTGTAAAGTGAAAACTTGCAAATTCTGTAATTATGAAAGATGGAAAGAATATTACAATACTTAAAAAAAAAATCCAGAGAAAGAAAAACTCTGAGGTCTCCACCTGGAGATTTATTTAAGGGAAAGGGAGGCAAGGGAGAAAATTTAACATTCATAGGACCTCCAAAGATGACTGTATAGGATGTGGATTGCACAACCCTGGGGAGGACCATAAACATTAACATCAGAGTCCATGTGAATTGTGTTTTTTGAAAAATTGTATGTAGCCACACTAATCCAAGTCCATGAGGGATTAAGGAGCTGCCTCTCTTATAGTTGAGTCTAAAGGTCAACTGGAATTAAGGAGAAAATCAAGACTGACGGCTAAATAAAAGCAAGCTGAGGAAACTGAACATCAATGTGTCTCTCTCCAGTGAAATATGAGCTCCATTAGGGCAGACACTTCCTTATCTTTAACCAACACTATATCCCCAAATCCCAAATACAGTTCCTAAATGACAAAATTTCACAAGTTTTAAACATATAATAGTTTTGTGGATTATTATATGTAGATGTTTACTGAATTTAGCCTCACACAGCAATTACTACACTGATGATGTACAAAACTGACAGATTAAAAAAAAAAAGTTGACAGATAAACTTCCCTTGTGGGAGCTATTATTAGTTCCCCAGAGCTGCCAGAAATATTACCAAATACTAGATAGCTTAAAACAAAAGAAATCCATAGTTCTAGAGGCTAGAACCCTATTCTAGTATGACTCTCATGTCAACTTGATCACAACTGTCAAGACCCTATTTCCAAATAAAGTTCCATTCACAGACAGCAGAAACCAGAACTGTATCCCATCTTTTTGACGGACACAATTCAATCCATAAGACCACCTAACATTATAGACGAGACAACTTGAAAAATGTCCTCTCAGTGTACCTCCCTGCCCCTACCCACACTTCCAGTAAGAGTCACAATGTCACTTAAGTATTTCTGTAACTCCTCAACCTAGACAACTTTCCTACCACATCCATGTTTAGCATCAGTCAAGGCAGAGGCACTGGCTTCCCCCCCCCCTTTGGTACCCAAGGATTGAACTCAGGGATATTCGGCCACTGATCGACATCCCAGTCCTATTTTGTATTTTATTTAGAGACAGGGTCTCACTGAGTTGCTTAGCACCTCACTTTCCCTGGGGCTGGCTTTGAACTCACAATCCTCCTGCCTTAGCCTCCTGAGCCACTGGGATTATAGGCATGCACCACTGCACCTGGCTAGAGGCACTGGCTATTTAAAGACAGGATCTCTAAAGTTTTTCCAGCCCTTCTCATTTCTTTCAGGAGTATTTCCTTATCTCCACCTAAGGAAGGACTAATGGAATTCAATTTGTAGCACTTCTCCAAAGTAATATTTACATTACAAAATTATGAACTTCACCCTCTAAAGTGTTCTGACTCGAAATCTTGAATGAATGAGGACTACAGCAGACAGGATGTAGCAGACCTACAAAAAAAAAAAGCATCTTACTCAGTCGATGGTCCTGTGAGACACAGGGTTAGTAGGTTAAGGATGAAGCAAGAATACAAACTTTTTCTTAAAGGAAAAAAACATTTAATTTTATGGCTAAATGATGTGATTATAAATAGTAATCAATTAATTACTTGGGAATTAATTTATGAAATCAATAACATCTCAATCACAAAGTTACTTGTGATTTGACAATATTTGGGGGTAAGTAATAAGCAAACTCAAGACATTTTAATTCAAGCCAAAGTAGCTAAAACCAGAAATCATGCTCTTTTACATACTAATATTCTGCCAAGTAGTTAAGCATGATAAGTGACATTCAGACATATGACCTTCTGTTCAATTCAAATCAGTTATCTTTAGATATTCTGTAATGACTATTCTTGTGATTTAAGTACCTCATAATAAAATCCACCTTTCATTTTGCTTTGATTTTTAGAAAAGGCTTGGATAATCCCCCTACAACAGTGTTCTGGCAAACATTTTAAATTATGTAATTCACCAGGTTCAACTTTGCTGCTACAATTACTTTCAAAGAAGATGGTTATAATACATTATCATTATAGCTATACAATCCAAGCTGAATTTTCCTTGGCTGAATTCCTAACATTTTAATGCTGAAATTGATCTGTTTTAAAAACATCATGTGAAGGGTTTTTAAATACCATACATGGCCAAGCTCTTTATTTTAAATGCGTTTAGAAATGAGCTTGCATAAACAGAAAAAAAAAATCTGTTCTCTAATCTAGCATTAAGCATATTTTTAAGAACAACAGGCATGTTTCCAAACAAACTACTGCAGTATACAAATTACCCAGCATGAATGAGGATAACAATGCTTCTCATATGGTTTTAAAACCCAGAGAAAGCTGACATTCATCAAAGTTGTCTTGGAAACAATATTCTTTGTGTTATTTCAAAAATGAGAGGTGGTGCATATTTGGGCGTGGGCTAGTCCTTGCAAAGCAGTCAAATAGTGAGGCTGCCAAAGTTCTAGTTCAGTAAGAAGGAATGGGAGGGTGAAGACACTGTAATTACATAAGGTGTTCAAACAGACATGAGACTACCAGACTCATGCTCCAATTTCTAATCTGGTTTCCCACTTGGGCAAATTTTCTCCTACCTCTAATACCACTATGGTGAGTCGGCTGCAAGAGTACCTACAATTTTTCACACCTTCTTGTCCACATCTAGTAGTGCCTCCTCGCACTGACATCAGCCTTGGCCATACTACATGCTTTGGTCATTGGTACAGTAGCCAAGGATACAGAGAAACTCTTTTGTTCTCTGCACTACTGCTAGAAGAATAAGCCTTGGCTAGCTTGCTAAAAACAAAAATAAATGAGGGAGAGCCAGGTTACTCCAACTGAAGACCTCCTAGACCATCTAGCTGACCGTAGACACATGAGCAAATTCAGTTCAGATTAGTACAGCCTATAGAGAACTTTCTCTGCAGACAATGCAAAGACTAATGAGATGCAACAAATGTTTTTCACTTTATACCACCACCAAGTTTTGGAAAGTATTACTACACAACCAATTGATAACATAATTGAAACTATGCATTATAGAAATATATGCCCTTTCCCCCTAGTAGGACATCTATATTAAGAATAGATGATGATAATGTAAATTAAACAATCTCATTCTTTTTGGTTCTCATCCGTTCGTTTTGCACAAATCAATATGTGCAAAAATGATCAACTATCAAAACAAACTCATTACTGCTTCATCGACACTACTTCCACATGCTTCATTATATTTGGCTTTCACAAATTTAATTTTTAGGCTAGTATTATTACCACTATGTTAGTGGTGAGCAAATAAAACTCATATGAAGTATTATGAAGTAGCATGGAGTTTCTGACCTCCCATGATTTTCACTAATCCCTTGACACAAAATATGGAGAACATGACAAGGTCATTGAGCCCACTCACATTTCACTGATTCACAGGTTAAAAGGCAAGATATAAAAAACTGCATGTTGATAAAATTGCAATAATTTAGAAAAAATAATGGCTTACAGTATGATTCCTAAATTACATTGGTATTCCAGAGTTATATAACTTATGTATTATTATTATAAAAGTATTTAAGAGTAATGAACATTTCCCAAGTAAATATTTTTAAACAATTCTCAGTATTCAAATATATACATAATTTTGTGAATCAAGGGAATTTTTAAGATAAAGGGGCAAGAACAATGCAATCTTTATAAAATTAGTTAAGACAGGCATCATAGAAGCTCTATAATTGGTTCTCTCTATATTTCAATATTAAAATAACTCAGATTAATGTTTATATTCAATTTCCATGATTCATTTTTACTTGTTTCTATAGGCTCTGGATGAAAGTATCTTGTAGGGTTATTATTTCATGAAAAAGGAAAAAAATGTATCAATAAGCCCCGGATGAATGACCACAGAATCAGAAGACTCTTGAAAGGATGAAGAAGCAAAAAATCTTAAAAATGGAGAAGTTGAAGATGGGAGTTAAATTAATACTCTATATCAAAAGTTGACACACTTTTCTGGTAGTAATCACTTTAAAGCTTTGCAAGCCACATAAGGTCTGCTGCATTTTCTCATTTGTTTGCACTAAAAATGTAAACGTTACTCTTCCCTCACAGGTCACACAAAAGCAAACTAGGAAACAGATTTGTCCTGTGGCTATAGTTTACCCCTCCCCCTCCCTTTACATAACTGAAAAAAGAATAGTGTGTGTATGTGTGTGTGTGTGTGTGTGCGCGCGCGTGTGTATGTGTAAGTACTATAAAGACTATCACCACAATTCTGGCACTCTCAGGATACATTAGTTGGGACCCAAGATAGGTGATACGATGGTATGGGCATGGCATGATCTGCAATTCCACAAGAAGAGTCATTTTATCACCCAGAAATCATTTTGTCACCTTGGGCATTTTAGTTTTCATGATTTCAAATGCAAGGGAAAAGTCCTAAATTTCTGTTGGATAACCTTAGTTATCAAGCAACTGACTTTTCCAAGGCTTAATTTATGCTTAGGATGCTGGACATTAAACTGCTAGCTGACTAATTTGAAACCACTGGCTGAACATTCCTCCTTCCTTCACTGAGTTGACTAGTCAAGAGTGCACAAATGGCTACTATAAGAGAGTTCCCTCACAGGAATATTGAAAAGTTAAAAGCTGAAAAGGATCTGATCTTGGCCCTCGATACATCTTTTTAATTTAAGGGTTAGAATAAGATAAGCAAATTCTGAGGCAAGACTTGGAAAAGGCATGTCAAGAAACTGTTAAGGGAGTCACCATCAACCACATGTGTTTGGAAATCAGTATTTGGGGCATTTTGAAAATGGTTAATGTGGTAACAGCCTATAATCAAACATTAATATTTCTATAATCAATTCAGGCCAGGTTCAGTTTTGTTACCAATGAGCTGAAAAATCATTGGATACTTATGTTTATGTGACTAAAAATGATAATATGCACTTACAAGTGCTACCTTATCGTGGACATCAGATCTACTGGTATTGGAAAACATGCCCACACCTAATAAGAAAGCTAGAGGTCTTCTCAATATGTATGTCCTATTATGAGAAAAATGTCTGACAGTCTTTGCTTTTCTATGGCACTATATGTGAAGAGTTCTTTACAATGTAAAGGAAGTTCTTTATCTAACATACATACATTTCCCATAAATATGCTATTTTTATATGTATACCGTACATAACATGAAGAATAAAACATTACATTGTACAATAATTTGGTTGATCATGACTGCCTTTTAATACCAGGGGTGGGTATATCCATGAATTATTCTAATTTGTCAGTACATAATTTTCCCCAGATCAAACGTTAACTTTTTTGATGTACATACAAACTTAAAATGTTCCCTGTCCAATTTCTTTGGTGTTAATACTGAGTAAAAACAGATAAGGGACTTTTCCTAAAGCAAGGTCTGCATGTGGCTGTCAACATGCAATAGAATTCTCCTGATAAAGAGACATATCTACTTAATAGAGTACATACAGATTAAAAACTATACATTGTTTTTTGCCTTACTGCACTAGGCTCATCAGAGTCAGGACTGAGAGGAAACAAAGGCACTAGTTATCAAAGACATAGAATCACACATATAACTTTATATAGATCATCATCTGTAGACCTCAGTATCCTAGATGTTTGATAAGAATTTCTTTTCTGCCTCACTTCATGTATTTCACAAGATAGCTTACACATTTTCTAAATTCTGTATCAGAGACTTGTAATTGTTTAGCAATTATATCACTACTTGCTTTACTCACAAGCTACTGGTTCGATATTCTAACAGGCATTCAAAGAGAAAAACAATTGTACCAAAGGCATGTGGTTAGTTTACTTGTCAGTAATCTTCCTCTTTACATTTCAGAGTTTGATAAATGTAAAGAATTTCTTCAACCACCTGCTTCTGATTCTATAGGTAAAAATGCAGCCACAATTTGCCACACTGACACAGAAGTAAGAATAATGACATGACTACAAAATTCTAAAGCACAATAATTTTAAGGATGCTACATCTTAAAACTTCTTAAATGGTATAGGCTCAAGCTTCTTTCAAAAAAAAAAGTTTATCCCTGATTATATATAAATTCAAAAAAGAGAAATGTTTTAATAAAAGTTTAATAAACAAATTTAAAAAAATAAAAATTTCCACCATGCTGTCTCCTGCAGTTGTAACAGTCCAGTACTTACCAGTATTAAAATTACCAGCTTGAAGAAAAAGGTGGCCCTAAAGTGAGAAAATGCTTAATTTCTGGCCCAGGATAAGGGCTCAAGATGCTGTAGAAGACCTTGCTACTAGTTTCTTCTATGATGGCTATATCTTCAAAAGGACAAAAAAAATCAAAAAGATTCTACAAACTGAATTCATGCTACAGAACACTGCTTTTAGCATGCAAATACTGTCTGAAATTAGCCAGAATACTATTTTGAATAAAAGTTGATAGCATTTTGAATTGACTATAGTGTTGGGCACTTTGCAAGGTACTATACACACTGTATCATTTAATTTTCTAAGAGCTCAAGAAAATGGATATTGCTATTGTCATTATTATAAAAATAATTTAATTGGAAGAAACTGAGCCACTTGCTAAGTCAATGAAAGACTGACTTGATCCCAGATTTATCCTTTGGATATTATGCTACTATGTTTTCCTTTACATAATGTTTTATTCATGTCTAAAACGATCATTCTCACATGGATATGGTGTGTGGGGAAAGATGTACCTTCAAACATATAAAGTAAATTAAAATACCAAATAACCTTTGATTTCTATGTTTGAGGCAGAGACACGGTGGAGAGCTCCATGACTTCCTTCAGAATACGCACATGTACAAAATAGCATTTAGCTCAAACTACTATGTTGGGGCTTTTGCACAGAAAAGCACTACTATTAAATGTTAAATAAACAAAATATTTAAGAGGGCTCACCATATAATACATCATAAACTCTCTAGGTTGTTCAGAACCTCAGAAATCATGCAGTCTGAGATCCTAATTTTTAAAAAATATTTATTTTTAAATAAATATTGGACACAATACCTTTATTTTAATGTGGTGCTGAGGATCGAACTAAGGGTCTCGCACATGCTAGGCGAGTGCTCTTCCGCTGAGCCACAACCCCAGCCCCTGAAATCCTCGTTTATGAGAAAACTGAAGCTCTGAAACAACTGAGGACATGGGTGAGCTCAGACAATGGTGGAATCCTAGGCAAGATGCTCTTTCAACTATATGCCTAGTTGGCTTTTTTCTCTTTCTATACATTGTAAGAAAACAATACACTCAATGAACTAGGGCACTAAACCAAAACAGTTTCAGTACTAACAAAAGCTCTAATTTATTTATGTATTGCCCTTTACCAGAAAGGCCTTGGGGAACAAACACAGCAAAGAATCAAATCAATTAGAGTATCTAAAACAAAAATCTGTAGTAATTAACAGACCATCAAACATAGAAGTATTATAAAACAGCAATCGCTTACTGCCACTTCACCAGGTATTCTAGCTTCAAGCATCTTGGATGACCCTATTATCCAATCAGATCAAAGTGGCTAGTATAGAATTCTAAGACATCATCTCTCACCTCATCTTACTTTGCTAAAGTAAAGCTGAGAATTGTAGTTGAAAGAGAACCAAAATGAAAAACAAGAGTGGCACTGACAGTGAATGAAACAGGGATCTTAAAAATGATGAAGCCCTAGTCACAAATGATGGTTAATGACTAAATTTTAGATTTTAAAAGACTGCCTTGATTTCATACTTTATTTTTGTTTTACCAAAGGTGGCTGGTTAAGCAAAGAATCCATGAGATATAATTCTTATGTCTAAATTCTTATTAAGCAGATTCCCAAACCAACACAACAAATGTTTCTGTCAAGTCATTGGCTCTAATTTGGTACTCTAA
The DNA here is from genome assembly GCF_052094955.1 of Ictidomys tridecemlineatus. Classification (NCBI taxonomy): domain Eukaryota; kingdom Metazoa; phylum Chordata; class Mammalia; order Rodentia; family Sciuridae; genus Ictidomys; species Ictidomys tridecemlineatus. The sequence goes on from NC_135480.1 coordinate 133,103,070, forward strand.
AAGTCTAACTCACCATAATTTGCAGGCTTCAACTTAATTTCTTAAGTCACCCTCATGAATTGATATAGCACTAGAATCAGGCATTTTTTGTGACTGCCATCAAAATATCCCATCTGTTCTATTCTAAACATATTTTTGGAGGAGCAAGAGGAGGTAGGAGTTAAGGAGGTAATTGGAAGGACTGGAAAGGAAAGCTCATCGCAGTATGACACACATCTACTTAACCCATGCCCTGGTCTCCAAAAGTCAGCTGAGAGGAAAAAACAGCCAAATATTGAAAGCATAAATATTCAATTAAGAAAAAGCAGAAAAGATGAACAGATTTTAAAATTATGAGTTATGATGGATACTTAATGTTATGAAGAAACTATCCTTTGTTTATCCATGATATGGAACTGACATCAAACTACAAGGCTGTAAAACTCTAAGATTATTCTGATTAACCTCCAAGAAACTGATGAGATTAAAAGTTAAACTATCGGAATTTTTTCCTTTGCATACATTTATTTTAATTAATCAGATAACAGATTCAGAGCTGTAAAGGGAAGAGAATATGTCTGCCGGACATGAGAAATTTAACACAAAAACACACAAGTACTGTGTCATGACATTCTAAAATGCTGTTATTAAATGGCCTTGAGCTACCACTTTGAAGGTCCACAAAATATAAAATATTAAAACAACCTCTGTGCCACAAGGTAAGCTTACATTCCAAGAGTACAGGACAAATAAGTTACAAAAAAGAAACATATCACAACAGCAATTAAACTATACAAAATCAATATCCTTTTATTTTGTGGATTTTCGTTAATTTGATAGGCACCAAAGGGAAGAAGCTCATATAATATTAAGTGCCTTCCTTTGTGGCAGGCACTCTTCTGGGGCTCCTTGTATTTCTAATTCACACTTTACCTACACCCACGTATAACCAAAATGATGAAGACAGCTCTGAAGACTAACTGGGTTCTAATCAGCTCATCCCTTATACCTTAAGTGACTGTGGGCTAGCGACTTCGTTTCACCATGTCTTACTTAAGTATCTGCAATAGGAGGTAACAGCAAACACCACCTTAATGGACTATTATAACAACTAAACAGAATGGTGGCTATAAGGACCCAGCCAGCAGAAAGTAAATACACCACTTTATAATTGTTTAGTTCTTGTAATTATTATCAACATCACTCAAGCTCATAAGACTAGATATGTGGCAGAGCTACCTCCAAAACCATGACAATAGTTACAAAGCACACACTTTTAAGCAGCCTTCTATTTTTTTTTTTCCCTAAGTATTGGAAAAAGCAAAAGACTATTTCTCAATTATTCTATCTGTGAAGGGCTCCCTAAAGGGAAGCTTAAGGCACATGTCATATGAGGTGACTTTTTAAAAAAGGCAAGGGTAATTAACATTAAGTGGGCTAGGGAAGTACGTAGTAGGTGGCAGACTGCCCAAGGTCCTGGGTTCAATCAAAAAAAAAAAAAAAAAAAAACCAACCAACCAACCAACCAACCAAGCCCACATACACAAAAAAGGAAGACCCCAGGGTGATGGGCCCATAGCAAACCATGGGTTGGGGGCTAAAAATTGTTTGATTATAAAGATATTTTTGTTGTAATGATATTTGTCATAATCAGATTTGACTTGTACCTCTACCAAAATAAATGGTTTGACAACCAGAAAAAAATTTCAGGATGGAAAACGAAACAAAACTAGCTTTTTAAATATTTCATTCCTTGTAGAATGAAAAGACTGTACAATACTCTGATACTTATTCTAAATATTTCAGTGATGTGTCTTCCACGTTCTTGAAAGCCAAAGGCACATAATTTATAGGAGGGTTTCTGAAACCATGCCCTTTTCACTGGTTGCTGGCATTTAAAGCATGTTTTCACACATTTCACAATGTTCTAAGACTATCCAAATTGATTGGAATTACATTTTAAAAGTATTTTTAACTGAGTCCTTGGGCCGAGTGAGTATTTTCTGACTTCCCCTTGTCCTTGTTTCTTTAGCAGTAACTCTAACTGTGGTTATGGGAAGTTTCCACTTAATCTAAATCCTTCCTTTCATGGTTTTCTAAGCTATAAAAATGTATACTCCTTCTTTCCCTTATCTTTTTTTTTTCAGTTGTAGATGAACACAATACCTTTATTTATTTTTTTTTTTTATGTGGTGCTGAGGACCAAACCCAGTGCCTCAACAAGTGCTCTACCACTGAGCTACAACCCCAGCCCATCCCTTATCTTTTAAAGGAAGTAAATCTCAAAAAACAAACAAAACAAATTGATAGTTTTCATGACTATGGAAAATGTGAATCCTTTTTCTTTTTTTTATTAGTATTTTTTGTCGTCAATGCACCTTTTATTTATTTATATGAGGTGCTGAGAACTAAACCCAGTGCCTCACACATGCTAAGCAAGCACTCTACCACTGAGCCACAACCCCAGCCCCCCCCTCCCCCCCCCCCCCGCTGTGAATCCTTCTTAATTCCAAACTTGAAGTAAACATGCAAAAAGAGAAATAATAAAAATTCAAGAAGTCTCAAGCACAGAGGATCCCATAAAGGCTTCCTGGTCCTTCAATAGAGATAGCACTTTTCTAAAAACAAAGTTCTAGTAGTAGTTGCTAAGAATGGACTGCACCAAGTATGGTCTGATGGTTCCCAGCTCCTGTTTTGCAAAAACCATCCAGGAAGATGAGATAATATTTAGATGAGATAACATTTAGAAAACAGATCTCTATAAAAGATTTCTCCCAACACTGACCAGACTGTATAAGAGGCTAACTATACCTGAAAACTACTATTACCTTTTAAATTAATAATATAATTTCATACCATTCTACAGAAATATTGGACTAATAGTCTAATAATATAGCAAATGGGAATTTTACTTGTATTAAATAATTATGTTTATGAACCAGCTACTGTAAAAAACTGCTTGTTTTGTAACTGGCAATTTTTCAACAGATTGTTCTAGATTTACCAAAAAAAAAAAAAAAAAAAAAACCTTCTATTCTCCTATGCCTTTGCCAGAATACCTCAGGTCCACATGGGAAGCTGAAATCCTATCTACCCAGGTGCCATCTCTTGGAAAAATAAGGCCATGTCAGCTTACTGTCCCAGGTTCTCCTATCAGAAAACTGTACTCTCTCCACCAGGGCAAGCAATACTTTATGTTCAAAGTGTTTATTGTTTTCCAGAAATGTGCCTCCTTTGTAACCCCCTACTAAGAAAATATGTAATCTGCTTGAATCTGAGCTATCTGAATTTACATTTTGGTTACCTTCTTCCTGTGTGACAGGAAGAATCCCTCATTTTGTAACTCTAGAAGACAGCTATGCAGTAGAGGGCACAGACCAAAAAAAAATAAGAGAAGGCAACACATTTGTTTCAATGGCCTATAAAACAGGACATACAAGATCATCTATACAGAATTCTGATAGAGAAAGTGAAGCTAGTCTTTACTGAAAACACAGCAATCAGTTCATACTAGAAGTATTCAATTCACTTCTCAAATAAAGGTTATGGACACAGTCTATAGCCTCCCCTGCTGGACATAGATCTTCTGTCCTTCAGCATTCTGAATGCTGCAAAAGCCCCTTTCCCTTTAGAGGCACCTCTGCTAAAGACTGACTTCCAATGCCCCATGAGACTCCTATGTTAACTCAGCCTAAAGAAAAGAAATTGCAAATAAATCAGTATTACAGTGCAGAGATGTGTTCTTTCCCCCAAATAGCTGACTTATTGACAGGGATTAGATGTGTGTATAGTCAAATAATGAAAAGTGGCAAGAGTCTCTCCTGCTCTACAAGCATCTGTTGGGTATACTCCTTCCCTACTCAATTAGAGGAATGTCAGCATTGTTCTGGTTTATAACACTGGAGGGAGAAGTCCATTTTACAGATAATCTGACATGAAAATAAAAGAGGTTCTCTTGAAAACAAAGGTAAACCACGAGATCACAGTCCTCAGGCCACTCATTGAGCACTTGCAAGAGTAGTTATAGGTGTCTCCTACCAGCAGAAGCAGAGAGTGTGAGTACAGCAAATGAATATCTTTTAAAACCAAAATTTGGACTCTCAGGAACTCACAATGTTCACCTTGTTTGGTCTTTGATTTCAATGAGTGGCAAGTAGTCTGGCTGTAAAATATGCACAATTCACATTCTCAGATGAGGCAGAACTATCCGAAAACACAAAATTTCCTGTGTAATTATGTGATCAAATGAGCTAAAGTTAATTCTCAATCATCTGCATGTACAAGATCCATTTTGTAGATTTTTAGCACCAAAAATTGTAATCCTAGAATAATTTATCCCATGGCTTGGCACATTTCAAGTTTGCTTCTTTTTGTTCAGTCTGGTACTTGCTTGTGAAAGACATCTAAATATTAACCTCCAAAGAAAAAAGTGAAACAAAGTCATTTTTAAATTACCTAACCCACATTGTACAATAAAACAAAAAGTAACAATAAACACCTATTAAGTGTAGGTCATCTTAATCACCCCCATGTTACAGTAAACAGAACACTGAAGAGCTTGCCTAAAAAGTCACAAAGTTATAAATGGCAAAAGGTTTTTTGAACTTGAACTATCTGCTTCTTGAGCCTGAGTGTCTAACCGGCATACCTGCACTGCCTTCTGCCTACATGCTAGTTAAGAGTTCACAGAGTATCATTATCCACAAAAGAGAACAGGTCCCAATACATGCCAGCTTCCAAACCTGAAAAAATGAGGTACAGTGAGCAGTGATCATGAGTCAGTCACCTTTTACAAGAGTGTTATTTTAGCTTCAATAGCACTGCAGCAGTGGGAAAGGAAGAGGAAGAGGAGGGAAGACTAAGGCAGATCTGTATAGATTCTACTAGAATCTATGCTAGCTATACTATTTTATAGCTAGCTATACTATTTTACCCTTGCAGCCCTGGCCACTGCCTGAGGGTACAGTATACCAAATTGTTTTCCATGGCCTAAGTATATTTCTCTTGAACTCACTCCTTTTACTTGTAAGTTTTTATTGTGTTTTGTCCAGGGTCTCTTCTAATTTTTGTCATGTTAAGTCAAGTATGTGATGTCTCACTCTCTCCCTTTCATTTTAATTTGTTAAGGATGATAAACTTCTTGCCTTATTATCTTTTCAAGTTTTCTAACTTTCCCAATTTTGCCACCTCTCCCTTGAGTACTAAACTTTTGGAGAAATATCAACTCTTCAATCATGTAAATGCCCTTATTCCCACTCAGAATGAGAACTTTAGATCTAGATCCCTAACAACTGAATTGACCAGCCATTGCTGAAACAAGCAAAGTATCACCTGAGAGTTGAAACCCAGGGAATGTTCATTTTGCATTCCCTTTTATCAAACTACAGGGAAGCACTGTTAAATAATGCACACCTTCATTTTTTATAAAGTCCTGACCTCCCAATTTATTACTATACTCTAGGACCACAAATAGTACAAAGATGAGAACAATCATTCCCACTTCTAACAAACTCATAATTATATTATAAACTATTAAATTATAATCTATTCTGCCTGACAACAATTAATTCCTCAAGATTTGGCCTCAATAAGTATATGAACCAAAAAATAATTACACAAAGATACAATCCATTCTTTTTGGAATGGTGGGGAAAAAGAATTCAATGGAACAGGGAAGAGGAAGCCACAGGCTGATCCCATCCCACACACTGGGTGTATAGTAGTGCTGAGAAATAGTTAATACCAAGATGGTCGTGCTGATGGTATCCAGAGCACTCTAGAGCAAAAGTGAAGATCAAACAAAATAAGACATGGCTTGATTTTTTTCTGTCCATTCAATATATATTTTAGTATAGTTCTTTTACTCTTGCATTACCACATCACTGAAATGCACTGTTCTGAGGGTATTTTAACTGCCTCAATATAGTTTATCCATTCCTGTTTTATAAGCATTCTTCTGTTCTCCATACCTACACCAATCCTTTACATTCCATGAAAGGCAAATTCCCTGACAGGTTCCATCTACTACCCTGTACACAGATTTTCTTGTCAGTGCAGACCACTGCAACAAACTTATTTAGATGAATTCTTCAGAGGATCTTTCTCTGAAGTCTGCTTACCTCCACTGACCATCTGCATGGAAAATAAACTCCTCAGCTTCTGAGTCAATACTCAAAGGGAACTTTCACTTGGACATATTAAAAAAAAAGAAATATGCATTCAATCCTCAGCTAAGATGACTATATTCTGGTTTGTGATTGAAAAAAAAATGCACAAATGAAGCCCAGGGAAGACTAAATACAAAATGAAATCTGTGAGCAGGACAGCAGCTTCTCCAACACTCAATCATTTTCAGTCACACTATGTTGTCCAGTAACCTGCATTAATAATTCCTCATGAATAAAATGCCAGCATTATCATCTGTAGCTATGTTGTTGACATGCTTTTGCTATTTCACTAAAAATATCATTAATTTTCTGGCTTCACAACAGCTGAGCTACTCCCCATTTGAATATACAAAAGAGTATTTTGTTTAAACCAAATTAAAAGCGTTCCAGTAAATGACTTCCATTTTTCTAGCTATACTATTTTAGCATATACTGTTCTTCTTAATCCTCCCTACCTCAATGTCATGCCTGTCATCTCCCCAATTCAAAATACTTCCATTATTTTTTAAAAAATATATGTATATATTTTTTAAGTTGAGTAGGAGGAATCAGAAACTAAATATTTCTGTTGTAACATTTCTGGCCAGCAATACATTATAGGCATGATAAATATAGTATGGTAGCCTCCTTGATTTTCTCACCTCTGTGAGCCAAAGTATGTAATCAGCAAACCATTATCCAGTTGGATATCTGGAAAGAAGACACACACACACACACACAATATACCTTCTATTTCCCATCTAGATAAGTTCCGCCATCCTCCATTTAAGTCAGAATGAAAACCACTGCTCCTGCCAAGCCCTCCTGGCATCTTACCACTTTATTTGTTCCCATTTGTATCTAATGCTTTTGTCAACAGTTCAACAAAAGTCAAAGCAAACAAACCACTGCAAACACTGGGGGTAACAGCAACAAGCATGAATCCTTCACAATTATCCAGTCCAGCTGCTCAGAGATTGTCTGGACTGCTTTCATTTACAACAATGTCAACAAAAGGCTGAATCCCAATAACTAGATGGGTCAATACTGCCACTGTATACCCTCCAGAGGAGGAAACACTGTTCACCTTCTTTGCTACTTTAGCAAACATGTAAAATAATTCAGTTAGATGGACAAATGCTTGTCTAATCATTTGTTATGTGAATTATTCAACAACTTTTTCACATAAACTACTAAACAGGGCTCTTCAATATTTCTGTGGCACTCAGAGATGTCCAATGTGGAAGCATATAAAAGGAACAAAGGGAGATGAAGAGAAATCATGGCCCAAGTTAGTTCCCAATGGTAATCTCTAGAATAAGAAGCCCTAGTCTTCGTGACTAATTCTTTTAGGTTTAATCTTTGTCTGGCATTTTTACTACTGCCAGAGTTTTACCATGGTCTAGACTTGGGGTAGAGCAAACTGGAAAGTCATCACTGAGGAGCTCCTGGGGTTCCATTATTCTTAATTTACTCAAATTTGAAAAGCGCCTCTTATCCCTTTCACAAGCACTGCCAATGTATACAATATAAATTTAGGGATTTTAATGGAATATTTTTAAAAATATACTTAGACATTTATAAACAAACCACAAAGTTTAAAAACCTGTTCCTAAAGTTACATTTTATTTTAGAATTCCCTGACCTAATTGTGATTAAAATGTTGACATTTACTCAAAAAATTATTTTGAGATGTTGCAACAGTTTCATGATCTCTTGCTTCTTTACTTTAAAATATATAAAGCTTCTGAAATTCTATATAAATTAGCATCCCAGCAAGAAGAACCCCTAACTTCGGCCTGGGCCCTACTCCTGAATTCAAGGGAACATATCCCCATCACCCTTTGTCCAATCCCTCTATATGAGTTGAACACCCAGAACCCAGAAATTCCCCACCAAAAGGCCGTGGACCCACTTCCAGGGTTTACTTAGACTTCTTCCTGGGCTTCCTAGGGATAGACCTGTTGTTGCTTTGAATGCAACCTAGACTTGAGGGCAGCCATTAGGGTGCAAATTAAGCTTTGAAATAAGAACTAGAGTCTTCCAAAAAATATGGGTAGGTGCACCTGGTTCCAGCAATTAACTCCAAAAGACCTGAGAATTTTAAATTAAAACCTGGTATCCTCAAGGTGCACTTGCAATTAGATATACAACTTTTAAATGCTAAAACATAAGGCATGAGGATATCACTTTGGATTCTGTCCCTGGCCCTGCAAATATATGGTAGGTCCAACAGCATGATAGGAGGTATAGTTTTCAGTAGTCCTATTCTTGAGAAATATTGAAATCATTCTTCCTACCAAACATGTCACACAATAAGAAAAACACATGAGAATTTTTCCCTTAAATACTTTTATAGACCCACATATCCACAACTGTAACTAAATTGCTGATTTTATTTCTATAACTACTTTTAAAATATAGCATTAAAATATTAAAAATAAAAATTAAGAATTGTTGTTTGCCAAGCTAGCACATATAGTAGAGATAAAATATCTGAATGTTAGATACTTTTTCTCTTCTAGATTATTTGTGTTCTCCCCTTCCTTTTGTAGCTCTCAAACATCCAGTCTACAAAATGACTGCTTTAAAGACATTTTGTCAAACCCACATGAAGGAAATAGTAGAGATGCATACTGTCTGAATTCATTTCCTCTCCACACTATACAATAAGCCAACTTACTCACTGCCACATACTGCTATGAAATTTTGCTGCTTACCAAGAGATCTATGGATTTTTAGTTCTTTGCATAAAGAAATTGTGCTTTCAAAAAAAACAAAAACAAATAGTAGTCCACGACATGAAAATTCAATCTGAGAATCATACCTCCTTCTAAAGGTTTCTAATGAGCTCTAAAACTGGTCTATTTCTAAGGCAGGCTAAGTAGCCTGGCTATTTTGAGAGAGGGTCTTGCTAAATTGCTGTGGCTGGCTTTGAACTTGACACTCTTGTGCCTTTCAGCCTCCCTAGTGACTGGGATTACAGGCATATGCAACCATGCCTGGTAAGCCTGGCTAATTCTAAAGCTAGCTAACTAAAAGTTGCTAATTTTGAAAGATGAAAATACTACCTAAACTGAATGGGAGAAGTAACAAAAAGTACTACTTTTTTGTTTAAATTGAAAGTTAAGTTTTAGCTCCATAGACAATTGTTTTGATTATTCCTACAAAATAGTTTTTGAATTCAAGTAAAAGAAATACATCAAGATTGGGAACCTACTGAATGTTACCACTAGCATTCCTGTCAGTATTTGCTAAAATTTCCACATCTGTAGGTATTTGCACATCAGCCTTGGCAGTTTCCTGGGAAGACTATCTTCAGAGCTAGCATTCCAATCTTCATAAACTAGTTTTATATGCATATTTTTTTTAAAGAATTCAGGACTCACAGAAAGCTCAGAGAAATGAAGAGGAATGATCGAGTATCTCCCGTTCCATACCTCTAATAAGAAAATGATTTGAGGAAAGGGATTGCATCTATTCCTTACTATGAACCCCAAAGACACAGTGCAGGCCTGTTTGTCTGCCAGCTGCCAAATCAATACCTAATGACTAACTTTAAATATTTTATTTAGAGTTCACTGCTCAGTTTTCAAGTTCATCCATTAATGTCCACAGATTTCAAAAATCAGGAACCATCAAAATAATGTTTGGTTAGTGATCTAACAAAAAAAATCAAGACCATCTCTCAGCTACAGAGGTACAGCTGCACCTTTTTTGATATTAAAGGAAAATATACAAATGGACAAGTAATTTCCCTTACTCAAACCCTTCAGTATTAATGGCAATCAAGCAAATCAAGTGGGCTATTATACAGCATGGAATTGTCCTAATAAATTTATTAGAGAAGTGTTTTACTCTAAATGTTAAACAGACAGAATACATTTATCCTAAAACTATTTCATATGTATCATTATTCTTTCATTCTTCCCCAGAATGCAAAGACATGGCCCCATAAAGAAGAACAGACGAGGAGGAAAAAAGGTAGAAAAGGAAATTGAAAGTGACAAAGATGAGCGAAATGATTTTTAAAAGTGAGCATGTGGTATTGACAGGAGGAACTGAAAAGTCTGTAGAGTCATGCCAACATCTAGAGGGAGGGTGGCAGTTTGAAAATTGGAGAGGGGAGTGAGAAAGAGGAAGATATGAAGAAGTCACTCCTGTAAGGGGTGTAACTATCCAAAGTCCTGTTTCTGGTGGCTTGTGTATTTATTCATAGTTTATTTTCCCAAGGGCAAAAATGTCACCAGCCTAGTTTAAAATTTCCCTAAATAAAGTCAGACTACATTACTACCAAATTTTTATTATCAAAACAGATACTAGTCTAAGCATTCAATTCAGGAGTCTCATTCAGACCAGTGATAGAACAATATGGTCGGGTTATAACCTCCCACATGGCGGCTGGGCCAAGGATGTTTGATAACTCAGTTCTGAAGTCCTGATAACTATGGTATAAATATGTGATTATTTCAATTTTCTTTACAGATTATTTTTTTCAGGGCAGCCCAATAAACCCAATAATGTCCAGATTTACTAGAAAAAATTTTATTCATTTCCCCATGCACCAGAAAGTAAGTTAATAACATCCCACTGAGAGTGCTGTCAGGCTAAATCCTTCCATTGCTGAATGCACTACTGGGATAAATCTCCCTTCACTTTCCATTCCACCATCCACTTTAGGGCAAGGCCCTTGGGACTGCTCCAGATTACCCCTCCACACGCAGTGTCACAGGCACAAGCCCGAGTGGCCCAATCAGTGCCAAGAAAAGAACAAACTAAAAAAGATTAATTCACAGATGTTCATGCATTTCACATACACTGTGCCCCATGGTCCGTTGCTAGGGCAACAGGAGACCACCAGTGTGCGCTTTATTGGCTTTATGAAGTGCATCTCGGGGACTATAGTCCGAGAAATGCTGCATAATAATAGTGTGGCTTTTCTGAAGCCTTGTTTTGTGTTTATCCACATTTAACCTTCTGAGTATTATAAAGAACATCATTATGCACAGCCTTCAACCCCCACCCTCTTACCAAAATGCCAACAACTTTCTAACTAAAAACATTAAAATGCATCTCCTGGGGATCCATTTTGGGAAGACCCTTGTAAACTGTTCAACTAGTCCCATGATTTGGGGGGGGGGGACTATAACCATTTACAGATTGCTATATTAGTGCAGTCAACCATACCAACTACCCCTGGGCAGTATTGACATTACAAAACTGAAACACACGTCCCTTGTTTTGAAGGCATTGAGAGGAACCTGGCTTTTGAATATCAGGAGTTAGACTTATGCAGATAAAATATAGATCATGAGATCAGAGTTTCTAGGTGCCATCCAGCAGAACTTCCTGCAATTATGAAGATATTCTTTATCTCTACAGTATGGTAGTTTCTATGGCCACATGTGGCTATGCATACCTAATATGTGGCTAATGCAACTGTGAAGCTTTTTTCCCCAAATGTATTTCATTTTAACAAATTTAACTTTAAATAGCTGTGTGTGGCCAGTGGCTATAGTACTGGACAGCACAGTCTTAAAGGTTTACTGGATAACTACACATTTTTAAAAAATTACTAAAAAGCTAACTCTTCTTGCTTCTTGTTTCTGCTTATTTCACAAAAAAAGCGACTCCAAGTAAATTGTACATTAATTCATAAAAATATAACTTCAATAAATGTGCACAAGAAGGTATTCATAACCACTGCTACCATTATTCATTGTGCCAGTTCCAAAAAGCCCCTAGTATTGGGTCCATCATCTCTGATCTCTATAACTTAGGCCCAGAAAGCAAAACAATTTCCCCCTCTGATTCCCCACCCTTCCTCCACCCCTTATCAGGTTGTGAGGTTAAAATCACAGATGTCACAAGTCCCAGGGCAGTAGCATAGATCAAGTGTTAATCTAAAGGAAAGGGGTAAATAAGGGAGAATACCGGCTGGCAGGGGCAATGGAAGATCTGGAATGAAGAAGAGAAAAATAAAGCCAGTGAATAGATCAATAGAAGCAACAGCTTACATTCAGATTCACAGGAGAAAGAACACACTGAGACAATCATTTCCTGGGAAAAGCTCAAGCCTAATGAGAATTTACTCTGCTCCTTTATGCAACAACCAGCCCTTTTGTGGCATGGGCTTCCTGACTGACAGGAACCCAGGGCCCCTTAATAGGATTTCCATATTATTTCCAACACCTGCCCAGAAGTTATTTGTTTACATTGAAGGAGGCAAGATTCTCAAATCAGACATCTGCTTCTAGTTCAGGCATATCTTAGGAAACCATCTAGAAAGCAGCTTTGTTACCATGGTGACATTTTTATTTTCCTCCTTTAGTTGGCTCAAAACATTAGCATTTCCAATTTTATTTTGTTGTTCAAAAGGCCAAATGTCGCTCAAGAAAAACGAAGTGGGAAAAAATACAATTCTCAAAATTTTCCCAAATAATTAAAATGACTATAAGGAGGAATAAACAAAAGTGAGGAGCTGTTACATTGCCTATGGGCTTCTCTCATTGGGTGGCATGAGTAACTTGTTTACTCTTCCCCATCTCCCACCATCTCCTTTTCTCCTCCAATGCAATAGTCAGAGACTCAAAGGCATCTTAAAAAAAAAAAAAATTCAAGAATCCTTAAGAATGTAGTACAATTAATGAGTCCATTTCCATGAAAAAGAATTCCTCATACTTACCCTATCACCATATCTTAGAATGTTCACTTACAACAAGTATACTTAAGACATTTTAACTTCCACCTCATTGCCTTCAATTCAGTAAAAAGGGAAAGTGGTGAGGCAGAGGTAAGTATAAGCTTTTCAAGAACATTTAGTGGTTGCAGAGGAGATGGAATATTAAATAGTGTGGGGGGAGCAGACTGTGCGCCTGAGCAGGTTACAGGTGTGTATGGTGTTGTTCTGCTTTCTAGTGAAGCAGAACTAGAACATCATGGAACTCAGGGTAGAGGAAAAATGGTACTTCTTAAAATGAGAATTTCTTAGGCTACAGTCTAAAATGGATTTTAAAGTTGTACATTTTATTACATACAGAAATAATTGGAATGGTTCTGATTAATAATCTGATAAAGTTAAAACAATGTGACTCACATTGTTTAATATTTAGTAAGTATTCAATTCTAGCATTTAAGGCTTTAATGTGCCAGATCTAAGAAGCATTATTTGATGTTGATATGACTATTATCTTCACTTAACAGCAAGTTTATTTAAAAAAAAAAAAAAAAGCTAAAAACTCTTGCAGAAAGTACTACCATTCAGCCCTCAGCAAACTTCCTTACTATTACTCCTTTATGAAGCCTGTGAAATTCTGTTCAGCTGTTAATAGGCAGTTGCCACAGACATGACTATTAGACATGACTATTCAAGTCCAAAATTAGGACTCCTATTAATTGTGGCCCCAACTACAGTTTTTTTGAACCCAAAAAATAACTTGAGTTACTTCATATCACTATAGAATATGATAATTATGGTGGACAGAGGTAATATTGCAGAAATTCAAGAAAGCAAGAAGTAAGAGTATTACTAACCTTTCCCTTGGTTAATTTATGTTTGTTGCACCACCACCCCACAATAGGTTAGTGTTATCATAAGATGAGGAAAACAGATGGTGAACAATTTTTGGGAATATTTCTATTGGAAGAATTGTCTACATTTGTAGAAACAAATGCTTTTGAAATTCAAGTGCAAACTATAACAAACAAGTCTTGGGCCCTTCTTTAAGTTTTTAAAATGTTAAAACATAAGCTTACTGGCATACTTTCCAAGAGATAAAACACATTCTAATTAATTAAGAAATCAGAGACAATAAATATCAGAATGAAGATGTTTGTCCAGTAACTAAGTATTGGTTTAAAGGGGAAAAGAATTAAACCACCTTTGCCAAAATTAGCTGGGGAAGGCAGGCCTGACAATCAGTGGGACTCTGTTAATTAATATTTGTTCTGCTTCAGCAATCAGTGGAGGAGGGTGCAGCAAAATAAGCCTGTGTCCCTCCAGTCACATCATTAATCCATTCATACTCACCACCTGAGGACCAGCTATGCCCTAAAGACATTTATTCATCTGTTCCACAAACAAACAATTACAATACATTTTTTTGGAATTAGGGCACCTGTTACATTTCACACAGCTTACATGCCCAGCAGCAGGAATCAATTAATACTGAACAAATTTCTGCATCATAAACAAACAGAACCAAAGTTCTTGATTGTTCTCTGATAAGGTAACTAAACAGATACATAGTAAAAACAAAATACCTTTAAAAGAATTAAAAAGCAACAAATATGTTCAAACAATTTTAAATTACCATTGTATTTTGAAAAACATCAGATGTTTGCAAAGCATGCTTTAAACATTCATCTATCTCCATATGACCTAACCTCCCAAATGAAATACAACTTCCACTACGTTAATTTGGCTAATGGTATGGTCAGCTTTATTGCTCAAACTTACCATTCGGTGTGATAGTTTTATTTCAAAATTCATTTCTAGGGTGGGACCTAGAGTTTTATCTGTATGATCCATGAAGGTTAAGTGACTTGCCCAAAGATGCACAGCTTACTTAGTGAAACAGAGAGGATGCTTGATGAACCTGGCACAACCTTCCTGTAGAATGGCTCACATATAGAGGTTTTCATGTGATTCCTTGAAATGTCAGGAATACCTGAATCAAACCAGGAAGGGCCTTTTTCTTAAGATGGGAGAATGAAGTGTAGGTTTGCATGTTGGTGGTGAACAGTGAAGGCAATGTTATTAACAACCACATCTATGAATGTAAATTAATCTTCAACAGAGTTCTATTTGTATCCTTCATCTTTTACACACAAACTATGTTGTATTTGAAATTCAAAATCAATGTCCAAATTTAGAGAGAGTGAAAGAGTGAAAAATGGAATAAAGCAGGTGGGGGGAGGCGGTCAGGAAAATAGAAGGGAGTCCAACAGAATAGAAAGGGATTGAGAGAAAGGGAGGAAAAGAGAGCATGGGGAACAAAATCTACACTATGCCCATGTATAAATATGGATATATCACAAGGAATCCCATATATCTAAAGTTATAATGCCCTAACTGAAATAATGGTAATGATCAGTAGAGTAGAGCAAGCGGAATGGAGGAGAGAGAATAAAAGGGGAAGTACTGGGAAATGAAATGGATCAAATTATGTGCATGTAGAAATTTGGCAAAATTAATCTCATTATTATATGTAATTATAATGCACTAAAAAATGAATGAAGATAAATATGGAAATAGGAAACAAAAAAACCTAATTTACAAATATAAGTATTGGTTACCATAGGCTTTTTAAAGTATATTTTTCAATCTAACTTAAAATATATATTTAAGTACACCCATTCCCTGTGGATAATATCCCTGATTCCCCCATCATACTTGTAGCTCTTTGATACAAGAATCTTAATCATTTTTGTGGGAACATACAAGAAGACAAATCAAGGATTAATATCAGAAGGGAATTATAAAATTATAATTCTTAAGAAAAAAAAATTTAAAAAGTGAGAAAGACTAAGATTAAGAGAGACCTAAGAGTTCTCAAGACAAAATAGAATAGGCCCTATCTGGATCTTACTTAAAGCAAATCAATTTTTTTGTTTGTTTGTTTGTTTGAGGGGGAAGGCAGTGCTGGGGATAAAACCCAGGGCCTTATACATGCTAGGTAAGTGCTATATCTCTGAGCTACATCCCAGCACCAAATCAATTACTTAAAATAATCAAAGTCTGATTATAGGTTGCATAATAGACGACAATTATCTTTATTAAGTGACTGAAGGCATTATGGTTATCTAAAAGATACATTCATCATTTAAAGAAATGTGATGATTTTACACAATGAAATATAATATGTATGGGCAAAATGCATGCTCTCTGGAATTTGCTTTACAGTATTTGAGTAAAACAAAAGGAATAGATTAAAAACATGGTTAAATATTATAGCTCCTGTACATAGATGTCGGGTGTATGGAGTTCTTTGTACTATTCTGTGTACCTGATAGTAAGTGTCTAATTTTCAATAACAAAAAATAAGACTGAGTCATCCAAAGAGCTTTCCTTTGAGGATAGCACCTGCTATGTGATTCTGGGCAGGACCTTCGCACCTCTAAACCTTTCCCTGGAAATAACCTAAGGGTAAGCATAACACCTATTTTCACAGGTGAACTGTAAACTAGGAGCTCCAAGAGCACAGGGGTGATTCTCAGAGGAGATGAAAGAGTCCAGTGGATACTAATCTTACTTTTTCCAAGATTAGAATGAACAAACTGGAGTGCCCCTTATTAGATAGCTCCTATTCTCAGATTACTGATGACAGAGGGAAAAACAGGTGTTAACACAAGTGCATTACTGTTTTGCTTGCTAGTTTGTTTACTTGTTTTTTATAGTGTTTTAATTTCATTTCCTCTTCCCTTTTTAATTTAGCTTTCCATAATTTTATGCCTTTGTCTTTTTACAAATATCTGATCTCATAAGACTTTCAAAGCATCTCCTCTACTATTGTCCCACACAGGACATTTCAAAAGGTTAAACATGCTAAAAGCATTTTTCTTTTAGACAGATATTCCTGTGAGATAGAAAAAAAATAGCTCTGGGTGTTGGAGGGCGATGGCAAGTCACACAGGTTACAAAAGATCCTGGACTAGAACCTTGACCATTTAGTCTTATCCTGCAAAGTTAAGTGCAAGTAGAAGTAATCATTCTGCTAATTCAGCTAAAACCCCACTTTCACCTATAACACTCAACTAATAAGGCAAAAGTACTTTCTTGGCCTGAATCACACACTTTAATTTGAACATCAAAACAACCTTATTCTAATTTTCCTCTGATACACCATTACTGCCAACAGAAAATAGCAGAGAGAGAAAAGAGAATAGCAACATATAATGTTTTACCATCTATACAGAATAAACACTGAAATATAGATGGAACAAAATAAACAGGCACTATCCTAAACACAACTAAAGAGTAGATAATTATGAAAACCTTTGAATGAAAACCAAAAGAATTCACAGGATAAACCACAGTATAGAGGCTGGGACACAACTCAAGGGTAGAGAGATTGCCTAACATGTACAAGGCCTGGGGTTTAATCTCCCACTGTAAAAGAAAACAACACAACACACTATATACACCTACAAAAAAGCATTCAGTCTGAAAAATAATTATATGTAAATTAAAAAATTAAAATGTACCATCATACTCATACAACACTTAAGAGGGCAAAAAAATGTACTTCTAAATACATGTTACAAATTAAAAAATTAAAAATTCCTCAAAGATATGCATTGAGGGTTATTGTACTCAAGATAAAACATGAGAGGACTATGCAGACACATAAAATGGACATAATAAAAAATGCAATAGTATAGTAGCAACTTGGGAAATGCTATGGAGTTAATCAATATTTGATGATAATGAATTTTGCTATTTATATATAACCTGGGTCTTGATTTAGGTGCCTATCACTTTGCTGGGTGGTATTAGAACTATTTAAATACTGGGAGGGAAGATAATAAGGCTAATTTCCCCAACCTCAAGTTCATATCAAATTTTAGACATCTTGACTTTCACAGCTCTAAACCATTACACTTATTTCAGTCTTTCAGATGAAAACTAAAGAGTGATGTGAAAACCTAATAAGTCAAACAACTGATTTTTCTTCATGAACTGGTACCTCCAGGAACTGGGAAGCTCCTGGCAGTACTCCAAATGTTCTTTTCTGGAGGGCATTTTAGAGCCAACCACTTTTCTCCCTCAGTCCTCAGTGGGAAGAATGGGCATGTAAGTTCCACCACCTTAGAAAACACTTTGCTTTGTTTTATTTAGGCCTTTTTCTAAAGATATGGAGAAGAGTTCTAAATAAAGGAAAATGAAGTATGAACTTAATTTCTGGGCCTTTTGGAGAGCTAAACTTGAACTTTCCGCTCTACTATTAAGGGTGAGAGTAGACCATGGGCTGCTTCTGTTTTCAAGCCTCAAATGTAGGTCTTACAGTTGGGCACATGGAATCACTGGACAGCCACAGGAAAGCTGTAGGTGCTGTGGCTCCTTACTTTTAGCCCTACTACATACAAGGTTCTAGTTTAATTTGATTCTTGGACATCTATAGTGCTTTCTCCTTTAGATCCATATTTACATTCTCAACCCTTGTTGAAAAATTTCAAACAGAGGTCTGCAAATAACAGGCTTAGGAATGAACCTGGCTACTGCAGCTATAGAAAACAAGATCAATAAAACCAATAGCATGTGATTTAGTGGCTACAGAACTTTTAAGAAGAGAAAGGAAAAAGAAGAAAAAGAACCGATCATGTACCAAATGATTTCTTTCATTTCACTTGGCATCCAAAGGTAAAACACCTTAATTACTTCAGAGTAAGTTTAAATTTATATTTTATAAGCTATTCTGAAATATGCCCTATTTAATTATCTGTAACGTCAAGAAAACATTTTTAAAGTGTCTCTCAAATTAAACCCACCCACAATCATGTATAAATCAAAATTTTGCTACCATATCAAAATGTTACAATGGGGCTGTATAACATTGCCCACATCCTCATTACATGCAACACTAATTACTACCAGCAGATTCAGAATTTTGTGCACATTAGAGGCTTTTAGAGGAGCTATAAAAAATTTCAGGCACCATTAATTTAAATTTGTATTGAAATTTCCTTTTGACAGATGGCCAAAAATTACTTATTATTTAGAGTACCAGAGCTGCCTGTTTGCACATTAGAAGAGGAAAGGGAAAAATTAAAAGCAAGAAGGAAATTTATGTCACGTTCATTACCTGTTAAATGTTAAGGAGCATTATCCTGCATGAATAAATTATTTCATACAAGCCTGACTCCAGCTGCAGGCAACTGACACACTCTGGCTGATAAAAACCATCTCAAGTCACACAGCCAACAATCATAAAAAGCTCCTTTTAACCAGAAACCATTTAGAGGAGGATAAGGACGATAGATGGAAGAACAAGCAACTAACAACTTCTCTGAACATCATAGAACACATTTTAAAAAATCAGCAAACTATTTCACTTTGCAAATTTTTAGCTCAGCCCCAGACCTAACATAATAGAACTTCAAGTTTCAGAATGGTACCCAACCCAATAAAAATAACAATTTATAATAAGCTACCATTCCATAATAAATCAAGCTAAAATCATCTGCTTCGAATTCCTGTTTGTTTTCCCCCTGTCTTCTAGCTGCATAAGACTCTTCCAACTTCCAGGCTCTCCATGCTTGATTATAGATTGTTTCAAAATACACACTACTCGAATAAGGGAATATAAAACATAATTAACACAAAAGTGTGCACTGACTGGAGTATAAATATTTTCACAGTCAGCTGGGAATTGGGCATGAGAGAAAGCTTTCGTTTAGTTCACTGGCCTGCCTGAAGGTGTATATTTATCATTAAGAAACCAGGAAATGTTTATATGAAGGCCTCAGAACAACTACACAGGCTTTCACAGTGCAGCTATCAGTTTATCTAGTCATTGCATTTACTTATACTTCCAAAGTACACATGTATGGAACACTATATAGACTCTATAAAGAATTTTTTTTTTAAATCTAGATATTGATATGCATATTATCCAACAAAATACACAACCATAAATACATAATTAAATAATTTAGTGCATGCAGCTCCAATTGTAAATGTTGTCATTTGTATGAGGTTGCAGATGCCCTTTCAAATTACAAAGATTCTTGAAGAGTAAAATAGATATACTCAATTTTTATTTTCCATTATTTAAGGACTCTGGGAAAAAAATTTCCCCTTTTATTATAAAAGACAAGGAGCCTTTTAAAGAAGCATTCAAAGTGACAGCACAGATTGTTTCAGGGAAGATATTAGTCTTTGTATACAAAGTTTAATTAAAAACCCCAAGAGACGTAACTACCTATACTCCACAACATTCAATTACTATAAAATATAAGAAAAGGAATAGGCAGCATTTGTACTTTGGCCAATACTTGCAAACTGTCTTTTCCTTCTAAATCAGTAAATAATACAATGGCATATGTAACAAAAATATGCATAACATGATAGCATATTTACACTGTACTGGGTGGAAAAACGATTAAAACAACACTCACACTTTACTCATTTCTTTCCATGGCAGTCTATTTTGCCTTGTTTGCTTCCTAAAGAAATTCAAATATCCTAAGTACATTCCATTGTGGCATTATAAAGCACATACAAATCATTAGCCCCTAAATACCTTTTGTATTTCCTTATAACTTGTCTATAAAGGGATACAGAAGGCAGATAAGACAGAGGTAAAACCCAAAGAGAACTGCCATACTAGAAATCAAGATGTTAAAAATAACTAGCTTTGAAACTGGTGATCCTCCTGCCTCAGCATCCCAATGATCTGGTCAGCTGGGATTGCAGGCATGTGCCTCCATGCCCAGTTAAACATATATCAAATATGTGTATTTGATTCCCATGTCCAACACAAATCAGGCATTTTAATTTTGTAAAAATTTCTTTCCTTCTCTTAACTATTTGTAAGGATAAACTAATTTTTATGCTTAATAAAGTCAACTGTCAGGTTTGAATAAAAACAGAGACAGAGATAGATAGAGAGATAGAGAGATAGAGAAAGAGAGAGAGAGAGAGAGAGAGAGAGAGAGAGATAGGAAAAGAAACTGGTGAACAGAAGTGCTCTTCAACAATTCTTTTCCGGGTGCTTGGAACTGAACCATGGCCTCATGACCTCATGTGTGCCAAGCACATGATGTTCCACTAAATTACATCTCTGTGTAGCCCCCCAAATTAAGAATTATGATAAAAAATTTTATAGGATAAAATTTTTTGAAAACATGAAACTTGTATGTATCTCCTTTTAAATCAATTTATGTACTTCATTTCATTGTCACCTTACAGCCAAAGCTTAAGTGAAGAAAGTAGTTATTCTTTTTCATGTGGTTAAGACATAATAAGGAACAATGCAAATCAGAGTTTATGATTTAATCCTGCTCTACAAATATGATTCTTATAGAGAAACAGGATTATATTTTTAAAAATATCAACCACACATCTAAAAAGTCAGTTAACTACTATTCCATAAACTTAAAAGAATACATATTAGATTTACCCCTATCATTTAGAGAGCCCTTTTAAGCTAATTCTTTGTGAATTTTGAGTCCTACCTTGATGGAGTCTCTGTCTGTAGGCAAAACAGCAGCAACACAAGCAGATAAAGTAGTGGAAAGAAGAAAAAAAAAGTACTTGTTAGTTTACACAAACTCATATATTTATCAAACTTGATCTCTGTTAAATAATAAATTGCACAGATGTCAACTTTGCTGTAAGTTAATTATTAACATTACCAGATTTACAAAGCAAGTCTACCTTTGACACAATTTCAGAAGGACCAAAGCTGACCATGCTTATTACTTATGTACCTTGTCAACCTTTCTACTTATAAAAATGTTTATAATCATGAGTCAACTCTGTACCATAGCATTAAGATAACAGAAAAATGAGTGGTTCTCATGTCGGGGATGGTAAAATTATACTTATGTGATAAAAATAATTTATCCAAGATTATAATTCATGGACATGACATGGAAACAAGAGTAGAAACAAGCTTTGAATTATGAACCACACCCTTTGAACCACGGAACCACCACGTGCTAAGTAAATTCTGACAAAGGAATGCTGGGAGACTTTTTCATCTATTTTGTCTTTAACTATTAAAAATTATTAGTAAAGCATCATACAAACATATAGTCACACTGAAATGTCTCTATACCATCAACTTTCTCACAGGAGGGAAGCAGTTAACCTAAAAGAAGCACAACTGGCCTTTAAATCAAGTAAATATATAAATAAATAATTGTGCTATTCTTATAGTAAGAAATAAGTTACTTTTATGCTTTTAAACAGACTGGGTGAGAGAGGCAGTTAAATCAACAGATGTCACTAATTTGTGCTGTACTTTCTCAATTACTAAAACCACCAGAACTGTTTTCTTACCTGTAAGATTTTTACTGCCCTGAGTTTGTTCACCCGATTTATAAGTAATAATTGATTTAGTCAAATATCAAGTGGACATTTATTAGTAAGTCTTTCCCAAAATAAATTTGATCAAAATTAGCTATTAATGGAACACACTACTCCAAATACAGAACATCATAAGACTATTACTGATTTAGTCTCAAGAAACATAGGGTAGCTGGGGATCAAAGGCAATAATCAAGAAAACAGATCCCTTGCCTTTAAGGAATAGATTTACTCTTGCCAACCACTATGGTGTCACTAGACAAATGACTGCTTCAAATAATGAATTTATCTTATTGTGTTTAGTCACTGGTAAAATTAAATTCAGAGATAGACTCAATGGTATCTGGAACCTACCCTCAGCAGCAGGTAGGTAATCACAGACTACTAACACAGGAGGATTGCTCACCTCTTTGGTGATCATTGTCATGATGCTTCTTCTCATCTTTAATTGGAAGGTGGGATTGACCTCCCAGGGCACTGGAGAGGGCCAAAAGCCCAGCACTGCTACCAATAGGTGGAATGGCAGGGGGCTGAAGCCCCGAAGGGTGTGGAGTCAGAGGCACAGGCAGACCGTGTCCATGTGATAAATGCTGAGCCTGGAGTTGTTGCTGCTGTGAAAAATTAGACACAGATATTGAATTTGTCCCCTCTATCAATCCACCACCCCAGCAAAAAGAACTCATAAATAGAAAATGAAAAATCCAGTAACATGAAAGAAATAATTATAATGTACATGTTTTCAAAGGGGGGAAGGAGAAAAAGAAATGTATAGATGGTAAATGCTTCCTTTCTTACTTATATTTGGGGATTTTGTACATGTACAGTAAATAACTTAGCTTTTAAGTAGTAAAATTATCTAACTTAACATTTAGAGTTTAAAAAGCCTGTTTTGTTCCCAAAAGGGGGGGCTGGCTATCATACATTTCTAATCAAAACATGTATGTGAGTAACTGTTAAAGCAGTTATGTTGAACAAAAAAGGCTGAAAATTGAGAAAATTAGTGTTAAACAGTTCTCCCAGAACCACTGCACAGCATGCAGGGAGAGTTAATTTGAAAGAGAAAACCTGAATTAACAACCCAGAAAAGGAAACTGGTTGCAGCCACCGTTTTAAGCCTTTTAAGTGTCCTCAGCGGTACTTGAGCAAATTACTAAAGAAAATCTAATGTAGCAAGGCTTGGGTCCTCCTGTAGGCTTGCTCAATAATGCTGAAATAATTGGGCACTCTGTGCACGTTTAGTGATGCTCGAATGAAAAGCTAGAGGCCTGCCCTTGTACTCTTCTCTAGCGGCCGACTCTATGTTGTGACAGGTTTATTTGAGTGGGACTGTGATGCATGCACCAGTAACTGCGCTGACAAGAGTTTAAAGTCATTTTTACCAGCACACTGGCAACACATAGAGAAAGCCCTTGAGAGGCTGGAATGGGAGTGCTTGACCTCAGCTGAGGCTGCACCAAGCTCTACTACAAGAACTGCTGTGGGCGGCCTGGTTGCCTCTTCTGAGTGGGAAAAGGAAGGAGGGGGAGGAGGAAAGGAGTAGGGAGGGTATTAAGTTAAACATGTCCCTCAACAGAAATTCCTTCAACTCAAAAAACCCTGCTCCAATTTTCTATCAGAACAAGTGCTGAGTAATTCTCAGATTAATGTTTGTAGTGATTAAATATTACTGTCTTCCAATAAACCACTATCTAGGCCTAACTTATGACAGTAAGCAAGATTTCACAAAATAGTTTTAAAAAATAAAATTATCCTAGTAAAAAGGAATGCCTTCATAAAACACTTCAAAGAAAAAAGTGAATATTTTTCTCTCTTTTCCAAATTCTGTTTGTTTTCTTCTTCTTGTCTTCATATATTTGACTGAAGTCAAAAGTATAGCATTAATTAGCTCTTTTTTCTTGTTGACCTGCATCTATTTTCTGGCTATGTGCATTTAAAATATAATCAATAAAATAAAGTACAAACACTTTTGTCAAGTTTAGGTTAAATAAAAATGGAAATAGTACCTAGACACTCCACCAACCAAGCCCCATGTGCAAAATCATGCCAAAGTTTTTCCTAACTGGGTAGTTTTTACGTTAGATTGTTCTTCATCTGAGTGGCTAAAATCATACCCATAATTCTTTACATACTGTAATTTAAATATGACCAAAATGTATGAGTATAAAATTATATTTTCTAAATGAATATGAAGAAAACAAAATAGGGTAGCAAGGCTTGGTTCTTTGCTATCCTATTTTGTTTGGCAAACTGACTTCAAATTCTTGTTCAACTTATTCACAGAAAATTGCTCCAACTCTCTTTTTCCTCTATATTTCCCTAATACTTCAAGTGTATGGTGTTTAGGCACACAGCCACTGTCTGAGTTCAAATGAAAAGCCTGTTTATAAGAGCCTGTTTATATGTGTGGAGGGACTTGAGCTGGAAACCAGGATACAAAGAGGCCTAAGGCTGGTCTATTCTTTCCAGAGTCTCAGCATTTCTGGCAAGTCAGGGTCTTCTTATAAAAGATGAACAACAATGACTTTATAAGGCAACAAATGATACAGGGAGTCCTACAAGACAGTATACACACAGGATATTTGGAGAGAACTTTATAAGACAACTGAAACATGAGCTGATCTGAAATGGGTGAATGTAACTTAGATAAGTAATGTGGGGGTTGTTCTAAAACACAAAGAATGACATGAATTTAGTGGGGGTAAAAGCCACTATGATTCAATACAGGCTCATTGGAACTGAAATGAGCTTATGGAGGCTTGCAGTAATTAATGTCTAGAGTAATAAAGAGCCTGTAATAAGAGTATAGTGGCAGTAGAAACTTATGAAGATTGATAGGACTCAGTGATATGGATATAAGGACACAGAAGAAAAACAAATTGATAGTGACCAATGTAAGTTACCTATAGGTCTTGTGGTGAAACATTTTTCACTTTCAGTCAGTGCTGGCCTGCCAAGTAGAATTGGCTAGCAAGAAGTTAGATTAGGGGTAGGGAAATTTGAGAGAGGTAGAAGTAATTTGCATAAAGGTAGGTGATGCTAGACAGGAGTAAAGGAGCAAAAGAAAAAAAAAGACAAGAAGGAAATACAACAGGAGCATTCAGAGAGCTATAAAGAGGTTGATCATGATGATCATTTCAATATTTGAAGCAAGCAAGCAGCAATGAAGATATGCTATCTGTGGCTGCAAATGGCTCTGAGATAAAAAAAAAACTGACATATTTAAATTAGCCTTAGTAGTGCTCAGTTTCATGAGAATGGTGGGCCTTGGGTTCTGAATATGAGAGAATGGTGTACCTGGGGTCCAGATTTTAGGGTATAAAGAGTATGTGTTTGTGCTACTTCTACTTCTTAATATCTCCTCTACACACACAACGACATGAGTTGTTAAAAAAGTTTGACAGTATGAAGACAGGGTATAGATCCAGGGCAGTACTAAAGAGGGCAAACAAAGTTATTTTAATTAAATTTACAAATATTTATCAAGTACCTATTGTGTGTAAAGCACTATGCAGACAAAAAAAATCAATTAAAATATAGGATATTTTTATCCCCCCTGAAAAAGTGCTGCCTCAAGTTCTTTTGACTTTACATGGACAATTCATCTTAAACAAAATGCTAAGAAGCTCTGGTATTAAGCTTCCAAGCGGAAGGACACATCAATAACAGAGAACACCTGGAGATGTAAAGCAGAGATTTGGAGAATTGAAGGAGCAATAAAGCAAAGAAGGGCTATGCAGGTGGGGAGGGGTCAACCTTAAAGGGAAAAGAACTTTCTTCCTCTAAGGTGGACATAAAGGAGGAAAGAAGATAAGGTCCTTTGAGAACAGTGAAGAGGTGGAACAAAATAAATTGAGGATCCCAGGAAGTCTTTACTATGAATGTCACGTGGAAACAGACACCGCATATATCTTCTGCCTTTAAAAAGGTCCTGCTTGAGCGGAAAAATGAGAGTAGTTATGGTTCTTTTTTATCCTCTGAGAGAATAAAAACAATACTTCTAAATCATTGAAGGTATTGGTTTTGGATGAGTTTTTTTTTAATGTATAAAGAAACAATGTATTTTTAATGTGTCAAATAATTTGTAAATGTTTCAGAGTCTTTAGTCACATAGGGCTAGGTATGTATCAGATGCAGATTTAACAAAATTTAGAGTCTGAGAAGGGAGGTTAAGAGAGACCCAGTAAAAACAAATGAAATCCTTGAAAGTTTACTCTCTGGTTCCAGAAACAATAGACCTCTTTTATCTAAAAATAAAAGTTCAAATTTCTAAGAATTAAAGACATTCCATAAACTAGCAACCTAACTTTGCATATCCCTGTGCAATATCATCCAGGAAGCTCTTTGCCTATAATACTAATCTATTTAGTAAGACATCTCTAATAATCAAGACATACATATACATGTAGCCTTCTCATTTCTATCTACATGTTTATGTTCTGCTTGTCCTTTCATGCCATACTCCTGTCTACCTTCTCTTATGAGGACAGTCCTAATCACTTTGGCTCAAAGGAATCTCTATCATCGCCTCTAAATTCTCACAGTACTTGAGGCCAATATCATTTATATGACACTTAGCAAGCAAAAATAATAAAAGGCTTAGTGTGTGTCTTTAAAATTTTCCACGGTACCTAGATACTCCTGAGTAGATGTTCAAACACATTATCAACTGACATCAGAAACAATCTTAAAAGTGGTAAGGTTTAGTTCTATTCTTGGTGACCTCTTGAGCTTTAAATTTCAAAAAGGAACCAGAAGAAATGAAAAAGCTAACTATTTCTGCAATAAACCTTCATTTGGACAATTTTAAAATAAGCGGCAATAATCTAAAAAGTACAGGATGGATATTCTAGTGATCAAACTTTGGGCTTGGCCCTCAATATGAAAAGTATGCATTTATTTTTATTGCTGGGCTTTTTTTTAATTCTTAATATTACAAGTCAAAAGTGGGTTCAAATACAACTATCACTAAACTTTCTCTAAACCAGAAAATTATTTCTTATATCCACATATTTTAAGCTTATAATAAGTTTCTACTATATAGAGGTCCTATATACTCTTTACCTGGCTTTCCCTAATTTCCCCTAATTTTAAACAACCATAGAATTTATTACGAAGAAATTAACACCAGCATATTACCTATCAACCAAAATATAGACTTTAATTCAGAGTTCCCTAATTATTCCACTAATGTTATTTTTCTGTCCCAAAATACCATATCACATTTAAGCTTTAATTTTTTACCCATTATAACAAAAGTCCTTTCAAAATCTTATGAATAGAAACAATCAAATTATAGCCATATTAGTTAAGAGAATATGCCTTGAACTTAAAGCAGAAAAGAAAATGAGAGGGTGCTATCATAAACCCACGTCATAAGTCACCCATTATACACATAAAATACCAAACAAAAAACATACTCAGTATGGCAACATGTAGAAAGGAAAGATTTTTTATGAAATTTTTAAAATATAAAAGTATAGACAAAATGAGATTTAACATAGCACCAAGAGCTATTTCATAAAAATATAAATACTGAAATATTATAGTTGGTTTTAAAATGTTTTTAATCAATAAAACAGACTTGTTTCTGTATTTAGAGGTCATATTTAAGTTTCTTTGTAAATTTTCACCCAGGAAACACCATAGAATTAGAGTGACAGATGTACTTAAAATTGATAATGATTGGTGAATAAAAACATCAGAGACTACTTCTTTAAATAAAAGCAGTGAGTCATCAAAGGCTGAACTAAATTTTAACCCTTTATCTCCATCAAAAAATTAATTTATCAAACATCAAATAACATTACAGAATTAAATTTCAAAAAGAATTTCTATCTAATTGTCTAGTCAACAGAGGGAAACTCAAAGCAGATTCCCTGGAAAAGGATCCAGGTTCTCTGGATATTACTGAAGGAGCTGAGAGTACCACAATCAAATGGACTGCCCTACAACACTGTGAAGGCCCACAGTCCTCTGATCTCTGACCCATCTGTGTTAATTATGGAGCAATTAATCAACAAGGGTTTAGAACCTCTTTTTAAAAATTTATTTAATATTCCAATGTTATATAGGACCATAGAATGCATTACAATTCACATTACACATATAGAGCATATTTTTTCATATCTCTGGTTGTACACAAAGTACATTAACACCATTTGTTTCTTCATACATGTACTTAGGGTAATAATGTCTATCTCATTCCACCATCTTTTCTACCTCCACCCCCTTCTCTTCCCCTTCTACCCCTTTGCCCTATCTAGAATTCATCTAATCTTCCCATGCTCCCCCCCTCCTAACCTCACTATGAATCAACCTCCTTATATCAGAGAAAACATTTGGCATTTGGTTTTGGGAGATTGGCTAACTTCACTTAGCATTATATTCTCCAACTCCATCCATTTACCTGCAAATGCCATGATTTTATTCTCTTTTATTGCTGAATAATATTCCATTGTGTATATGTACCACAGTTTCTTTATCTATTCATCCACTGAAGAGCATCTAGGTTGGTAAAACCTACCTCTCCTTTTTAAAGATCAAAGGAAGGAAAATGGATATTAAGAATAGTAGTTTCACACCAATCTATTAAAATAATTTAAGATAATTACAAATCAGTAAGTTAAAAAATGCTCATAAAAAACTAAATATTCAATCCAAAAATATCAAAGTGGAGGGCATAAACTGTTGTGCCAATTACACATTAAAATAAATGTACTCCATGGAAGCATAACTAAGGAAACACCTATAGAGGAAAACAGGTATCTTGGGGAAAAAACTTTTTACTGATCTTCCTAGACCAATACTACCTTCAGGTACCTTTAAAAAAAGAAGCAAAGGGGGGCGGGGACTTTATCTCAAACCATATATAAAATAAAACTTTCTTCTGTTCTCTTGATGGACCACTCAAGAGAATAAACATTAAAATGGAGTGAACTTTAAACTTAGGCAAGTAAGTACTCCATTAAGATAATTAATTTAATTCTGAAAAATAGCCAGTAATTATGTCTGAAAATATATAGCAGAGAGGTGGTAGACACAACCTCAATTCTGTTAATAGCTTTTTACTGGATTTTCTGTAACAAAAGAATTATTTTCTTAGAGCTTCAAATCTGGTAGCAAAGAAAGAAAAGAATCACTGGAGAATGGAATTCACAGGAAATGTCTTTAGAAATTGTTGTCTTTCTGTTAGCAAAAATAGAAATTCCTCTTAATGGAAGGTCCTCAACTGTTTGATCACTAAGGACTGACTGGTTCATGACTAAGGAGGAGCTGGTGTACCCTCACCACACTTTCCTAGAATTCTGGACATCTCCAACTGAAATTCAGGTAGAGGTTTTCTTGTTGGCTACTCCTTATCTCCATTAAGCTCTTAACAGGAGAAGAATCCTCAAATAATAGGCATCTTTCTTAGAAGCAATTGCTACCTCTCAGTAGTAAGAAAGCAGTTAAATGCCTGAACCTTGATTTCTAAAAGTACAAAATGAACCTGTGACATCTTGTGCCAGAAAGCAAGACAGCTATCTAGACTAATGAGG
The DNA here is from genome assembly GCF_052094955.1 of Ictidomys tridecemlineatus. Lineage (NCBI taxonomy): Eukaryota > Metazoa > Chordata > Mammalia > Rodentia > Sciuridae > Ictidomys > Ictidomys tridecemlineatus. The sequence goes on from NC_135480.1 coordinate 133,132,766, forward strand.
AGTATCAAAAAGACAATGAGTCAAAACTTAACAGGTCCCTGCTGCTGGTGAAGCTTGCAACAATTTCCCAGCATTGTTAAGAATGAAGACTCTCATAGATTAAAACATTAAAAAAAAAAAAAAAAAAAAAAAAGTTTCCAGAAGTGAAGTCCCTGGTACCCTAAGAAAACAGGTAGAGTGGGCATTCTGGAGCCAAGAGCTTGAGAATAGCTCCCAAGCCAGTGCCAACTTTCCAACTCCAGGGCCAGATGACTCCCACCTTTACACCAGCTGACCAAGCCAGGTGCATTGAGTCTTGATCCAAATGGGACACACTATTCCAGAACAGAAGTAAAGGGTAGACTCTACAGACCTTCAGAAGAGTCAGAGGGAGAGGTAAGAGACTCTGAAATGGAGCCACAAGCAAAGACTGGTCTGATATCTGCAATCCCTAGCTTGGGAAGATACTGTTCAATATGAACAATTCTGCTAACCTGGCTTCTGTCTGTAGAGATGGGATGGAGTCTGAGAAAGGAGATCCTCTTTAACACTGATGAAGCACCACAATGAAGTGACAGCAGGGCCAATCAGCTAGAGTTTCTATCATTTATATGAGCAAGAGCCAGTCAATGTTTCTGAGCTTCTGTTTCTTCCTGAAGAAGTGGAAACAATTATAAAATCTACTTCTCAATGTTACTAGGACAATTCTATGGCATGTGCTATTAAGAAAAGGTATCCACCTACACCTTACACATACACAAACACACGGAGAAAGGAAGGGAAGGAAAAAGATGGGGGAAAGAGAGAACAGGAAAGGTTCTTCTTTAATTTAAAAGGAAAGAATTATTTTAAAATGTACCATTTCAGCACTCTAATCTATGAACTGATTCCTCCAAGACAGGTGGTAAAACCACTAGCTAAAACATTGTCAGAAACACATTATTCACCGTTAAAATATCACACCACACATCACCTTGCTTTATCAATGACATGGTGATACAACCAGAAATACACACCACTATCTACAATGTAGCATTCCTACTAAAAATACATAACCTGAATCTAAATTTGAGAAAACATTCCAACAATCAGATCCAGATTCCACAAGACATGCCTGAGATCTTCAAAATGCCTATGTCATAAAGCAAAATGGTTTGGGATTTATTCTACCAGATTAAAGAAGACTAAAGAGACATGACAACAAAGGCATTTTCTGTGTTGAATTCTGAATCGTAGGGGAAAATGCTATGAAGAAAAAAGTGCTATCAGAGAAATATGACTATGAATGGTACTACTGGATATAGGAATGTATTAACAGTATTGTGCTTACATAAGAAGATATCCTTGCTCCAAGAAGATACACACTGAAGTATGAACGGATAAAATGACCGTCCTCTTATTTTCAAACAGTTCAACACACTTAAAAAATCCATACACGTGCACACACAGATGTAGGCAAATGATAACTGGTGAATCTAGGTGATGAGTATACAGTGTCTGTTTTACTATTCAAATTCCCTGAAGTTGTGAGATGCAAGGAAAATAACATGTGCTCTTCTTGCCATAAGACACAAATTCTTGATTTTAATAACATCTCTAGCAAAAGCTAAAGGTTAAATGAATATATGGAAAGATACACAAGTAAAAAAAAAGGAAAAAAAACTCCTTCTAGCTAAGTTTATGTATAATTCATTTATGATCACTTAAAACTTGGAATGTACTGTAGGAGAAAGACATGCATTTAGAGCAATTCTAGAAAGATTATCACTGAAAGGGTTAAGTTTCTCATGTTAAACAAACCACAGATTTCTATAGACCTCAAGATATCTGGGCTGGTCTCAGATGAGCAAGACAGACTAAAAAAAAAAAAAAAAAAAAAAAAAAAAAAAGCAAAGCAACCAAATCGATCCACCATCCCAAATTGCTACTTAGCTCATGAAATAACAAGAAAAAAAAAAAAAAACCCTTAACTTTTCTACTGATGATCTTGTTAGCACTTTTTCTGAATTGGCCTAAAGCTTACAAAAAGAGTACTTCTAAGCAAATTAATAATAAAAGTACAATTCCTTGAAGGTTTCTTTATGCTATTTAAGGAAAAAAAATGTAGGGACTAACTTTTATTAAGTTATCAAGTAAAGGAAATGTGCTCAGAAAAGCTTTCTATAGTTACTTCATACTACTTTTTAAAAGTAAGGCTACATTTGAAAAGACTATCTACTTTAGGCTCTTAGGTAATTCTGATTTTTGTTCTTATTACTTGAGAGATTAATGAAACTCAGATGTTACCAACATGAATTGCTTCCCAACAGTTATGTATTGCACCTGTGTGTGTGTGTGTGTGTGTGTGTGTGTGCACGCACACATCTTCATAGAATATAAATTTAAATCAAATTTCAGCAAATAATGCCAAATACTATTATGTGTAACACACTGATTTTTCTATTCTATATATTTTTTTTTTAAATACTGACTGTGAGTAGTGAATTGATTTCATTCCAGATTCATGAATCTTCTGAAATTTGAAGACTAATGTGGGCCAATACCAGCCCATGTGAAGTAAAGGAATAATCAGTGAAAGATGGCATTGGCTCAAGAAAATGAAGTACATATCCTTCACTATCCAGGTCCAGAAATATACCAGCAGCCCTATCAGGCAGGTCCCTTTCTCAACTAGTCTGATCATTCATAAGAATAAATGGAGGCAACAGCTCTGGGAAAGTGACACTTGAATGGAGACCTGCAGGATGCAAATGACAGTACCTTGCAGAGAGCAAAGAGAACAAATCAGAAGCAAGAGAAAAGGCAGCTGCAAGGTCCAGAACAGAACAGATACCTGCTGGGATCAAGTAAGAGAAAGTAAGACTGATGACCCAGTAAGCATGGAGGAAGTTAGAATATGAGTATTCTGGGAATCAGACAGTGCACACTAAGGGGTTTCAATTTTAAGAATAATGAAAGCTCTTGTCTACAGTGTGGTTTTCAGGTTGTTTTTAAAGCTGAATTTTTATTTGCTCTTTATCTGGTATGATCTGTATCATAATCATTCTTTGTTATATATGTTGCAAAATATCTTCTCCTAGTATTCTGGCTTGTCTTCTCATTTTCTGTGAGGTATCTTTTGATGTATAGGTTTTTTCATTTTAACTAAGTAATAAATACTATCATTTTTTTCCTTATGATTTGAGTTGTGATCCATTTAAGAACTCTTACTATAAGAGATTTAAAAAAAAAGTTCTTCCAGATTTTTTTGTTTCGCTGAGGTTTTTAAAGTTCTGTTTTTTAATGCTTCTAGGATTGACTTCTGCATATGATAAGATGTATACAAGAAAAACTGTCCCCCTACTAATAGTTACTAGGATCCAGCTTTCTCCCTACTTATCTGCTTGCCCATTCTGACATGTATGTGTAGATCTATTTCTGAGTATTTCACTGATTATGTTATGTTTTGGATAGAGACTTCCCCCCAAAGACTTATGTGGGGCTTGGTCCCCACTGCAGCAGTGTTCAGAGGAAGGGCTGGGAAGTAACTAAATCATGACAGCATTGATGGATTAATAATCTGATGATGCTACAGGGATGTGGTGGATACTGGTAGGAGGTAGGGCCAGTTTGAAGAAGTCAGTCACTGGAGATATGCCCATTGGGACTATATCTTGTCCCCAGCCATTTTTTTCCCTCATTCTTTGCCATGAGGTGGGTAGCTTCCCTCCAACACAATCTTTGAGCATAACATTCTCTCTAATGCATCCCACAAATGATTTTAGTATTTCATATCAGGATCTATTCTATTCTCGAAAGGCACAGGTTTAAATATTTTTAAATCATTGGGCCCTTTGTGAATATAAACACCACAAACACTATTATTGAAAAAGTGTATACTATCCTCTCCTCTAAAAAACATACACCTAATTTTGCAAATGTTTCAGGGACTTAATGGACAGCCCAATGCCCAAGCCTGAAATCCTAGATCTAAAGACCTAGTATCATCAAACCTACCTAATGATAACTTTTGGTTCTTATACTAACAGGAAGATAAAACACAGTATGAGTCAAGCATATCCAATCAATCTATGGCTAACCAATTCACATGTGGTTCAAGCACACCCAATTTTCATTTTCCTCCCAAAGCTAAGCTATGAACAATCCTAACAGTGGATCTCAGGATAAAGGAAATATAATACCAGGGTGTAAAAAAAAAAAAAAAAAAAAACATGGCACAAAGAGAACAAATAAAGGAAAAGAGCAGCCCAGTGATTACACAGGTAAGCTCTGAACTCACTAGAAATTTGGATTCCAGTTCTGCCATTTCCCCCTTATGTGGCTTCAGGAAACTACTTTTCCCTTCAGAGCCTTAGTTTCATTATTTGTGAAGTTCAGATAACAGTATTTCCTTCCAGGGTTGATGTGAAGATTAAATAATTCATATAAATGCTTACTTAGCACAGTACTTAATACAAAGCAAATATTCAATAAACATTCACTCTTTTTAGTTACCCTTTTAGGAAAAAAATAAAAGCCTGGAGATACGATAAATCTAGATAAATAATGGATTCAAAAGGACACCAAGTTTTAAAATGAAAATTCCACAATGATCAAAACAAATAGGCTAAGAAAGTCATGTTAGACTAGATGGTACTTTAGTGTCTATCAGCACCAGTCATTTATACTTTTTTTATACATTTTATACATTCCCTTCATTTATACTTTTTTTCCTTTTATTATTGATGCATTAGACCCTGTATATAATGGTAGAATTCATCATTACATGGTCATATATCCACACAATAAAATTTGGCCAATATCATTCCCTAGTATTTTCCTCCGTCCTCCTGGTCCCTCTTCTCTACTGATTTCCCTGAGATCCTTCCCCACCCACACACACTTCTCTTCCTTTTTCCTCTCTAGCTTCTACATGAAAGAAAACATACAGTCCTTAATTTTCTGAGCTTGGTTTATTGTACTTAACGTATCATTCAAGTTCTATCCATTTTTCTTTATGGTTAAATAAAACTTCACTTCATATATATCACATTTTTAAAAAATCCATTTGTCCACTGATAGATACCTAGGCTGGTTCCATAGTTTGCTAGCCTTGCATCTGACAGATCAGAAAACTTAAATGAAATTCCTAAGGTCAAAATATAAGTGACCCTCAGGTTTGTGTATTTTCTATTACTCCATGCTTTTCCTCAGTCTGGGCCCAAAACTGTGGGGTGGGGGAACTAAATTAAAAAAACAGGTCAAAATACAGTATTTACTCACTTAATCAATATTCACTGAACAATATTATAGACAAATTATTGCATGTTTACTGAACAAATAGTTACTTTTTATTGTACAAATGCTTACTGAAAATTATGAGCTACCTATTATTCTAAGCACCATGGCTACACAAGTAAACAAGATCTTTCCAGCTAGTGAAGGAAAAGTAATACACAAACAAATCAATCCTACTACATGCTATGAGGAAAATAAAACCGTCTAATGGAGCAGTGAATGAACTAGATGAAGCAACACATAAAAAGGGCTACAATCCACAGAATTCTTTCATAAGGAAAAAATATATGAGCTGAATCTTTGAAGATGAGCATGAAGAAGACCACATCAAGACATGGAGAAGAGTACTCTAAAAGATGGAAGAACTGGTGCACAAACTCCAATCAAGAACATGCTAAGCATGATCCATGGACAGAGAAGAAAGCCAACATGGCTTTATGACAGTTAAATGAGGAGTGTGAGTGGCATGTGAAGTCACAAAGGTAGAGGAGAGGAAGGTCAGCTCATGCTGAATCTGTGTTATCTGTAGACCATGGTAAGAAACTCAAGAATTTTTCCTAAATAAAAGCTGACCATCTGAAGATTTTTAAGCAGAGGAACGAACAAAAGGATTCCATTTATGGAATGGAAAAAGATCACTTTAGAAAAAGATAACTCTGGCTACCAGGTATAGAATAAAGTATAGGAAGACAAATGCACAAACAATCTCTCTATAGGAGTAGACCACAGGAGACAAGCTGGGAGAGTGTCTGGAACTAGGGGCAGGTGGAAGATGCATTTATTGTAGAAAAAACCAATTAGGAGGCAGATAAGACACCATTTTTGACAAAAGTGGTGGGCTTAGATTTCTTCCCCCATATTAGCCAGTCTTTTAAAATACTGATAACAAAGACCTGAAGTTCTGAGGGATATTGGTAAGGGCAATAAAGAGAAAGAAAAAATATGCCTACAAGGGAAAGAGAAACATCACTAATGAAAGAAACATCACTAATTAGCTACAGTAATCACAGTGTGGCACTGGTGAAAGAAATGAAGAATTTAATGGAAGAGAACAGAGTCTAGAAATAGATTCACACAAATAATTGATTTTCAAAAAATGGTGCAAGGGGTATTCAATAAAGTACAGTCTTTTCAATTAATGGCGTGGGAACAATTTAATAAAATGTCCATCTGAAGAAAGAAAAATTAAGCTGTATCTTACACCATAAACAAAAACGCAACTGAACCATGGGCTAAGTATTAAAAATCTTCATGAGGAATAATATTAAGAAACTATTTGTGATCTTGAATTAAATGTTGAAGTAAATGTTACTTAGAAACAGCATCAAAAGTAAGATCCACAGAAGAAAAAATAATAAGCTAGAATTAATCAATGTTAAAAACATGTGCTCTTCAAAAGTCACCGTTTTAAAAACTGAAAAGATATACTATAGAATGAGTGTATATATTTGCAAAATTCACAAACTTTCAAAATTCAATTTAAAAAAACTCAAAAAAGAGAAGATTTGAACAGATACTTTATCAGAGACAGAGATGGCAAATAAGCACATAAAGACATTAAGTATCATTAGTTGTTATGGGAAAATAAAAATATGATGAATATCCCTATGCACCTATTACAACAGCTGAAATAACCTCAAAAATCTACAAGTGCAAGTACTGGTAAGGATATAGAGCATAGGTTCTTTCATACGCAGGAGATGACAAAATAATGAGGCTACTCTGGAAAACAGTATGTCAGTTATTTGGAAAGTTAAATACACACTTACCATGTTACTTATTTGGCAATCTTATTTTCTAGGTAATCTACCCCAAAGAATTGAAAACTTACTTTGAAAAGCCTCAATGTGAATATTCTTGTGGAATTACTCATAATTACTCAAAACTGAAGATAATCCCACTGTCCTTTTCAAGGAGAGAATGGATAAACAATGTGGTATATCCATACAATGGAATACCATTCAATAATACAAAGGATTGAGCTATTGATATGGGCAATCACACAAATATCAAATGTTTATACAAAATGAAAGAAAATTAAAAAGGTTACACAATGCATAATTCCATGTATATAGGACATTCTCTCACTTTGGGAGAAAAAAATATTTTTAGTGGTAGCCAGTTGCTGAAGATAGGGGAAAGAACTGTCAGCAAACTAGGGAATTGAAGGTGGAGGAGAGCTATTCTGTATTTAAGTTGTGATGACATGTGTCTATATTTAGTTATCAAAACTCATTGAACTTTTATGCTATAAAGGATAAATTTTACTTTATATAAATTCACCTCCATAAATCTGACTTAAAAGGAACATCAAATATCCAAAATGTGTATTTCTAAACTGCCAATTCCAAGTATCTTAAAATATGCCTGAAAACATAAAAAAAAAAAAAGTAAACAAAATCTGCAAATGCCTGTAGTATCATTTTATCATGTTTTCTACCGTTTTCTTTCACTCTAATATCCTTGGAAACTTCTCTTATTGAAAATAAGATAAATGTGTTGATTACATGTAGTAAAATGTAAAACCAAAAAGCTTACATTTACCAACTTAATAAAATGATTTAAAAGTAATTGAAGAATTATTTCATGGGGCTGGGGTTGTGGCTCAGTGGTAGAGTGCTTGCCTAGCAAGCAGGGGGCACTGGTGTCAATCCTCAGCATATAAAAATATAAAAAATAAAAATATTGTGTCCACCTAAAACTAAACAAATAAATATTTAAAAAAGGAATCATTTCAAAACACATTTCAGAAGCATTTTAAAATATTACAAAGAACAAAATAAAATGTCCTTCTGCAATAGGATTTGGTGAAGGTACTAAAATATTTGAAAGCATGAATAAGCGGGATATAACAATCAAGTCATTCTTATTATTCATTAAATTAAAGGGTTCTAATCTTTTCACAAAAGTCCTAAATCGAATTCTTAAGACAACAAATACATTTTGGGATAGAAGCCTTTTTAAACTGATTTCCCATAAAGCTTTGAAAACACAAAACTGAAGTCTTAACAACTTCACTTAAATGCTATGAGTCAAGCAGCCATTAGCCCTTTATTTACCTCTTTGAGGTAAGCATGCCTCCCTTATAGTCCATTCTTCCTCCCTCCCTCTCAATTTTGAAGGATACAAGGCAGGCACTGTCTACAAGGATAAAAGTCTTTTACTAAATGGCAGCTGGTGATACTGCTTGGAGGAACACTATTAAGAAAGAGAATTATAAAATCAAAGATAAAAACAAAACAAAAAACCACACATGGGTTCAACCCCAGCACCAAACACACACACACACACAGAGAGAGAGAGAGAGAGAGAGAGAGAGAGAGAGAGAGAGAGAGAGAGATAAAAAGCAAATAACAAAAACAAAACAATAATAGGGTTAATAATTTCCAATTATTTCCCTGCAAGCTAACTGAAGTGAAATCTGCTTTTCTGTGCAACAGTGCTTCCCCTTTGATACACACTGTGCTCCTATGTAAATGAATGCACATTTGCAGATCTAGGAAATATAACGTCCACAGGCCTTAAGTGATACAGATGTACCCACCCATATTCTATAATTCTGTTAACACTTTGTGCCAGACTCTCTCTTGAGCTATGGAAGTGAGCTATGGAAGTGCATTTACTGAAGGGAAGGCAGTCTCCTTCCTAAACAGAAATATATCAGCACTTCAGATCATCACTAATTTGAGGGAAGAGCTTCTAGATATTTCTCCCAGAGAACCTTTGTAATGGAAATAACTGAGTGCATACCTCAAATCAGAAATCCTGTTCCTTATGAGTGCTTTTGTGTCTTTTTTCCCCCCTGAGATGTATGTGTGTGTGTTAGGGGGGTGGGGGACACAATTCTGAAGTACAGCTGAGTTGAAATATTAAATATATTAGTCTTTGTTATGAGAAGGGAAATTATTGCCTCTTAGAGCTTCATCAAATTGCAGCAGAAAGATTAGATTATGACTACATCACTCAATAATAGTCTCCTGCTTCACAGCAAATGAGCCAGTTTAAAAGTGGAGGGGAATGGGTAGGCATACCAACAGAAGATAAAGTAGGATGTGATACAAAACTCCTTAGGTTTTAATGCCATCACAGCTTTTTGAGAGCAGATGAGCATAGCCCTACAACAATTATAAAAAATAGGACATCTTCAAGCCAGCCTCTGCCCCTAGACTTTACACATTGATGCTGCCTGTGGCCAGCATAGCCTAAGAAGCCTTTAAACTTCAGGCATGTAAAGACAGTCACAAAGATGAAATAACAATTTCCACAAAGCTGAAATAACAACCTCCAAGAAAATACAAAATCAATTTTACAGCTTTTTAAAATTCCATTCCATATTACATACATTTAGAAAATATCAATGAGTTGAGAGAAACACAAGACAAGGAGATTCACCAGCATGTTTCCTGTAAGCACAGGTTTAAAAAATAATGTAAACAATGAGTTGTAAAAATTGAGCTACTAAGGACTAAATTCTATGCATAGAAGACCTTTTATTAGCCAACGCAGAGGAATAAAAATACTGCTTTTGGATACTTAATATATTTTTGCTTTTGTTAAAAGTGAAATTGTATTGTTTATTTTATTTCAAGTTTTCTATTACTGAAGGCTATGTGTCCACAGAAGTATACATCATACACCTTTGATGGAGGGAAACACACCCATTTGTTTTTAAACACCTCCACAAATTTATACCTTTCTAATTTTTGCCTAATGGCCAATTTGTTTAAGAAAACAAGGGAAATTACCATAAAGACTCACTGCCCAAATGGCTTTGAAAGTTAAAATGGCAATTTTGAAATCTACAATGGAAAAGGAGGAACATACATTTTTAAGCTGTCATACTGCAAGACCCTCTCCCAAAAAGTCAATCTGGAACACACACACACACACACACACACACACACACACACACACACACACACACACACATTAATTTAAGGGTCAAGCATATGACAAGGACAATGAAAAAAAAATCTAAGGGGGGGGGAACAATTCCCCTTTGGTATTGTCTTTCTTTTTTTAAACTAATTCAAACACATATAGGATGGTAAAGGCAAAGTCATTTAAATCATTTCCTTAGTAATACAAGTAATATTTAAATAGATTTAACAGTGCTGCTCCAAACCAATGAATTATGGGTTTAAAACCTATTAAAATGTAATGTTTTTTTCCTGAGCTGAGAGGAGAGAAATTTAAATCCACTGAATTTTAATATTTCAGCTTGAGCTGCAGGAGGTAGAGAAAGTCCAAATGAACTATTCCATCAGCACCATTCAAGCATGAACATTTTAATCAGTTTTACTTCCTTGGAGTTCTCTAACACAGTTTACGCTGTCATTCTGAAAGCACTTAACACAGAGAGTGTGAAAAACCACCAAGGCTTGTTATTGCCTTCACAATTGATGGCAAATAATTTTGCAGACTTCCTATCATTAAAATGTCACTGCTGAAAATTGAGGTTCAGCATTTCTAGTGCCAAACTACATTTTCCTACAACACCGTGGCATACCTGTTCTTAAGGGTTTTTTTTTTTGGGGGGGGGGGGGGCAGGGCTTTTTATTTTAATGCATACGTTTCTACCATTGTTTTTTTCTTCATGAGTTTTTAAAGGGGTGGAGTGGAGTTCCAAAAGAACCACATTCTTCTATTTTACAAGGGAAACATTTTTTTCCACGAATGTTCATACTGAAACTTTCTCAATGGTAGTTGCTTTGTTGAAATTCTTATAAGGTTCTAACTTAGTCTCCTTTATTAAGCATAACCACATTCACACAGCATGCACTGATTATATAGTGTAATGGATTTAAAAAGCATTTTAAGATAGTCAGATGATTCAATTTAATAATACAGGAAATGAAAACATCATTTCTAATTAGATCATATTACTAATTTAAAGCTACAATTTGTGTGTTGTTCCAACAGTGTGATCTCTCAGAGATTCTAATTTAAAAACACAGTGGCTGGAGTAGGACACATGATAAGATCAAACTAGACACATTATATTCCCCTAGCCTATTTGAGGGAACTCAGGGAAAATTCAAGCAAGCATAAAACTAAAACACAAAATACTAAATAACTGTAAAAAGAAAATAAAACAGGAATTTTCCTGGTTTTCTTCCTTATAAATAAAAGATAAATGGTATTTAACTTATTTCAATCTATCAACAGTCTTAAACTGAACATGACCTGTGAAAGAAATCATTATAACTGTGTTTCATTCCATTAGGCACAACTAGCTTATTGTCAGGAGAACAGCCGCCTCTCTAGGTTTTTGGGCTCACTTCAGCATTTTGCATTTAAACTGCATGGATCACTGGTTTGGCTCATTTACCAATGAAGTTAGAATAATATTGCAGAGTTAAAAAGGTGCTTCATCAGATTTCATTAAATCTGAGAACATTTGCTCTTGTCTGGATAGTGTGTATACATATAAAATAGATACATTGCCCTAATAAATAAATGAAGATCCCCAGGGTCTTAGAAGGGTCTTTACCTATTAGGAGAAAAACCTGTCATTCCCCACTCAGTGCAGAAAATCACAGCAGACTACACTCTAAAAATCAAGTTAAAAAAATCTAAACCTGAATAATCATTATTTCTGTTAGCAGGCCAAAATACCAGCACCTCACAGCCATCACCAGGAGGATACACAACTGGTCCATTTAACATTCCAAAATGTCACAACTCTCAAAGCTACTTGACCCACAAGACACTACCAGGGATGGAAAAGACAGAGGGACCTTAGCAACAATTCATCAAGTGAGTTTGTAACTGGGCTCTTTCTTCCTCACAAGGTTTGTGGTTCTCTGAAACTGCTACATTTGTCTATTTCTGCAATCTATTTTTCAAAATAGATTATATGATTTTGAGTCCATTCTCTACCTGAATACAATTAGTTTGAAACTCCTCGAGATCCATCAATACAGCACATGTTGCTTTGATAGCATGTAGCTCTACTGTGTTAATTCTTCAAATTTTAGATCACAAAATTAAACTACCTTTATTTTAATAATTAAATCCAGATATACACATGTCTTTCAGTAACAATCTAATAAATCATCATTTCCCTGAGAAAAGGCAATCTGTCATCCCATTCAAAATAAACTAGGTAAAAATGAAATAGAAAACAGTATAAAAATGTATTTGATGTGACAAAGAGGGGAACTTATTTTGATTTTATACCCTCCCCCTCATATCTTTAAACAACATCCAAAACAAAACAATGCATTTTTTTAATTTAACTTAATCTTTGCACTGTGTACAAGTACATTCACTAAAAGACTCAAAAAAGGATGGTGGGGAGGAAGCATTCCTAGAAAAGGCCACCAATGAGAGGTAAGGGAAGGCAATGACTGTCTTATAGCTAGTCACAAAAATGATAAACACTACGACATGACCCTGGCAAGCTCTCCTATAAGGCACCACTCTATATTGTTTCCTTATACAGCAAACACATAAAACTGGACAGTGGATGTGAAATAAAAATTCTACCACTTCTGACTTGTGAAAGACTTAATAACAAAAAGATGCAGACCATCCCAACATGAATACAACACATTCAAGCACAGGATGTTTCATGCAAGCATAGTTGGTGTATACATATATACTTAATTTTTAAAAATGTCCTCAACAATTAAGCTCAAGCACTGCTGTTTTCTGGAGTTTTAAGAAATAAAATCTAATTGTGAAATGTTTTCATCTCTTAATACCTATCCTAACTGCACCTAACACAGAAAATATATGATAAATGTTATTCCTGATTCTATGTGGCTTGTTCGGATGCAGACTTTTTTCCAAGGGGCATTTAGAGGAAATAAAGGTTACTCTTTTCCATTTATTATGCCCGATAATTTGGTACCATTTTTTTCTTGTGGTCAGAGGGACACAAAATAGAGATCCAAATAGCCCATTAAAAATGAACTACAATCAGACTATTGCGCCCCCACTAGCGGCAATGATCCCAGAGTTCTGATTTCCTTCTAAAAAGACAGAGGCATAATTGAAGCAATATCTTCACTTCAGATTGATGATCAGCCGACCCTTATCTGCATCTTCACTCAGCAATTTGAATTTTAATGAAAGTAAATGGAATAATTAGCATTTCAAAGTGTGTTTGATATACTGAGGGAAAAAAGAGGGAAGACTTTGTGTATAATCTACACACAAAAGAAAGCATTTGGGAGGGTCAGAAAGAGGAAGGTACAGTAATAGTGTCTTCATCAAAACAAAGTAAGGAACTGCTTGTACTATCTGCACAAACAGAGGTGTATACAGTATACTTCATAGCCAGGATTTCTTGCCTTTATTGTTATTTCTAAATTTTAGCAGATTATTTACCTTAATTTGAGAGAACAAAAAAGTTAAGTGGAGTTCAAGTGACTGCCCAAACCCATGAAGTGCAGCAGAATTTCTTTGCAGCAATAACATCACCATTGCCAGGAATGATTTTCTAACTGGGCCACTGATTTTCCGAAAAAGTGCAGTTCATCTATTATTTGTACCACAAATGGACACTAGCCCTCAAGAACCACTCATCACAGGGAAGGAAAGGTAGTAGGGGAGATGTGAAAATATACATTTTACTAAAAATGATTTTAAGACACTCCACATCATTGGAGAACAGATAAAAAGAAATCATATCATTTTAACATCAGGGTAATTTGTATCTTTGTTTCCTAGCCTAGCTCTGCAGCAGAAGCTGAATGCAAAAAGGAAGAAATATGAAAAAGAACACTCTCCTTAGGGGAGAATTTTCGGAAACATCAACTTAAATTGGTGAGAAGGTGATCCAAAGTTTCTGAGGCGGCCATCAAATTTCACATGAGATTTAAGGAAAAGTGCTTAATTTCACTCTGTGGTCGCTATTGCCTTTTGCCCCTTTGGTGGAACAAAACTTAGAGACAGCAAGAGAACTGGTGATAAATACTAAGATCAGAGCTAAAATGGAAAGGCCACGTACCCCAATGATGGCGTTCAGTTCTGCCATGGTCACCTGCTTGGCCCGTTCCACAGCCTGCACCACTTGTTGCTGGTGCTATAAATGAAGATCAGAAACAGAATACAATTATTTGTTTTCTACTCAGAACAGCTTTTCCTAACATGTCCTCTAACTTTAATTACATGCAAAATAGCATTTGGGGCCTCCAGATTTCCAATCACAAGGCCCAGGTGATGTATGACAAAATGTCTAGGGTATGTCTGGGTACAGACTGGTTCGGAATAACTGAACAATCAACCATAGGTATCTGGACTATGCCTATGAAGGATGCTCCCCCCCTATATGCAGTAGAATCAGTTTAAATTTCACTTTCAAGTCAGTGATATACTTTGACCAATGTCTTCCACTAGTACTAAAAAATAAAACCCAACTCACTCGTTTTCTTAGTATCCCCTTTTCTCTTTGCTATCTACAGAAATAAAAAAATTTTTAAAAAGTTTTTAATTATATCCTACTTTTTGTATTTAATTATATCCTTCTTTTTGTATTTCTCCTCCTGGTATTTGTTAAATACTAGAAGGTCATTTAGAATTCATTTATGTTTCTTCTGGAAATGTGAAATGTGTTCATGTTTTAATCCTTGTTATCAAGTGCCGCATACATAAGAGATCAAAAAAAAAAAAACTCAGTTTAAGGTTGTCAGGTATTTCTTTTAAATTCAACAGAAAAACTAAAACCTACAAATTTATTTATTTTTAAAAACTAGGATGCATAGTACAGGAAAAGTCATGATTCTGTTCTAAAGATAATGGGCAAAAACTGATACTGGCAGTTTTCATAATATTAGAAAAATCAAGTAGTACAGATGGCTCTGCAAGGGGGCACTCACATCTGGACATATACAACTGCTTATACAACTACCTCCAAAATGTAAATATAATTTCCAACTAAATGCACTTGAGCATTCTAGTATCTACAGACTCAAATTTGATCTAAAATAGGTCTCTTTACTTCTTTAAACTAGATTTAATGAAGAACCAAAGGACTGTGCTATGAAACAAGCACTCCTCTATGGAAGAGTCTTGTTTTGGCTGATCTCAAGAAACTTAGCTTTCTTCACTTATTTGAAGTCGATCTATGAAGCTCAACTATCATACTGCTTTATACATACAAAGAGCTATCCATTAAATGTGAAATTCCCTTTGAACTACCTGGTTCCCATTTCAAAACCCTCAAATGAGATTAATGAGGGTGACCACAATTTCTACCTATGAACTGTGTAGTGGGAATGTCGAGGCAAAGTAGGAAAGAAAACTGTCTTAAATAGTTATCTATAATTAATGTTTTCATTTTTGGTTTCTCAGCAGAAATGTGTATTTTGTGCTTATAACTACTAACACTGAAAACATCAAATTTTAGGATCATTGCATTTTAAGCTTTTAATGGGATCTTTTGATATTTTTAATTGTAGGAGTTTCAGTTCAAAACAAGAACTTAAAAAAAGCAATCCTAGCCCTTACAGTTATCTCTGTTCATTCTCTTACTTTTAATGAAATATGTGCCTATGTGAATAATTTGTTTCTTTCTCTGAAGAAAGTGAAAATTCTGTGGGAAAAAAAAAAAACTAGGAATAGAGAAGTAGTAAATATAATGGCCACTAATAGTAACATCAGCTTCCCCTAAACTCAGACTGACCATGTTCAGTGTTTATTAAGCACTTACTATGAACACAGAGCTCATGATTAAAGTCAAGCTGGTTCTTGCAATAGCAAAACCTGACAGTTTTCTTAGTGGAAAAAAAGGCAATATGTAAGAAAACTCTTGAGATTTACTTAATACTCTAACGTGAAATTATGGATAGAAATTATTACACAATTTAGTACCTTTTGCTTTCTGATATTCAAGAACAGTACTTAAAACTTGCTAGAAACTGAAACAAAGAATCACTTGTACAGACATCTAACATGCACATCATTCATTCCATTCATGTATTCATTCACTCAAATTTTTAAGCTCTTTCTCTGCCATTTCTCCATCTTACTGACATTTTTTTTATTAAACATTCAAAAAATAGTTACATGAGAAAGAGATAAGAAAAATACCTCTACTTAGGATATCTCTACCATTAAGTTTATTCAACTCCTGCTTCATATACTGGATTCCTATTGCTAAAATGGGCAGAGACGCTTTAGGCAGTGGGAATCTTTGTGATTCGGCTTTAAAATCAAGCACATTTTCTGAGAAAATCAGAAACTCTCACCAATGAGACCTGCTTGAATGTTAAAATGACAATGAGAGTCATGATTCAACTCCTCTTTGATGGCAATAGCCATAGACTAAAATAAGGCATCTGTACTTTACCTGTAGTTCAGAATTCTACTTCCCTATTTCTACTCACAATTAGTGAATCATTCACTATTTAAGGACTCTTTGAACTGAAGCTACCTAAGGCAAACAAGCCTCCCACCCCTCCTCCATGTGCCCTGAAAGGGCCAGAAACACCCTGACATTACTCACTCCACCACACAGCAAACATATGACACCACAGACTAAAGAAGCACCCACGAGGTAGGTGTGAAAATCAAAACTCAGGAAGAAGGTGAAAAGATCACAAAAGAGAAAAATGAACACTTGAGAAAGAAGCCTGAAGTATTCCCAAAAAGCTGACCTAGCAAGCATTTTGTTCCCCATTCTCATATTTCAATAGTTAAGTTCTCTGACTCAGAAAATACATCAAGTGTTTCACATCTTCTTAGAACCCTGATGGCTTTCCCATTATGTCTATCATCTTTTCTGCTTTTCTTCCCCTTCCCCATCTGTCCTCTCTTTCTACTCCACCCTCATCACATTTCCTGTCCCACTTCCTGCTTATCCCCCCTGCCAACACACCACAAGTGATGACAGCCACTTTGGTCCCAGCCAATCTGCAGAAGGTAATAATCCTATTGCCTTTCTTACTGCTCAAGCTGCTCACTCAGATATAAGTGACAACATCCCACTAGCACTACCAAATAAAATGTCACCAAGGACATAATAATGAGCAGGGGTAAGAGGTGGTAGGGGTGGGAGGACTGACCAGGATTTGAAGGAAATGAAAAATATTGAATTTTTGTATTCTTTAATATATTGTGATTTATAATTTTTTAAATCCTAAAACAAAGAAAATAGATTGTGGTGACAGCTGTATAACTTCATAAACTTACTGAAAAATTACTGAACTGTACAAAAGATTAGTGAATTTTATGGCATGTAAATATACCTTAATAAAACTGATTTTCTAAAAAATACTGTGATGTAAAGAATATAAGCATGGCTGGAAGGGGGAAAAACAGCCAGTTAAATAAACCTTATACTGAATCACTTTCCTGTTTACTTCCTCATCATAAAATTACTTTTAGCACTCATTCAAGTATTTTTTTTTTCTACAAGAGACTAAAACAATGTAAGTCCATGATGATTGCATCAAAATCTACCTAATGAGGAATGGAACTCGCATGTATAAAGTAGATGTTTGATGTATGTTCTCAGAAGAGAGTACAATGATAATACCTGCCATGTCAATACTTTAGTGCTTAACAAAAGATGTGATACTGTAATATTACAGTATTAAAATAGCAATAAAAAAACTCTATTACAACAGAGAAGCAAAAAGAGAAATAAAGAAAAATCTCCCCCCATTGAAAAAGTTTTAGTTAAGGAAGAAATAGTAAAGGCACAGATATAAAATGAACTAGGATTCTTATCACTAACATTAGTTAACATCTCTGTCATGTGGGGATGTAAAAGCAAAACAGACCAGTCCTGGTTCTCACTGAACTCATAGACACAGGACCCATCTTATAATAGTAACATAAGACATAAAATACTAGCAAAGGTTTTAAGAGAGAATGGCAAGCCTACTTCTTGGAGAAAAAGTCTTTTTTTTTTTAATTAATTCATTCAAATATTTATTAAGTACCTAACACTAACATGTACCACACTGTGGTAGACAGTGAGGTTACAATATCAAACTAGATCAGATCTTGATGATCTCAGTTTAAAGTTTATCATGAAAAACAGTCAATGGATTAATAATACTAAAAAAAAAGTCTCTAGTAAATTCCATAAGAAAATTATACGATGCTGTACAATCATTTATCAAGGAAATATCAATCTAATCTTGGGGATTAAGGAAGATTCTCCTAAGGAAGTTGACTTGACAACAGAGACTGAGGGATTTGCAGTTTTGTGTACGAAGAAACGGGAAAAAAAGAATTCAGAAAGGAAAAAGACTGGGTAAAGTTCCTGAAACAGAAGGAAGCTTGTGTCTTTCACCAAAAAGAATGAGTATCTGCATGGTGGAAAGAGAACAGGTAGGGGGACAGAGTGGAGGGACAGGCAAGTTAGAATTTTGTAGAGCCTCCTTATGTAGACACACATGCAAAAAGAACAACAAGGGCAAAGCTTGAGGACATGAACACAGAGCGGCGTACTCTACAGAACCACAGATCAGTGGGAAATGGCTAAGGTGAGAAGAATTACAACATAAGGCCAAACAGTAAAGGGCTTTGCATAATATGAAAAGAAGTTGGACTTCATCTTGGTAGGAATGAGATATTATAAAAAAAAATTTTAAGCAGTAGAGTGCTATCAGTTCTGCAGTTAATAAGATGGATCTTGGATTAGTAAAGAAGCTGAGTGGCAGAGTTAAACCAGATTGGAGAACAGTTAGAACTAATGCAATATTCTAGAGTGAAAGACACTTGGGTCTGAAATTGGATTGAATATCCTCCCAGCTAATAGAAACCATTAACCACATATACATAAAAAGCTACTCATTTATAGAAACTCAGAACTGCAAAGGGCTTTAGAGATCATGAGACCCAGATGCCAGTAGTACCCCAGGCATTGTTAACAACCAAGTACAAACAAAAGACTGTCTATTTTCAAATGCACACAGACTTCTAAATGCTGTCTGAGTGAGGGAATTGGGATGGTTGAATTCCAGTACCAACCGCAGATTAAAGGCCACTACTATACAGTGGGTGAATGTCCTCTGTCACACTCTAACCAGCTGTCAGTCAGTCTCTGCCTGAACACCTCTTGTGGAAAAGAACTCACTATATCTTAAGGTCAAGTTTTTTTTCTATTTTGAGTTAATGAGATCTAATACTGAGTAGAAATCTACCTCCCATAACTTATTACCACAGAATCATGGAGGAGAATTTAGAGAAAAAAAAAAACATTCAGTGGGAACAAGTATTCTTGGAGTATCTGAAAATGGCATAAGGCATATTTTTTGGTTTCCTTTCTTTCAGATTAAACATCCTCAGGTCACTCAACCATTTCCCTGTGCAAATGGCTCTGAAGTCATTCTTTTAGCTACCCTCCCAGTGATATTTGATATGACTATAACACAATACACCAAGTAGTGCTGAGCAGATCAAATCCAAATGAAGTCAGATTAAAATTCTACTATGCTTTTTTCTGTAACTATATTGAAGGTTTTTTGGGGACACAAATCAGCTTTACAGTTAACCCAAACCCAAACACCAAAGTCTGCCTGTCCTAGACAGTGTTCAAAGAAATGTTAGTATCACAAAAATCAGATTAAAAAACAAAACAAAACAACAACACCACCAATCAACCCAGAGGTTTAACTGGGCAAACTTTTAGTCAACTGTATGACTTCTCAGAACTACAAAGCTCTGAGAGGATGAATGTGTATGCAGGGTTCCCTAAACAATTTTGGATGTGGAACATGGGATTAGATATGCTGCCAGAGTCTTCTCCCAATTGACCATTTGGACTTGCCTTCTGATTTTCAAAGAGGGACAGAGTATTCTTCACTGCCATGTCCAATCAGCTCTACAAGTTCAGTGTTGTCCAAGATAACTTCCTGCACTTGGAAATGTTTTTTATTTGTGCTAATAATATGGCAGACACTAGCTACACTGAGTACTTATAATGTGGCTAGTATAACTGAGAAAATGAATGTTTTGTTTTATTATACTTTAAATTTAATTTAAATCCACATAACCACTACTATACTGGACAATGGGACTCCTACTTAAAGTACTTTAAAGTTCAGTTTTACCAGTAATAATAATCCAATCACTATCTAAATAAAAGTCAAAGAAATGGGTTGGTTTCTTAAACACATGTTAATTTCTCGACACATGTGCAGATAAAAGTTGGCACTGCTGCTTCTGGACAGAGACCTACATTTAAAACCTGTAGGAAAATAAGTTCTACCTCCTAGAATCATCTTTCACTTCCTGAGGTCCCCAAACCCATAATGCCATCACAGCAGTCCCACCAAATGCTCTATTACTGTTCAATTGCAGGATCTGGTAAAGTAAGCCAATTAGTCAACCATGAAACATGGGACAGAATTACATTCTCTGATGGTGGATTCAGTAGTATGAGGGAAAAACTATTTTAAATGAAAGGTTACCCATGCTCACACCTAATGTGAAAATTAGAAATCTGGACCAGGATAAATCCTCTAAGGCCCCAATCCATCTGTATTGTTCAACATGACATTCTTTTGATATACAGGGCTGTCAAAACACATTATGCCAAGACCAACAAAATGGCCCCAACTGGGAAGCAGACACACTCTATGCAGGCTGCTGGCACTTAATGAACACTCTTTGAAGATGGTCTTAGGGGTTTCACTACATGCTTATCAGGGCATTTCCAATGATTTCAGCCAAGCTCACCTACATCAAACTATGTTATCACAAATCATTGATTCTTTTCAAAGTTAACAAGCAGTAAAAGGAGTTAACTTGGCGCCATTATGAGGTGATAGCACTGCCACCAGTGCATGTAACCACTGTATTTTGTTCATTTCCTCCCTAGGCACAATGTGAAAGTGACTGATGACATTTTTTAACTTCCATTTCACAATTATTCTATATATGCAAAACATGGCTCAGAGAAACTCAGTACCATATTAACCAGGTTGCCCAAATAGCATTTTAGATATACCTGTATCTCAGAAGAGGCAGTAAAGGAGTTTGTTTCCCATCACTTTATAAGGACCAAATTTATGGCATATTCAAAACAGAAATTTATGTATCATTTGGTATGACAATTTTAATTTTAATCTACTATAATTGTGATTCAAATAAGTGCATATTATCACTATTTGGTCATCATGTATTATTTTCTACAATTAAATGCTATAAGAGTGCCCAAAACAATAGAATTAGGGGAGGGGGGGATTACACACTATTTGGTACTACTTACTAGAGAAGCTAATGGCACTAAAAACAAATCCTAAGTTAAAATTACTGTTGCACAAGAAAACATCCAAGTTGGAATGTTACCTTTCCCCTACATAAATATTAGAATTAAAATAGGCTGAAATTTTTCTCTTAATTTCCCTTTATATTCTAAAAATTATAATAATCAGAGAACTCTTGTTAAATGTTTAAACAGAATAATTTTAATCCTGTATTTCATTTGTTAAACTAAGTATCTAATAATAAATGCATGGAAAAATCATCTCTGCTCTCTTATAATCTCAGTTCCCAAATCGACTCTCACAGTCAGTGTGAGGACTATCCTACAGGGCTCCTCCACCAGCCCTAAACAGTTCTACTTTTGTTTGTTTTTGTTTTTAAATATTTTTAAAAACATTTTTTAATTGTAGATGGGCACATATCTTTATTTATTTTTATGTGGTGCTGAGGATTGAACCCAGTGCCTCACACGTGAGAGGCAAGTGCCCTACTGCTGAGCTACAGCCCCAGCCCTCTACTTCTGTTTCAAGTAACTTAAAGAACAACAACAACAAAAACCAGCTATGGAATTAAAGGAGTAAGGAAGGGGGCAGATGTCCACCCTCCCTACTGCTGAATGACTACACACAAGTTGATGGCAAGGTTAAAAATGAAGGTCATTTCTTAAGAGTAACAAGGACCAATGGACTTAAGAAACAGAAATTAAGAAGTCACTGGAGCCAGGCTTGGTAGTGCAGGCCTGTAATTCCAGCGACTTGGGAGGCTAAGGCAGGAGGATCACAAGTTCAAGGCCGGTCTCATCAACAATAAGCCCTAAGCAAATTAGTGATAACCTGGCTCAATATAAAAAATAAAAAAGGGCTGGAGGTGTAGCTCAGTGGTATTGTACCCCTGGATTCAATCCCCAGAACAACAACAACAACAAAAGACAAGCCACTGGAGGTAAGAAACCATTTTCTGTTTTTTATTCTCTCCAGCAAAATTAGATATATGTCAGGTTACTTCAAGCTATAGCATCAAAATGGTCTATGGCCCAAGCCATTAAAGTGGATAAACTTTACTCTGCAAAACAATAAACCTGAGATAATTTTTCTAAGACATCATAAAATCCACAAAGTCAAGAATGACAATGATTTCTTGGGAAAGGCAATGGTCAAAAATTTGAATCCATTGTCTGTAGTTCAAGGACAATGTATATTTACAAAGAAATACACGTGAGGGCTGGGGTTGTGACTCAGTGGCAAAGCGCTTGCTTAGCATGTACAAGGGGCTGGGTTTGATCCTCAGCACCACATAAAAATATAAATACATAAAATAAAGGTATTGTGTCCAACTACAACTAAAATACACACACACACACACACACACACACACACACACACACACACGGAAAGAAAGACCTCAAATGAGGAGAGATTTCCTTAGCAATTTCTCTATCAACTAGCAATTTACTTCCAGCAAATCTACTACAATATAGCTAGCCATGTGTGATTTACTATAATCTACTCTTCAACTGAGAAATATCTTTCAAGAATCTTAGTACATTCTTCTTCTCCTTTTTTCTAATGGGCACAAACATGAACAGTTATATAGGCTCTGTGGGTTGTTAAGACAGCCCATAACTATTCATGTGGTTTCCTTTCTATCCTCTGTAAATATATGAATGATAAATAATATCTGATGGATGATTCTTCTCCAAGAACGGAGAGTCTTCTATAAAAGACTCAAGTATGGAAGAGTCTTCTATAAAAAGAACTATGCATTATTTTACATCTTATGAGTTGTGCTAAAAAGTTAGTGTTTATCATGTAACACACCATTAACAATGACAATAACAATCACCATTACTTTCATTTTGTGCATACCACTGAGTGTAGAAGTTTTTTAGTTGTCTCCTAAGACCCTTTTTCTTAAGTTTTATGTAGATATATCAGTTACTCAGTTAAGACTAAATTTCCAAGTGTCCTTGCAGCTGGTTGTAGATAGATAACCAAGGTATTGAACATTGCCAAGGGTCAAGAAATGAGAGGATCTTTCACATCATGCCCTTAAAAGGAATATGCCTTTTCCTCCTTTCTTCTTCCTGTTGGCTGGGGCAGGAC
Organism: Ictidomys tridecemlineatus; assembly: GCF_052094955.1. Classification (NCBI taxonomy): domain Eukaryota; kingdom Metazoa; phylum Chordata; class Mammalia; order Rodentia; family Sciuridae; genus Ictidomys; species Ictidomys tridecemlineatus. The sequence goes on from NC_135480.1 coordinate 133,156,294, forward strand.
ATGTGATGTTAGGGTCAATGAACATCAATACAAAACTTGAGTTAACAACATCCTAGAATTGCCAAATGAGTTCAAAACATCCTAGAATTGCCAAATGAGTTCAAAACATCCTAGAATTGCCAAATGAGCCATAGGTGCTTCTAGGCCAACTGTTACGAGAAAGAGAAACAAGTTTTTATCTCGATTAACTACTATTCCTTTGATCTCTGTCAAAGCAGCCAAATATCCAGCCAGGTCCTTCACGTTATCACTAAACCTCATATAACAACCCTATTATGTGGCATCCCTATACAAGGATGAGGAAACTGTGGCCCAGAAAAACTAAGTATTCTGATCAACGTCACAAAGGAAGCAAGTGGCCCAACCAGGATTTGCTCCTGAGTTTCCCTAACTTCAGGTTCTTATCACACTGTTTCTCACATAATATAGCTCTTCCAATGAATTCTATAACTTTTTAATCAGGGCCACAAGTTTCTGAAAAACACTACTGTATCTTGAGGAAAAGACTTTCAACTATACAGAACACACATACTCTGTCTGTCTCAACAATGAACCTTATAAAGAAAAAGGAGTATCCAAAAAAACAACTGTCCCCTAAAACAGAACTGCAAATAATGTGCCCAATATTTAACTTAAATTAATGTTAGTACAAACACTGACTTACAAAAAAAAAAAATTCCCTTCTTTCTTCAAGTTGGATCTGTAATAAAGCTAACTGCCTACTGCTGGAGCTGCAAGACCTAGCAAACTTCCCAGGAAGACCAATAGCCACCTCATTCTGGAAGATTACCTTGAGCTTCTCAGTTTTTACTAAGTTCTTCCTCTCCAATGTCTTAGGACCAAAATAACTTGGAATAGAATCCATTTCCCTGAAAGTACAATAGGAAAGGAGGGCAAAAAAGAGGGTATTTACTATGCCAGGTACTTAACATTAAAACTATAATATACACTATAAAGATGGGGTTTATTCTCCTCATTCCATTGAAATATTAAGGCTTAAAGAGATCAAACTTCCTAACACAAAGCCAGTAAATGGCACAACTGATCTAATTTCAAATCAGTTGAAATGCTGTCCCTACTGCTATGGTGTGTGGTGCCATTGTGATGCAGAGTTTTCAATCCACATTAGAATCACCTTAAAGGTATGTTCCTTGAATGGGGTAGGGGTGGCCAAGACAATATTTACTGGCATTCTCAAATTTTGCTGAGGACCCAAAAGGACTAAGGGTCTACAAGCTATATCTTGAAATCACTAATGAAACTACACTGAGATTTTCAGCTTGTTCAGATCCTGGAGTCACTTTTACTTTTTCCCTCTAAAAGAAGAATACTAGGGCTGGGGTTGTGGCTCAGGGCACTTGCCTAGCATGTGTGAGGTACCAGGTTCAATTCTCAGCACCACATATAAACAAACAAACTAAAGGTCCACTGACAACTTAAAAAAAAAGTTAAAAAAAAGGATATTAAAAAGGAAGATAACCAATTCATATTCTTCCAAAATGGGGAGGGAGGGCTGGTTCCAGGTACTCCCAAAAGGAACTAAGAGCTCTGTCTTCACTGCCACAGCCAGTACTGCTGTGGCAGTGAAAACTTGCTGTGGTAGTGAAGACTTGCTCTGGCAAGTGGTGCTTTCTATGTGCTAAACTGCTCAGGTATAATCCCAAGTAATCCTCACAGTCACTGAATGCATTCCATGATATTATTAATGTCATCCTATAGATGAGGAAATCGAGACTTAGGCAAATCACTTGCTAAAGGTCACACAGCTTAGCTTAGTTAAAAGAGTAAGTCATCCAATTTAAGAGACCAGAACTTGACCCAGATCTGACTGACATCATCCCCACATTTCTTGTTTTTGGAAATGCCAACTTGATTATTTATAGTTCTCCTGCTAATGAGACCCAACTTAAGAGAAAAGCTTCCCATACTTACTACCTTGACAGGTGCCTTTTTAAGAAAAAAAATTGACAACAGAAGAATATATCTTACCCATTCCTAACAGCCAAAAGTAAGTGGAGAAAAGAACAGCTTCAGACAGATGAGGTAAGGTTTCTCTAAATTCTGATATTAGAAATCCTGTGAAATTTTAAGTGATGGAGCTTCACTTTTAATGACAAGAGTTAGTAATATCTTTTGTGTAATGCCTAGAACTAGGACTTTGAAAGTAGTTATATGTAAGGTGCAACAGTACAACATTAAAATATATATATTGGCTATAATTTTTTAACATTATAGTGAAATTTAATAAAAAAATTTTTTCTGTGATTTTTATATATAGACACCTTGGTCAACTACTTTTGAGCTACAATTACACATCTGAAGAAAAAAGTCTTAAAAAACTAAGTTTATTTAACAGTAGTCATTTCATACGCTACACACACACATGCACACAAATTTAAAGAATATGGTAAACCACAAACAAACAATACTGAGCAGGTACATTAATCAGCATTTGGGGGCTTAATTAAAAACAGATTTCACCTAGATGTAAATTTACCTCTTGTTCCTGTCAAACTCCCAAAAGCCTGACTTTTAGGAGCTCAAAATCCCACTTACCACTGTCCTATAGCTTATGCACTAGTCTTCAGAGAATGTTTTTCTATTTTCTAAACAGATCATTTAATTTTTAAATAAAAACATTTTAAAATAAATTCTAATGCCACAGCTGCTGTTTTGGCAGTGAAACTGTCACACAGAGAGCCGGTGTTAAAAGATCAGATTAAGAGCCTTCAGTCCTGGCACTGAGTGACGCCTGCAGCCATGCAAGAGTGATTTTCCATGCCTCTGAAGAGACAGGAAATAGAATTCATCTTCCTCTAATAACCTGCCTCCCCCACTCCCTCCAGATTACAGTCCATCTGGCCTCAGGGAAGAATTGAGGAGTCTAATGCTCACAGAATGCCCTGAAAATGAAACAAGGTGGGCAATGTTCAGACACAAAACATCAGAGAGGACCAGATTTGACAGCAGCAAAAACATTTGTAGCCCACATATTTAAAAATATACATACATCTAAGAAACTAGAAAAAGAGCAAATTAAATACAAAGAAAAAAGAAGAAAAGTTATGCACAGCATGAAGATTTAGGAAATCCTGACATAGGACATTACATATGAATTAAAGATTTCAACCAAGAAATGTCAAAGCATTGGGGAAATAAATAAATGGTCAGAATATGACAACTACTCTCCTAGTCTGAAGAACAAAAGAGTTACCAGTATTTCCCTACGTTTTCCTGTACAGGTACAACTTCCTTAGCCAATTAATTCCAGTCCAGTCTTGCTCAGCACCACTACCATTACACATTCCATTCCTACTGGGCTTGCTCACACAAACCATATAACTTATGTGGGAAAACAACTTACTGGCAAATCAGCTCCACCAACCCCCAAGACCTCCTTCCATTTCTGAACATAATCCACATATCCTGCAGAAATGCCATGGAAACCAAAGTTGTTTCAGTAATTATACATAGAGGTCTATACCTGCAGAGGCCTAGTCTAATACCACCCTGGGGATAATTCTAACTTTTTCCTGCTGCCTTGGGGTATGAAATTCCATCCTGGTTACAATTCCCTGGATCACACATGCTTCCTACTTCTATCTTCATAAAGCTGAGATGCTTAAAGAAATACATACTACTATGAATCAAGTAAACAGTAGTTGGCTTTCCTAAAGAAATCCAAAATATGCTCCTTAACAACTCTTACTAACTTGCCATCTAATCCAAACACAAGAAAACCCTAAGTAAAAATAGGTAAATTGGGATATGACTGGTGATAGTTTTGTGGTCACAGCAACAAGGGAAAAAAGGCAATAGAGCCTTTGCTTTTTGTAATCCAGAAGATTCTTGAGTTTAGGTAAGACTGTAAATATGTGTGCCCTTTCCCAATATATGCTCAATTAAGGATACTCATGGTTTTGATGTCCAACCCAGTTCAGACCAAAAAAGAAGTCACAAATAGCAATCCATATATCCATAATACACATGCATGCTCAAATAATGTTAATGCTAACATCAGCACATGGCCACTAGTAGGCAGGTGGATGAACAGCTCTTCTGAAAAGCAATGACACAAAAGGCTGACACAACTGAAAAAGTGGAAGCAATGTGCTCAATACCTTCTGAGCCCCAAAACAAAGCAATGCAGGGTACTCTGTTAGTAGTTCTTCCTCCTTATAGCTCATCTTACTCAAGGAAAGGAAGGTTAAATTATCCAGAAGCAAAAATCATCTCTTTCCAATACTCTCACCTAAACTTTATAACTACCAAAAGCAAGCAAGCAAAGACAGAAAGAGAAGGTAGAGGATGCCACAAGGAAGGGACTAAGCTCTAGAAATGCACCTCCTCATTCCAATGTATGTGCATCTGTCAATAATGTGCACTTCCCCTAATGGGCAGGAGCAAGACAAAACTAGTGAGCTACATGCCAGGTCTTGGCAATGTGTGAAGGCCCCTTAAACAAAACCTAATTTTGATGAAAAGTGGCACTCAGAGAAACTAGTCCACTGAGTCCATCTTGAATATCTTTTCCCAGATACACAGATAATATAAAGACTTAGGTAAGAAAAAGTAACTTTTTAAAGACAGCTAGCCAAAAGTTACATTCATTTGTTTACTATGTTTCCGTTTGATATGTCTTATAAAGACTCTTAATGGCTAGTGACAAGGAAGGTAGAACAAGCTCGTCTTCCTGGCAATTTTTCGATCTTTCCTATTAGATGCCATTATGATAAACAAGCATAATTTTGAGAAACACTACATCATATAATGACAGCAAAATATTTTAACAATTGAATTTTACTTAGTACATTAGAAAATATCACATTATATAAACACATTTAAATTACACTCTACTGAATTTTAATAAGGTATAGAAGTTGGAACGAGAACACTGTATCTTAGAAATGTGAAATACAAATACTAAGAGACTGGCAAGGTCAGAGTCAGTTCCACAATATCTTCTTTAAAGAATCACTAAAATGCCAACTTCTAGTCCAGTGCCTAAAATCAACTACCTTACCTCTTGGGACAGAAAAGGAATGACTTGTGCACAGATAGCATTCAGCCTCTTGACAATCTCTGCCTGCAAAATAAAAAATAAAAATAAAATTTTAAAAAGAAGATAGCAATAAAGAGAACAGTCAGCTGATTACCAATTCTTGAAATATTAACAGGATGATATTAAAACACACTTTATATTCTGGCTTGAGTATTTATTTCCTAAGAGGAAAACTGTTGTCAGCAAGCCCACTAAAAGGAGGCAGTAATAACAGTGCCACATAAATAGCACAATTTATTAACCAGCATGTACCTTAAAAGTTAACCTTCAAAGACCAAGGCAATATAAAAAGAAGTTTATTTTCATTAGTAGAAATCAGTTTTCAAAAGCTTCATCATGATCCTTGCCCATTCTCATGTTTCTCATAAAACTAAGTCTTTAAGCATTTACATGATAAACATCTTTCCTACAACCCAACACTTTCCATTACTAACTCACTGGATTGCTACATTTGTGGCCTTTACTTTTAAACAGGAGCACTGGGATTTTATACCTAAACTTCCAACCTCCTCAAAGAGGAGTACCCAAGCAACCAAGTAATTTGATTAATTCAGATTCTTAGTTATAAAAACTGTTGAGGAATGAGATGCTTTCAACCATAGTAAAAATTTCCAAATGTGTCCCATCAGGGTATTCAGTGGGTAGAGGTTTGGAAACATGCTAACATCTTACTATACTTGGCAGAAAGTAATCAGAGTCTATGTAGGGAATAATCTTGGGAACCTTATCTTCTTACTGTCCATCTGCAAAAGTCCCAAGATTGTCAGAAATCAGAATTTATTCTACAACACTTTTAGTAAATACAGAAACCTCATACCATCATGATGTGACAAGAAGCTTAAGAAGCAGAAAAATACTACCACTACATGTTTTTTATAAAAAGCTACTCAAATTTAAGCAATGTTCATCTTAATTTGTACTTTTGGATGATATGTTGTTTAATTTAGCAAATAGTTTTTTTAGACATACATACAAAATAGCTTATATTTTAATGATGGGGTACAGAATACAAGAGGAAGAAACGTTGAAAGCCAAAAAACCTTAACCAATTACTATTCCTGAGACATTCTTAAAATAGGTTCCATCTAGGGTCAGTTCCTCATTTTATAAGAGGGCAAAAATGCTCTTTTTCCTGCTAAGTCATTACCAGAATGACAGTGACACTCTACTTGTGCAATCTAGGCTTCCTTCTTTCATCAGCAACCCTTTTGACTTTGCAGCTATGCAATCTTTTTAAATGCCAACACCTTAAAAACTTTGCCAGCCAACAGAAAACACAAATTCACCATGAAGTTTCAAAGCAAGCTTTCCACTTTGGCCTGCATTCCTAAAAGGATGGACAAAAACCCAACTCCAATAAGCAGCAGTGAATAAGGACCCAACTGTGCTGACCCGATTTAATTTACTGCACTAGCCCCATGGAGCACTTAGCCATCCTTTAAGAATGCTTAAACCACCATGAAAAGATGCAATGGGAATCACCAAACCACTCTCCACCTGGACAAAAATACCACAGTGGATATGGGGTGAAATTCCAGGGTGAGTTAAAAAAAAAATAGAGTGGCAGTCAGAAGGCTGAAAGCAATACATCTCAAAGGCATTTGGCTGTTAAGCTTTTTGTAGGGAAAGGTGGAGGGGGAGAGAATAAAAGATAATGAGACACTTTGGGGCAGACCAAACTGATGATTCTAATGCTTAGAACCATCTGCCAAGCATATTTTCCTCATTATGTTGTTTACATAAATAAAATAGTCCCTTGCTAGGAGGGTTGAAAAATGTGTGGGCCCACAAGAAAACTGAGTTCTTTAGTTTGCCTACATAACCTAGACAATAAAATCTACTCAAGAAACTTATTCATTTGGCAAAATAAACACCAAAAAGGTATTTGGTTCCTTAAGTTTGGATCTAGGCTATTTTAAGTCTGACCAACTATTTAAAGAAAAATTCTACATTTTCTTAAAAACAGTATAAAAAAGAGAAAAACCTAAATCATATATGTTAACATATATACAAAAAAAAAAGAGAAGGAACTTTTCCTTTAAAGGTCTTCTTGTATTTAAAAGACTTTCTTAATTTATTTAAGTTGTCATGCCAATGGATTTTCATAGTCAGGCTAATTGGCAGTGGGGGCTGGGGTGAGATGTGTGTGTGATTTCATAAAATTAAGCAGGTCATTCCTCACTTTGAAAGCTAAAGTTGCCTCGGAAACACTGCTGCTTGCATGGTCATCTAATTTTGCCTCTTTTGTCCCACAGGACCCAGCTTTAGGGAGGCATCATTTATTTACAAGCCTTTCCACTGGGCTTCAGCGATCAGCCAATAATACTGTGGACACACACTTCTAATGGCCTATGTTTTGAAACTGAGTCTAATCTAATGGCATGGGGCCCAAACTCCTTTTCCAGCACAGCCATTAAAGGATGTAGGTTATTGCTGTTGTCACCATTGATATTTGTCATTGTAATGTAATTAGGGCCCTAAAATGATGCATTACAGCCCTTGGCACAGCTTCTATTAAAATCTTTTCTTCTGCTCACTGAACTGCGACCTGCTTTCTGATGAATAACAGACAGACAGCTTTAGGGTAAGGAGCAGATTCATCAAAGAAGTATTTTTCAGCTTTGGGGAATGAGAAGTTAAAAAAAAAAAAAAAAAGGCAACCAAGGAGGAAAAGCACTAGGGGAGGAAAAGCCACAACACATATTTGAATTTCATCTGACCACTTGAAATTCTGATTGCATCTGATGAATCTTGCTTAGACAATATATTCCCAGCCTTCGAATCACATGGTTAATCAGGGCTCTAATCTGCTATCCATCAGCCTATGCCAGCTCTGTAGCTTCCAATCAAATTTATAGGTAATGTGGGTCATGCATCCCTGAGCAAGTATATTCACAGATAGCCCATTTACACAGGAAGAGATTCTGACATAACTGCTATTAGGGTTACTCGATGTTATAATGGTATTCAATGCTTTATGGACACTACTAAACTACTGCCTTTAGATTCAGAGTAGTCCAAAATAGCATTAATGGCCTCAATGAAAGGATAATTGTTTATATTCAAGTATAAACAAAAAACTCATTTTGGCAGTCACATTTTGTCAAATATATTCCCAATTTTTGACAATGCTATTATGTCCTCCCCTATCTATAGATATATCCATTTAAAAGAAAAAAAAGTGATACGTTTTCTACCCTCAACTCACCACCATTCTATCTTCTCTTTCTACTTATCTACCTTTACATTATATTCCAATAAAAAGAATATATAAAAAAAATGACCATCCCTGTTTAAAAACAAACAAAAAACTCAGTTTGGACAAAATATCTTATGAAAAGGTAACAACAACAACAAAAAGCATTCTATGAAAATCCTTTGGCCATTCACTAAACACCTGGCACATGAATGCCAACAGGCTAACTCAAAAGTGAAGACAGACAGTGGAACAGTAGCATGACCAGTCAGTAATGAACTGAGAAAACACCATGAAGAATATTTCATTCCTCTTTATTCATACTCCAGTACTTAAGAATTATTGGAAAATTTATGAACTACCTTACATCATAAAAATAGTAATCTCATGCACCAAAAAGAATGCTGCTCAACAGATTAAAAAGTAACAAAGTGTAAGGCACACAATATCACATATATATTTCCCTTATAAATTACACTAGTTATTTAAAACAAAAAAACTAGTCAAGACTTTACCTGAATTCAATTAGAATCCCTCATATGGACCTGATATAATAAAAACCTAATTTTTATTTCAATTATTTATGCCTATATACATTCTTTCTAAAAAAAAAACCTATTTAAATAACATAATAAACTTAAGAGAAAGTATGATACAATTTTAGCAATCAAAGAAACATATCCAAAAATTATGGTGATGCACACCTATACTCCAGTGACTTAGCAGGTTGAGTCTGGACAATAGTAAGTTCAATGTCAACCTTGGGAACTTAAGGTGACCCTGTCCAAAAATAAAATTTAAAAGAGCTAGGTATGTATCTTAGTGATAAAGCACCTCCGAGTTCAATCCCCAAAAATTAAACAAAAAAACACCAAATATCTGTTTAAAAAATGTTTCATAAACTTTTTAGACTCTTGTTGAAACAGGAACAACATTTCTAAATATGTACTGTTGAAATAAATCAATAATAAAGCATTATTAGGAAACCATTTCAGCAGTCAGCTTAAAAAAAAGAGCAAATACAATTTAAGGAAAACACTTTTGACAAATAACATTCTCCCATTAATTTATATTCTATAGTAGGTTTCTTTGCCAAAAAAATTTTAAAAGATTAATCTTTTTATTAAATGTTTATCAAAAATATACACTCACCCATTATATATAATCACTTAAAAAATAAAAAATTCCTACTCACCCTGCCTGAAATCCTTTTTGGAATAAGCACAAATAAATTTTGAAACCTTCTCCCATACTTCACCACTGAAGAACTCTCTAACATTTTTAAAATTTATTTCACCAGAAAAATAAATTATCTTGATTTATTCCAATCTTTCTGAAAAACCTATGCATCTTTGAAAACTAATCTTGCCTAACCCTAGATTATTAATCAGAGTACTAATAAAGTCATTCTTTCCTAAAAGTTCAGACTAGAAATAAGGGAAAATATTCAAGTAGTAATATTACTCTAAACTGATGCTATCGTTTGGATAAGTGTTCCCCAGAGGCCCATGTGTTAAAGGCTTGGTCTGGTTACCAACCTGTGGAGCTATCCAGAAGTAGTGAAATCTTAAAGAGGCGGGGCCTACAGGACAGAAGTTACATCACTGGAGACATGCCCTAGAAGGAGATAAGGGGATACTGGGATCCTGAACTTTCCCTTTTTTTTTTTTTTAAATTTCCTAGAATCCATAAGTAAGCAGTTTCATTCCACCATGTGATTCCCATCATGATATATTGCCTTGAATAGGCCCAAAACCCACAGAGCCAATCCTGTACTAAAACCTCCAACACTCTGAGCCAAAAACCAACCTTTCCTCTTTTAAGTTAATTATCTCAGGTGTTTTGTATGGCAACAGCAAGCTAACACAACTAAAAACTCAATATTTACCTTGCCATCAAACTTAAAACTTTATAAAACAAATTTTATACTGAAAGACCTAAGCAATCTCATTCTACTTGGGACCTCATTTTGCTCTGAAACTTAACCTCTGACCTACTGTAGTTCTAAAGTCAGGAAAATACCACAGAAAAGCTCTGTGGAAACATTCTAGGAAAAGCCGCAGATGGTGATCACCTAAGATAGGCCAAGATATCGAAATATCTGAAATTTCAGATGGCCCCCACCTAGGTGTGGTGACCAATATCTAAACTAGAAGCCCTGCAGTTTGGCTCGTAGCCCCCTTGCGACATCCTCACGATTTAAACCAATCAATTTTAAGTGCATCAACCCCTTGAACTAACCAATAATTCTTTCCAGATTCTTTCCCACCACTTGATACACTAATCATGTTTTAGAGTTGTTATTTGATTTTCCCGTAGTGTGTGATGATTTGCTAAGAGATGCTATGATGTATGTGGGGGTCCCTGCCTTCTCCAAAGAATATATGAAACTACTGCAAATTCTGGGCTCGGGGCCTCTCAGCGTCACCTGTTGCTGTGTGTGCGCGGAGGACCAAGCTAGCTCGCAATAAACACCTCTTTTGCTACTTACATCGGATCTTGGTCTCTGGTGGTCTTTTGGGGGTCCCAAATTCAAGCATAACAATACATTTTTAAAAAATCAGTCTAGGCTGAGAGATTTAGACCAACAGTACTGTCAGCATTACTAACAAATTGGTAAACCAAATGTCCTAAATTTTACTTTAGAGTTCAAGTGCTTATTTTTATGTAATATATTTAAGATTGCATAATAAAATGAAGTAATATCATATAAGGAACGTTTTAACAACAGGACATCTATCAGTTTCCTAAAAGACTGGTTAAATCTACTGAAACTTTTTGCAAAGTATTAAAGCTGTTTTTTAAAGCTCTGCCTGTCCCACTTCCTGCAGTGAGAAAGAGTATCATTTATGAAGTGCTCAATTAGTGTTGTCTTGATAAGAAAATTCCATTTTTTTTTTTACTTCCACACCAATGAGATTAACTAAAACAATGATACTACTGAGGGTAATACCAGCAGTATCAACAAGGTTTGTGTTTTGAATTCTTAATTATGTTATTTTACTCATGTTAAGTATGCTAAAGTACCCAGTCTCCAGCTCAGTTAACTGAATATACAGAAGTACTCTGTTTGTCCTAACAGGATATATGGTGCTAATGCTTATGGTTCTCATAAAGGAATATGCAAGGCAATGTTCTTCAAAAAAGTATCCCAGCATACCTACATTTCACGAAATTATTCCAAACTATCCCAAAAGGTAGAGGTATTTTGTGGATGGATATTTATAAATGGCTAAAAAATGGTGACCCTTCCTTTTTTACCAGGTGACCTTTTTAGAAAGTATTTCATTAAGGCAAATCTAAAATAGTGCCTACATACATCTGGGCCCTGATTATTGGGTTTTAATATTCTTCCAGTGTGAAAACTGATGAAGAAAATGATAAACTATCAAAGTTGAGAAAGCTGTCAAGCATCCATAATTACTCAGACAAGATCAAATCAATTCAGTTCTCCAGTTTCAAGAAAAACACTGTAACTCATCCTATGGTGATTTACTCCACTCCACCAAAAAGGAGAGGCAAGAAATATGGAAAAAAAAGGATGGGAGGGGAAAAAGGGATGTTATTTGTAATTAGGCAAAGAAAATTACTTCTCTGGTAAATTTAACTTTGGCGTTCACAAAACATAGTGGAACTAGTCAGAGAACCTGACTACTCATAAGATACCCAAGTTCTGCAAATGTTTCTTTCCTCAGAACTCCTTTGCCCATGTGCCCTAGCAAGCCGACAGTCACTTTGTTTTTTTCTCCTCTCTCTTGAGCACTGGAATGCTCCCACTCTCCCCACTCAGATGTGCCATCTTTCTCTGTGTGTCTCTCCCTCTCCCGTTACTCCCCTCTTTTTAAATGTTCAGGTGTCTTTGAATGTTCATTTACAATTAAGTATTTTCATGTTTATCCACAGTAAATGGGACATATACTCCTTGTGTCCACAGTAGATGGAGATCATCTTGATTTTTTCCCAACATTATACATGTGATCAAAATGATGTGAAAAATGTCTAAAGATGGAGAACCTGGGATATAAGAATAAACCAAAACAAACTAAAGCTGGCGCATGCCTATTATCCCAAGCTACTTGAGAAGCTAAGGCAAAAAGATCACAAGTTCGAGACCAGCCTCAGCAACTTAGGGAGACACTGTCTCAAATTAAAAAATAAAAAAGGGCTGGGGATGCAAGTGCTAGCCCCTGGATTCCATCACCAGTACTACCCAAAACAAATGAAAACAAACATAACAACCCAGACTGATGGACCTTAACAAGTTCTCATTAAGAATACCTACATATCCAGGGAAGCAACTAGACACCTTTTATCTCCACCTTCCGATCACTTTGTTCCTTTTCTCATTGAGTTGGCCACAATTCTTATGAAAACAAAATGAAGGATCTCAGTTCAATCTCCTTTCTAAAATTATTTATACAGGATTACTGAGCACCTGAGTCACTGGAATTCAGTGTACGTGTTTATAAAGCACACAGAGAGAGCACTTTATATGCAGAGTTCAGAATAAATCTCTAGAATGGGACCTACAGTGAACCAATTTGATGATTTGTAACAGCCCAAGGAAAGACCCTAGTCATGCTATAGCATCACTGGGCTCACAGAAAGTTAAAGATCAGTTCCACTAATTCAAGGTATATATCAGGAACTATACCCACTGTAGTATGTGCAGACCCAGCTCATACTTACTAACTCAGTTCAAAACCTGGACCATGAGAGTCAGGCTTGGGCAGCCATGGACAGCTGCAGTATAACACCTGTAGAGAACAAGCCAGGAATTGCTACAGGAACCACTTACTGCTTCATCCCTGGGCAGCAGATAACCTGATTCAACATCCCACATATATATCCTGATACACAAATTGCCTCCTCACTGTCCCTGACAAACCTATGTGAATACTCTCACTATTGGACAGTTTCCTAACAGGGAAGTTTTACCAAGAGCAAACTAATTCCTTTCTATTTGTTGTTGTTGTTGTTTTGGGGGTGCTACATCTCCCACAAAAGTGGGCATACACTAACTGAATCCTCATCCAATCCTAATTCTTCTTTCATGGCTCACAAAATGTGATTCACATACAGTATAGAAAGCCACCCTGGGGCAGGCTAAGAAATTAAATACAAAAAAAGAAGGGGGCTGGGGCTGTGGCTCAGTGGTTCAGTGCTCACCTAGTACATGCAAGGCACTGGGTTCAATCCTCAGCACCACATAAAAAATAAATAAATAAATAAATAAATAGTGTCATGTCCAACTACAACTAAAAAATATTTTTAAAAAATTAAAAAAAGAAGTTCAGTACCACAGACTGAGAGCTCTTTATGATCAGAAAAATAATACCATTTTCTCTGTAATCAGGCTTCTACTTTTGCTTCACTTCCTTTTTTTTAATAATCCACTACCAAGTTGAAAAACATTAAAAGTAAAGGAAACTACTGTCATCTACTTGTGTTCCTATATTGTTACTTTAAAAAATATAAAATTGTCCTTCAGTAGCCATAGGAATTAGACCCACTACAGATACCAAAATCTGACCATGCTCAAGTCCCTCATATGAAATGGTACAGTACTGTACAGAACCTTTACACATCCTCCCAAATACTTCAACTGATCTCTAGATTACTTATAATAACTAATACAAAGTACATGTGATATATGTATATTATATTCTTTAAGAAATAATGACAAGAATCTGTATATGTTCAGTACTAACACGATATTTTTCCATATATTTACAATCCGTGGTTAAATCCACAGATGTAAAAACCATGGATACATAGAGGGACAACTGTACTTCAAGCTGCCTTTAAATTATGCAAGCAATTTATTTTTTGTATTTTTAACAAGTTCTCATTAAGAATACCTATATATCCATGGAAGCAACAAGACATATTTTATCTCCATGTACCTCAAAAAACACATGTACCTCAAAAAAAAAGCCCAAATCATAAATGTATTATCACCTTTTTGTCCACCCAGCAAATATTTATTAGGTGCTTACTGACTATTTGGACTCTTAATTGCTAAATGAAGACAAAGGAGTGAAGTGCAGAAGACAAGTAAATCCCTACTGTGTGGAGTTCACTCACATCAAAGGACAGGGAAATACAGAAGCAAGTACACAAACACATGAAGAGGAATGTCAGAAGTGCTACAAATAAGATAAAAGAGAACTTTGGGGCAAGGGGCCAGTCTGGTTTGAATGACATGATCAGTCAAGGATAAATAAAGTGACTTAAAACTTGAAATGTGGCTGAAAACATCATCTCCCAAAGCATGTTTTATATTACATTTTGCAGATATTAGTAACAAGTACTATATACATAAAGAACTCTCTGATTGGATGGCCTTACTTTGCCTCTGCAAGTTAAACAGCTTTGTTTCCTATTGGACATCTCAAAGGCTTTCATTTGATACTGTTAGTTCTACATCTTTGGAGAAAAGCACATCAAAAGCAATACTACTCAAATTTCCCTGACTATGGAACCCTTTCTCCTAGAAGCTCTCAGAGGAAATAATATTCTGTAGGAAACAAGGCTGGTCAGTGGTTTCTTGCCCTGGCTTTACATCACCATTACCAGCAGACCTTTCACAAACAGATGCTAGACCTCACCCCACACCCATTAACTCACAATCTCCAGGGTGGGACCCAGGCTTCAGTATTTCATTTTAAAGATCCCTAGGTGATTCTAATGTGCAGGCAGGATTGAAAGCCATTAAGATAGAGCAAAGGGTGTACACAACAAAAAACAGTGGAAAATAAGGGTAGGAAAAGATCCACTGGGGTCAGACTGTGAATGGTCTTGAATGCCACACTAAAGAGCTTGTCCTTTACTTGGAAGGCAGCAAGGATCTATCCAGGACAATTACTAGGAAAGCTATGCTAACTCTAAATGGCGAAAGATACTTCAGTGCACTCTGTCCTCTACCCTCTTCTTGCCACTAATTATGTTTAAATGGCTATGAAAGAAGAGATTTTTATCCACAAAACATTCCACAGGAGGAAAGACAAGAGAATGAAAGTTAACTTCAAACAGGAGCAAACTGAATTCCCAAAGCATTCCAGTTTTAGGAAATTCAACAAAGTATTTTCAGGTACTGGCTGCTACTCTTCTAAGCTAGAAACTATGGTAGAAAGAGTAGTGAATGCAGAATGAGTCTGAAAACTTGAGGTATGTATTTTATCTTTTTGGTAGCAGGAACTGAATCCAGGGTTGCTTAATCTCTGACCAAATCCTCAGCTCTTTTTTACATTTTATTTTGAAACAGAGTCCTTAGGGCTTTGTATGTCCTTAGGGCCTTGCTGAAGTTGGTTTCAAACTTGCAATCCTGTCTCAGCCTATGAAGTCACTAGGTTTACAGTCATGCGCCACCACACCTGGCCACTTGAGGTGCTTATAATCCAAAACAGGAAAAGACCAAATACACCCAATAACATATGTCATGTATAAGTGTCCTGGTGGGACACAGAGAAGTCCTAGAAGGGGAGAAATCCCTTTTGGTTTTGGTGAAAGTACTTTGGAAATCATATTAATTACCCAATTTTCAATAACTGTGTACTACTCTGTCCCTGGTAATGTGTCCTAGACTGAAAGCGAATAGGGGATAGGATTTATAAAGATGATGAAGAAATATACAAATTAGACAGTATTTAAAATTATTAACACAGGACTATTTTCCTGAATAAATGAGGGTGAAAGGATTCTGAGACAAAAAAGAGAGTAGGGAAAAGAAAGACCATTTCAAAAAGAGCCTGCTGTACCATAAATTCAGAGAAGAGGAAGAATGAAAGGGGAAAGGGGCAGTGGCAGAGACAGCACAAAATGAGGCTCAAGAAGTAACTCCAGAAGAGCCTAGTAGATCAGGCTTATCTCCAGCTGGATTAGACCAGTTAGGAGATTACTATATTACTCACAGTGAGAGTCATTTTAAATATGGTGACGAAGAGTTAGATTATGATCATGATATCCACCCTAAAATTCATGGAGAGCTTGCAATGTGCCAGATACTTAATGCTCAAAGCAATTTTAAAAGGATTACTCTTGTCCACATTTTAAAGATAAGGCCTAAGAAGAGTAAAATGTTATGAAGTCACCATGATGACATAGATAGCTAAAGAGAAGTAAATATGTGTAGGAATAACAGGGAACAAATTCCAGAAGACCTTATGATTGGCTGGGTATAGCTAATGAAGGAGACATGAGGGCAATAATCACTTGCCTCCCCCTGAATGTTTCCTAACTTGAAAAACTGGATGGATAGAGCTAGCATTTCCTCAGATAGGATCTCTGGACCTCAAGCAAGCTTGCAGGGGAGGATGTCAGTTTTAGAACCGGTTGAATTTAAGTACCTATGAAAATAGTCTCGGAGAGGTCTGGGTTATTTGAGAGAGAGAGAGAGAGAGAGAGAGAGAGAGATTGATTGAGATTAACCTACGTAACAGAATAGATGAGACCACCTAAACAAAAGGGTAAAATGGATGTAGAAGGTAGAGCCATTCTGGGAATACTGGCAGGATTTTCAGGTACGAAGAAAAGCCCCTAAAAATGACCCTATAGGAAGAGAGAGAGAGAGAGAAGGCGGCAAAGTCTTGTAGACAAGAGACAGATATGAGGACACATAGACTCTAGCATAAGGACAAGCATAGTGACCATAGTCACAGCAAAGGAGATACTCTGCACAGGAAGGACCAGCAACATGTGGTGGCTTCACTAGATTTGTATAACTGAAGAGTAAGAAATTCATGATTCCAGAATGTGAAGCCTAGTTATGGCATTAAAATACTAAGTCATAGGCATATGGGCAAGGTTTGTTGTAGGAACAATTTTGGAAAAGCATGGGAAGAATTCAGACTCAAGTGACCAACATTCTAAAAAACACATCTATTATGAATGATCCAACTATAGAATCCCAAATCCCAGAGTGACTGGCTAATTTCTAATCTAGTTGAGCAAAGACCTTAAACAACCTCTCCCCCAAATGATTCCAAACTCCATTTCTACAACCATGAAAAAAATGGAAATAGCCACAGTTCAAGTTTTCAGAAATATTTATGAGGAAAGACATATGAATAAAATCCCTTAAGGTAAGTAAGTAGTTCTGTTTTAAGACAGAACAGAGATTAGATACTGCTACAAATTGAGTGACTGTATTGTTAGGTATCGATTCAAGCTTAGGGCTTTTTCTATCTTTCAATTAAGAAAGCATCCCTCACTAATTTATACAGCAGAAGGGCTGCAGGGTCCAAGAGGTAGCTGGAGACAGATCCAAGGAGCAAAAGGATACTAGATTCAATGGTACAGTAACAGAGGACAGTGCCTCTTCATTGACTGGAAGGAGTGAGGTCACAGGCTAACCCCCAGAAATTTGCTATTTCTCCACTTTCTTGCACTGTGACCCAGAAAAGACATTCTTGGTATTTATGTTTTGCTACTGGCAAAGATCTCTCTTCCTCTTTTCTTGGTATACAGATACTTGCTCTGGATACAATAAAATTTATATATAGGAGTAAAGAGTAAAGAATATCAGCAGGCTGAGGGAAGGAGGTAATTCAGGCTTAATTTTTAAGCTTCTCTGATAATACATATATTATGGTCCTGAAATTAAAGACTACAGAATAAAAGTTCCGTGAGACTTACTGAAATATATTCTTTCCATTCAGCAGATGGTGAAAAAAAAAGAAAAAGACAAAAATTTTCTGAGAATTTAGAATTGCTTTAAGAAGAACTTAAATGGATTTTACATTAACCAAAGTACCAAGCGCAGTGCTTCTTTCAGCATCCAACCTGTGAATCCCTGTCAACTGCCTTAAGTACGCTGCAATATGCCATATCACTTTGCTTTTTAAATTATTATTTTTGAGGTTACACTGTATGTTATGAACTTTAGTCAATTCCTAATTTGTAAGTAATCCTAATAAGCTTTTTGATTGATTACAAATTTTAAAACAGTGATACAGAAAGTTGCCATGCCCCAAACTGTTACCAAACAGCAAGAAGAAAATGGGCTTCTGCCAGGACATAAATCAACAACTGCTAGGTTTGGCTAGGTAGGTTTCCTAAATTTTGTTTTGTAAAGGACACTGTCCATGAAGGATGTAATATATTCATTTATATTATGCTACAAGCTCCTATCTCATCGCCATTTATAAGCAATAGTTCACAGAGATGCACCAGTCCACCAACTACATTCTGAGTATAGTACAACTTCAATGCAGCACTCCTAAATCTCAAATCTATGATTTCTTACTATCTTAGACTCTAGATGATAGGTAAGTTCCCTCCAGGAAACAAAATTCTCCAACACAACCCTATGAAAAGGGCATTCCTTCGTCTCCTCTCTGGCTAATTTAGAAAAGTTAAATAATCAGTTATAAAACTATCAAGTGGGTGAATGAAAGCCTGGAAATTAATTCTTCAGATAATCCCATTTCAGTTTCCCACCAGGTCAGCACCATCTGCTAGTCTGAAGGGCTGTGCTGCAGCAAACAAAAATAAAGGACCACAAACTATAAATATTTCCTTATTTCTAAAAAACAAAAAATGATAGGGTTAAGAGAATGATATGGTAAATGTTACAGTTTAAGACATTAGTCTGGGCTTCTTTCACAACATAATATACTTCTAAAGTGGGAATTTTTATGATACAGAAGACAGAGACAAACCCACAGAGTCATCTGATTCTTGACAAAGGTGCCAAAAAACACACATTGGAGAAAAGACAGCCTTTTGAACAAATGGTGCTGGTACAACTGCAAGTTCAAAGCCAGTCTCAGCAAGTTAGCAAATCCCTAAGCAACATAGTCAGACCCTGTCTCAAAATTTAAAAAATAATAAAAATGGGGTGGGGATGTGGCTCAGTGGTTGTGTGTCCCTGGGTTCAATCCCTAGTTTAAAAAAAAAAATTCAGAATATATAGAAAGCTTAAAAAACTACACCAAGGGGCTGGGGTTTGGGCTCAGCAGGAGAGCACTTGCCTAGCATATGTGGAGCGTTTGGTTCGATCCTCAGCACCACATAAAAAAAATAAAATAAAAATAAAGGTATTGTGTCCAACTACAAGTAAAACAAAAATATTTTTTTAAAAAAACTATACCAAAAAAATAAAATAACCCAATTAGCAAATAGGAAAATGAACTAAACAGGTTATCAAAAGAAATACAAATGGCCAGCAAATGCACAAAAAATTGTTCAACCTCATTAGCAATTAGGAAAACAAATCTAAACTACACTGAGATTTCACCTCATACCAGTCAGAATGACAGTCATCAAGAATATAAATAATAAAAAAATCCAGATAAAATGTCAAGCGCAAAAAACAGGCTTTAGAAACAAACAACCAACCATTTGAATACTAGTGGTGCCAGAGACCAGCGATGGGTCTTTGAGAATGTAACTGGTCCACTCTGAGCCTCTGTAACCTCAGTTCTGGGATAATATGCAATGGGTTCACCTTCATGGAATAACACCCCCACTGGGATCGGGTCTTTTTATTCCAGAAGGCCCTGTGGCTCAGGCCCATCCACTAGGCAAAAAACACATTCATGAATTGTTGCTTACTTTTGTCAAATGCTTTTTTAAAAATCTGTTTAGATTAAAATAAATAAATAAAAACATGTTTAGCGTGTATATAATTTTGAACCTTGGCTGAGTTATACTTTATATTCCCTATTTGAGATCACAGTATTTTTTTCAATAAATTTAATTTTTGAATATATAATAAAAAAATATGGGAGAGAATGTGGAGAGAAAAAGGCACACTTTCACATTGTTGGTAAGAATGTAAATTAAATTAGTACAACTGCTATGGAAATCAGTTATGAGGCTCCTCAAAAGACTAGGTGAGGGCCAGGCTTGGTGGCACATGCCTATAATCCCGGGGGCTCAGGAGGCTGAGGCAGGAGGTCAGCAAGTTCAAAGCCAGCCTCTGCAAAAGCAATTCAGTGAGACCCTGTCTCTAAATAAAATACAATAGGTCTGGGGATGTAGCCCAATGGTCAAGTGCCCCCGAGTTCAATCACCCGGTACCCACTCAGAAAAAGAAAATACTAGGCAAGGAACCACCATATGATCCAGCTATATAACTCCTTGGTATTTATCCTGAAGAATTAAGGATAAATACTTACTGCAATGATACATGTATACCCTTGTTTATAGCAACACAATTTACAATAACCAAGCTATGGAACCAGCTTAGGTGTCCAACAATGGATGAATGGATAAAAAAAAAATGTGGCATATTGCTGGGTGTAGCTGGTGCCCACCTGTAATGCCAGTGGTTCTGGAGGCTGAAGCAGGAGGACTGAAAGTTAAAAGCTAGCCTCAGCAATTTAGTGAGGACCTGAGCAACTTAAGGAAGCCCTATCTCAACATAAAAATGGGCTGGGGATGTGGCTTAGTGGTTAAACACCCCTAGGTTCAATCCCTGTTACTATTTTAAAAAAATATATATATATTTATATACACAATGCAATTTTATCCAGCCCTAAAGAAAAATGAAATTATGGCATTTACAGGAAAATGAGTGAAACTAGAGATCATCATGTTAAGCAAAGTAAAACTCAAATTCAGAAACTTACAGGTCTTTTTTCTCTCTTATGTGGAAGCTAGAAAGGAATAAGGAAAACAAAGGTAGGGGTGGATCTCCTAACAGAGAGATCAGTAGAGGAAAGGGTCCAAAGGGTGGGAGGTGGAAAAGAAAGGGGGAAGTACTGGGAAGTGATATTGGCCAAATTAAATTATTGTACTGTGTACATGTACACACATGTAAAACAAATTTCATCAACATCTAGAACTACAATGGACCAATAAATAATGTAGAAAAATAAACTGAGTTTTTCTTTAACTTGCATTTAATAAATTTCCTACAAATATTTGTATATTTATTAAATTTTCAGAAAAACTGCTCAAATTCACTAGTTCTCAACCCTGCTGTGCATCAGAATCACTCTGAACCTTTTAGAAAAATTCCAATGCCCAAGTCCCCCGTTATGGGGCCCTGGAACCATCATTTTATAAAAAGCATTAATCCAGTCCTACCCATGCTGCTTTTATAGATGAGGAAATGAGACTCAGAAAAGTTAAAATAATTTCCCCAAAACAAGTTACTGATTGAATTAGGACTGGCTCCTAAAAAAATATTTAGAAGGAATGTGTTGTCCATAAAGAACTGAAGAAGCCATGGTTATCAAAATACCTGAAACAATTTTTATTATTTAAAAAGAAATAAAAACATGATATTTATGCATTATTCCCTTTAATCTTGACCAATACTTCTTTTGATGATGGGGGCATTATCTCCACCAGCCACAGCACTTAATGATGGAGACACAGCGAAGCTTCTGCCTTTGACCTTTGCCTGGCCAGCATTTAGTATAGAGTGGCAAAACCATGGGTGATTTTTTTTCTTTTGCTTTCTAAAATGTCTTTAAATTATTAATTTTCTTAAATGTCACTTTTTTGAGAAAAAGTACTTAAAAAACATCTTTAAAGCCCTCAATATACCTTAAACTGAGAAGTCCAAGAACAAAGACAACTGTTGTGTCATGATTGTAAAAGTTTCCAAATGCGCAGAACTCATAATTAGTTTCCAGGGAAGGATACTTTTGCCACACATTCTGACCCTTTTGCTTGTTGATAATTATGTCATTACATTCAAATCGTCCATAAACTAGCATTAGATACATGAGGGTATTGGTAGAAGGTGTGGGTAGAATGAAGGAAATTAAAAGCTGCGGTCAGACTTGAAAAAAAAAAACAACACCCTATAAAGCAACGTATGTTTCTGACAGTTGAAACAGACTGAATGACAGACAGTAAAACCACATTTCTGCATATTTTCTTTTTTGGACTGGATATGTGGCTTTATGCCACCAAACAATATTTTGGTTTACCAAAATATACTCTATGGCCATTTTAATTTCATGTTTACTTAACATTCCTTACTATCACTCAGCTACAGCAGCTTAAGACAAGTATCTAAAAGGATGAAGTTTTAAAATACAAAGTATGCCTCACATTAGGGGGAAAAAAAGAGAAGAAAATTAGCCATACACAAATAATTCACAATGACTAAAGCATCTATTGTAATTTTGGTGTTTAGCTCATCAGGGACATAATGAGCAAGAGAATTCATGATTTCGTTTGAAACACAGTAGTTTTTCAAGACATTTATAGACTCAGCCTCATGTTTACTTGAAATTTCTTAACACTAACCTATCTAGAGTTGTTGGCAAAACCAAAAACAAGAGAAAGAAAAGAACGACTAAAGCACAGTTTCACTGGGTGATGAATAATTTAGAGGACTCTGTCCCTATCTTTATTTGTAAAAATCCTATAAAGAGCAAAAAGTAAAAACTAAAATTATTTACAAACTTGATTAAATCAATATAAAGGTAATGATGATAATCAAGCAAAATGATTCACAGAAACTCATACACTCATACAAGAATCGAATGCCTTCCTACAACCACTGCCCACAAAGAACTTCCTGGAAAAATATGTTATGCTCTGGGTATAGAATGTAAGTTAGAGGTCATGTTGAAAAGAATCCTTAAAGTTCTTAGCAAGAGCACAGATCTTGCAGAAGAGATGAAAAGAAAGCCATGATATGAAGGTCTAAGGAGCAACAAATTCATTCATTTGTTGAGAGCCACAGCTGAAGGGGCCCCAGCAAACTTCCAGCTGCCAGCTGATGATTGGCTCACAGTGGCCCCAGCAAACTTCTAGCTGCCAACTGACTGGGTCCTCTGTGGTGATGCTCATTGGGCTGTTTCCCCGCCCTTTCAGACCAGGAGCTGCTCATTGGGGGACTTTTTTGGCTCCGCCCACACGACCTAGCCAATTGGCCTCAAGAGCAGGAGGAGTGGGGGAGGCTGAGAGTCTTGTGGGAAGCTGGTGGTGGCAGTTGGGCTCTGAGGGTTTTTCCTGAGGAGCTGTGTGGTGTGGTGTGTATGTTCTAAAAATAAAGTTCGTTTCTTTTGACAAGTGGCTCCTGAATTGTGCCCAGCCAGACTGCGGCATTCATTTATTCCTCTTCCTTCTTTCACTCCTTCCTCCTCTGTAGGCACAAGCACCCTGTCTTAACTGAAACCAAGTTCTTCCCATCCTTGCTGGTCTGGCTTCGGAGTCCTAGATCTGAACCACTGGAATTCCTACATCATGATCATTTTAATATGGTATGTTTTGTCTTTGTTTTTAAAATATATCTAGATAGTCTGCTGATGCGCTCTGTACACAATGAAACTTCAATGTTACAATGGTCTCATTTGGATATGATTTTATTTGGGTAAACAAGTGCTCTAGATTAGTAGACTCATCAGTTCATATTTTACCACACATTCTACTAGTGTTTGTCTGATGATCACAGCCCTAAAGATGTGGCTGTAACTTCAACAAATGGATAATCAGATGCCTTCCTCAAAAAGGTTATAAACTAAAGAAATTAATATATCTAAAGCATTCCATGTTATCACCTGGTACTTGCTAGTAACTCAATAAATCTTAACGGTTATTAATATCACTAATATTAACCCAAGATATACACATGGAAAATCTCTAACTATACAGAGTTTCTAATAAGCTCTCACCCTAGAAAAAAATTGGAAAGATGTGGCTGTAACTTCAACAAACGGACAACCAAAGACACCACAGAAGATAGTTCTAGGATGTTAAACATTAGTAACATTAAGACAATTTTAGCTGTGTACAAATCTAACACTGCTCAAAGTGATGTTCTACCTAAACGGGAAAAAAAAATTTACACTTTCTCTTAAATAACATAATATTAAACCTTAACTTGCTGAAATGGCATGTCTCTCGTGCCAAACAATGAAATTAGGGATAGATATTTTGTTAAAACTGATCATTTTTAAATCATATGAGAGAGTTGAAAGTTACCTTAGAAATAAGTCATCGGCAATGAATATAAACCTATATTTTAAAATGGCTAATCACCAGTTCAAGGGCCTGTGGCAGAATTGGGATAAGATCTTCCAATCTGTGAATACTCCATCTAGTCTTCCTGGTCATAATAAAGTCAAGTCCTCCCTAAGAGTCTTCCCAAAGAAAATTTATATAGAGGTAACTGACACTCAAGAATTATGGATACTGTAGAATATATAATAAAATGAAAACAATCATTCCTTTAACTTTTCTTCATTCATTCATTCATTTCCTCTAATATGTTCCAGGTACTAGGGGTACAGCAATGAATAAAACACATTCTTCCTTTTTGGAGCTTCTACTTCATGGAAAGAATAGATTTCTTCAGGTCTTGATAAGTAAGGTCAAGATGTTTAATCGTGTTTATGACAAACTCATTATAAACTAAGTTGAAAAGTCTAGACCTTCTCTAAGAATTCCTAGTGGGACAAGGCAAGAAAGCCCTGAGGATTTGAGATGTCAAGCCCATTTCAAGCATACAGATATCCTAAGTGTCATGAGGTAAACCCTAGCTAGAGAAACTGACATCTACCTACATTGAATTCCGGAAGGATAACTAATCCCAGGGGCTAATTACACAACAGGTAATAAACAACTACATATTACCTCTGCACACACATCTTTAGAAGAAAACTATTGCATCACATTATAACATACAATTTCAGAAGCTATATAATACATAACAAAGTACATAAATTGGTCACTTTAAAGAAAGCACTGTTATTACAATTTATCTTGGATATATTTATATTACATGTTTTACAATAACCTCTCTAGTTCTGCATCAACTTTATTTAGCCTGAATACCGGCCCTAAAAGAACTGGTGAATTCTGAATCATCTACTAATTAACTGTGGAACTTTTGTCACATAATATCTGAGTCTCATTTTATTGATTCATAAGATAGGGATGCTTTACTGACCTTATTGAAGCGTAAGTGAAAAGTGAATATGAAAGTACTTTCTTAAAATAAAAATTTCTTAATAAATACACATTTCTACTTTTAGTTCCATTAGGCAATTATGGATTTAAAAATCTCAAAAGTTGTAAAAGAAACTTTCTGAGACTAAAAAGAAAGGACAAGTCTTAATTCTGGTTCACTATCATGTTAGATCAAAATAGTCTAAAAGCAATAAGCATTCACTGATACTCAAATTTTAAGCTATGAAAAGTAAGGCCCTGATAAGTTAAGGTGCTTTTCATCTCATGTCACTGGTTATTAGCAAGGACAGAATTATAATCTGAGGCTCCTTACTTGGTCAAGTACTTTGGGGAAGGCAGTATAGTATTACAAACAGAATTTGGAATTAGGCAGGTGCATTTATCACACGAGCATTCTGACCTTGAATCAAATCCAGGATCTATTTAACTGACTGATCTCAAAACAAGTTATTTAAGCTCTCTGTACCTCAGGCTCCTCATATGGAAAATGGAAATAAAATTTAATAACAATGCTGTAATTTCATAATTATGTTGTGAGAATAAGTAAACTATTACCTGCACAGTAAGCTCTCTAAAACTGCTTAATATTATGACTCTCTTCAATAACACAAGGCCATCTCTACTAATGAAAAAGCTATGGTATCTTCAAAGTTCCTTGTCCCTTTAAAAGAACTAGAAGCTTGCATTTTACTGATTTGGAAGTTAGCTAAACACACCACAGTATAGTTAAGATCAAAATCTCCCCACAATCTTTCAAACTACATGTACACAGACCTATTAATAGCAAAGAATTCTTCAGAATTCTGACTAGTGATAAAAGTGATGTTCAAACTGAATTTATTAAACTCAGTTAGGAAAGATTTATATTTTTATCTTTAAAAAGGCAGACTCAGCATGCCAAAATATATATATTCTACTTTAACTATCCTAACTCATTCCTGAAAGATACCCAAGTTCAGTTGCTTTTACTTCCTATTTTCCCATGTCATTTTCCACAAATTTACCCAGTAGGTAACACATGCCTCAGTATACTTAAAGATTTAGCACTGGTTTTCTATCCTGCAACTTCAATACAACCTTGAAAACATTAAATCACACAGATGTTTTTGCCTCGCTCTGCATGAATCCAAATATTCCCTTATTCACCAAATATTTCATGAGTGCCAAGACCTAACTTTGTGACAGTTTTCAGCACAGTAAAGCCAAAAACAATAAAAAATTTTAAAAAAACCTATTTCTTATGAAGCTCCATTCTAGCTGGAGGGGGAGACAGGCAATAATAAATTAGTATATATGTAGAATAGTATGTTTGAGTAGTACATTTTAGAAATGAGGGAGCAGACAGTTTTATTAAATGCTTTGCTAAAAGTGGAACTTGGCTTTATATTTCAATTTGCAGATCCCAGACTCCTTTTGGACAGGGCACTGGCACTGGAGGGTAGAGTGAAGTAGAGGGAGGAGCTGTACTTCAAACACAAACACACAGATCAGATCTCTCACTAGAGATGACAGTGTAATACCCTTGGACTGCCAGTAGCATTACCATGCTCCTCATGTTGCAGAAAGCTAAGAGCATCACAGAAACAAGTGCATTGTCTGCTGTTTGAACACAGTCACAGTCAGTGAAGGAAGCTCTGGAAGGGAACACAAGAAATCTACTATTTCCTCTTCTGTCAGTGACTCTCACTATGTGACCTCCGGCATATTCACCAACCTAAGTGAACTGTGGTATCCCCGCCCACATGCTGATCCTCCCTGACTGTGACACTGGGCTAGTCTCTTAAGCCCTTAAGCCTCAGTATCATCTGTTAAAGGAGGCCAGTGGAATGACACTGCTTGGCAAACTGTCGGGTACTTCACTGACAGAAGCTATTTAAATAAATACATGGATCCAAGCTTGCTACCTGCTTTACAGGAACATCAAGAAGATTAAGGAGAACATATAAAATACTTTAAGCTCTCTGTAAAGAAAGGGTGTTACAGAGTACTCATGCTTATAATTTCTACTATCACTATTCTTCCTAGTTATATTTCCTTGCCTTTCCAAATTCTGTAACTAGAAGAATCAACAAACCTTCAGAAGCAGAATGCAGTTAAAAAAAAAAAACAATAACAAATGAAACTTGATTACAATAAAGAAAAACAAGTCTGCTAAGAAATCAGAAAGCCAATATCCTTCTTCCTTCCCCTGACAGCTCTTTTGCCTAGGTTGCGTGCAAAAAACAGGGCTCTGCAGATTCAAGTGCACCACAATCAGTCCAGGTCAGAGAAATAATCTGGTATCCACAAGAGAAGAAGTTATCCTTTCATTCTGTGAAATGTAGATGTTGCTCTCCCCACAGTATAAATTTTGAAGTGTATGTGAGCAAAATCTTCAAAAAGGATGACAAGATAATACTACTCACCAGAGGACAGAGTACCTCATACATGTCCTGGAGTATTATTCTTTGATGAGCCAGCTAAGAAAATCCACACCTTGTCTGTTTATTCCCCTGGACAGAGGAAAGGTTACATACTGCACCTTTTTGAGGTTAAGTTTTGGCTCACTGACACAGAGATGGCAAGTGCCTGGCACCAACACTGGGTCAATTCCAATGAAAACAGAGAGGATATATAGATTTGTAGTGACGAATGCCAGCTATTCCCCTTTACAGAAAGAAAGCAACTACCACTGATCATTGTTAATAGAGCAAAATCTGAACAGCTTCTTTGACTTAAACTTCTGAGGCCCTTCGCCCACAAAGTAATAATTTGTAAACTGTTTACAGTGTACTTACTTCTGACAAATCATAAACCTTGCAAACTGTCATTATAAGAGTACTCAGTTGCCTATGCTGAAATATATAGCCTGCTGCTTCTCATAGATTGCAACAATAACTTACCTTTTTTAAGACCACTAGCTAAGTCACCACTGCCAGATAACTGCAATTTTTTTCAACAGTGTGGGAAGGAATCGAGGAAAGTATGTTCTAGAAATCACATGTCTTTCACTCTCTTTCAAGCCACTAAATAACTCTATTGCTGTCCAGAAGTGACAAACCAGATTATCAAGTAACATCAAAGACATTAAAAATTTCCTCATTAAAAACAAATAGGGGCTAGAGTTATAGCTCTTCAGTAAAGTGCTTGCCTAGCATGTGTGAGGCACTGGGTTAGATTCTCAACACCACATATAAATAATAAAATAAAGGATTATCAACAACTAAAAAGTATTTTTTAAAAAAAGGCACAAATAACTTCCAAATGCACATTTCTAACACTAAATTCCCAACTGGCTTCCTTGACTTGGTACATAGTGCAAAGAGAGGAAAAAAAGCAAAATTCTAGGAAAGAGTAAATGAAAAAACATGAAAAACAATGGTCCTGTACTATTACCTTCCTCAAGATACAGAAACATTTCTTAAAGATGTAGCTCCGTCTTTAGTCCATCAATCCAAACTACTCAGAGCAATATTACCTACTAAGATACAAAGAACTTACTTATCAAAATGATAAATAATATGTAGCAGGGATTGAGGGGCGTTAGAAGGAAATATTCCTTGTTTAAATGCTGCAAAGAAATTCTTTTGACATTACAAGCAAAACATCTGCCTTCATTTAAAAGTTTGAGTTGTGATTTCCTGCATCTATGAACTTCTTTCTGAACTACAAAGAGGCCACAAAACATCACATTTTCCCCTCCCAGCTTCTCCTTTCAAAACCCACAAGATGATGATTAACAAACAGGCCCTTGTCTTTAGGCATAGTCTTAGAAACCACAAGGAAAAGATAAAAGTTAAATAGAAGAACAAGTTTGTAAACAAATGAGAAATACGTTGCCTAGGGAGGAAACAAATTGTTTTGATAAGTAAGCAGCTCTCTTAGCCCACATGTGGGAAAGAGTAAAAGCCACCCTCCCCTTTCAACCACTGAGAGCAGCCTTCTAGTCCTAGACTCCAGGCCTTAGAGAAAATCCCCCACACTCAGGGGTGCTGGGTATAAGCCCCAAATTCTGGGGCTCAAGGATAAACTGAGAGGCTATCCCAGCCCCCCAGGGCTTCCTCATTCCAGGAAAGAGTTGGGGTCTAAATTTATACTTCGTGGGTGACATCTCCAAAGAGACAACCTCCCAGGTAAATTCATCTGAGTCCTAAATCTACTACCCATTAAGTATATCACCTTTTACAAATCTGACCCTGTTTAATCACCTTTTGACAGGACATAATCCCTTTCTTAGGGTCACTGTAAGAAGTAAAAGAAAGAATTTTGGCACTATGCCCAGATCCATGGCGAGCACATGCCAGATATATAATAAATGTTCCCTTCCACTGGAAGAAAACTCTAATTCTACTCAATAATCACTGCTTTAAGTTAAAAATCGACAGATATTCTCCTATAATACCCCCAAGAAAGACATTAAGAATCTAATATGTGAAAAGGGGAAATACACAGTACTCAGAAAATACTTCCCATTAACATATATACACACTCTGGTAGGCTGCATTTCCTCCTCTAGATCTGCTTCTCTTTCAGGGCCTGTGACAACTAATAAGACAGCTCACTGGGTCTTGCCAAGAGCTACCACCTAATGCTAGACCCTGTGACAGTTTGGGGACAGATATTATTTAAAATCCACATACATCTAGTGAAGAAAGTGAAGTTTGTCCCCTAACCTAACATAACAAAATGAGAAGTAAGAGGGAAAAAATACCACCGGAAACCTCCATTTGGTTATTATTAATTGTGGAATATTATTAGAGGATAAGTAGTGTTTTGACTGGTGGCTTTAAATCTTAAAAAAAAAAAAACACAAACCCCCTATATCAAACACACAAACTCAGCTTCTAACTTTTTATAGAATCTATACATTCATCAAAATTTCACTTATCTTTTTGAGATTTGTGCAATCCAGTGGTATCCACCACTGTTCATCCCCTCTAGATTATTCTGTTTACACAACAAAGCAAAATTAAGATAACAAAACTTTCACTGGTTTGTGGGTTACTTTCAGTAGAAGAATCCACATTTGATAATAGTTCCCTTTCATTAATATACAAGAATTCAAACACATCCATTTCTGAAAAGAAAATCACCACGTAAAAAAACGTTTTTGCCTATATACTCTTAACACCTGCTTTTCTGTGTACTCTTCCAAGACATGTGCAAAAAGTTGGTAATGCTCCCCTCAAAAAAATTATCTTAAAGAAAAATCTGGTCTAAATCGAACTTTAAATGAATTGACTTCCACTGCAAGCACTGCCCCAAAATAAATTTACTGCATCCTTGAATCAAGTACACTCAAGGCTGGAATGTCATGCCAGTCATATATTACTTAAACCTCAATAAGTCTCTTATTTTCCAAATCCTCAGCTGCTTTCTAAAATAGTTCACTAAAAAGCACCAACCTAATTAACAACAGCTTCCTCTGCAACAGTGGCCTTGATTTCACTTATTTACACATTATCTGCAGCCTCCTTTTGGCCAATCCAGTCTATTCTCTGTACCATGCCGAGCCTTTTATCTGCCCTGGACAGCATTTTCTCCAGCAGATGAAGTAGATGCCGATTGATTTGCTGTCGAGCATGGTAAATTAATAGCAACAAATTGCTGAGGGCCCGTCTCGCTGCTCCACCATGCTTCGGCAGTTTTGCTTTATTTGCTCCATGATGGGCAGCAGTCGGCCTCTTCAAGTCAATTTCTTCTTAACAACCTGCAATACTTTTCAATGGTGAAAATAGAGCTGTTCCTTGTAAGTCAGAAATCAATATCCTATTGCCCTTAGAAAATGCTAAACAAGCAGTATTGGCAATCCACTTGGTACTAGAGGGTATCAGATATAATGCAAATCCATACTGCTTCCCTCCTTGTAGTTATTACAGTTTGCTAAAAGGTTCCTAATGTCATTTATCATCATTTACCATCGACCAAAGAGGCTATGATTATGATATCCTATCAGCTGGCAAGGCCCTTTCATTTCTATTCAATTAATATTTTAGCAGCACTCAAATGGTTGTGGCCCGTCTTGTAATAAAATTTACATGGCCTGGAGTGAAACAGGAGTTTTCCTGCTTTGATTTTAAATAAATAATACACACAAACACACAGACTACATACACATAAATATATGTTTATATATAAATGTGTGGCACTCACTTTTAGATTCTAAGTGTTACAGATTTCTAAAATTTTCTAATGATTTCTAAAATTCATACACTAAACATAATAAAAACTTAGAAGCAAAGAGACCTCAGACTACAGAAAACCGGAGATACTCTCACTCTCAAATATAGCATGGTCATCTGTTTAATTTCCATAAGTTGAATTCACATACCCATTGCTCCTAATCTACATCCAATATTCACTTTTTAGAGTGGTAACCACTGCTGTCAGATTCCATTGGGGAGGCCGTCTTTTAATTACAGGTGAAGGATGCAAACAAGCAGCATTTAGTAATGTATCAAGTGCATGCATCACTCTGATCTGTCCATAGTGGCTGACCCATTTAGAAGCCACACTATATTTATAAAGAACAATCAGCAAAAGGTAGTAACAACTAAACCCTGTCTCATCCAAAACAAAAAACAAAACCCCACACTTAAGGGAAATCCTTAAGGAATAAAAGCCAATGTTCTTTCACTTTTTAAAAATTCCATTTTGAAGACATCATAATGAAACATGCCATTTTAACCATGTACTATTTATCATCTTCATTTTGACAATAGAACTTAAGACAGTGGTGAAACATTAATTCCAATTATAGCTTAGAATACTTCACCCTAACTTTTCTGGTTGCTTTCCAGATTCATCTGCTCAGTTCTATCAATCCTACTATAGATTACCAGAAATTAGATTCATATTTTATGCTCCAATTCCATGTCATGTCACTGAATTCCCCTTTAAAAAGAAAAAAAATCCACTAATTCTACCAGACTAATGCTATTTACTCAGTTACCAAAATTTAAATTAATTATGTTCTCAAACATAATTGTTAAAAATTGGCAACATTATGCAGGCTTAATTAAGATTAAATCCAATTTACTAAATGTACTTTAATTGGTACTAATTACATTAGCTTTCATTTCAGAATGACAAATTCCCCATAGGTTTCACTTTATAGTTCTCTATCAGAATCAACACAGGGTGGCTGATGATGAGCATCACACCAAAAGGGGAGGGAGGAGAAATGTTTGCCCCTCTCCCCTTGTCACTGTTTCATACTTTTCTTTTTATCAATTTGCTAAGTCACAGAGTCATGACTTCATCACAACCATCATTTTCTGTTTTAGTGAAATTTTTCACTAAAAATAAATAATCTGTGGCTGGCTGCAGCCATAAAGAACAGGGACGTTAACCAAAAAATACACAAAGGTTTCAAATATCAGGGCCACCAATTACTAAGGTACTTCCAAGGACTCCTGGGACTCATACTCTTGAACCCTTTGAGACACAAATCTAATAAGTGAATAAGCCTAACCCGATCTTGAGAACGGTCCCAATTATGCTGCAGGGCAACTTCCCTGCATTATTGCTGCTTTCCATTACAAGGGTATCCAGTGAGTGCATCTGGAAGAGAGGCTAAGAGGAACTAAGACTGTCTGCCTAGGAAAACAAATAAAGACAGATATGCCTCTGTGCTTAAGGGGAGAAAGAAAGAAAATATAATAAGTAGGTGGTTTGCAGGGCTGTCTGTATTTCATAATGTGATAAACTGCCCTCAGGATTCTTGATATGATTGAATTTAAAAGCAAGAGAAAAAAAAGGGAAAATGTTCTCTTCTCAATTTTAAATGGATAGCATTTGAGGCCAGCTGGACAAGAAGATGACAGAATTATAGAGGTATAAAATGTGTAAAATTAAGGGATCTCACAAACCCACCAACAGCAAAAATACATACATACATATAGAAATACAAGCTATGTGCTCTTCAGAAACAAAAGTGGTACAAGGGAATCTGAAAACTAAGTGGTTAGGGTAAACAAGGTACAGAAGGAGAAATAAAGGGACATTAGTCTGGTTTGATCTTTAATTAATCCTGGGAGGAGGGGGTGGACTGAGGAACACCACCACCAACAACAAAAAAGACATGTACAAGATCCAAACCTTAAATGCATGATTAACAAATAATATCTCTCATGTAATTTATTGCTGTAAAGTAGAGCTAAGTCCATCCATAAGCTTGAATGGATTTTGTTTAAGCAGGAGATATTTATATTACTAATCTAAACAAAAATGGTAAAGATGTCAAAATAAGAATTTAACACCTGGAAAACTATATTATAATGCTAATATTGGCATAACCAAATAGCAAAGTAAAAGAGTATCTGAAATAAAGTCCCCAGTGTAAGTAATATCACATTTTTCCCTCAAATTTTTGTTTTCAAATACTATGACTGCCTATACTGTCTATCAGTCATCTTTTAAAGATACACTAAATGATATATGGTCATTTCATCATTTCTAAACTTTGAAGGTAATGAAAATCATTAAAATTTACTTTGACCATAAATAAGAAAGACCATGAACTTTTCTCTTGTCTTTTTCTCAGCAGGCAAACATATACAAACCTATTCTGAAATGGTTAATGAGACCTGAGGCAGTTTCACTAGCAGACCACTAAAAATAATACTTTCCTAAAGGAATTACTACTCCCACATGATATACACATATACAGACACATATACATATATATATACACACATACACACAGTATCGTTTGTCTAGAAAATGTAAACCATTTATTTCATTTGCTCTCCTGCAAAAAGAAAAAAGAAAAAAAAAGCCTATTTGAGTCACATATTTCAATGCTTTCAACTAATCATAAACTCCCCCCCACCACCCTTTTTTGGCTGAACTAATTGCTAGATTTCAAGACCCAGTGTTGAACATTATCACATCCTACTATCAAGCTCATTTACTCTGTACAAATTTGGAAGTAATGGTTACAGTTCCTGGTAAGACCCAACTAAGTAGCCTCAGGGGACCAATACAAGGATTTTACATCAATTTCTTTTGTAGTTCCACAGATTTCATTTTTACCCTCCCTGCTCACCCTGTATCTATTCTTTCACACCAAGCCAATGAAGACTATATACAATTTATAATTTTACTTTTCAATAATTTTTCAAAGAAAAGCTTTTCTATATGACATGTTTGCAATGACCAAAATACATAAAGCAAGTCTCTCAAAAGATAAAGATATATTTTAAAATTTAGCATCCAGACTTGAAAATGAAGAAAGTTTAATCTGTATTCAGATTTTGTAAAGATATTTTAAATGCTTAAAATTAGGTTAATGCAGACGAAAGATGGGGAACCACTTGTGAAAAAATAATGTTCTCTCCAATACCCAGTCTTTTAAAATACAGGTAGCCACAACAATTTGCAGAAAACTACAAAACAAAATTTTGTTTCCAAAGTGCATCAGTATTACTCATTTAAAATGGTTATAAAGAAATAATAACTTACCTGCTTGTGCATTTCTATATTCAACCCATAGGACATTTCATAATACTGTCAAAGAAGGAAAAGCAATTAAATTTGTGCCTTTCATCAAATAATCTGCCTCGTGTTCAAAATGCCCCAAGTATGTTCAAAACAAACAACAAACATAAAAGCCTAATGTAACCAAAAGATCTCTAATTCTTATGCCAATAAGTCAAAGAGATGCCCAATTACTATCTTTAGCCTAATAAGCTAAAAGCCACCTTAAGACACAGACTCTAAGATAGCGACTCAAAACTAAAAAAAATTAATGTTCAAACACAGCATTCTTAGCAGCAATTATTTTATACATCATAAGCAGATGAATAAAAAAAAATCTGATAATTCAGTACCATACGACTAACTCCTAAGTACAGCAGAAATTTTGTCTTGTACAAACGCTGAATGATTAGAAAAGGTACTATTACTGAAGAGTAGTTTCTCATTTTAAGGGTACTGCTCACATTCACACATTCAAAGCAAAAAGCTTGAGAGAAAATGAATTAATGCATCACTCTGGTGCCTTTTGGAACAATCTTAAAAATATGCTTCATGATACTTTTGTAAAAGCAGATCTAATTTTTTTGAACACGTATTGTAACTGGCATAACAGAAATTCTGGCAGAACAAATCAACACTTTTCAAACCAATATAACACTACAGAAATTGAAAACACACACAAAAATGCACACATAATAGCAACAAATAATGAGGCAAAAATTAGAGAATAGTTTCAGTGTCTAAGCCATCACTCTTTAAAAATAAGGCATTAAAATTATAAGAGTACATAGAAAAACTGGTTAAAATTGGAGCAAGAGCAATAAAACAACAAAGAAAACCACTAACAAAAACATTTTGCTTGCAACTGAACAAAACATAAATGAGGTTTTGTTTTGTTTTGTTTCAATTTGTAAAAACAAAGCACAGAAAATTATACCCTATGCAACTGAACTTTTTGAAAATTCAAATCAAAGCTGGTTGTCAAAAGCAAGTTCTAACATCCTAGAATTACAGGTTACTAATGTTCACATTCCCACAACCTCAACTACACTGGCAAGGCCACTGTGATCTATCCTGAAGCCTCTAGCAATTTCAACGTAGTCTCGTTTTTGGTATCCCAAACTACTAGACACTTTGAATCTGTGATAGTTTTCTTACCATGACATAATGCCGCTGCATCTCAGTCTTCTCACTGGCCAGTTTCTCACACTCCAGTTTCAGACTGTTTGAGACATAGGAAAATCTAAGTACAGTGTAGAACTTAATTTACATCCTTCAAATCTAAATACACATGCTTTCCTCTAAATCCTCACCTACAAACACCAAATCAACAATCTTAAAAAATCACCTCATTATGAAAGGGAGGAAAGAAAGGTTAGACTAAAACCAGCCTGAACATGTATGTCCCTTCAGTAAGGATCAAATGTGGGTTTTTCTTTTTGACCTTTTAAATAAGTTTTGAAGAAATAAACCCTCTAGTCAATTTATTTCTGGAACTTCATCCAGAATTCAATGTTCATTAAATTCAGTTAATAAAACAAGAACAAGGAAATAAACTTCAGTAATGACTACACATAAACACACAAATAATTCCTCCCAAATTTCACAAGAATTTTTTTTTCTTTAATGTTGTACGAAGAGATTAATGAAAATATGAATCAAGGAGTCTTATGAATGATGTCTTGTTTTTTCCCTCCAAAACACACAGAGAAGTTGAATACCACCACCCAGGGGCAAAGTGTTGATCTGGTTCAGTGACTTGTTTTTAGTTCTTGAATTTATGAAATAAAAATTATGCATCATTAAAAAGCCAGCAAAAGAAATATGTCTCAAAGGCAATCTAGGTCTAATAATCGCCTCTAAGATGAAAACATTTTGTTCAGCATCAAAGTAATGAAATCGCTCACTAGCTCTTGGCTATTCGGAGGAATAGCAAAAAGAAGTAAGAAGGATTCAAGCCTAAAGTAATAAAGAACCAAGGAAGTCAAAAGGCCTCAGAATCTTCTCAACGTTCCATTCTCCTGGCTCCAACAAATCAATATGGAAAGTTTTGTCTCAGCATTTTCCAAGACTCCCCAGTTTCGATTGTTCTGCCTCCTTTTTTTTTTTTTTTTTTTAATGGGAGAAAAAAAGATACGCTTAATTTCTTTACACCTGCCTAAAGGAAAAAAGGCCTTGACATGCCCTTCTGCCCAGAGTGGGAAAAAATGATAACAATACCTTTGTGGAGGCCAGGGGAAAAAAAAAAAAAAAAAAAGGAAGGAGGGTGTTTGTGTGTGTATGCGGGGGGTAGACGACAAGAGCTAAGCAAACAGGAGGATCAGCTAAAGTCAATATCGTTACCTGTGGTATTGAGCCTGTAAAAACTGAAACTCTTCCTTAATCCGATCACAGGATTCGGAAATTGTAAATTTAAAGGGTTGAGCAGGCTGATGCGGTGCCTAAAGAACAATAATAAAATATTTAATTAGCCCACATCACAGGCGAAGCAGAGATGGAGAAAACATTCCGAGCGGCGCTGGCAGGGGGTGGGGGTTAATCGCAAAGGCAGGCTGAACACGATCCAAAGTCTCCTCCCGCCCACTCTGGTCGCCCCCTCAGCCCGGCAGGGGCTGGTTTCGGGGTAGCCCCCAACGCGGCGCGCGGCCACCCGCTCCCGTCAGGTCTGAGCCGGGCTCCCTTCCCTGGCCAACGGCGGGCGCCGGGGGGCCGGCGCGCCGCGCCCACTGCCTCCCCACCCGGAATCGAAACTGGCCCGTCGGGGGGACCCGCGCCATGGCGTCGAGCCGCGGTCAGTCGGGGGCAGCAAGGCTCAGCTGCCACCCTCGCGGCTCTTTCACTCGCCCCGGGGGCCCGCGGCGCGAGGGGCCAGCGCCCCGCACTCCGGAGCCGCAGCCGGCCCAGCAGCGCCGCCGCCGAGGGCGCCCTCTCCGCCCAGGCGTGGAGTCGCGCCTCCTTCATAGCTGAACGCCCCCCTCCCCCCTCCCCCTGGAGTCGCGGCGCGGAGAAGGCAAACCGCTCCGCGCGGCTTCCAGGGGCTTCAAAGACAACAATAAGAAAATGGCCACAACTCATTTGCCTCTCTACACCCCTTCGGAGAGTACCACCAAGCCGGGGAGGTTAAGGGTGGTGGCGGCCTGGTGGTAGGCGGGCGGCCCCGGGAGCCTAGTGCCCATTTCGGGCAGCTCTCCACGCCCCTCCGGCCAAAAGACACAACTCGGCGCGCAGGGGGGCGACGCGGGGAATCCCCCGGCGCACCCGCGCCTGGGCCGCCGCACTCACCGGGTGTCTGGTCTGCGGGTACATCTTGCTCAGGTCGCGAATCATCCAAACCGATTTAGTTGGCTGCGCTAGGCAGAGGCGCGCGGCTCATTGGCTTTAATGGCCCCGAGGAAGAGGCGGTGGTGGAGGTGGTGGTAGTGACGGCGGACGGCCGGGTCCGAGGGGAGGCTCGGGCGGTCCCGGTCCCCGCCGGGTCTCGCGTGACGCGGGCGGTAGGAACGCGCTGCGGCTGGGTGCCGGCGGCCGGGCCGCTCCGCATTCCCCGCGGGCGTCACTGGCCCGCCACGGGCATTGTCCGGCGCGCGTCTCCCGCGGCAACGCTCCGACGTTCGCTCCGCCGAGGCGCGCCCGCCGAGCCCGGCGCTGCGGCCGGGAAAGTGCGAGCTCCGCGCCCACCGCCCGCCGGCACCGCCGCCCGCTCGCTCTGCGTCCCACTCCAAACTTTTTTTTATTTGTCTTTTAATTGGCTGTTATTCCTCCGAATGAATGATCTCTCTTCTTCCCTAAAAGCAAACACAAACTCCTTTGGTTCGGAAGAGGTCTCGGCGGTGCTTTTTTGGTTTCTCTGGAGATTTTTTCAGTTCAGAACAACGATCTTTTAAAAGGCACCTTTTAGCTTCTTTTACCACATCTCATTTCCTTATTTTTCTTCCTTCCTGTTTTCTTGTCTTTTTTTTTTAACCCCAAATTGAAGGGGATTATAAAAATAAAGAGTGAAACGCTTGCGGCTTTTTAAAAAAATTCTCTCCTTTCAAACTCTGCGAACACGACCTCAAAATAATATACAAGTGTGTAAGAGAGGGGGTAGAAAGCAGCCAACAGCCCAAACACCCGCTCAGAACAGCTCTAACAACACGCTCTGTGTAGGTGACTTCTTTGACCAAATTTAGCAGCAGCTAATCATTAACATTCTGATACATATTCACAACCTTCCGCGGAGGGACCGCGAAGCATCCCGGGAGATGTAGTCCTCCCCGAGCGACAGTGGCTGAATAGCCCGCCAGATTGACTACAATCACCGGCCGGCCAAGCGACTGCTCTGGGGCGCTTTCCAAGCGCCCCGCCCTCCCCGGGCACGGTAGGCGTCTTCAGCAACCAATCAGAGATGGCTGAACATTAATCGCCGTTCTGTGTTACTGCCCATCATTTCACTGCTGACAAATGGTAAGCCAGGGAGGAGGAGCCAACCGTGCTGAAACCCACGTGGGGGCCGAGCGTCGCGGGTCGCTCTAACCAATGAACGAAAAGAGCTGGAGTTGGCGGAGGCAGGGAGGAGACGGACCGCCCAAGGCGGAGCTTCGCCTTGGCTGACGTTCCTTAGCGCGAGCGTTCGAACCGGGGAAACATTTGTTCAGCTGTCAATCAAAGTAACGTGGGGCCGGGAGTAGCAGCCGCGGCTGCCGTTGCTGCTGCCCTGGCTGCATCTTCAGAACTAGGTGTTGGTGGCGGTGGTGGCGGCAAAATAAAGAAGGTGGAGGGGCGGTGAGACTGGTGGCTGGTCAGAAGATCTTCCAGTCTCATCCTCCCACCAACCCAACCCAAACACCCTCGGCCCCACGCTCCGCGCCCGCTCCAGGAAGGTAGACTAATTAGGGTCCAATGTCTTCTTAAAGAGACAAGCTCGGCCTTGTGTAACGCGCCGAAACCCCTGTTGAGACAAGAGAGGGAGGATCACGCTGATCCCACTTCGTTCGGTTCACATCAATTTTACGCGCCGCTGGAGCCGGCATAATTTTCCGTGTGAACGCGGACTCGGGCCCCTGTTCTTGTTTAGAGCCGAAGACAGAGCCGCTAGATGGTAGCTGGGGCAGGGGGCGAGGGTGGGGAGCGTGTCCCCCGCTTTCCCCCTTTGCCTGGCCTCGAGGGGTCTGCGCTTGCAGATTAACCCCGAAGCAGGGCTCCCTCCCCCAGTGATTCAGGAAGAAAGCGACCAAGACTCTCTGCCCAGGGGTCGCGCGAGCCTAACCGTGGAGTCTTCTGTGGGGCTAAAGGCACGGGGGCGCGGGTCGCCCCATTTCTAAAAAATCCTTGCCACGAGGGTCACCCGAATCCCGCAGATTAAAGGTCAGCAGGCAAGCCGGGTGTCGGACACAGGAAAAGTCCCTGTAAGCCCCTGGCTCTTCCCTCCCCCAGGTCCGTCGGAAGGCTGCCCTCTTTTTTTCCGGTCTTTAGAGGAGCAAGTCAAGCTCGTGCGGAGTTGAAACAAAGCGGGGGGACCCAGAAAGACTCAGAAAGATGGAGGGTGGGCTACCGGAGGGAGGGGAGTGGGCAAAGGCTGCAGAAAGGAAAGTAGGATCAGCCTTAGCTAGCAAGGACGTCCTTAGGGAAAGGGCCAAGCCACTCTTGGTGCCTATCCAGCCGGGGGCAGCTCCTCAGTTTAAGGAGAGTCTCCTGGAGCCCACAGCCTTCCCTAATGGGACTCGGAAGGATTCAGAAAAAGTCAAGTAGAGGATTAGCTAATGGAACCGGGTTGCGGACGTCCATTTCTGAGCGTCCTTTTCCTACTCCAACTTGAGTTTGGCTGAGATGGTGTTGTTAGAACAAAAATGGAAAGCCATTTTGCTTAATGATATCCTTTCCTCAGCGGATGAATCAAGGATTTAAAGTCTAACCTATCACATTCTATTGGACTTCTGGGCTGGTCACTGTGGAGGATAATGCAAAAGAGGGCTAAGCTGGTCTCCACCTGCCTCCAGTTTCCCCCTAAAAATCCAGAACTGACGTTTGCAGAATGTTTCAATTCAACAAATATTTTCTCCTCTATCCCCAAAATAAGAGAATAAAGGAATATTTTGGTTGTTTTCAGAACTTTCACCACCTCAAATATAGGCATGTATGGCTGTTGAAATGTGGTCAGTTCAAAACAAGAGGGGTTTTAAGTGCATATTACACAGGAAATTTTGAAGAATTGGTAAATAAAAATAATAATAATAAAGTGCCTCATTAATTTATAATGATTACACGTTGAAATTATAACATTTTGGATATATCAAACAAAATATATTTCTAAATTTATTTTGCCTCATTTTTACTTTTTTAACCTGACCACTAAATAATTTTTTTAAGTTGGTTTCTGTGGCTCACATATTTCACTGGACAATGCTGTTCTGAAACATTCCCAAGTATCAAAAGTTAGAAAAATTGAGTAATACACTAAGACATTCAATTTTCTAAGAATACAAACAACCATCTTTCATTCTGAAGTTGGCTATTTATTCCCACTGGAACTTTACAATAATTTGTTAAATCATCATGGTGCCTCTGTAGGAAGTTGCATGTTCTTTATTTCAATCAGAATATTAGCAAGTTCCATGAGAAAAGGAAC
This sequence comes from Ictidomys tridecemlineatus, assembly GCF_052094955.1. NCBI lineage: Eukaryota > Metazoa > Chordata > Mammalia > Rodentia > Sciuridae > Ictidomys > Ictidomys tridecemlineatus. The sequence goes on from NC_135480.1 coordinate 133,197,499, forward strand.
TTGATTGTATTCAATACTACACTCCAAATGCCCAGAGTGATGAATGACACATAGTAGGTGCTCAGTAAATATTTGTTGATAGCATTAGTGAATAATACCATGTTGTGTCAATATAGAAAGCTGTTGCATTATTTGGACCATATTTATTGAAATTCTATGCACTTAATTCCCAGGAGAGGAAGTGAGAATTCTAATTATAGAACCTGGAAAGCTATTGAAAGGGTTAATGAACAGAAGAGAAATTATACTGTGTTAAGAAATACCAAATAGCTTATAGTAGAGACCTTTCCCCTAACCTCTCTTGACTGTATGTCAACAGAAAAGTGGTTAGAGAAATCAGTAATTTTTTTTTTAATTTAAGTACAGTTTTAAACTACAGTCCTTGGATATGTTCCACATTTTGGCCATGTGGTAGATCTACATAATTGATAGCAGTGTCTCAGAAAGATGCCAAGTGAGGCAACCATGCCCAAATCTGGCCCAGACACAGCAGGTGGGTAGGGCTCATGACTGTTTTGTCTCCTTTTCTGCGTCCATGAATTATTGAGCCAAACTGTGAAATCATTCGAAGACTTATCATATTCCTACTTGGGGGAAGGAGAGGTTCCATAATTTTCATGTGGGAGGGATCCAGCAGCATTATTCAAGTTGGAGCTAGACCTGGGGGATGTCTAATCTCTGATATATGCCAAGCAGGTACACTTTTTACCCAGGGTTAGATGTTGTAAATTACTTCCTACTTCCCAAAATATTTATTGAGCACCTATTATGTGCCATAATATGGAAATTTAACAACAAATGTGGGTATTATTTAGTTATTGCCTCTTAGCTCTAAACTCAACTTGTTTTCTGGCTCAGTGAAAATGGATCTGGGCCCTTGAAATATTTTCCGTCTTTGAACAAAAGTTTTGTCAATAGAGGGCACTGGAGAGGCATTGCAGGAGGAACGGGTTTTGCTTCCTGGTTGTAGAATGCATGATAGGCATTTTCCTAAAGCACAAATGCCATGATGTAGCACCCAGTAGCTTCCTCCAGAACCCCCACAACTCCCTGAACATCTTCCCCCTTGCACTGCAGAAAATGAATTTCCAGAGAGTTCTGGAGTGTGGGTTTCTGGCAAGTTCCACAAGGCAGGTTTCCTGCTGTTTCTGCCTGCTATTCAGAGAGCTACAGCTGTGTCCTTACAATAGGATCTGAATCTCAGCCCTTGAATGTGTATGGATGTCGAAAGAGCTTTTGTGGGGGTAAATCTATCTCAGCCCTAGGGTCAGTTGCTCCTGTTATCTGCTATTTCTGTATGTTCTAGAGTTCTTTCCATTTACCAGTCCTTCTTTGCTCCAGTTCCCTAAATAGGTGATAATATTTTACACCGAACTTTATTGTTCAAATTATTTTCTCTCCTGATTGTACCCAGACACTGATAGAGTAAATAATATAAGCCTGTTGGGGCTTACATTCCTTTTTTTTTGGGGGGGGGGTATCAAGGATTGAACTTAAGTACCAAGCCACATTCCCAGCCCGTTTTTATTTTGAGACAGGGTCTCCCTAGGTTGCTTAGAACCTCACTAAATTGCTGAATTTGGCAGTTTGGCTTTGAATCTGTGACCCTCCTGCCTCAGCCTCCTGAGCTGCTGGGATTATAGAGGAGTGTCACCATGCCCTGTGCAGTTTACATTCTAATGGAGAGAGAGAGAGATTTAAGCAAGTAGGGGTACTATATAAAGGTGGTGGTAAGTGCTGCAGTGATGAAACTAGCTCAGATGGGAAGTTACAGAAGGCTTCTCAGAGGAAGTGACATTTAAGCAGAGAACTGAATGCAAAGAAAGAATCAGCCATGGAAAAAATACCAAGAAGCGAATTTCAGGTGAATGCAAAGGCCCCATTTCAGGGTTTTGATAACTGTGAGGAATTTTTTTTTTTAGACTAGTATATGTCAAAGAGAGAGTAATATAAGATTAAATCCTGACCACATCTACAGTTCTGGGTCACATATCACTTGTTATGTGTGATAAAGGCATTTATTTTCAGTTCTGAGTGTAATAGAAAGCACTTGTGGAGGGAGAAAGGATTATAGACAGAGAGTGACAGGATGATTACCAATCTCAAAGGGGTCCTAAGGAACCCACATTCATTCTTAACCTAAAATTAGGAACGCATCCTTTTTCCATCTTTTTATTTTTTCTTTTACTTTGGGGCAGCTGATGATTAGAGGCACACACCCTCCCATCCCTACATTCCTTTGGCTCTGCCACTGTCTCATCCCACTAATGACTGATGGCAAACTTTTAATTGAGACAGAGGCTGTGTACACAATTCAGAAATGCCAGACTCTGCTTTGAATATACAACTAAAACAGCAATGGTCATAGAAAATCAAGAACATGCAGATCCATTTCTAGTTCAGTAGTAGGCTTCCTTGGTAGCTGACTTATTACTGTTTCATCTCTGAAAAGATGAAGATAAAAGGACTTAAAATCAGCATACTATAATAATGCAGCCACATCAATATTATAGCAGCTCAATTCACAATAGCTAAACTGTGGAAGCAACATAGATGCCCTTCAACAGATGAATGGATAAAGAAACTGTGGTATATATACACAATGGAATATTACTCAGCAATAAAAGAGAATAAAATTATGGCATTTGCAGGTAAATGGATGGAGTTGGAGAATATCATGTTAAGTGAAGTAAGCCAGTCCCAAAAGACGAAAGGCCGAATGTTCTCTCTGATAAGTAGATGCTGATCCATAATGGGGAGTGGAGGAGAGTGGGAAAAATGGAGGAACTTTTATTCGGCAAAGGGGAGGGAGGAGTGGGAAGGGGGCATGGGGGCAGGAAAGATGGTAGTATGAGATGGATATCATTACCCTAGGTACATGTGTGACTGCGCATATGGTGTGACACCACATAGTGTACAACCAGAAAAATGAAGAGTTGTGCTGCAATTGTGTACAATGAATCAAAATGCATTCTGTTGTCATATATACCTAATTAAAATTAATTAATTAATTAATAATTTAAAAAAGAAGAGATGGAAAAGATTTACTACATCAGTGTCTTAAGAGAGTGCCAAATTTCTAAACTTATCTGATGAGATAGAGCTGTCATCACCAGTTACCTCTATGTTTAGTGGTGGAGATTGACAAACCTTTTATGTGTTTGAATGTCCTTTCTTGGTGGATAAAAGGCAAGTGGGCACCCTTTGACTTTGGGGTGGGTAGAGCGTGAAAGGTATTGGTTTGGAAGTGGAATGGACAAATTTATATATGAACTAAGACTTCAGAGAAAAAAGAACCCTCTTTACTGAAATGCTATATTATTTGAAACCATTGAGATGGTCCCCAGTTATGTCTGCTTGTTGGAAGGAACACTAAGGCCTTTCTCTCCCCTCCCAGGAGTGGCGTGTGTAATGGAGGAAGGGCCATCTGGAGCTCACTTAAATAAATATGGGCCTGTGACCTGATGATTCACTAGCTGCAACACAGGAAGTGGGAGTCTTTCTCATTCTGAAATATCTGTTGGTTGCAGGTAGGAATTCCCTTTTGGAATTCACCTTCATCATGTTAGCACTAATGGGGTGCTTTGGGGTGGGACAAATGACTGAGTGTGTGAGGATGATAAAGGTGTATATAGGTCCCTCTGTCATCAATAGTCACATCTATGTCAGCATTACTTCTCTGGGCCTGAAGGAGACCCTAGACTTTTTACTAGTCTGAACAATTGTCTTAGATAGTGAAAAAGACCTGTGAATTTATTTATATTCTATGCTGAATGTAGGAAATTGTTTCAAGAACAACGACACTATTAAAAAAATAAATAAAAGCTGGGCATGGTTGTGCAGGCCTTGGAATCCCACCAACTCCAGAGGTTGAGGCAGAAGGATCACAAGTTTGAGTCTAGTCTCAACAATTTAGTGAAACCCTGTCTAAAAAAATTTAAAACTGAGTTCAAGCCCCAATACCAAAAACAAACAAACTAAAAAATCAATAAATCAATAAATAAAAAAGAAGAAGAAAAAGAAAAGGTGTTGGGCTGGGGATGTGGCTCAAGCAGTAGCGCACTCGCCTGGCATGCATGAGGCCCGGGTTGGATCCTCAGCACCAAGCACAAACAAAGATGTTGTGTCCACCGAGAACTAAAAAATAAATACTAAAAAATTCTCTCTCTCTCTCTCTCTCTCTCTCTCTCTCTCTCTCTCTCTCTCTCTCTCTCTCTCTCTCTCTCTTAAAAAAAAATAAATAAATAAAGGTGTTTGGACCAGGCACCCAGCGCAGTAATGTATACTTGTAATCCTGGCTACTTGGGAGGCTGAAGCAGGAAGTTTGCACATTTAAGGCCAGCCTGGACAGTACAACAGGACCCCATTTTAGGAAAACAAAAACAGAAAAAGGACTTCTTTCCGTAAGAAAAGCTCCTATTAGCTCATATTATCTTTACCTTCCTTGAATCTAAAGCAGAACTCTAAGAGATTTTTCTGTTTCATTTATCTGCCTTTAAACAAACAAGGTATCATTATTCCACTTTAAAGATCAGAAAGAAGTTATTTGCCCAAGGTTTTACAGCTTGAAAGTACTGAAGGGGAGATCAGAACTCCTGTCTACCTCCTTATTTCATACCTTGCATGAACCTGAACTCCACAAGTGTGTATTCAATTAAAGTAGGTAATTTAAACACTACTCAACTCACCTGCTTGGTTCATGCCTTTTCAAGCAGATGTTTTATTGCTGAAATGGGGGCGGAGGGTATATCAGGGAATGACTTGTATTGCAGCTGCCTCTGGGTGAAAGCTGAGCCTGAGGATTCCCACGGCTGCAGCAAGCAAACCAGCCCCATCCTGGAGTGTCTGAAGGTCTGATAAAAGAGGTTCAAGGGAGATGAAGGGTGCTGAAGTTCTATTCCTCTTACTTTCAATGAACAGCAGGTTTACACCTATGCAGCTGCTCTCCCTGTGCCTTATGCAAGCTCCCACTCTTGCTAACTATCACAACAGCCTGCAGGGCAGATATTACAGGAGAAAAACTGCATATTTACTTTCTGAAATGGGTAGCATGGGAACTAGGTAGGTGTGTAGGAACATATAACTATAAATCGTATTGCTTTGTACAAGAAAGTAACTCGTGAAAGTCCACTGTTATTTTCACGGGACCTGGAGTCCACGTAGTGATTTACCATTATCTGGTTAACTTTGGTAACTTTAAACTTTCTGATCTCATTTATATGGTGACTCAACTAGAATGGAGCTAAGTATAATCTCTAAACCCTTTTCTACCCTAAATGCAAAGTTTGCATCTCTAAAATTATTATTATTTATTTATTTATTTGGTACTGGGGATTGAGCTTTTACCTTTAACACTGAGCTACATCCCCAGAACTTTGTACTTTGGAATTTGAACCAGGGTCTCATTAAGTTGACCAGGGTCACACTGAGTTGCTGAGATTGGCTTTGAACTTGCCACCCTCTTACCTCAGTCACCCCAGTTGCTGGGATTACAGGTATGTACCACTGCTTCTGGACTATTTTTTATATCTCAAAGTTGAATTAGTCATAATGGAGAGGATTTTTATTCAAGATCATCTGTTAAACTTGACGACCTTTTCTTTCTACCTTTTTAAACTTCCCAAGAAATGAATCCCTGGAATGAAGATGGTTTGGAGGAAAGCAGCTGCAGATAACTTTTTGTTGAAAATTGATCAGTTATCTTATAAAGTAAACTAAACTCTAAGGGAATATAATCTTAATTCTAGTCGCATGTGGGCTCTCATTGCTATTATTCAATTCAAAAGCTGTTCTCAATATTATATATCTTGAAACAATTCTGGCAAATCACATGATTTCCTTTAATAGCATTCTGTGTAAAACACTGTAAATGAGCCATCATTTACAGTGCACTATCTAGTCCAGTGCACTACTACTTTTAGAAAAGGCTTTGATATTCTGAGATGTTTTCATTGATGGAAACACTTTCTGCATCTGCTGCTTGGTTTTATACAAAACAAAATTTGATTGCTTTAATTATAGGGGTTGTTTTCTTTATTAAATGCCTGCAAAAAGAGAATATTTAACACCTTATTTCTGTGTAGACCAAAGTATTTACATAGTTCCGTGACTTATTATTATGTCAGATAATATATAATGGCACCAAGAGATAGGGTGGTTATTATAATCCCCATTTTATAGACTAGGAAACAGAGGTTTAGAAAAACCAACAGCCCCTTGAATATTATACAGACTGTAAGTGAACAAGTTGGGAATCAAAACCTTGAGTTTTCAGAATCCACTTCTTTAATGTTAATGCCTTACAGTAATTATAATGCTTTGTGTCCTACAAAGTGTTTCCAAATACCTCTTCCTTTCTTACTAAACCCTGTTAGGCAGGGAAAGCAGGTGTTGTTTTGACCATCTTATAAATGTGAAAAGTGTACTTCAGAAAAAAAGTAACTAGCCCAGCTCATGAGTAAGTATAAGTATATATTGACTGTAAATTTATAGGTATAGCCATATAAAATCATGATTTCATATTTTAAGATAGTTACATTTAGAAAAAATAGGAAGTATTATCAGCATAACCCAGCTAATTGGATATCCTCATCTTCCAGACTGCTGGATTTCTTGTTTTTATAGCTTTAAACACAGATGACTCACCATCAACCCATGTACGATCAGAAACCCAATATCCTCTCAGTAGCTCCAGGGATTCTGGGAGGTCTCTGTTTCTCTGAATCATTGCTGGCTGTGATTTCTTTTTTCTGAGGGAGGAAAGCTTGATCTCCATCACATGCCTCTGCCGATCTGCCCATTTCCCATACTACAGTTTAGATATCTTTACTTCTCAGAGGTGCCTTGACACAAACTGTGTGTGATAAACATTTTTACTGAAAGTTTGGGTGATGGAGGGAGTCACAAATCAGAGTTCACTTGCTGAAATTGTAATATTAACTATCCTGTCCTTGGTTATCTCTACCCCTTTGAATTGCTTGATGGCAAAAGCCACTAAACAGTTTAAAAACTCTCCTTTCTTCATTTACCCTCATCTCATAGGACATCTGTGATTAGCAATGATTGGCATACGTTTTCCAGTGCATTTGCTACTGTGCAGTGTTTTTATGGTTTAGTGTATATTTCTAAATCTGACTACTTTTTGCAACATCTATATGAAAGGGAGAGAGGCAAAAATAAGTCACTTATTCTCCCTTCTCAATTTGTAATTCAAACCAAGGCACCTTTTGTAAATTATCCAGTGAGAATTTAAAGAGAAATTAAGGTTTTTAAAAGGAAAGTTGTGCCGAAAATAATCTTATACTTTCTAGGAATTACATTCATCCAGGACTTAAATAGCAATACCGTATAGATTATTTTTCCTTTATAAGCTTTAGAAATTTGGTACTTAGGTTTTCTTGAATGAATTTTTAAATCCTTGGAGGATCTTATTTTTTGAATTTTTAGGATATAATTAATCATTTATAAAATTATTTATTATGCTGGTGATTTTCCTGTATAAATGTTTTAATAAAAACTTGATAATATAAAAAAATTGTCATATCTTTTTTGCAAATGAATCTAGCAACATTTTTATAACATTTAGATTTCTATGTAGCAATTATTATTCTCTAACAATTTGCACTGAACACAGTAAACATATGAATGGTGTTGTAAAGACTAGTGATATTCAGAGATCAGCTCTAAGCTATAAAAACTCTGTATAATAACAATTGTACTTGCACACAAGGTATGCTAACTGTACATTTTCCATCAATTTGAGAGCAGAATGTTTACAATAGCCTAACATAAACAACTGCATTTAACACATAGCTTTTGAAAATTCAAGAGAACTTTAGATTTATGTTGAATGAAGTATGTTAGTCACATTCATTTTTGAATTATTTATGCAATGCTTAGGGAAATTTATAATCAAAGTTGCATCAAAGTAACTCTAATTAAATTTTTATTATCTGTAAAGCTACTGCATGAACAACTAGAACTTTACTAATTATTAAAACCAAATATATACAAAGATATAGCTTCAGAAGGAAGAGTTGCCAAATCACTTTCTAACTAGTCAATTCAATGGGAAACTTAACAATGATAAAAGATATGTGTGATTTTGTTGTTGACACTATAAGAGTAAAGACTTGGAGCACTGAAAAGTTCAGATGATGACCCTTGCTACATTGAGCTCTGTTGTATCCTGAAAATGACCTGTGTTTATCCCCCAAGTTACCCCGTCAGTAACTAACATTGAATGTGCCACATACTGTCATATAAATGCTTAAATATAATACCTTAGTCTCCTTCTCATTATCATTTTACAGGGGAGTCTATGGAAACTAAGGCAGTTTCCCTAACTTGCCCAAATTCACCCAATCAGCAAATTGCGGAGTAAGATTCAAACCCAAGACTATTTTTCTAGAAAGTTATTTTGCTGTTTTCCAAGCATTTTCTTCCATGCCAGAAAGAAATAAGACATTTAGATATAATTGTTTTCTTTATTTTATTTTCAGGGAATAAGTTGTAGTTACTAATATATATAGATATTGTATTGTATGTATATATATGGGCTATGAGCTCTTCTTTAGAAGAATTTTGATAAGAACCAAAGAGTCAATAAATGGTTGCTTAATTTATATTTCCTCCATTGAGCAAGATTGAATTCTAATTCATTCAAATTGTTTCCATTTTTTTGATGAATAATCAAATGGCCTTTCTTACCCCAAGCCTAGACTCTCCATGATATCCTAGGAATTCAGAAATATTTTAAGTTTCAAGCCTGGTAACAGACAAAAAAAAATATGATCATAAAGGAAATTATGAATAGCAGATTTTGGCATACATGCATACCCCTGTGAGTGTTATCAGTTGATTTCATAGATAATTTCCTGCCCATTGATGACTTCCCTTAAATCTTTCTTTAATTACAGAGGAAAACTGATAGTACTTAATAATATAACATAATTACCTGTATTTCTTGTATTTGCACTAATAAATGGTGTTCTGATGCACTTGTTTTAATAAGATTTAAAAAAAAACAAGCAAAGTTAGAACAAAGCACTGTATTGTCTGAAAATATCCTTGATAAGTTTTAGGTTGATTATTTCATAATGATCCTTTTTTCTTCAGTAGAGATAGTATGTAATCTGTATTTTTAATGGTATAATATTCACAACTCTTTTTTGCTAACATTTATATGATATGCAAACTTGAGAGAAATAAAAATTTCATATCATAATTGAGGACAGAAATATACCAAATTCAAGTGTTTGTCTTCTGAAGCACTGCTGAATACATTGTCTGGATTGTACCACAGAACTGAAAGCAAAACACGGGTGGGTCTATCAAACAATCCCAGACTCTGTTTATAACAACTGAAGCTGTGCCTTTCATATCAGAGTCACATCAGAAAGTGGGGGGGGGGGTAAGGAAGAGATAAGCCCATCAGTGAAATAGTATCCTCTAACAACAACCAGTCACTTCCTGCAATCAAAACTGTGCTAGCATGTGGCTTGTTCAAATAAAAATTACTGGACTGGAGCCAAACAAGGAAAAAGTAATTGATAATGTGGTTTTTCAGAAACCATCCATCCATCAAATGTGTCAGTCCTTCATAATACTTTATTTCCCTTCTGAACAAAGATCTTTAAAATTCATTGTGTGCACTTAAAAACAAAGTGTCCTTGTGCTGGTTTATAAAGATTCTCTTTTAGTTTGGGTTTGTTTTGTTATTTGATTACATTCCCTCCCATCCTGCAAATTTTTTTTTTCCAGATAGTTGCTGGAAATTTCTGCCATTCTTAAACAAAGCATCTTTGTGCTGTATCAGCTTGCATTTTCCTTGGATTGTGTTTAGATGATGCTTTTCCCCTGACTTCAGCACTGAGCATTGTAGCCATAGCTTTCCTAAGTAGACTGTAACAAACAGATTCACCGGCCCTTTTTCTGTGTTGCATCCTATTAACCTGCTGGTGGGAAACCCTGCTCAGAACTATTGCAAACAGAAGGAAAAACTGATGAGGAAATATTAGATTACATTTGATGCTAAAAATGTTTGTAACTTTAAGAAGAAATGCTCCCTTTCCAGTAATTTCTCCAGTACATAACAAAAATCTTCAAACTTAAATTTTTCTTTCTTTTAGGATTCTAAAAATCAGTTTGCAAAACTGGTAATAAGTTGGCATTATCATTGGTATCTGTATCTGTAAAGTGAATTTCAGAAATATCCACTCACTTTCACTCTTTTTTTTTTTTTTTGTATTGGGAATTTAATCATGGACAGTTTACCACTGAAGTTATATACCCAGTATTTTATTTTCTTATCTGGAGCCTAAGTTGCTAAGGCTGTCTTCAAACTTGTTATCCTCCTGCCTCAGCTTCCTGAGTTGCTGGAATTACAGGTGTATATCACCATGCCCAGTTTCACTTCCACTCTTGATGAGTTTCATATCAAACTTAGGTTTAGTAGAGATTCACTGCTGACACAATGCTGCATGCATGCACATTCACACATACACACACACACACACACATACACACACACACACACACAGAGAGAGAGAGAGAGAATTTTGCACTGAATATTGTGCAAATATACTTCAAAATGCACAATTAAAGATATATGATAGTTTTTCCCAAAATTTTATTTTAAATTCAAGTTATATGATTAAAATACTGCACCTGAAAATGTATGAAAGAATTAGGCTTTGCTGCAGAAAAATGTGAAGGAAAAATTCCAGTGGATTCTGAAAGTTTTTCTCTTCTTTCAGCTACCAATTTATGTCAATGCAATTATATTATGTTCTTTTTTGAATACTTGCAATGCTATCAACTATTGACCTGCCAATTACTTTAGAATTAGATTTTGATTTTAGTATCTAGGGAACATGTTAGCAAAAGAGCCAAGCCCTTATGAGATATCTGTTCCTCATCCAAACAGTTAAGTCCTGACTAGAGAAGCCACTCCTATAAACTCAACAGGCATCTCAGTGAAGGTTTTTTTTTAAAGAATACCAGGAAGAAAAAAGCTTTGGTCACAGACCAGACTTCTACAGTATAATAAGATCTGCCCCTGGAGTTTCCCTTTTGGATTGCTCCAAAATAATATTTAAAAAGTAATATCCATACAGGATAATAGTATCAATTTTCATGTATAACCTCTGTTCTGCCTGTGAGAGATATCAATACTAGAATAGCAAAAAGAAGCAAATGTTCACTCCTCACCCAAAGATTGCAACAGAAAGAATACAAAAGTGTACATGGTTTCAGAGTTATTTTTGGTGGGAGAGATATTATCAATTTGGAAATAGCAAAGGGGTCAACTACTAAGTCAGCATCCACATTGAATCTCTTGAAAACAAGACCTATAATGCTTTTGTTGTGTGAAATTATCAAAAAATTCAATGATATGAATTCTGCCTTCCAAGTTATTCACAAAAAGAAACTAAGGGAACAAGTTGAAATATTTTTGTCCTTTGTTTTTTAGCTAGAATTTACTGTATGTCCATTTTGCTCCTTGCTCTATGCTAGGACTTGTGGAAAGATAAAAACAAAACAGTATATTTTTTTTTTGGTAAGATTTTAATGTGCCTTAGTTTTTTTTTTCCTTGTTTGTATTTTCTTTAACTGAATCCTCCTCCCCATTTTGCCAGAGGCATCCAAAAAACATGCTTCAGAAAAATTTAGCATTGTTACAGAAATGTTTCAAAAACAAAAAACTAATATGTTAGTCAGTTTTCCATTGCTGTAACAAAATACCTGAGAAAAACAATTAAAGGTGTAAAGATAAAATTTGACTCACAGTTTCACTGGTTTCAATTTATAGTAGCTTGACCCCATTGCCACAGGTCTATGGTGAGGTAGAACATTACAGTGGGTAGAGTAAAGCTGCTTACCTCATAGAAGCCTGGAAGAAACTAGACAGGAAGGCTCCAGGGACGAGATATAAACCACAATGGCCCATTCCCTTCAATTAGGTCCTACTTCCTGTAATTTTTACCACCTCCCAATAGTTCATTCAGCTATGAATCCATCAATACATTAATCCATTGATGAAATCAGAATCTTCAAGATCCAATCATTTTCTCAAAGTCCCACCTCTGAACACTGCTGCATCAGGAACCAAGTCTTCAACACATGAACCTTTGGGGGACATTCCAGTTCCAAAGCACAACTATTATTTGATTTCTGATATCCAAAAGAGAATTTTGTCACAGGTCAATGCTTTTTTTTGCCGGAGGGCGGGGGAGGTGGTATTGGAGATTAAACCCAGGAGGATCTTACCACTGAGCTACAACCCCAACCTTTTCTGTTTAAGTTTGAGATAGGTTGCTAAATTTCTTAGGGCCTCACTAAATTGCCTCAAATTTAGGATTCTCCTGTCTCAGCCCCCTAAATTACTGGGATTACAGCTCTGCACTATGGCATCTGGCCTCAAGTCCATGTAGTCTTGAAAGCCAGACTCTGTCAAAACAGAGAGGTCTTTTCAAAGTCTTTGTATCATCTTATGAAGAGCTAGTGCCGCAGTCTGGCTGGGCACAAAATCATGAGCCACTCAAGCAGGAACAAACTTTATTTCCAAAACTCCCGGGAATGCCACGCATGCGGCCTTCTCCCGGGACACACTACACCAACAGGAAATCCCTCCTCCAGAATTCCCTCCTACCGCACTTCCCCAACCAATGGGAACTCCTGCAAGAGCTCCAAAGTAGCAGGTGGAGGTAGACAGCAGGGGTCTAATCTCCAATTGAATGCACATCTTAACATAATCATTATCATCTCAATGGCTCAATGAGCCTTTGGTTCACCTTTCAACCAAAAATGCCATGCATCATTCCTACTTGGCTATGGCTCTCAGCAAGCTAGGTTCTGGCCTGGCATTCTGGCAGCACATGTCTGTAATCCCAGCAGCTCTGGAGGTTAAGGCAGGGGGATTGCAAGTTCAAAGCCAGCCTCAGCAATTTAGGGAGGCTCTCAGCAACTTAGCAAGACCTTGTCTCTAGACCTAAAATATAAAATAAGGATGGGTGGTTCAGTGGCTAAGTGCTTCTGGATTCAATCTCTTCATACTAAACAAAAGCTCACTAGATGAATTTCCTTCACAGGGGGGGAATTACAGCTTGCTCCTTTGGGGTAATGGGAGAAACCATGACAAGAAATGAAAAGCCTTTGTATCATTTTATGAAGAGCTAGGTTCCCCTTTTATGAAGAGCCTGTTTCCCTGGCCCAGGGGGATTTTGAAGAAAAGGAAGCAAGAGAAAGGCTAGTGGTGGTCAGGCTACCATCTTTCCTCTTAGATTTAGTGTTCCTTGGGTAGGAACATATATTAGACACATAAATTATTTTACTGTTTTCATATACCTGTATTTCCACACTCTTCCATCTCTGAAATCAAGATGAATCAGGATGTGTCATGATTCCTAGGCAATGTTATTTATCTTTAATGTTACACAAGAAAATAAAAAGAAATGTGGCATCATAGAGTCAATGAAATGTATTGAAGAGAAAAAGGAAGAGAGGGAATTTCTATTCTCTTTCCACTTGGGGCTCTATGAAGAAAGAGCCTGTGACTTGACCCAGCAACCAGGAATGGTCACATCAAAATAAGTTCAGATATACCTCAAGGTGAGCCAAAGCAGAGAACTTCTTCTCTGTAATCTCTTTACTGTGGCATGAGCAAGATTCTACCCAGATACCTAAGAAAGGTCTGAAAACTTAATGAAGAATCTGGTAGGAACTTTCTAAAAGAAGTTGTTCCTGTGTTAGGAACAGCAATAGAGGACTGTCAGGTAGACTTTCTGACAAGGAGCCTTTGGGAGCTTTCGGCACCCGCAAAGGCACATATGGGACTAAGTCACTAGAGAGATGACCAGCTCTAAATCAAACTGAAAGAGAATACTGACCATCACTTACACAAGCCCAGGCTTCAGGATCAGTTTCCAGCAGAATGTCCTGAAAACAGAACTACTAAACCTCCTTCCATGTCCATTAGTTCTGAGCCCAAGGATCTTCTGCAGGCCACAAGGATGCAGAGTGGCCTCTGCTCTTCTGAAGACCCTGTCTCTCCACTATTACCATAAAACCACTGTACCCAGAAGCCATACTGAGGAAGAACAGGGAGCAAAAGCAGAAATCTAAGACTGAGCATTTCTTCCAAAATCGTTCAAGTGTTTGGAAGAAAATCTGTAAATATAAATGAATAAGATAAAATTTCCTGAATATTAAAAATAAATTTAATTTAAAAAATATTTTCCCTGGGCTGGGATTGTGGCTCAGTGGTAGAGTGCTTGCCTAGCATGTGTGAGGCACTGGGTTCAATTCTCACGACCACATATAAATAAAGATCATTGATAACTAAAAAAATATTTTTAAAAATTTTCCTTGCTGCAAAATTAGGTGTTTATCAGTTAATAGAAAAATAAAATAAACTATTATTAACTTTCAATTATGCTTAAGTAGACAAATTGTGATTCAGTGACCTGTATTATAATATTAATAGAGTTCTCATTGAACCAAAGGATACTACATTATTAAGATTATTACTATATTTTCTTTCTTTCTTTTCTTTTTCTTTCTTTTCTTTTCTTTTTTTTTTTTTTTTTTTTTTTTGAGTACCAGGGATTGAACTCAAGGGCACTCAACCACTGAGCCACATCCCCAGCCCTATTTTATATTTTATTTAGAGACAGCCTCACTTTGCTGAGGCTGGCTTTGAACTTGTGATCCTCCTGTCTCAGCCTCCCAAGCTGCAAGGATTACAGGTGTGCGCCATTGCGCTCAGCAATTGTTACTATATCTTAATGCTATGCCTTGTCCTGGTTTAGGAAGAAGGCAGATCCTAAGGGTAGATCATACAACATTTGTGATAACAGCCAGATACATATGAAAACAGAAGTATTAGCACTGGAACAAACTATTGTCTGCTTGATGGTGGGCCTTTTCAAGAAATAATAGGAAAAAAATATAAACAGATGTCAGGGTCTTATGGAAAAAGTGTGTTTGAGGATCTAATAAGACAAGCATAGAAGGACTATATTGGAGGAGATAAACAGATTGGGAGAGGGATAGAAATGGCACTGTGCTTCCTTCTTGGTCATATCAGCTCAGTGGTCTAACCCTGGCATCTTAAGTGCCCACCTCTGTTCCCCTCACAGCTAAAGCCATGGCCTACCAAGCTTGATCTGGAATTGACCCATCAGCCATGGGGGATTTGCTTCATAGAGCATTGAATACAGTCTGCTTTATTTTTCCTTCAGTCCAAGATTCAGGATTCCCATTGCCCTCCTCCTACTTGGAAACATGTGTGCGCGTGTGGCTATATGTGTATTGAGAGAGTTTTCGTGGGTGGAGGGGTGGGGGTGTGTGTTGTTGAACAGAATGGAGGAGATCAAGTGGATGGATCATTATGTAATAATGAGGCAGAGTATATTGGATCATCCCTTTGGATTCAAATGAATCCCTTCTTCATAAAGCTGGGCTTATTGACTCAAAGCCATTATCATGGTGAGACTGAATGAGAGGAAGCAGTTAAACATGCTCTTTCCCCCCTTTTGTGTTTATAGTTACCCAGAAATGAACATCAATATTTAAATGTCTGGATTATCTTGGGCTTGTAAAAAACCAATTAGCTCCTCCTTGGGCCCAGTGTTTGGAGCCTTCATGGGGCAGAGTATGAGACTGTTTAGTTCTTGTGGTCAGAGATGAGGAGCTCAGAGAAAGGTTAGAGAGGCAAGGGTCATTGCTGGGTTAGTCAGGTCTCATGGGACTGTGAATCCTAAAGGAGAAGGCCAGGGCCACATCAGGAGCCTGGGGCAGCCCTATAAGGCAGCTAGTATAGGATTTGGCCGGATTCTGGTGGCACAGGGAGTAAATAGTTGGCCAGGAATGCTGCATCACTGAAATACATCATAGACTTGAGCCTTTCATTGTGGACAGTTGAGGACCACCTCTGCCTTCAGGTAGAACTCCTTTGGCCTATAAGACCTTGGTCATATGTAGTAATTCTGTTTTCTCTAAATAAACAAGTTCACTCCAGCAGATGTTGCATGCTTGCATCTGAAGATAGGGTCCCATCCTCAAGTTGAAAAGGTCCTCTGTAGGGACATCTATGCTTATCCTGGGTTAGAGAGACTGGACGACAGGGACAAAGGCTCCTGTTGATTAATGGTCCAGATTCCCATGATTTCTAATTCTTCAAGAGCCAGAATTATTGTCTAATTTGAATGACAAAAAGAAGACATATATCTTGCTATTTTCCTACCTCTTGATCTTAGCGGATATAACTAATTAATCATGGCATTCTTTTGCACAGAATCCAGACATGGCCTCAAAATTCCTCTCAATGTAGCATAGAATGCAGCCCCTACCAATCAATCAGACTTGGCAATTCTAAAGCACTAGTCAGTATAGAGTTGTAGTGGTCAGGGATTTGTTCTGTTTACCCAGTATGTTGGTATTCTATTAGTCATAGGCCCAATTCATTCATCAACTTTTTTTTTTTTTTTGCAGGGGGGTGGGGTGGGGTACTGGGGATGAAACTCAAGGGCACTCGGCCATTGAGCCACATCCCCAGCCCTATTTTTTTGTATTTTTTTTAGAGACAGGGTCTCCTTGAGTTGGTTAGTGCCTCACTTTTACTGAGGCTGGCTTTGTACTTGCAGTACTTCTGCCTCAGCCACCTGAGCCTCTGGGATTACAGGTGTGTGTCACCATGCCCGGCCATTCAAGTACTTCTTACTAACAAAACTTCATGTCTTTTTGTGGCAACAAAGTACCCAGCTCCAGATGAGAAACATGATTTCCTAACTCTCATGGCATCTGGAGGTGGTCAAAGAGGAGTAAGCCAAAGAATACTGGGTGATGGTTTCTGGAAAAGATTTTACCTCCTTCATCAAAGAAAAGAGACTCAGGAGGCCTGTCCCTTCCTGCCTTGAGTTTAGACACATGGTTGGGAGCTTCATTGGCTGATTACAGTACAGAGGTCAGAGGCCAGTCATATACCTTGTTTGCATTTATTCAACAATTATTTATTGAACACCTGCTACATATCAGGTCTAGTGCATAGGACTGGATATAGTGTCTGTGTTCATTACTCCTATCAGGTATTGTATGATTCAGAGATCCTGTTTGTAATAGAAATTACTTCTGGTTTAAGCAACAAATGCATAAAATATAAAATGGGGAAAGGGATTCATAGAAAAAAACTGGATGGAGAGAAGTTTACTGGGAGACTGAAAAATGTGACTTGAAGGACAGGTGGAAGACAAAAGAGACCAAGCATCTGGAGGCACAGCTAGGGGTGACTTCTAGGAATGGTTGAGTAAGAACCAGGGCTCTGCCACCATCCCAGTCCCCACTGTGACTGTGATCACATCTGTGCTGCTGACTTCTGCCTATGTTCGAAAGCCAGAATCTTAGGAGCAGGCATCAAATTCTGCCTAGCTTCCTCACATGCCTACACACAGGCAATTTCAGAGAAGGAGTGTAAGCAGGATCCAATGCTTCCACCCTGGCTCTGGTTTTGTGGATGGGGTTCTAGAATCACCAATCTACCAAGGCCACCCAATATCTGAGAACAACCTCTCAAGGAGATTAGAGCACACTGGGGAGAAGGATCAATGCTAGATAGCCCCAAACACAAAAGTGAATGATGGCAAAAACAATTTACATAGAGTACTATAATTTTCAAAATCCAAAGCAGGGGGGAAAAAACCCTTTTCGTAATTTAACATTTTCAAAGCATATTTGATCTTCACCAAACTGAGATTCAGGCAGAGCAGGTATTATATCTGAGCCTCAAAAAGTCGAGATTGTTTTTATAGAATATAAAGTATTCTGTTATTATCTGAATTTTTATTTAAAAAGAAAAAGATGTGTAACTTTATGTGACAATTTCAACTGGGGATGACTATGACATATTTGAAGTGCAAACAAAATCTTCTGTGAACTGTGTTGATTTATATATACAAGGGAACTAGTTTTCTGAAGTGAAGGCATTCTATTGGGAAGTTAAGGTGATTGTTTTTTATATTAGTCTGTTTTTAGATTTTTATCTCAAATGCTTATCAAAGTCCTAGATTCTTATTTTGTAAAGAAAAAAGCCACGTAAGAGACTTGATCTTAAGCTTAATTGGTGTAGAAGAAGAATGGCAAAAAAAAAGACATATATCTTGCTATTTTCCTACCTCTTGATCTTAGCAGATATAACTAATTAATCATGGCATTCTTTTGCACAGAATCCAGACATGGCCTCAAAATTCCTCTCAATGTAGCATAGAATGCAGCCCCTACCAATCAATCAGACTTGGCAATTCTAAAGCACTAGTCAGTATAGAGTTGTAGTGGTCAGGGATTTGTTCTGTTTACCCAGTATGTTGGTATTCTGAGAAGAGCACTCTGCTTTGGGAAACAGTCTTTCAAGCTTATGGTTCAAATCTTGGGTGGTTATGTAGATTTGAAGCTGTTGGTTAAACTGTAGCCTGTGGTCTCTTGGAATTTAAACCACATGTCCATCAAGGCTAAAGTTTGGGAGGATGTGGTAGAAAAATGGCAGGAGAGTGGAGGGTGGGCCTGCCTCTGGGGCATTCAGTGTGGTGCTGCAAAACGAAGATGTACTTTGCTCATGCAGCAAACAGACTAGCAGGAGAGAAATAGCTTTGTTAAATAAATCTGTTCCTGTGCTTCAGCAGTGGTCCTGTCCTGCCAAAGGTCTGGCATTCATGCACTTGAAAATCCCAAAAATGATTTCTCAGCCCAAACTGAAGTGAGATAACAGAGAAAACCAGGGGAATTAGAAAGTCTGATCCCCCAGGCCCCTCCCAATTATTACCTGAGGCTAGAGGAGAGGTTAGTTTTGCCTGCTTTGTCTACCCACCCTCTCAAACATAAGCCAAAGGCAGAGATCTAATTCTTTAAAGTAAGACCCCTGCAGACAGAGGCTAGGAGATTTCATGTATAGTTCAAATATCAGGCTGGACCACATTTCTACCAATGATGACTAGAAGAAATCCCAAACCTGAATATAGAAACCAGCGATTGCTTAACCCCAAGGAAATTCCTAGCCCTCTAAGAGTCCCTGCATCAATTATAGGTAAGTTGAAGGGTTGCGGTGTTTAAGCTTCCCAAAGCTCTTTTCCCCTTCTCTCAGGGTTTCAGCTGAAGAAAATGGAGGAGGAAAACCACCCAGCTGGCAGAAACAGAGCTACCAGATTGGCCAATTAAAGAACTCAATATATTGCCAGGACAATGATTCAACACATAGATGCCAATGAGAACTAATAAAGCCATTGTTTATCTTATTATCCTTGTCCAGCAAAATATTTTTTGTGTGTAGATGGGGTGACTGGAATCAACCTCCTTGCCAAGGATACACCACACACATTCATATATGCCTATGCACACAGACACACACACACAGGGAGGGAGGGAGAGAACAAGTGAGCCTGAGGGAAATTCCCAAAGGAAACTGGAGCACTCAGGGGTAAGGATCTATAGGGATTGATCAATGCATTTGATCATAGCATTTGCCCTTGCATATATCTTCTCTTCCCCCCATTTATAAGCAGAATGTTGATTGATGTTATCCTATTTTTGCCAGAATTAAATATTAGCATTAGAAAAAGCCATATTTACACATAAAGTACAGGTACAGACCTCACCCTCTGATGCGGGATATGAAGCTAGTGGCACGAGGTGGGCTGATTATATCTGTGGTTATATGTGGGATTATTGTGTTTTGTAAACTGGTGGCTATACTGGTTATCTATTTCCACAAAAATTCTGTTAACATGTAGCCACAAAATCCTGTAGCTTAAAACAACAACCATTTATTTAGCTCATAAGTCTGTGGCTTGGTTGGGCAGTTCCTCTACTTTTGGCTAGGCTTGGCTGATCTTGGCTGAGCTTACTCATGGGACTGTGACTCAACTGGTGGTTTGGCTGCTGGCTGGCTAGCCTAGAATGGGCTCACCTAGAACAATCTGGCTCTGCCTACAATATCTTTTATCTTCCACAGACTAGACTGAGCTTGTTCTAACGTTGATGGCAGGGTTTTAAAAGGAAGAGCAGAAGCATGTAGGGCCTCTTGAAGCCTAGGCTCAGAACTGGTTCATGATCCCTTCTGTTCTATTCTGTTGGCCATAGCAAGTCACAAGAGGCGTGGGGAAATAAACTTTATCTCTTGGTGGAAGTTGCTGCAAAGTCATATTGAAGAGGATGTGGATAGAGGGAAAAGTGGAGAATTGGAGACAGTTTTGTAGTCAATCAACCACAGAATCATATGGGAAATTATTTAAATAAGATGACAGTATTTGAGAGAACTAGGTGTCCAAGAGATGGACAGTAGAGAGTCATCTTTAAGATCTTCCCACCTCTTTCCCATTATTTTACAAGCAGCATATACCTCCTTTCTTCTAAGAAATACTTATTTCAAACACAGGATTTACTTAAATGGGAGTAGAAAAAGTTTCTATGGACTCCATTTCCTTGCCACAGCTATCTCAGTCTAGGTTAATCAGACAGAAAAACTTACTCAATATTATGTTTCAGTGCTTGATCTAGGAATGGACAAGGTCTAATTAAGGCCACTCAAGACGCATAAGTGGAAGATGTGAGAATCCATGAATTCAGAGACTGGCATCAGCCATGGCAGCATGGACAAAGCAAATCTATGACAAAGAATTTGACATCTAGAGAAAAGCAGTTCCCGGACAAGGGGAGTATAGGGTGTTGGGGGTCATTCTCAGTTATCCCTGAACCATGTCACACCCATTCTTCCTGTGAGTTGATTTTAATGGTCTTTCTCTCTTTCAAAACAATTCAAGCTGGGAGCTGATCCACTGCAACCAAAGTAGATTAGTATATACGAGATTTGGGAAATAGCCATCCTGCCTCAGAGCAGACTCTCACTGTGTTTGCAATTCCCCTCTATTAGCAATTCATTTTTTTGTGTTAGGAAGACATATGAATTGGAATCAGCCATGCACTTTGACACCTCCTTTGATGCTCAGGTCAATGTCACCCACTATTTCAAAGACCTTTTCCTGCTAACTCCGTATTAGTGGGCTTTTACTCTCTTTGTTCCTAATATGCTTTAGACACATTTCTAGGGTACCACCATTCATACATCACATTCTGTGCTCATAGCTATATTTATATTATCTAGTTAAATTGTGATTCCTTTCTTTAGGCTAGATATTTAAAAAATATTATTTACCTTTGTATTCTTGGAGCATAGTATTGCATTGCTTTTAATAAAAATGCAAGTATTCTAAAGATTAGTCTATTAAAACTTTAAGCCATTAATATCTTAGCTTGAATTCGTTGATAAACATTACTTAAGAACATACTCATTCACCCATCAGTAGCTCTAAATCTTGGCTGCACAGTAGAATCACCTGGGGAGCTTTTTAAACATATTGATGCTTGAGCCTCACCCTAGACCAATTAAATCAGAATTTCTGGGATTGGGGCCCAGGCATCAATATTTTTAATAGATTTCCAAGTGGTTCTAATATGCAGCCAGGATTAAGAAGCACTGCCCTGTATGTGGTTTCTTTGTGTTACAAAGAGCCAGAGCTGAAGGAAAGATTCCATCTAGTTGGGAGGAAGGCATCATGAAAGCAGTGACTTCTGAATTAAATCTTAATGGATGGGTAGAATTTCAGTAGGGAAATATAAATGGAGAAAATGGAATGTGTAAACATGGAAAGCCCTGGGTGTGTGTAGGAAATGGTTCATCCAGCTTATTTGCTATATAGGGGTATGGGGTGGGGGTGAAATAGCATGTACTGAGAATGTACTCTGTGCTAAATATTTGACAGGCATTTGTCTTGTTTTTTTAAAAAAAATTTTAAATATACAAGCTGGTATGAGAGAGTTTTTTTTTTAACATCAAATGTATACTTAATTAATTAATTTATTTTTTATGTGATGCTGAGAATCAAACCCAGCCCCTTGCACATGCCATGCTCTACCACTGAGCCACAACTCCAGCATCCTGCTCTTATTATATATAACAGTAGAATGTATAGAATGTATTTTTTAAAAATATTTTTTAAGTTGTCAGTGGACATTATTTTGTTTATTTATATGCGATGCTGAGAATTGAACCCAGTGCCTCACTCATGATAGGCAAGTACTCTACCACTAAGCCACATTCCCGCCCATTGGAATGTATTTTGACATATTATACATATAATATTCTTCTGTTTGTACATGATGGAATTACATTGGTTGTGTGCTCATATATGCATATAGGAAAGTAGTGTCTGACATTTGTCTTTTAATCCTCAAAGTTCCATTCTGGGGAAAGAACTATTTTGTTTTTAGATGAAAAAACTGAGGTATAGATAAACTTAAACCTTTGCTTAAGGTCATACAATTAGCCAACCAAGGACTTAGGCCCAGCTCTGGGTTCATCTCCAAGCCGGTGCATGTGACCTCTTCTGGGGCTGGAACTCAGGCTGCACCTGTTGGCAAGGACTTTGTTTTATTTGACTCTGTCTCCTCCAGCTGAAGTTACCAAAGAGCTCATGGACTCTGGCTCAGGACCACCTGCTTTCTTGAGTAAATATCAACAGGGTTAGTGCATTCAGCAGTGGCCTATGTTCTACTTCCAGGTAGAATTAGCATCACTGCTCTCCAGAGTGAGCTCTGGTGGCTCAACCACATGGTTAGCTCTCTGCCTGACTCCTACCAGGTTTAAGAACCAAAGGACAGGGAAACTCACCTATCCCTTGAACAGCAGTATCCCTACTCATTCTGATAACCCAGATTTCCCAGAGTGTTGTTTCTGAACTATTTATTTCATGTCTCTAATCTTCCATTTTATTTTACTCCTGATTTTAGAAATGATCACAAGGCAGTATTGTCAGACATCACAACTGCTCCCTCTCAAGCAGGCCACAGCATCCTGACAACTTCCCACATAAAGCTCCCTCCCAGTTAAGGCAGAGGCCAGATTAGGCCTTTCAAGCTAAGTAATGACTTTTACTTTATAAAAATTTTTTTTTATTTTATTATTTTAACATGTTAGTGTAAAAAGGTTTACAGTGACAGAAATGATGTGGCCATATACAAATCACACAATTCCATCATATTTTTAAGAATTTCACTGAACAAAGCTGACATTAGATAAACGTCAGTCCTGTGGCTGAACCGCTCTGAGCTTTGTATGTAGGGCTTTAACAGAGATTCAACCAAATTATCAAACTTAACCCCTAAGTACCACAGCAATCATTTAGAAAAGGTAAGGACAAACATCCAGTTCAAATGAAAAAACAGAACAGGATTATTAATTAAATTAAAGGACCTGGCATGTAGATGGAAATCAGTTTAGAATCTTTTTCATCTGCCATCTCTGCTCAATTCACACTGTCTTTGATTTTTTTTTTTTGTTCTGGTGATATGATTTGAAGAACTTAATGGACTTCTTTTAGAATTAGCTTTTCATCCACAAAATGTTAAAATGGAGGAAACAATAGTTCCTACCTCTTAGGAACTTTGACACAGTTCATATTCAATAAGTGAATCCCTATAGTCATCAACATCAACATCATCACCAACAATTCATTTTTTATTTGTTTATTTTTCCAGTACTGGGGATTAAACTCATGGCCTCTTACATGCTAGGCAAGTACACTACCACTGAATTCCTTTCTCAGCCCAACAATTTATACTTTTACCAACCAGCCAACCAACTAACCAACCAAACAAAAAACACCCAACTTTTTTTTTTAAAAGATATCTTTTGGGGGGAAATTTGGAAGTCAAGAAAGTCATGAGAAAATAAGGACAATTTATAAATAATATATACATTATATATAAAATATGCCATAGAAGAGATATTTTTAAGCAAAGATCTGATATGCTTGCCCTCTTTCAAAGATGTATTAGCACTTCTCTTAATGCAAAGGAGAGTGCAGGATGTCTTGGAACATTTTATTTCAGCCAAGCAAACACAGCATGGGTACTCTTGCACATAAGGAGAAATAAACATGTTTATGCACTGCTCTAGGTTTTCAGACATGCCATTAGCCTTAGTTTTCTTCATTAGCATTATCCTGAAGTTCTTGGCATAAGTAAGCCCTTTGTGAACCTCTGTGTAAAGCACAGATGCTCTTTCTGCATTGCTTATACACCTGTTCTACCTCTCAACCACATGTCCCTTCACTTCCACGTTCCACTCTTCTCTATCCCTGCACTGGGAGGCTAACCTGCACTAAGCAGGTGCAAACTTTGGTTGGGATCTACAAACATGAGGTTGGGCATCTATTCCTTTGGCTCCCCCTGTCAGGATGCCATTCATCAGCTACTTCCCTCCCTTTGGTAATCCTTTCCTTTAAGCAATCCAACCTGCATTCCACTGACTGCTCCTACTTTGCCCCTCTCAGTCCAAGTGTAGCAGTCTTTCTCAGCTTCTACCCCTCCATCTGGAGCTGCCAATTCTTTGCTGATTTCTTTAAACCTGGGAAATTTGGATTATCAGAAGGAGTAGGGATACTGTTCATGTCTTTGTAAATAGTCTATTAAACTCCCCTAAAGTGTTCACTTTAGGTTTGTCGTCTGTTTTTTGGCTGCACCTCTATACTACATACAGTTTGATCTCATATACTGACAAAAAGCTGATCAATCAAATTTCTTCCAATTCAGTTATTAGAAAACAACATAACTAGCATTATTGACATTACTAGCATTATTTCCATAGACTCATTAGCAAAAGCTCTCTTAACAGACTTATTTTAAATAAGTGTCCATTAGTAGCAGAAATAATTATATAATAGCAGATATCTATCTATCTATCTACATAGATAGATAGATAAAGAAATCCAAATGAAAGGTAAATTCAATCAGCATTTAGTGACCGAAAAGGTAAATTGAATCAGGATTTAGTGACGGCACATACTTCTTTCATTTTTTTATTGTCTACAGATGAGAAAGATACATTTTCTTTCATTTTCATTTTATGTAATATTATATCATGAATTTTCCTTTTAGCTTATGATTTTTAGTTTTTTTATTATTTTCCCATTGAGAGTGTGCAGTGAACCTTTGACATTTTTTTCCTCTTTCGTATCATGAAGGTTGCAAATTATTATTATTTTTTTTTTTTTTTAGGAATTGGTATGAAATTTTATTCTAGCACCAAATATGTTACTTTGGAAACAGGTTCAAAGATTTCATTATTGGACTCAGATCTCATAATTGGAAACAAATTCACACATATCAAACTCTTTAATTAGCACATGCCAAACTTTCTTTTATTTTTATTCCTGGAAGTCATTTCATTGATATTAAGTTTTTATGCTCCCAGAGCCTCACCTCCTTATAACCTTTCTACCTGATCTCACACATCTTTATATTTTATTGAAAAAACTCTGTTATAGAACTGTTAGAGCAAAGTGAAAAAGATGGTTTTGAAATGAAGGCCAAGGAAGTTCAAGGCTGATCTAAGAGAAAACAAAAGAAAGAAAAGAGGAAAACTTTTTTTTAAAAAAATATATTTTTAGGTGAAGATGGAAACAATTTTATTTTTTTAATGGGGTGCTGGAGGATTGAAACCAGTGCCTCACACGTGCTAGGCAAATGCTCTACCACTGAGCCACAATCCCAGCTCGCAACTTTTTCTTTTCTTTCTTTCTTTCTTTCTTTCTTTTTTTTTTTGGAGAGAATAAAATTTTAGTCACTTTTGGTCCAGAGCACGTAAGTAACAATATGTCACCTCTGTTGGATTAGCGCACAAACTATATTTCTCGGTGTCTTTATTGAAGCCCTGACTCTGTTCAAACTTCTAAATTGGGAGTAGGCTTCATGATGGTGCAGAATCCCAAACTTATTTTCATACATTTTTCTACTTAAGTAACAATGTACCTGAATTCATTAGGCAATACTGAGAAATTCTGAAATCTCCTCCAACCTGTGCACTATAAGACAACACACTAGAACTATGTTTCTTTAAATATATAATTAAAACTTATTTGCAGTAATATATCTTTATCCAGCAATTTGCTAAAGGTCCTAACACAGTCATCACAAGTATGACTATTATTTTTCTAGATCCTGAATTGTCTGGGTTCTTGAAAAATGGTCTGTGGTCCAAGCAGTGTTAACATCACCTGGGAACTTGTAAGAAATGCAGAATATCAGGCCATACACAGATTTTTCTGAATCAGAATCTGTAATTTTAACTAGATTCCTAAGTGACATATTTGTGGTTTTGGTTACATGTTTATTTGTTTTGACTGGGGATTGAACCTAGGGGGCTTTCCCACTAAGTTTCAACCTCAGTCCTTTTTATTTTTTATTTTGAGACAGAATCTAACTAAGTTGCTCAGGGCCTTGCTAAATTGTTGAGTCTGGCCTGAACTTGCAATCCTGTCTCAGCCTCCCAAGTTGCTGAGATTATAGGCACGCACCACCACACCCAGCTTCCAGGTGACCTGTTTGTGCATTAAGGTTTAACAAACACCAAAATAGACTCACATTTGTCTAATAAATGTATAAATGTGTTTCTTAAATATTCTTATACCGTTGAATCATAAAGCTATTTTAGAAATAATCTAACCTTGAATTTACCACTTTGCATTACATAGAACATTCATTTTATAGAATATCAATATGGATTATACTGAAAAAATTCAGTATAATTCAGGAAGTGTTGCTGTTTAAATAATGAAAATAGATTTTTTTTTTTTTTTGCTACAGGATTTCTCAGCATCATTAGTAAACTAATGTATCTTTGACTTCCAAGGAGGAGGGATAAGGTATGAAACAGTGAATGTGTTACAAAATATCTGAACATGAGCATTATTTTCTCTAGATCTCTTTTGCAACTACTGTATCTATTTTAGTCCATTCTGTCTGCTATAAGAAAGCACCTTAAACTGGATGATTTGTAAATAATAGAAATTTATTTCTCATATTTTTGAAAGTTCAGTATCCGGGAAGAACTCTCTGCTTCCGAGATGGTGCCTGTTGCTGTGTCTTCACGTGACAGAAAGGCAGAAGGTTATAAAAGACAAAATGTATCAAATGGGTTCCCTAGACTCCATTTATAAAGTCACTAATTCCATTCATGAGAGTAGAGTCTTCTTGACCTAATCATCTCCTAAGAGCCTCACCTCTTAATACTATTGCATTGGAGATTCAATTTCTACATATAACTTTTAGAAGGGCACATATATTCAAACCATAGCACTATCTATGATACATTTTGGATAATATTTATTTAACCCAATTACCTCATTTAGTAGAATCATGTTTCTTATTTTCATCTTATTTGATAAATATAGGTGATTTACTCTAATTACTTATTGATTTTTAAAGTAGAAATTTGACTATACTATATTGCTTAAAAAGAGATCTAAGGTGTAATGGCTTGTTCACATAAAAGTCCTATGCATTTCTGAGGTGGGAGAGTGAGTGAATGTGAAGAACTGTGAATGTTGTAGATCCTTTTTTTAAAAAAATATTTACTATTTAGTTGTAGTTGGACATAATACCTTTGTTTTATTTATTTACTTTTATGTGGTGCTGAGGATCGAACCCAGGGCCTCACACGCGCTAGGTGAGCACTAAGCCACAACCCCAACCCTAGGCCTTATTCTACTTGCAAATTCACAAGTTTGCCTATCATAGTTTCATGGAAGCTGGCAGAAAGACATGAAATTCCTGGGTCAGAGACAAATGACTTTATTACTCATTCCAGAAAGCAACAAGAGCTTCACATTTGTATGTATGTCCTCAAGTCCCATAAAGGAGATTTGAAGTATCCCTGGTGAATGCTGCTCCTGGAGTGGGCTAAGGATCCTTGAATTTAGGGAACAAAGAAATTATAATAATGAGCTGCAAGCAAACCTGCCCTTTGCCCTGGAAGGAGGCATTATCTTTATTATTCTGGACAATAAGCAAACCTGCCCTTTGAATCTAAGGGAGATTCTTACAAGGTTGTTCACTACACAACTGTCCTTGAAAAGATAATCTAGAATGAAGGCATTTAATGTTTCTGCTCATGGGATGTACAGATGAATGAGTGACTATTGGATTGTCTCTGAAGTTTTCTGGGGCAAGTCAGAGAATAGGTGTCCTATTGCATAAAGCTATTTAGAAATTTAGACTATTCGGACTGAGGGCAACTCTATCATGTTCATCATATGATTTGTAAAGCAAGTCAGTGTATGTATGTGTGGGGTCATTTCAGACAGCTGAAAGAGCAGGAGTTTGGGGTAACATACATGAGAGATTTTATGAGCATTACTTGGAGGCAATGCACATCACTTCCTAACGTTCCATTCCATAGAATATGATGAACACATGGTAGCAACATGTTGCACAGGAGGATGAGAAATGTAGCCTCACTATGCGCACAGGAAGAACTGAGAACAGGTATTGAAGGACACCTACATAGTCTAACACATTGCCAATTTTGATGGTAGAAATGAATAAACATACAAACAGATGCCTTGGGGTGGAGCTTAATATTTCACAGTTCATAGAAGTTTCATAGAAGTTTAGAATGAAAAGGGCCTTAGAATCTTTAATTCCAGCCATCACCTACTGCTTTGGGTCACTTAGGAATAAAGAAACTGACACTGAAAGAAGTTAAATGGCACAGCTATGTAGCTTACAAATTAGATCTGGTTAATTAGCTGAGGTGAGATTTTAAGATTTCAATTTGAGTACACTTTGACTTGGAGCAAACTTATATGCTTATAGGACTCTTCCTTATTTTCAATTATCATTCCCCAATTACCTGAGGGTTTTTTTTATTTTGAATTGTAATTTTGATTATTCTGATTTCTTAAATCACTACATTTCTATGTATATTGTTCACTGTTTATCCCTAATATAAGAGGCACTATTCTAGTTTCTGGTAATATAGCTGCAAACGGGCCAGGCAAGGACCCTGCTCTTATAGAGCCAACACTGAGGTGAGATTCCATGATGTTTAGCATGTGATTGACTTTGTAAAGTATGAGAGCCATTATGGCTAATTTATAATATAAGTGATTATATATGGATTCCAAGCAACTTATGTATTACTAGCTTAAATCAGGCAGCATAGACTTTAACAGCTTTTAAGTTTCTTTATAATTAATTTACAGCAACATTCTGTTTGTATGTTATTTAAGCTTTAATATGCTCTGTGTATTACTTCTATAATAAATAAGTTATTATTTTGTTATTGCCTTTAGGTTAAGGGGCTTTATTATGTTAAAGACTAAGCTTTATTTCAAGCCTCAAAACAGATTGGAACATTTTTGTAGAAATTTCATTCACATGTTTTGACTTATCAAAGCATTTTATGTTTACTTAAAAAAATTCTTTCTGTTCCCTAGAGAAGTCCATAATGTACTCAGTGCAAATTGAACATCAAAAATATAATGTAGTCAAATGACAGAATAAAATTCAAGAGAAACTGCTGAAGCTTTGCTCTTTAAAAGAAAAATCTGTTTCCATGTTACATTGTGTGTATGTATTATGGAAATATCTGAAAGATACACAGCACCCATGCACAAAAATATTGTTTATGAACAAGTATATATAAGGCAGTTTATTGAAAAAGGGCTCAATTTAAAGTAATAGCGCATGAAATAAGCTAGTGTGGCGTTTTGCAAAGAGTTGTAGATTGCAAGCCTTAAGAACCAGCATCTAATCATGACAGTACTTTAAAAAATTACACAATATAAATATTTGTATAGTGTTTTATGGTTGACAAAGCACTTTAAAAAAAATTTAGCAATAGCTATCATTTATTGAGCACTTACCATGTATCAGACACGGTGATATCATTAATTCTTATGACACCTCAATGAAGTATGTCCTTATACTCTCTTCAATACCCTACTCCCCAACCTCACCTTCCTGGGTGTTTTCTAGGGTAGGTTGGTATGGACTTCTCTCTTCTCAGAGATATTAAAGAGCACTGTTATCTCCTTCTGAAACTCAGTTCCAGCTTTCCAGAACTCAGTTCCAATACATGATACTGACTAGGTGATAAAGTAGAGAAGGCAGTCTGGGCATTTAGCCACATTACCTTTTACTTTCAGCGTATCTCAGGGTCAACATGAGAATTAAACAGGCCCATAGTGTCCCCATAGTTCTCAAGGTATTTGTGCTTACTTAGGTTGACATTTTCCTGGTCTCCCAAACCCCTTAATTTTTTCTCTCTTTTGAGTTAGGTAGGCAAAATTTATTTTTAATTTTTACTACCACTTTATTCAGACAAAAACTAAAACCAAAACCTCATGCAGAAAATAACAACAACAATAACAACAACAACAACAAACCTCAAGTGAACTACCTGCTATGGCTTGAATATGGTTGTCTCCTCTAAGTCTTTTATTAAAAATCTAATCCCCATTATGAGATATTAAAGAGGTAGGACCAGATAGGTCTTTAAAAGATGATTAAGGTTCTTCCCTTATGAACATGAGATTAATGGATTCATGGGTTATCTACAGGATGGGTTTTCTATAAAAGCCAGTCTGGTTATGTCTCTGGCATGCTCTTTGTCTCTTGCCACGTTATGTCCTGCCAGCAAGAATGCTATCACCCAATATAGACCCTCAAGCTTGAACTAGAATCATTAGCCAAAATAAACCTTTCATTTTGTAACTTACTCAGTGGTTTTTTTTTTTTTTTTTGCTTGTTTGTTTGTTCTTAGCAACAGAAAATGAGCCAAACACCAACTTTCAGATTATTGCAATATGGAGAAATAGACATTGAAAACAGCAGAATTTATAAGACTCCTCAAGCAAACCTTGCTCACTTTACAGGTCGAAAACCTTTTAGAAAACAATGAAAATTAAACATTGGGTTAAGGTATTGCCTTTGGTCAAAAACAAGCATTGTAGCATTTTACATAGCTATTACCTGCAGAGAAAATAATTAATTTCAAAGCACAGGTAGGTAAAAAAATGAATGCTTTTCCTGGGTGTTTTGTTTTGCTTTGTTCCTTCCCTCTTCTTTCCTTCCTTTCTTCATTTCTGCCTTCCCGCCCCCCTTCATCTCTCTCTTTCCTTTTTTTCCTCCAAAAGTGGACTTCAAGTGAAGACACTCCAACAAATTATCCAAAGTTAGAACCAGGGTTTGGCAGGACATTCTTCGCATATGGAAACATAAAAAAAGGGGAAAGAGCTGCAAGGAGCACAGTGGAGCAATTCCATATAAAACCACCTGGAAGTTGTAGTGTGTGGAGGAAATAATGCAAACATTAGGGAGGCTTCAATTCACAGGGAAAGGCATCTGAGGAAAGATGCATGTGGGCAGATTGCACACTTCCATGTATCATATTGCGTGAGAACAAGCTGGACATTTATTCTGAATCTGAATTAGGGGAAATGTTATATGAGCAACTGATCTGCTTACCTAGTGTCTGAACATCACTTTTAAGGCCAGAATGAGGATCTGCAACTCAAGGCATTGAAATGGTTCTAAAGAAAAAGTCTCTCAAAAGAACAGATGTTTCTTTAAACTCCACCCTCACACTCAGGAGCTGTGGGCAATTTGGACACTGATAGAAAGGAAATAGTTGGGAGGTGCTCTGCCTGTCTTGTATAGACTCAAGACAGCTGTGCAGGGAGGGAAGTGAAAGGTAGAAAAAAAGTGGGCTTTTTGAACATGGAGCTCAAGTTTTGTTTTCTACTTACTAATTGACCTAGGGCAGAGGGCAGGTTACTTAATCTTTAATAACTGTTTCCACTTTTATTGCAACAATACCATCTTGCCAGGTTATCGAGAGGTTCAGAAAAGATAAAATGGTTCCCAAAGTGTGGCCCTTGGACAGCACCATCAGTCTCCTAAGGGATCTCTTAGAAATTCGAAAAATTAGCCCCACCTCAGACCTACAGAACAATTAAGTTTAATGAGCCTTCTAGGGGATTACTGTGCAGGCTAAAATTTGAGATCCATTGAAACAAGAAAAGCCTCTGGCACGGAGTCAATGTGCAAAAGTGGTATCTTTGTGGACCAGGATGCTCCTTCTTCACTTATTATCTTCTCTAACTCGCCTTCTACTTTTTCATTATAGGATATATTAGTATGGCCTTTGTCTTCTCTTTTCTGTTATAGGGGAAAGGGGCTGAGACAGACCTTGGGGACAGACAAGCCTGCCACAATCAAACTCACTCCTCAGGGATCTTGACACTAGCCCACTTTAAAAGTTTCTAGGTTTTCTGTTAAAACCACCCTCGATGGGCCCATACAATGAACTACCAACTCCTGGAAACCTCAAAAGAGAAGAGAAGGAGGTTTGCAGGAACATTTTTCTCATCATCAAGCAGGCTCCATTTGAATTTGTGATATTACTGCACTCTCTAATCTCTCCTCCTCACTAGTGGCAGCAGATCTTCCAAAATTATATATATATATATATACATATATATATCTGATCTACTCACTCCTCTGCTAAAACTCCCCTTATCTTCCATAAGATTTTGTCCATAAGTTTAGGTATAACAGTATGACACATTAGATTCTTTTCAATCTGGCTCCAAAGGGTTTCTTTTGTTTCATCTTCCATTTGCTGCACTCCTCCTTTTCCTATCCCTTTATCCTCCTCTTCCCACTTCCAACACACACAGGTACTTGCGCACATGCCTTACTTGGTCCAGTGGGAAAGTCAGTGGTGAACAAGGCTTATTTGTGAATGTTACCCTTGAGCTGATCATGAAGAAAATAGAGAAGGTATTCTAGCCAGAAAGAATGAAGATGTGAAAAATCATGGAGAACTACAGTGAGGCATTGTAGGAAACTTTTCCTTTCCTTATGTGTTATTTGCCAGGTCAGGTATAAAGAGAGGTGAGGCTGAAAAATCAGGGTCCAACCAGTCCAGGAAGGTCTATAGTGATAATGCCAACAAAGGAGCCCATCAAAAATCAAACTGCACACTAAAATATGAATTGCAACATGTTGCAAACCATCTAGAGGTCACTGGAGATTTTTAAAAATTTAGATATCGGCACAAACCTGTAATCCCAAGGACTCAGGAGGCTGAGGCAGGAGGATGGAGAGTTCAAAGCCAGCCTCAGCAAAAGCAAAACACTAAGCAACTCAGTGAGACTCTGTCTCTAAATAAAATAAAAATAGGGTTGGGGATTTGGCTCAGTGGTTGAGTGCCCCTGAGTTCAATCTCTGATTACCCCCTCCACACACCCAAAAAAAGTCAGTGTCTGCTTCTATCAACTAGATGAAAAACCTGACACTTAGATAAGGCAACTTACTTACTCATGGGATGCTTCAGCTATAAATTACTGAAGCTATGACCCAAAGCCATCACTATGCTCCAACCACTGTAATATTTTGCAACCAGTGAGTGGCCTGGCCCTGTGAAGACCAGAGATTGACTTCAAATTTGGATGACAGCTCTAGATACAACTCAAAGGCCCTCAATAGAGCAATTGCTTTTTTGACCTTAAGAGATTTGTTTCCTTGTAATTGGTGCCTTAATTGTTTGTTATTATTTATTACTTGACAATGCTGGCTAGGCATATCCTGAGATTTATACAATTATTTATTTTGTGAATCTCCTTGATAAATTCTTAGTGGAGAGCCTCCTCTGTCTGCACAGCTGGTATCAATATCCATAAAAGGCCATTTATGCAATTTGTCAGCTCTCTTAAGTATCAATTTCCTGGAGTGAGTGTCTTTAGTGGCCTCCACTTATGTTTAAAATATTTTTATGAATGTTTTTGCTTCTGATTTTTTTTTTTGGGGAAATATGTACAAAAACAACCTTGAAATATTTTTTTTCTTTAAGAGATGGGCTATTG
The DNA here is from genome assembly GCF_052094955.1 of Ictidomys tridecemlineatus. Lineage (NCBI taxonomy): Eukaryota > Metazoa > Chordata > Mammalia > Rodentia > Sciuridae > Ictidomys > Ictidomys tridecemlineatus. The sequence goes on from NC_135480.1 coordinate 133,231,254, forward strand.
TTCTGTATCTTTTAGGAGGTGGTTGACAAAACTTACATTCAGGAAAGCACACTGAAACCTTAAAGTGTAGAATAAAAACAGAGGAATCAACATGTCAAACTGCAAACTGGACTTATTTGAAATCACCATAACAATGAAAAAAATGATATGTTAATAGCAACACTAAAGCTGTTAAATGTGTAGTAAAGTATCTAAAACTTTTTCTTTCTGTATTAAAAAATATTTATATGCATCTTAAGGAGAAAAAAGGGCTTTTAATTATTTTGTCCTCAATATAACAATTATCAATATTAGAATGTACCTTAAATTGGAATAATTAAATTAATCAATTTCAGCATTTTCTATTTCTTAAACTTTTATGTCCTTTGAAGGCAAAGATTATAGTTACATTCCCAGAATGAATGCAGAACTTGCCCTATGGTAGCAAACAAAAAATAGTTGAATTAATGAATGAAAACAGTATTAAACCAGATCCATCAACCTAACAATACCATTAGTAAATATTTTATCATGTTACATTGTACACTATTTATCTTTATGTCTTAATTCATTTTAGCTGCAATAATAGAATATCACACATTGAGTAATTTACTTATTTTTATTTATTTATTTTTTGGTACCAAGGATTAAACTCAGGGGCACTCAACCACTGAGCCACATCCCCATCCCTATATTGTAATTTATTTAGAGACAGGGTCTCACTGATTTGCTTAGTGCCTCACTAAGTGGCTGAGGCTGGCTTTGAACTCATGATCCTCCTGCCTCAGCCTCCTAAGCCACTTGCATTATAGGCATTTGCCACCATGCCCAGCTGGATAATTTATAATGAACAAAAATTTATGGATTCATGGTTCTGGAAGCTCAGAAGGATAAGATTGAGGGGACAGAATCTGGCCAGGATTTTCTTTTTTTTTTTTTAGACAGTTTATTTATTTATTTATGGGACTGGGGATTGAACTCAGGGGCACTTAACCACTGAACCCCATCCCCAGCCCTATTTTGTATTTTATTTAGAGACAGGGTCTCACTGAGTTGCTTAGTGCCTCACCATTGCCAAGGCTAGCTTTGAACTCACAATCCTCCAGTCTCAGCCTCCTAAGATGCTGGGATTACAGGTGTGCGCCACAGTACTGGTGCCCGGCTAGTTACTTTATTTTATTGTTACTAGTATGATACCAGGAATGAACCCAGGGGTATTTAACCACTGAGCCACATCCCTGGCTCTTTTCACTTTTTTAAGTTTTTTTTTTGTTGTTGTTTGTTTGTTTTTTGAGAGAGAGAGAGAGAGAGGAGAGAGAGAGAGAGAGAGAGAGAGAGAGAGAGAGAGAGAGAGAGAGAGAGAGAGAGAGAGTGAATTTTTTAATATTTATTTTTTAGTTTTCGGCAGACACAACATCTTTGTTTGTATGTGGTGCTGAGGATCGAACCCTGCCTCACGCATGCCAGGCGAACGCACTACTGCTTGGGTCACATCCCCGGTCCCTGGCCAGGATTTTCTTGCAGGGTCATCCAATTGCAGAAGGACAAAGAGAGGTCAAGAGAAAGAGGTCATTGCAGCATAGGTGGCAATAGTTTAAGACTGAATACAATCTAAATATCCATCAATAGACAACTAGCTATTTCCATATAATGGAATACTATTCCCCTATTATAAGTAACTGGCATCTCTATAGATAATTGAGCAATGAAGAAGTTTATACTTTGGAATAGTCTCAACTTACAGAAAACTTGCAAGAATAATTTTTTTTTTTAAATTTCTGGAACTACTTGAGAATAAGCTGTTGTTATATTGCTGTATCACTTCTGGATACTTCAGTATATATTTCCTTCAAAAAAGGGCATTCGCCTACATAACACCTAAACAAACATGCAAGCGTCAAAATCAGAAAATTAATATCAATTCATTCTTGCCATATAATTATGAGACTCCTGTCATGATTTGTAATTATCTTAATAATATGCTTTTATAGCCAAAGCATATGGTACAGAATCATGCATTGCATTTAGCTTGTCATTGAGTTTTGGTCTCCATGCTCACCCTGAAACTGTTCCTCTCTTTTCTTAACCTATATGATCTTGATACTTTTGATGATTTCAGATCAGCTAATTTGGAGAATGTTCTTCATTTGAGCTTGTCTTACATTTCCTCATGATGAGATATAGGTTATTCCTATTTGGCAAGATATTCTTCCCATTGCATTCCATGCAGTGGCACATGGTTTTGATTTATCTCATTACTGGTAATGTTAACTTTGATCCCTTGATTACGATGATATCTTCCAGGTTTCTTCGAAGTGAAGGTTTCTCCTTTATAGCTAGTAAGTATTAAAAAGAGCAGAGCTCAGAAGTTGTGTGTATGTACACACACACACATACACACACACACACACACACACACACACACACACACACATACTTATAGTGTTCTTTGGGATGATCTCAAACTAGCCAGATACAGAACCTCTGCTTTCCTTTCTTCTTCTCACATATGTTATCTGAGATATTATGCCTCTCCAAATATTTCATTTTCTTGTTTCATGAATTTTTTTACTCTTAATTTTTAAGAATTTGTGTCCTTGAAAATACATATTAAAACAAAGTTACCTAATTGCTATTAGATAAATGTAATTGAAGGTCCATGTACTGGAGTCTTGAACCCCAGCCCTGGGCACTTTTGGGAGATGGTGGAATCTTTGGAAGTGTTTGGGTCATATGGAAGCATGCCCTTGAAGCGGATATTGGAACCCTGGCCCTTTCTCTTCCTCTCTTTGCTTCCTGGCTGCCATGAGATGAGTAGGTTGTTTTGCCATGTACTCTCTACCATGACATGCTGCCTCACCACAGGCCCAAAGCAATAGTCCCATGGAGTAGGACTTCTGAAACTGTCAGCTAAAATAAATCTTTCTTCTTTTGAAGTTGATTACCTCAAGTATTTGATATAGTAACAGAAAGCCAAGTGACACACTCACAAGAGCTGGGTTGTGAGAAGATAACATAACCTTAACAGCTAATAGGACCCTCATGATTTTAAAAATATTCAATTTTATAATATTATATGTAGGTCTAAATCCACATGACTTTTAGCAGCTGGTGGCTGTTGCCCACCTAATCATTATTCCTGGCATTTTTCTGGCTGAGAGAATCCTGTTTTGCTCAGATAGCAGACAAGATCCCTGGATCTCTGGGAGAATAGGATCTGACCCTCAACCCCTAAGGCTAATTGATTTATGTGGGCCAACATACTTTTCCTCTTGCCCCATGACTGGTCTGGGAGTGGGCATATGACTCAGTTCTGGTCAGGAGTTAGGGAGAGCTGAATAATGATGTAAATCTGCTCAAAGGGTGGGGAATGACCTTTTAATACCATTCCTCCCCATACTTTCCCAAATAGATAAAGCCAAAAGGCGCAATAGCCTTTTACAATTGCAAGATAAATGCAAAAGAATAAATGCAAAAGATTAAATGCCAACTTTCAAGAACGGTAGCATGAAAAAACAAGATCCAGGCCCCTGATTCATCATTGAACTGCTGACTCAATGCCAGCAACACCTACCTCCAGAGTTCTGTTCTAAGAGAAGAATAAAATGCCTATTTGTTTGAGTCTCTGTAAATCAGTTTTTCTGTTATCTGAAGTCAAACTGTGTCCTTTCTAACTGAAACCTTGATTAAAGGACTCTGTTCCATAGTCCCAATCTCCACTAAGAAAAGATCATTGTTAGTATTATATCCTTCACTACAAGATAGAAACTGGAGAATTTAGGTGAGGAGCTAAGGGATTTCTTCAAAAAGTCAACTAAGTAAACCAAAGTATATTCAGTGTTTACATGCTACTTTTGTGCTTAAAAGGGATTAAATAACATATTCTTTTTTTTGTCCTTGAATAAAGAAACACGTAAAGGGAACACACACACACACACACACACACACACACACACACACACACTGCTAAGAAGCAATGCAGGGAGGAACAGAGTGATTTGGGGTTGGGGTGGGAATGAAGAATAAAATGCAAACAGGAAATCGAAGATGAAACTTGTTACAAAAAAGATTGAAAATGGTGTTTATAAAAGAGATCTTTTTGATGTCACTATGTTTTGATTCTCTCTATGCCATTTACTGGCTCAGTGATTTTGGGCAAATCACTTAAACTCTCAGGGTCTAATTTTCTTATCTATGGGATAAAAAGCCAGTAGTTTTCTAATTAGACCTTTTTTAAAATTTTTCATTTCTAAAAATACACAGTTCTATAATGTATCACTCAAATATGTCATTATATACAAGGTTACATGATTAAATCTAATAACTTAAATAATTTTAGTTAGAGTATTCCTATTGGAAATTCTCATCCAACTTTATAATGATTTATTTGGCAGGAAATTTGGAGGCAACCTAGGAATGAGTTAGATTAAACAATTCAGGCTGGCTCCCATTATGAAACCTCAAAACTATTCATACTACTTAATATTTAACCTTGATACTTCAGCCCTCATCTGCCATTCCTGATACTTTTTACTGCACTTTACTTTTTCTTTCCTCCATAGCAGTTGTATCTGCTAATACCCCAAATAATTAACTTATTGATTATGTATTATGTTAATTCTCAGAGTATAAACTCCACAAGAGTTGGGAATCTTTGCTTTGTTCTCTGTGTGTATATCAAGTACTTGGCATAGTCTTAACACTCAACAAATATTTGCTGAATGAGTGAATGAGTGAAGTCATGGTAGTGTATCAGATCTGTTTAAATGTCTAAACAAGCTTTTACCAGTGTGTGGGAAGAGCAGCATGAAAGATAGCAAAGCATCAGTTTTCACATTTGGATGCTTGGATGATTTGTCAGGAAAATACTCAGAATCATAGTTTGTTTTTCCATGGCTCATCTTTTATAGCAGCAGAAAGTTAGAAGTAGGGATCTTAAGAATGTAATGATAGAAAATATAGATTCTTATTAAAATAGAGGAGCTTCTTCAATATTAGAGTTAACTTAGGTGACCTTTGGTGCTGAGAATGTGTAGATATGACAAATGGTCACTTTTAAGATTTTATATCTAAGTCACAGAACTCCAGAGCTTCCATCTCTCAAATAGAAAATTGTGGTCCTTGAGTTTTCTTGGGTCTCAGTTCAGGTTTCCAAAAAGATGCTTGGTGTAAAACGTACACTGCAGTACTTCTATCTTCCTTGGCTATAGTTCTTGCTCAACCTGTTCCTCTTGGTGGCAGAGTGCTGGGTTCTCTGATGATAAGTATCTGCTTAGGCTACCCAGGCTCTGGTGCCGACAAATCATTTGCTTTAAACCCCTGTGTCTGGGTTATGCCTTTTCTATAACATGTCCCCTTTGTCAGTTGCAATGCTGGGAAAAAGGGCCACTTGTCAGAATTCTTGAACCTTCAGTTGCGTTTCTTTTGGTTTTGCGGTTTAATGTTCATCTTCCCAGGGCTGAGAGCTATACCTCTACCTGACTCTGGGTTAGTGTGAAATTCAGTGCTGTGTCTTCTTTATGTGGTGAACCAATGTTCTCATTCCCCTCAAGCAGTTACTGAGGCTGCTCACTTGGGAATTTCAATCTCTCTCTCTCTCTCTCTCTCTCTCTCTCTCTCTCTGACACACACACACACACACACACACACACACACACACACACACATACACACACGGGCTACTTGGTTGCTGTCTATAATCTTGCTTACATAGTCTCCCTGCCTCACATGTATGTAAGACAGGTATGTATACATCTGAACTACAAGAGTAAACAGGAATATAATTACTTACCATTCAAATTCCGGGTTCTATGAAATCTTAGGTATCTAGTCAGTTTATGTAGGTAGAGGGGAACAGGAAAAGGGGGCAAGTCCTAATTCAGCATATTAGTGTGAGAGAGACATAGTGACCAGAGTGTGGAGCAGGAGTTTACCTTTTGTTTGTTCCGTGACCTTTGGGAACTTACCTGCTGTCTTTGGAATCCATTTCTTTCATTTGTGAAATGGTCATAATGACAATACTTACTTCACAGAGTTGTTTAATAATTAAATATGGAAAGAGAATGTGGGACACTTCTAGTGGGACCTAAGTAAGTTCTTAAATGTTAGCACATAAAATTATTAACACCATTCCTCTAAAACCTGCTTTTTCATGATTATCATAACCACCACCACCACGACCATCATTACTCTAGCTGGGACTTCTTTAAATACTGGATTTCTATCTACACTCAATTATTTCATCTTCCCATGACAGTATGTAATTTCTTTGGGGGAAATTTTTTTAACATAATAAAACCACAATTGTTACTAATAATATTAAACATCAGAATACTAAGGTACTAAGAGTTGCTTATTGAAACCAAGATTCCCTTCTAAGAAAACCAAAAACAAACAAGTTTCCAGAAAATAGTTTTAAGCTTTAACCATGAAACTGAATCTGTATAATTACAGAAAATTGCAGCAAAACATGAAATGGTATTATAAAACCTCTCTCTTGAAAAAAAGCCTCTGTGATAATATCCCTCCTCCCTGCCTCCCATCCAGGCCGCCTCCTTTAAGTTAAAAAATGCTAGAGGGGGAAAAAAGATAAGATAAAATTTCAGGCACAATACCTCAAATTAAATTATTAGGTATTGTCCAGGAATTAGAAATCTTCATTTTCTTATATGTGCTAATCTTGACAACATTTATAGTGTCTTCGGCAGGATATTTGGAAGTGGCCTCACTGAGAAGGATTGGAAAGGATGCAGTCTGTCAAAATGATTCTCTGAGAAACTGAAAATCAATAAATCGAAATAGAGAAAAGTGGATATAAATTTGGAACCCAAATTTTGAGATCCATCTCTTGGGAGACAGAACTGTGTAAAAATGACGAGTATTTTTCCTTTTTATGTTTTGATAGGTTATTAGAACCCTGAATTATTTTCTGTAGACTCTCTGGGCCATTGCTTCTCGTGTATGTGTGTGTGTGTGTGTGTGTGTGTGTGTGTGTGTGTGTGTACATTCATCTTTTTTAAAGTCATGATTTATTGTTCTTTTATTGACGGGTGAGAAAAATTAAGTTTTTGAATTAACTTTTCATATTAAAATTATTTTAAATTTATTGACATTGTGCAACCCAGAACAAAGATCTCTGAAATACCCTTTGTCTTACTCTATTTTCTGTTGTTGTCTAATTTATAAAGGATATTTATCTAGCTTAATGTTCTAGAGGCTGGAAGTCCAAGATTAAATGGGCTGCATCTGGCCAGGGCCTCCAGCTGTATCATATATGGCAAAAAAGTGGAAGTATAGCCAAGTGTATGGGGAAGAGACAAGTACCAGAGGCAATTTTGCTTCAGGATAGCCTGATTTTGTAGTTACTAATTCCTTTGCCTTTGGAAGGCATTAATCCCACCTAAGGAACCAATCACCTCCAATGGCCCTACACACTGACACAATGGCAAGCAGATTTCAATATGGTTTCAGAGGGGACAAAGAATATTCATACCATAGTACCCTTTAATTACATTCCCAAATATTGTCATTTTAGTACATGTGTTTGGCCAATCTCTCCCTCCATGTCTCTGCTCTCCCCCTCTGTGTTTCACACAATACAAATACATATATATACATTAAACATATTACATATTTTTCTAAAATATAGAGAATAAGTTTCAGATGTTATCTCATTACCTCTTAATACTTCAATGTATATTTCCCTAAAACAAGAACATTCTCCTACATAGTCATAGTTAAACCTTTAAAATCAAGGAGTTGACAATGATAAAATATTGCCATTTAATCCACATTAGGATCCTATTCCCATTCAAATTTTGCCAATGGTGCTAATGATAACATCTTTTGTGAAGTCTGGGATTCAATCCAAGATAACATATTGCATTTAGTTGACATGTTTCTTTGGTCTTATTCAATATGGAATAGTTCCTTAGTCTTTGTCTTTATGACCTTGATATTTTTGAAAATTGTGGAAAATTTATTTTGTGAAATATCCCAAAGTTTAGGTTCATCTGATGTTCTCTTGAGATTTGTGAATTTGGGGCAGAAGCATCATGGAAGTGATGCATTCAGGAGGTACCTGGTGCCAGTATGTTTCATTATTAATGTTTTATAATTTTTAACCCTTAGTTTCTTGGGTATTTTCCAGGTTTCTTCCTTGTAAAGTTACTTACTGAGTACCTGTACCTATTAATTATTAATTAAATAATTTGTGGGGAATCCTTTGACAGTACATGTATATCTTATTCCTTATCAAATTTTTACTCACTGTTTTTACCATGCTGTGTGTGTGTGTGTGTGTGTGTGTGTGTGTGTGTGTGTTTTCTGGGGATGGAACCCAGTAGAATTCTGCCTCTAAGTTACATCCCCACCCTTTTTAAAAGAATTTTATTTTGAGACAGGGTTGGTTAAGTTGTCCAGGCTGGCCTTAAACTTGTCATCCTCCTGCTTCAGCCTCCTGAGTAACTGGGATTACAAATGCTGACTTTTGCCTAAATCAGTTGTTTCTATAATAGTTGGCAAATGGTGATTTTGTAAGATCTCACATTCCTTTTCTGTTGTTATTCTAGTATAAGGTAGAGCTTTCCACCTAGATCTGATGTATCTACCTACCATTTATACAAATATTGACTCAAAATCCCATTTTTCTCAATGATTTACAACCTGCCATTGTTGTTATTGTTGCTATTATTGATATATTTTAATAGCTGAATTATCCCCAGTTTTGTCAATGCAAGCCCCTTCTAGCTGGCTTTTTTGTTCTTTTGACTTGTCCCCACAATTTTTTGAACATTTGCTTGTTTTTTGGCACTAGATGTTCCAGGCTCATCTTGTTTTGTTGCCCCACCTTCAAAAACAAGCCACATCCCCAGGACTCTTGATTTCCTTTGGTACAGAATGCTACTTAGAAATCAAGTCCTGAATACTTTGGATACTTGGTATCATAGTGTGGTTACATCTAGGCCCTTTCTGAAGACAGAGGTAGGGAATTCATGCATGGATATAAACAACCATAGATGGATAATTACAGCTTTATTTGTTTATATATGTTTAAAAATCATTATTATACCTGATACTTCCAATTTAGCACCACAGAGACATTTCAAGCATTCACTCTTTCCATGTTTGTAACTCCTCAATACTGAGAAACTTGCTTCCCGGTATTTTTTATTTCCTTATCTTTTCGGTACCCCCCAGGTAGCCCATATCTTGATGTGTAGACCTGACAATAGCTGCTATCCCCTTGACTGTGTCAACTGATTTCTGAGTTCCAACCAGGGGAATGGGAAGATCAGGTACTTTAGGCTCATTGTTCATTAGTAACATTTACTAGAGATAAGATGGAGAACAAAAGACCTGAAATATTAATAAAAAGTGTTCAGATGCCATCAAATATTAAACCCACAAAATCCTAAATATTTTGTTTGATGTATGCTAAATGCAACATTTCTCTTGCTATATAAGGCTCTTGGGCTAGTCAACATTTATATAAATTCCTGCCAGCTGTAAAAATAGCATTTAGCTATGTTCTGATAATTTCATAATACAATTTATCATGTATGATTGACAGATGAATTTATTCAGGCAAAACATACGATTTCTTTGTTGTAATTATTAAAGCTGGACAGTGTAGGGCATGCCACTTGCCACTGCTTCGCAGGAATGGGTAAAGGCTCTTGAAATTATTTGGTTCTTCTTTCTCTTCTAAAGCAAAAATGACATATGTCGTAAAGATAAAATTTGAAATTTCACGTTTGTCTCTATTTTTTTCAGAACGGCATCTTTCTTTCTAAGCATGATGTAATTTAGGATAGGAAGTGTCACCCCTAGGATATCTGTGATTAATTTTCTTTCTTCCTTTTCCTCTTCTTCCTCTTCTTCTCATTAGGGGTGAGATTCTCAACAGTTTTTGGTGGAGGATGGTACAACATTAAAGAAAAAAATATTTTCAAATCTTTCTCTTTCCATTTCTTCATTTTAGAATGATCAAGGAAATGAAGATGGGATATAGAAGCTTTGCTGAATAAAGAATTATAACACTCATAAGCAATTCTATGCAGACCTTCGCCTCTTTACATTACACTTAAAAAATTAGTATAAGTGATTATAAACATAACATAGAGGTTTGGTTATTGTCCATTATAATATCCACAAACTGTTACTTTAATTTCAATACTCAGGTAGATGGGGGAATGCATGTTGTAGAACTTTGCTAAAAGAGTCTTTTGGGAATAGATTAGTTAGTATTCAAAAAGCACTTGGTGATCTTTAAACAAAGAAGACTCCAAATTACCAATTGATTTCTTAATGGCATATGTTTTTGAAAGAGTCAATCTAGAAGTGTTCTATTAGTCAAGAAAAGGAGACTTTGGATTCAGGAAGGCACTCTTACAGATTGATGGAGAGGATTAGGTAGGAATATTGTCAACAGCTTTTATTTAAACAGATCATATTTTACTTTGCTTTCTTTACTAATAATATTAGTATATAAATTTATAGTGTAAAGTACTTTCATATACATTACCTTGTATAAATATGCATGGGAATATTTGCAATAGAAAAAGTAGGCTCAAATCTTGCAAAAGGTTAAATTTAAACAGAATTCTCAAAGTAATATGATAATTTTTTCTTCTTGCAAAATATGGTGGAATCATTTGTGTTTCTTAGAGTATAGCACATTAAAAAAAGGCTAACAGATTAGGTATAAAATTTTGCCAATTTAAAGTATGTGGCTATTTTCAATTATTTTTATATTAAAAATATATTTTTTTTCAATTTTGGGGATTGAATCCAGGGAACTCTGCCACTGAGCTACATCTCCAGTCCTTTTTTATTTTGCGACATGGTCTCACTGGGTTGTACTGTAACTTGAGATTCTTCTGCCTCAACCTCCCAAGTAGCTGGAATTATAAGCATGAGCCAATGTGCTCAGCTATTTTCAACTTTAAAAAAATATTTTAGTGAGATTCTTTTTTGTTGTTGATTATATAGATGGTGTTTTAAAGTGACAGAAAGATGAAATTGTTTTTGTTTGTCTATTTGTTTTTGTGATATTGGGGATGGAATCCAGGGCCTAGATCATGGTGGGCAATTGCTTTACCACTGAGTTACATCCTCAGCCCAACCTAGGATTTTTTTTTTTTTTTAATGAATGTTGAAGAAGCTTTTCCTGAGTAGCTGATCTTTTTGGCAGTCTCATTACTTTTACTTTTATAAATGAGAGTGAAAATTAGATTAAAACATAATGGAGATACTGTGCTCCTGGTGTCCAGAGAGCAGGCCAAGGTGTGGAGTTATTGAATATTTCATGGAGTCTGGTTCAGACTTGATCATCTTGGACAGTGGCTGAGCAGTCCTAGTGCAGAATAATTGGGTGGAGAGACCTGTAGGCAACATTTCAAAGAAAAAACTGTGGAAGTTAAAATTGAGGAGTTGAATCTATTTTTATTTCACTTAAGAATACCTGGTTTCCTATCCCCTGTGCTATAAACAAGAGGCTGCAAAGTTTTCCAATTAAAATGGAAAATGCTCAGTCTGGGTCTATGGGGAACCAAATAATTGGATGAGAACTCTTCTGGCTGTGGACCCCTGCCCACGCTCACTCAATACCCAGAATGTTTCGCCCATAACTGACTAAACATTGGGGTTTATGGAACATTAGAGATGTTTGAATGTTTCAGCTTCCAGGCAAATGCTTTCAAATTTTTGCCCAAAGTTAAAGGGTTGGCAGGGATCACTTTATAAATATCATCTTGAGAATCAGCAGTTCATCTAGTAATGATATATTATAGGATGTTAGTTAATAAGATTCCATAACACTGTATAATAAGATTACTTTAATGTAGTTATTTTGTTGTTAAGGACTAGGAACACGTGGATACAGATTTCATCGATAGAAATTCATACTGTCTTTCACAAAACAATCATTTTCTTGGAGGTCCTTGGTGATCAGACCACTTGAGTGTCCTACCAATTAAACCTGCAATTCCCAAACTTTTCAGTTCCCAGATTCCCTTCATATTCCTGAAATTTTTTCAGAACTCAACAATACATGTTGGTTGGGATGTGGGGACTGAAAATTGGTGCAACCACTCAGGAGCCTAATCTTGAATCAGAGGAAGAACAATTGAGGCCTCATTAGACATTTGCCATGCCTACATTAATTAAAATAGTATAGATGCAAAAGTGGACAAATAGATGACTATAAATAAGAAAGTATAGAAAAAATATTTACATAATACTTAAAGCAAATATGTCATTGTAGTACAATGAAAAACAATGTTCATTAATAAAGTTGCTAGATTAATTTAATATCCCAACTTTAAAAAATAAATTAAAAAAATCTTGACCTTTAATTCACACCATACACAAAAATCAATTCCAGAAAGATTATGAAGAACTAAATGGGAAAGCGGAAGCCATCTAGCTTCTTAGAAGATATGAGAGTATTTTTTGTTTTTACTTGAGTTAGGAAATTTTCCTAAATGGGATATATTTCCATCTTTTGTATATCAATAAGAAAAAAATAGCCAACAATATAGTGGGTAATAATTTGAACAAGCATTTTGTGAAAACTGCTATCTAAATGGTCAATGAGCATATACAAAGGTGCCCAGCACTTTTGGGTATTTGGGAAATGCATATAGAGCCACATGTATACCTTTATACATCCACAAGAAAGACTACACCTCAAGCCAAAAACAAAACAAAAGACCAAAACCACCACCAACAACAACAGCAAACAAACCCCCAAATCATACCATGATATACCAAGGATTTGATGGGTATAAATTTGTTGGAATTCTTGTAACTTTGATAAACTATTTGGCATTACCTTCTAAAAATTAAAAATCTGCTTTTCCTGTAACCCAATAATTTCACACACACACACACACACACACACACACACACACACAGAGTTATAGTTTAGCTGTGGTATCCCCCAAATCTCGTGTGTGAGGCAACACAAGAAGGTTCTGAGGAGAAATGATTGAGTTGAGAGAGTCTTAGCCTAATCAGTGAATTAATGCCTGATGGGATTTACTGAGTGGTGACTGGAGGAGGTGGTTGTGGCTGGAGGAAGTGGTTCATTGAGGTCGTGGCTATGGAATATATATTTTGTATCTCGAGAGTGGAGACTCTATCTCTGTCTCCTGGTCACCATGATATGAGCTACTTTCCTCCAACACCCTCTCTTGCCATGATGTTCAGCCTCACCTTGAGCCCCGAGGAATGGATCTGGCCTTCTATGGACTAAGACCTCTGAAACCATGAGCTCTCAAATCAACTTTTCCTTCTCTACATTTGTTCTGATCAGATCCCTTGGTCACAGCATCAAGAAGTTGACTAACACACACACACACACACACACACATATATATATATATATATATATATATATTCCTGCAGCAACCTGAATGAATCTCACAGATAAAAGATTGAGTGAAAGAAGACACAGATGAGTTCCCTCTATATAAAGGGTCTGCAGTGTGTGTGTGTGTGTGTGTATATATATATATATATATATATATATATATTTAATATTTTTATTTTTTAGTTGTAGTTGAACATAATACTTTCATTTTATTTATTTATTTTTATGTGGTGCTGAGGATTGAACCCAGGGCTGCATATGTGCAAGGGGAGCACTCTATTGCTGAGCCACAACCCCAACTCTGCAGTATATATTTATAATAGGTGAAAAGAGAAGCAAAGTGATCTTGGTAACAGATTCCAGAGTTTCTTTGTTGTGAGGTAGGAAAGGAGCAAGTGATAACTCCAGGGGGTTTTGAGGGAGGGTTCTTATTTTCAGGTGATGATCTATATCTGGATCATATGGTGGGTGCATTCCTTTTGGGGAGAGTCATCAGAGTATATATTTTAGGCTTGTGCACTTTCTGGTAAGCATGCTGTATTTCCACGAAAGAGTGAGCAAGTCTGTTATTATCTACATCGAACACAGGCATGCGTTTAGGACTGTCTCCTACAGAACTCATTTGTTATATTACTCTTTGTTTCAATAATATTCTCCTTAAAGATCCGAGGAATATAATTAATATGCAATTCCCTTGTGACAGGGCGGCTGGTACAGATAAAGAGAGCATTGGCATTCTGTGCCATCTGTGAATGGGAACAGATCACAAGATCCATTCCTTAACCTGAAGTGTTTGCCAGTCAGTTTGTTGACTCTTCTGAATCCCTAGTTCTGTTGTGGCATTGTGTTCAGCAGAACAACCTTTACCCCCAATGACTGACAGAAGGTGTGTAAACATTCCAGAGATGGGCAACTTTGCAAGGAAGACCATCAAATGGAATTTTGAAAGTTTAAGGGTGATGGTGGCTTGAGGTGCTCTCAAGGGGAAAACCAACAGATGGGGAAACAGAAGGTAAAAATCAGGCCCTAATAGGGATCTGTGGAAGACAGATAGTTATCCCTATGGACAGGAGGACAGACTAAAACGTGTGGCCTATATGTAAATGAGATAGGTCGGTTAAGGTTTAAATATGACGTATCCCCCAAATCTGATGTGTGAGACAAGACAAGAATTTTAGAGGTGAAATGATTAGATTGTGAGAGGTAACCTAATCAGGGGATTATCCACTGATGTGGATTAACTGCGAGGTAGGAGTAGGCAGGTAAGTATGACTGGAGGAAGTAGGTCACTGGAGATGTGCCTTCAGGGTTTATATTTTGTCCCTGATAAGTAGAGTTCTCTTTTGGCTTGGTAGTTGCCGTGTCCTGAGCAGATTTCCTCTGTAACACCCTTCTGCCATGATGTTCTGCTTCACCTTGGACCCAGAGTTATGGAGTCAACTGACCTTGGACCGAACTTTTGAATTGTGAGCCCAAATAAAATTTTCCTCCTCTAAATTGTTCTTGTCAGGTGTTTTGTTCATAGAGATAAAAAAGCTGACCAAAACAAAGTCATGTAATGACTTCAGGGGAGTTGAAGTGAATGAACAATCCATTCATTCATTCAACAACTATTTACTGAGTACCTGCTCTTGAACAGGGACTGTCTTAGGCATGAGTGATGATTGAGCTGCCTTTTAGAGACACAGCCTCACAGGGGCTATCCCACAGTGGACATTTATGGGACTGATTTGCTTTAGCATTTGTTTTTCCAAGGATACATTTTTCTCTGCTTAATGAATATATGATTAAAGTTACCTTTTTTTTTTAAAGAAAAATAGTCTTTATTTATAAATATCATTTATTGCTGACTTGTACAGAAAGTCTGGTAAGAGAGTTAAGGAAGTCACGACTGATTCATCCACACTTCTGTCTGGTGCCTCTATAACCAACATTATGCATTTGTAAGAAATTTGGGCAATAAATAGTAACCAGGAGTGCATAAGCTTATACGTGACTTGTACCAATGCCAACTGAGTGCAAGCTTTGCCTATATAGTACAGCATGAATTATTCAACAATTCTATGTTAAATGGCCATTTTTGGAATCCAATCTATGTATTTGAAGTTTTTGCATTTTAAGTGTTAGACTTAATTTGTGCTTATCCTGAAATTATAATTGTCATTCTGACATGCTGCCTTTAGCAAAGCATACTTTCTTATGCATGGGAAATATATTTTAGAATGATAGAATGACTCTTTTAAACACGTACATGTGCACACGCACACACACACACACACACACACACACACACACCCCCCACACACACTAATTGATACCATATAATCATATTGTGGCAGGCTCTGAAATATTTTCATCATTCCTGAAAAATCCAGAAATCTTTTTACAGAAATTACAATAGTAAGTAAATATTTATGCAAAAGATGTGTAGAAGTGACTTCCAACCAAAAGAGACAGTAATTAGCAACATAAAGTAATGTCCACAGCTAGGCTTGCAGCCAGGCAAACTGAATGTGCAAAAGGATCCGGCAACTTGTAATCTTGGGCAATTTACCTAACCTTGCTCATGAGGCTAAAAAAGAAGACTCTGTTTCCTTCTATGTAAAATGGGGATAATAATATTGCTCATCTCCTGGAGTTATCGTGAAATATCAATGAGATAAAAGTATACGGAATTCTAGTCACATCAGGAACATTAAAAAGAGGACTACTATTTTTCAGAAGAAACTTCTATACCAACCAGATTTGTTTTAATGCTGTCTGCTGAATTTGAGTGTTTCTCCTTAAAGTCTGGTTATGATGAAATAGTCCTGAAATACTGTAGGACATGTTCATAGTTCCCAGAGAGGATGGAAATTCCTGTTGCCACATCCCCTCTCCTGGTCTGTATCGTCTTAGGTGTCTCCGAGAATCATGTTTAAAATAGAGAGAAGATATTCTGTGCCATGATGTGGTTTATTTGATCACCAAGTGAACCGATGTATAGATTGAAATATCAAAATACACTCTCCATTGATGTCATTGGTAGTGAAGCCTTGATCTTCTTAAGAACTCGTTTTACGTATACTTTAAAATTTAACCATTTATTATGATTGGAGGTCTGTAGTTGAACTATATGTAAAATTTAGTTAAGTTGTAATTTTCCTGGGGCTTAATTACATAGACCCAGTACACCACTCCATCCTATTCCTTTTCATTTGCATGTTTAATTTGAATTTGCACCAAAGATGACTATTTCAATGCTAACTGAGAAGGAGAGTGGGAGTCTATCCTTAAAATGAGTTCTTTTAAATTTACGTAAATACTTCTATCTCTATAGTTTCTGGCCAGGCTTTTCAATCTAATTCCCCCTTTCCTGCAGTAGGAATTCAAACAAGGTTTCCTCTTCCGAGGTGAAGACTGCTCTTCATTAAACCATCCCTAGAGCCCCTTTGGTAGTTGGTTGACAGCTGGAAACAGCAATCTCTCATCCAACCCAAACAAGGGGGATGGAGGAATGATTCAATAACTTTTCTCTGGCTTCTTTGAGAGGATCTTTGTGCCAGCAAAGACACTATATTAGAAATATTGTCATTCTTAGGTTCCTCAAGTTTCCACTTCCTTCTGGTAAATCAACCATAAATACTATTTGTATTACAGTCCAAGATAATATGATTATTAGCAACACCTGTTTGCTTTCTACTATTCAGCTTATTGGAAAGTGGGACAAGCAAAAAAAGGATGCAGAGAAGTAAATTGTCTTTGAAATAAATCTGACTTTCATCTCACCAAACTTTGCCAAGTATGGTATATTCTATCTTTGGCTCTTATTCACCTCAAGTTTTCCTTGCAGTATGAAGATTAGCATTTGAAATGCTCTTTGAGTGACACGCGGTCAATCCTGGGATCCAACGTAGCTTTGATGTTTTTCAGGAAAATGTTGGAGTTCTAGTACACTATGGTTTCCACAGAGCATGAATAACTTCAACTCCAGAGAACCTGTGAAGAAACTCGGAGAGAAATTAAATATAAAGCAATCCCTTTGATAAAACAAAAAGAATTAGCGTCTTTCTTGAGGACTCATCTGGAAAATTCTTCAACCTTTTTTCTTTAAGATGTATGTAGGTATGAAATTCAGTTCTTATTTCAAATGGAACATTTATATGTCAATTGTGAGAAATATGTAGAGGGGTACAGTTGACTTTAATATCTTACTGAGCAATGTGACAAGAATTTGAAAATGTACAAACTAACCACAGGATGACCTTTCAAAACTGAAATGCAAAGGTGTGGATGACATTTTCTCATTCAATTACTTATTTCAAAATCTAAATTAAAGCACACACAACACCAAATTAAACGTCTCCTCCCCAGAGTGAATATCCCAATCATTTATAACTAAGCAACTTAAACATCCAGTAATCAACAAACATTAACATGTAAATACTTTGTTTTAATAAGCCATAAACACTAATAAGCACATGGCTGAAATTACTCCTGCTGAAATTCTTTATCTGCAACCCAAAACATCAAATAAGGGCTGCAGAGAAAGAAAACTGTTAAATTTGATTCTGAAAACATTCATGTGAGTTTGCATAAATCTTCTTTATTTTCTAGTGGATTTTTTTTTCCAAGATTTTTTTTTTCCCCCTGCTAGGAGCCTTATGAAACTGAAATGTCAAGTGAGGGTTGCTTTATATCATGTTCTGTCAATCAAAGGAAGGGAGGCTTTATGCATCTGTTGCTAGTATATTGGCACTTTTTGAAGAGTGTTTCGGTGGGAGCGAGAATAAATAAAGATCCTTCAGGCACTTTCTCATTTATGGATGAGGAATCAAAGCAGTCTGAAACTTCATTTTCAGCCTGATACCCTGAAGATTGTTGGCTGATAATTCTGGATGGAACAGCTTATCTTGGAGGATTAGGGAGAACATGGCCTGCCTATTACTTCTGGCTTCAGCCTATTCAGCTGGGTAGACTTTGTCACACAGTATCTGGGCCTTTACATATGTCACTAATCTTATCTATATCTTTTCAGCCCCTTCTGTTGGAGCTGCGGTTTCCCGCACCTAAACCTCCCATTTCTTCATTACACCAGCTGTATAGGCATTAGCCTTCCCTAACAGCCTTTCTGCACCATGTCATTCAGTAATGGTGAGTTCTGCAGACACTCGGCTTTCATGAGCAGGCTGGGGTAGGATTTTATCCCAAGTTGAGACTTTCACATCAGTTATATTAAAAAACTCCCTGTAGTCCCCAAACAAACTCATTTTCCCCCTTTACCAAATCCGCTTAACAAAATGAAATAATCTCCACAATATGTTATCTTTGCAACCATTAAAGATAACATGGACGTCTACCCTGCATGCCTGTGTGCATGTGCCAAGCTGTCACTTCTCCCCCAGAAGTGTGAGGCAGTCAGTCACCCATGCAATATTAAACACCTTGCATGTATTAACACATGACATATTAATACAAACATGATTTCAAGACTGACTGTCCTCAAGATGTCTATAATCCAGTGGGAAAATGCAAACTCACATAAAATAACTATGATGCATATTAAAAATGGACCCAAGGAAGGCACATCAAAGTGCGTGGATAGTACATAAAGGAAAGATAAACAAGCAAGAGGAAGAACCTGAGAAGACTCAGTGAAGGAGGTGGCATTTACAAATAAATGGCAAGGATCTGAAAAATTTTGATGGGGTCAGTAATTCTTCCAGTGCCTGTTTCCCAGTAACTTTCAGAATATAAGACACAAACAATAATGAAGTTAGTGACTGAGGCTGGAAGAAATATGTGTCAAAGTCCTTTCCTTTCCCATCAAATATACATTCTCTGCTTTACTCTTGAATTAACCCCATATTTACCTGACCCACTTCTTCCCGGAATACAGACCACATTTGTTAGTCACCTTCCTAGCTGCTGTTTAGCCATATAGCTCCATTCTATCAGTGAGAGGCAAGTGGAAGAAATTGTTTTTCAATTCAGAAGTTGAGCCTTTCTCTTTCTCTTTCTTTTTATCTGCCCTTTTGGTTTATGGAGTACAAGTATGAGAGCTGGATCTCCAGCAACCATTTGGCACAGGAGGATAAGGACCACACTCTAAAAGATGGAAAAATGAGAAGGCGGTAAAAGCTTTGGTCTCTGGCCATGGAAGCTACACCAGCTCTGCCCTGTTGTTCTCCAGCCTGTTTTTTACACAAGAGAGAAGCACACGATTACAGTAGGGATGATGACCTTTTTTTTTTTGTTGTTGTTGTTGTTTGTTGGTATTCACTGCCACCATTTTAACTAATATATTTTATACCCACTGCTATAATCCTGCTCTTATGAGTGCCCATTATGGGATGATATCTGATTACATTTCCAGTTTCCCAGTACTGCACTAAAATGACACGATGCATTATCTATAAAGTGTTCATTGAGTTTTTGCAATGTTCATGACATTTTTTTTTCTAGGCAAAATGACCTCAAACTTGTGGGGCCTAAATGTGCTTTTATAAAACTTAGTTTTACTTGGAGGGTTAAAATATGTTCACTTATAGATAATTGATCATACAGAGTCATTAATGTGAGTATAGTAGGAGGAATAAAAGTCAAGAATAATAGGAATTGAAAGGAGACAATGAACACTTAAAGTTGGAGTAAGATTGCCAGGTAAAATGTGGGATACTCAATTTAAGTTAAATTTTGGTTTTTAAATAAATGATTAGATTTTTAGTTTAACTGTATCCAAAATATGGCATAGAACATATTTACATTAAAAAAACTATTTAGTGTTAATCTGAAGTAAAATTCCAAATTCTAATTCAAATTCTAAATGTTAATTGTCCTGGATTTTGCAGGGGACATATTTCTTCAAAAAATTATTTATTGATTTGCTGAAATTCAGACTTAGCCAACCATCTGCATTTTTATTTGCTAAATTATGATAACTTTCAGCTGTGAACCTCTGGTATGTCTTTCAGAGGAGGTGGCAGAGGGATGAGTGCAATTAACCACGAGAGAGAAATAGGTCATCCTTTCTGAAACGTGGTGCACAGCTGTGGGCCAAGCCCCAGGTCAGAATGCCAGATACACATGACTTATTATAGTGTCAATTATACTCAATGAAAAAAAAATAAGACATATAAAATATTATACTGAACATTGAGTGGAATGCAAAATTTGCCTGAATTTTAGTATGAAGCAGGAGCCCTCAACCTTTTTCAGCACTTAACATTTGGAGCAGAATAGTTCTTTGTTGTATGGGGCTCTCCTGTGTGTTTTGGGATGTTTAGCAGCACCCCATCTTTACATCTTCCTACTAGATGTACGTGTCCAGTATCTCTAGACATTGCCACATTCCTCTGGGGTGGGGTGGGGGAAAAATCACACTTGCTTAAGATTCACTGACATAAGGCCTGACTCTTCCAAAAATGTTTTTGTGATTGTGGTGGACCATATGTGTTCATTCTCATTACTGCACAATATTGACCAAAGAGGACATTTATGATGGTGACAGAAATAAGCACCTTAGTGTCTATTTAAGAAAGAATTTTAAATTTCTAGTTCATACTCCCCCCCCCCCTAATTTTACAGACTGTAAACTCATTGAGGCAAGCACAATTCATCTCCCCAAACACCTAGACCTAGCACACTACACATGGCCCGTGGATGTGAACTGAATTGAAGTTTTTAGGTTCTGTTTTGAGAATTCCAGGGATCAATGATGACAGGTAAGTGGATGGGAAGAGGTTTTGGGGAGGGTGGCATTTAAAATGACCTCAGGTAAACTGCTGGGGAAGGGCTACACAATCAATACTAGTAATACTTAGGGTTAGTTTCAAGAGTAGGACTTCAACTTTTATATTCGTTGTTTTTTTTCTCTCTCTGGTTCCTGCATAAGAGAGAAAACATTTGACCCTTGACTTCCTGAGTCTGGTTTATTTCACTTAGCATGACGTTCTCTAGCTCTATCCATTTACCAGCAAATGACATAATTTCAATCTTCTTTATGACTGAATAAAACCCCATTGTGTATATATACCATATTTTCTTATTCATTTGCCTGTTTATGGACATGTAGGCTGATTCCATTACTTGCTATTATAAATTTAAATTGTACTGATCTAAAAAACTGATATGCATGCATCACAATTAGAAGGGAGACCAATGGAACAGAGGAAGGGGATTGAGAGGAAGGGAGAGGGACAAGAGGGGGAGGTTTGGGGGAACAAAACTGTCCAAATTATGCTATTTCCATGTACAACACACCACAATGCATCCCACTGTTATGAGTAATTATGATGCAGTAATTTAACAAATAATATTGATAGAAGGGAGACCAGTAAAATAGAAGAAGGGGATCAAGGGGAGGGAGAAGCAGAGGAAAAGGAGAGGTACTGAGCAATGAGAGTGATCAGATGATGTTATGATCACAATGCACTATTAAAACCATAAAAAGGAGTAGGACTTTAACTTGAATGCAATCTTCCAAATAGTTTCCCCAGAGAGTTTAATACATGCTGTTGGGAGTCATTGACTATTGTCTGCATTTCCTATTTCTAGTAGCAAATTTCTGGCCTCTCCCCAACAGTCAGAAGCACTCTTTCCTGGAAGCTGGACGCCTCTTCAATTGCACCAGCCCTCCATTACTTTGGCCTAAGGCCTCTATTTGTAATCTGCTGCCCACTCTTCTCTCCTGGAAACACACGCACCTAAAATAAAACTAAACCTCTAGGCCAGGTCAGCATACTGTCAAGAAAATAGCTGAAGTTTTTCACTCCAGGCTGCATAACACGTACCCCTTGGTGACAGGGGAATCCAGGAAAATGATGATGCTTCCAAAGAAGGGTGGGGATCCGGCTGAAGGAACATGAATGGTGTAGAGAGGTCGGACTGTGTGCGTCTAGGTGCGTGTTTCAATGACTGGGTGTGTGTGTGTGTGTGCACGTGTGCATGTGTAATATATATGTGTCTAATGTCTTTTTCTTATAACTGGTTTATTTAAGAGTTGTTCCCATAAAGATCATGAGTATGGAGATTGGATTTTGCTGGCATAAGACATCATGTCTGAAAAGAGTTCCTTTGGCTTAAAGGAACTTTATCTTTATCTTTTATCTGCTTATTTCTCAAGTCCATTCGTTCAGTTGTCTGTTCTTTCCATCCATACTTGCTTTCAGTCCATTCTTCGGCTACCACCATCACCACCACCATCACCATCATCATCATCATCATCATCATCATCATCATCCTTCTTTCTCTCTCTCTCCTCCTCCTCCTCCTCCTCCTCATCACAGACTGAATAGATGTTCTTGCTGCTTGGGACCACTGCTGTTTCCTCCTTCTTGCAGTCTTAAGTTGTTCAATGGCCTCTCCCCAGCAGTCAGAAGCAATATTTCCTTGAAAGCTGAATGCCCCTGTGGTTGCAGCAGCCCTTGATGACCACACTGAAGGTAGGTTCTCCTTAGCTCTTAGGAGGCTCCCGTGATAGCTTCTGAGACCCACCAACCCTCTTTACCTTCCAGACCCACAGAAGACACTGCTCAGTTTTTACTCAATACAGCTCCCCCAGCAACTAGTACCATTCAGTTGGAATTTATATTCTAGAGAAGTCTCCCTTGTCATCCTTGTTTGAGGTAAATGGAAAATGGAGAAGAGTGGGATGGGTACAAGAAGCAACCAAGAATGTGAGGGTACATGGAACTGGGGTCTTAACACTGAGGCTTAGAAGGTGAAACACAAAGGAAACTCTGGCTGTGAAGGAGGCAGAACTCAGACATTCATCTATAAATGAGTGTGTGACTGGATATGATTTGTGCTGTGAACACACATGTGTCCTCTTGTGTGACAGGGATAAAAGAATACACATGTTAGAGAAGGTAATAAATATTGACATAGTTAGAGATAATGGTAGACTAACAACGAGTTATGAAATATTGGCTTTCCTACATAAGATAATAATAATTATGGCCAGGTATATGAACTATTTTTTCTCTTTTTCCCATGCAGCATGACAAATAATGAGCAGATTATTAATGGTGTAACTTTGTTATACTTTTTATTTGATGACACATTGAATTTACACCATATGATTTCAAAAATTAGACACAAAAGGAGTTCATATTATGCTCATGTAAAAATCTTACTTACCTTACTCACTAGGTGTTGCCATGGGTGCAGAGTTCAAGGCCACCAATTTACAAGTCAGAGGAGACTATAATATTCTTATAAATCTCTCTCATAAAACAAGGGAGCAGAAAAAATGAAATCTCTAGTTTTGGGCAAGTTAGTTTCTCATTGTTTATTGATGAAATAACCACAATATGGTCAGTCTTCTCATTTTTATTGAAACTTCTTTTGGATCTATTTAGATTTTTCCTCAGCCCTTTCACAGTGGGACACTGATATCTTTTGGGGGCTAGCTCACTGTGATGCAAAAATACATTCAGTCTTCTCCATCCCCTTGAAGATAACAATACCAGGAGATCTGGGAAAGGATTTCAGTGTCACCCACAGGAATAAGTCAAGGTCACATGTGTCTCAATTCATAAAAATTCCTTTTTTTAAATTTCCATTTATTCTTCTTTCTTTCCCTTCAGACTCTTTCCTTTTTTTCTTTTCTGTTTCTTTATTTCACCTTCTTCCTTTCTCCTTCCTTCCTTCCTTCCTTCCTTCCTTCCTTCCTTTATTTCTGTTTTTTCTTTAAACTGGAATACTCATTTAACACTATCTATAGCCCTTACATTTAAACATGTCAAATATTCTTGGAGCCTCAAGAATTGCAGGCATGCCTGAGAGAGAGAGAGAGAGGGAGGGAGAAGGAAAGGTCCATAATAATGAATAAGATATGGGCTTGGTCTTTGGCCATTTTTTTGTC
Source organism: Ictidomys tridecemlineatus (assembly GCF_052094955.1). Classification (NCBI taxonomy): domain Eukaryota; kingdom Metazoa; phylum Chordata; class Mammalia; order Rodentia; family Sciuridae; genus Ictidomys; species Ictidomys tridecemlineatus. The sequence goes on from NC_135480.1 coordinate 133,255,454, forward strand.
GATTTACAAAACAGAAGTATTAATTAATATATACCATTATATGTGGTAAGTGGTAATATAGAGATATTGTGGGAAAATTAAAATTTCATTCTTCCTCCTTTTAGCCCAATTTCCCATAAGAATTTTCATGAAGGACTTTCCCACAGCTTTCACTTCTGGTTCACTTCTTCATTGCTCCTGGAATTCCGATTTTATTTGGGTCAATTTTATTAAATTATAACTGATAATTAATGTGAGTTAATCACAAAAATTCTATTTTTCCTTTGTAATGCAAGGATCTGATTATGTGGCTCAATTTAAAAGGGGTAGTCTAAAGTAGGGCTTCCAAGAAAGCATCTGGTTCCTGAGAAAGAGACTGATAAGAGGGAGGGAGAGTGTAGGCCAATAGTCTTTCATGATGACACTGATATTGCGAGGACTTGATGCTCCGAGCTATGGATCCTTGTATTACACCTTCAGATGACATGTAAATATGGCCAAGGTATCAAGAACAGAGGGATGGAAAAATCTGGATCTCTAATGACACTTAAACTTCTAAATGGACCCAGAAATCCCTATAGTCAGATTAAGTATATGATAAATTCCTTTATAGTCCAGGGAGGCTCCTTGAAGCCCAAAGCACTCCAAATTGAGATAGTCTTGTAATTTTCTTGCTAAGGAATGTTAGTAACACTGAACTGCCTATCATTTCCATTGTTTGATAGCAGGGATCTGTAAACTGTGTCCTGTGGACCAAATTCATCCTGTTTTGGAATGGCTTACAAGTTACTAATGGTTTTTATATTTTTGAATGCTTAAAATAAAAGTCAAAAGAAGAATAATGTCTTGTGTACATGAAAATGATATGAAATTCAAATGTCCATGTCCATGAATAAAGTTTTATTGGAATTTAGCTGCACTCATTTATTTATGCATTAGTGAAATCTGTTTTTATGGGGCTGAGTATTTGAGATGCGAAAGATGGGCTGCAAAGCCTGTTATATTTACTCACTGGTCCTTTATAGCAAAATATTTGCTGCCTCTGCTCTACCATGGGAATCTCCATTGCCATCTGTGTGATCTTGACTGTATCTAAGGCATGATTCTGTCTTTCCATGAGGTTTCCCCCACTATGATTGACATTCTTCTACTCTCTGAATTTTTCACATTTGTTCATTGCTACATTGAATTTATAAAGCACCCATAAGTCAAATAAATATTCACTTGATTTTTGCAAAATTTCTGTGAGAAGGAGGAGCAGAGATGATGGTGAGGAGGAAGACAACAACAACAATGATGACGATGACTTTAGAAAGAAGAAACTGATGCCAGGAAGCAGCCTGGTATCAAAGACTTTGATCTGAGTCACTCAGGAGCTGTGTGACTTTGGACAAGTCTCTTAAATTTTCTGAGCCTCAGATTGCTGTCTGTGAAATGTGGATAAAATTATTAAACTATTATGCGTCTGGTTCAGGTTCCCAGAAAGAGCTAAAGAATCCAAAGTTAAGAGTTGGAATCTAGTTGATAATCTCTACTGGTGTACAAATCTAGAGTTAGCTCTAACAAACAGCATTAGGAAGATAAATGAGTTGTGCAAAGATGAATAGCAAAATATCATGGAATGTCCATTTCTTAGGCTGGAACTGATAGAACAGGAAACTACTTGTTTGCTTGAAGAAGAAGTTAGTGTCTTAAGGAGAAATAGAGAGGGAGAAAGGGGGGGGGGGAGAGAGAGAGAGAGAGAGAGAGAGAGAGAGAGAGAGAGAGAGAGAGAAAGAGAAATACTGTGTTCTCTTTTAACCCAAGCATATATACCTCAGATATATTAACCAATGGTCTTTATTTAGTGATTTCAAAATGCTATGCATGGACGACCCTTCAAGGCTTTCAATATTCTTCCTTATGTGGTTTTTCTAATTAATAGTGTTGTGGGGGTGAGGGGAGAGCTGATTCCTTCACTGAATTCTTTGGCCCTGAAACCTTTTTTCTTGCCCAAACTACCTATCTGTCAGCCGCTGGCTCTCTCCTAACTCCCACAGCATATTTTGAAATTGCATATTTCAATCACCTATATGTGCTAACCAAAGCTGAGTAATGAGTGTCTGGAAGGTTTGCACAAGGTTATTAAAAGTTTCTTAATCTGCCACCAACTTCTCTTTTAATATTGTTTGTAGATTTCCTAAAGCACAGGAATAAATTCCCTTGACCCTCTTACTCATTAACTTGGAGAGTATGGCAGAAAATCAAAGGTACAAGGCTGTTAGGGTATTTGGTCCCTTTTAATAACCTCATGACTGTAGCATTGAGCAGATAAGGCTATCATTGCTGTTGATCAAAAAGACAAGAAAAGGCAACTACAGCAATAGATACATCATTATGCAAATAGTGGTTTTAAAATCACTGCATCTCAATTCATTTTCCTGATAGTATCTTTTAATTAGGGGACTTTTTAATAAAAAAAATATGGTAGAGAAAATGACAGCTTTAGAATGTCTTTATATGAAGGACTTTGTGTTGACAATCTAATGGGGGTGACAAGGGACTCACTGTAAAGTCATGTGTGCAGAGCAGGCACAGAGTTTTTGCTTAGACATTTCTATTATATGAAGAGAGGAACAAGTGAAATTAAAGTGTAAGACTGTGTTTATCTTTGAGCTTTACCACTTGTAAGCTGTGAGTAGTTGGAGTAGTCACCCAGTGTCTTTGGGATCCAATTTCCTCTTTTGTAAATTGTAAGTAATACCACAAAGTAAAGATTGTATCCATTGTTTCCTTGAACATCTACATTACATTAGATAATTTAGTTCTTTAAGTAACACTTTGAGCTATTTTTTTTTTTCATTTTAAAGGTGAGGAAAATGAAACTCACAGTTTGGCTCTTGTGCCCAAGGACACATGGCCAGAAAGTGCTGGAGTTGATAGAAATATCTGAGTCTGTATCACAGAGTTTGAGTGAGGGTCTGCTGAAGTAATTGTGTGTGCTTTTCCACACCAAAGTTGCCAAGCATCCTCCAAAGATTTTGCTTAGAATGTGAAAAAAGAAGGTGGTTTTAAAAGTATGCTCTAAACATATTCATATTTGGGGGAGTGACGGAAGGAAGGCTGTATGTTCTTCTAAATGTGTGAGTAATAAAGAATAAATAGAACATGTCCTTTTGGTTTGTTTAGTTTTCAAATCATTCCAGTGCAATTTGCAGTAAAAACTGCTTTCATTTTTAAGTGATCAAAGCAGTGCATGATCCAATGAGGTCAATAACTGCAACAAGCCAGAACAATGCAAACATGCCTAAGCTCCCTGTTTACTAAAGATGTCCACAAAGATAATCATGTGCACATCCTGGGATATTTAAAGAAAAATAAATACATGCAGAGGAAACCAGTTGGAAGATGACTCTGAGGCAGACAAATATCTAAAATTTGCAGTTGTCATTTACTGCCCTTGTTGTTTTAATTATAATTGGGAGGAGTAGTTGAAGTTTATTGTTTCATTTTTTTCCCCTTCTCTCTGGAATTTCTCTTGCTCTCTTTTTTTTTCCCCCTAAAGGGCAGTTTACTGCTGAGGAACCTAATTTTCTTTGAGTCATAGAGGCCTTTCGTGCCCCTGGGGAAAACTTCTGCATATTCACAAAACACTCTGGATTCTCACAAGTCCATTTGGGTGTCAGCAGGGCAATTGGACTCAGCCAAAAGGTTCAGGAGGCCACCAAGAGCTCAGCTCCAAGCACTTTATTTCTTAGTCACACCAAAGTCATTGGTTGCTGCCCCAGAACAAGGATAATGGCCGCAGTGTGTGCACTTGCCAAGTACAAACAATGCTGCCCTGTGAAGAATAAAGGCAAAAATTAACTTTTTGGAGGTTGTATTATTCAGAATTTTTAATCAAACTCTTTCAATTAGTTGTATTTTTATATTATCACATGTCCCTTTCAAAAACATTTTAATTCATAGAGTCTGTAATTACAGAAGTTTGGAATCTAATAGGACATTTGCGATTGCTTAAAGTCAGTAGATATAGAGAGTCAGTATAATGCACACGGTAGGTCCTCGATGATCACCATTATCATTCCATGCTACTACAACCTCTTCTATTTGGAGTGCAGGAGACAGAGAGTTAGAGATGAATGAAAGTTACAGGCTGCTGATGATAAGTGACTTTGGATCTGCATCTTTTGTTTGAGCATCATGTTTCCTACAGTATTTTTCACCCATAAATCTTTTATCTTAAAATCATCCTCTGAGGATGCCAAAAAGGAATCACTTTATGAAGGAATGTCCTGGGAAAGACCGGTCAGAGTACCTACCATTGATTCCCATCATTTGACTTCTGTGAGACCTTGCTGCAAAGACTCCCCACTGGGTATTCATGAGAACTAGGAGAGAAGAATGGTTAAGACCAGAGGGTCTGGAGTCCCATCTGATTCTTAGTACTGCCCACTTTCAGTTAGCTGTGCTAGCTCTGGGAAGATGCTGAACCTTGCTGTGCCTCAGATCCTTCCTTGTTAAAATGGGAAAATGAAGACTCTATTACAGGGTTGAGAGAAGGATCAAATGAGACAATGTAGAAAGCACTTAGCACAATAGAGCTTTCCCTACAGCGATAGGTTCTTCATCCACAGATCCAGCCAAACATGGCTTGAAAAATTTGAAACAAAATTGTGTCTGTTCTGAACGTGCACAGACTTATTTCTTGTCACTATTCCCTAAACAATACATTATAGCAACTATTTACCTAGCACTTACATTGTTGTCAGTATTATAAGTAACCCAGAGCTGATTTAAAGTATATGGGGTGGGGGGGCTGGAGTTGTAGCTCAGCCATAGAGCAAGCACTTGCTTCTTGTGTGTGAGGCACTGTGTTTGATTCCCAGCACCACATATAATAAGCAAATAAAACAAAGATCCATCAACAACTTATTAAAAAAATATTAAAATAAAAATAAAGTATATGGGGAGATGTACATAAGTTATGTCATTTTATAGAAGGGACTTGGGCTTTTTTATTTTAGTATCCTGGGAGTCCGGAACCAATCACTCAATGGGTACTGAGGGATGGCTGAATATGAAAAGTGGTAAAATGCTCATCAGTGGTAGGACCTATGGAAAATTACTCTGCTGTTACTTGAATCATTGTTTTAGAATAGCATTTGGTTAAGGTGAGTCTGTCTGTCCAAGGGCTTGTTCAGGTAAGTGCTGAGATCACCTCTTTATGGGGCGTTTCACCTGTAACCTGGTTTGTGGCATCTGTTTAACTGTGAGTGTCAGAGAGAATCTATGACAAACAGGATATGTTTTCAAATGCAACCAAAGCAGCTGAACAAATGAAATTAAGAAGGAGACCAAGAGCATTATATTTGGGAAGATAGCCACTAAGGCAAATATCCAGAATTGGGAGGAATTATTTAGGGACAGATTGAAATGGGAAGTCCAGAGGTAATGTCTCTACCATTCAAGACTGTTTCTTTTGTAAAGTTTCATTTTCATTTGTTTGTTTTTAAATACTTTTAGTTGTAGATGGACACAATACCTTTATTTTGTTTATTTAGTTTTTTTACGTGGTGCAGGGGATCAAACCCAATTCTTCTAGGCAAGCACTCTACCACTGAGCCACAACCCCAGCCCTATTTTTTTTCTTTCTTTTCTTTTCTTTTTTTTAACATAAGGGGGCTAGAATTTATTGCCTCATGTAACTGAGAAATCCAAGGTTTAGGCATAACTGTATTTCAGTGATCAAATAATGCCATTAGGACCTGGAGTCTTCTTTACCTCTACCTCCTCCTCCTCCTCCTCCTCTTCCTCCTCCTCCTCCTCCTCCTCCTCCTCCTCCTCCTCCTCCTTCTTCTTTTGTTTCTTTTGCTTCAATTTATTTATTTATTTTTAAAATATATGACAATAGTGGAATGTGTTGCACTCATTATTACCCATATACAGCACAATTTTTCACAACTCTGTATATAAAGTATGTTCACATCAAATTATGCCATTATACATGTACTCTTTTTTTGCATTACAATTCTTAATACACATATATACTACAATTTTTGTATCTCTGTATATAAGGTATGTTGACACCAAATTCAAGTCTGCATACATGTATTTTGTATAATGATAACCATCACATTCCACCATCCTTGCTATTCCCCTTCCCCCTCCCTTTCCCTCCCACCCCCTTCTCTATCTAGAAATAATCTTCCTCCCATGCTCTCCCTCCCTACCCCACTTTGAGTCACCCCCCCCTTTATCAGAGAAAACATTTGGCATTTGGTTTTTGGGGATTGGCTAACTTCACTTAGCACAATCTTCTCTAATACCATCCATTTACCTGCAAATGCCATGATTTTGTTCTTTTTAGTGCTGAGTAATATTCCATTGTGTATAAATGCCATATTTTTTTTTTATCCATTCATCCACTGAAGGACATCTAGGTTGGCTCCACAGTTTAGCTATTGTGAATTGTGCTGCCATAAACATTGATGTGGCTGTGTCCCTGTAGTATGCTGTTTTTAGGTCCTTTGGGTATAGTCTGAGGAGAGGAATAGCTGGGTCAAATGGTGGTTCCATTCCCAGATTTCCAAGGAATCTCCATACTTCTTTCTAAATTGGCTGCACCTCTATAAATTCTCTATGTTGTTTTCTATCTTCTGAATCTTATTTAGACAGCGCAGGCTCACATTCTCATAGCCCGAGTATAGCAGAAATAAAAACAGTCTCTTTTCTGTTTGCTCCAGAAGAATTTTGTTATTGGATTTGATTAGGGTTTGTGCCCACTGTTGATCCATTCACAGAGGCCCAGGTTAGATGAGATTGCAGTGGGCAGTGTTTCTGTCTCATGACTGCCCCTGAAGCCAGGTGTGGAGCTGGCCCCCCTGTACAAAGGCTGTAGGAAGGTGATTCCCCAGGGCAAATGTAAGTTCTGCTGTGAAAATATGTATTACGGACAACCCAAAATGAAGCATGTCCACTTTAGTGACCAAGTTGAGGGTAGGTGTACTAGTAGGTCTTCCCCTCATGGGACATGTCCATATTTTGTTTCCATTCATGGTCATTCTTCCATTTTTATATAAATGGACTCTTCAATTTATCTAGATCTCTCTATGGAATCTTAATTTTCCCAACCGTCAGAACTTCAGCAATCATTGTTACAATCTTTACTACTTCAACTCTTAATTAGCGGAGCTGGTGTGAGGAAGGAAGATCCTTAACTAGTCAGTAAACCCAGCTGGCCACTGAGTATTCATATCTCATGTTTCTTCATTACATACAATTGTGAAGCCTGAGGGAGCCTCAAAAATAGTAACCTTTCCTGATCATGTTTAGAATGGAAAGAGAGAGAGAGAGAGAGAGAGAGAGAGAGAGAGAGAGAGAGAGAGAGAGAGAGAGAGAGAGAGAAGAGAGAGAGAGAGAGAGGGGTGGGGGGAGGCAGTACACAAGTACACAGGGAAATTAAAATTTCATCTTCTTAACTAATAAGGTTTAGAGAGTTCATGTGTGTGGACTTACTGATTCTCTTCTGAATTGAACACACACCCTCCAACTGCAGACCTTCCTACAGGCAGCAGATCCTGCCCCACTAACACTTAACCCATGGAATAGTGCAAACAGATGGAAGCAGATTCTCTGTAGGCGGGCAAATCTCAAATAGAAAAAGAAAAGGCAAGAGACTGGCTTAAGAATCCTCAATCAGTCCTAAGCTCAATATTATTCTTATTCTTCCTAGATCAGGGTTTCTCATACTTGGTGCTATAGACATTTATGGTCAGATTAGTCTTTGTTGTTTGGGGGACTGTGCTGTACACCGTGATACTGTGCACTGTTAAGAGCATCTTGGGCCTCTATCTACTAGATGATAATAGTGTCCCTCCTATTGCCCAGTGGTGACAACCATCTCCAGATACTGCTGAGAAAAAAAAATCACTCCTGGTATAGAACCACTATCTTAGAGTAAAAGGGAGAGGCCAAAGTGTGTTATTTTATTACGGTTTTCCATGTAGATAGGAACATCAGAGATAGGAATAATATATAGTAATTGTCATGAACTAATTAAAACAAATAAAACCAAAACAAACCCACTTTACTTCTTTGTAAAGAAGTAAAAATAAATTTTTTTTTCTCTCAAAAATCAATTGTTAGTTTTTAGTTTGGAAGTGAAGAAATGTAAGAAAGCACTCAACAAATATTTACTGGGTATATGCCAGCATATATACCCAGGGTTGTCTCAGGATTGTAGTGGAAAGAAAAAAAGAATCAAGAATGAAAGAAATTGTGGCTCAGTGGTAGAGTTCTTGCCTAGCATGTATGAGGCACTGTTTTTGATTCTCAGCACCACATATAAATAAATAAAATAAAGATCCATTGACATTTAAACAATATTTTTTTAAAAGAAGAAATAGAAAAAAAAGAGAGGAATAGAGAAAGAAAGGGGGGAGAGAGAAAAAAAATGAGCAAATATAGGAAGAGTGGTAGTTGTCTGGGGATAGGGGAGAGAAACGGGGAGTTGTTCTATGGGTGTGAAGCTAATTATACAAGATGAATAAATTCTAATATGTGCATAAAACATGGCACCTGTAGTTGGCACTAAGATAGTGTATCATTAAAATTTGTCAAGAGGGTATATTTCATATTTCATGTTGTGTTCTTACTATGGAAAGAGTTAAAAAATTAAAGACAAAAGAATATAGGAAACTTAGAGGTAATGGACATGTGTGTTACCTTGACTGTGGTAATAAAGGGTATGTTATCATGGTTATATGTATATGTCCCAATTCATCAAAATATAAATGTGCAGTTTCTCTATATCAATTACACCTCAGTAAAACTTTAAAAAATAGGCCAGGTGGAGTAGCACATGTCTGTAATTCCAGCAACACAGGAGGCTGAGGCAAGAAGAGCACAAAATTGAGGTCCTGGAAACTTAGTAAGACTCTATTTCAAAATTAAAAGAAAAAAAATAAAAAGAGTAGGACACCTCTGGGTTCAATCTCCAGTGCTGTTAAACAAACACAAACAAACAAAGAGCTGTAAAAACTAAAGAACAATGGGCTTTTGGAAAATAACTAGAAGTTTTGGGGAAAATGAATATACTATCTATTTGGTAGTGACATAAGTAGATAACAAGAGACAAGAGCATCATAAATTCTATACAGGAACCAGGAAAATAGATTCATGAAACTATTCACAAAAATATGCCAGACAGTGCCAAAATTACTACTTGAGAGCAAGATTTAAATTCAAAAGTTTGAAATAATTATTACTTTGATATGAAATTATGTACAAGAAATGCATGACTCTTAACAGAAATGCATGTGCTCTATTCTCTGGCTTTTCTTACTGCAATTTGGGGGATTCCAAAGGTCTTTGCCTGTATGCTTCATGAATCTCCCGTGTGTGCTCTAAATACACATAATTATCACCACATTTTCATTTATTTATTATTAGGTTTATGACACTACTGTTATTTTCCCCTCACCTTTATTTATATTGCTTAACACCAGGGTTCAAAGCATCTCAATGATTAAAACCTCAACGTCTAGGATAAAAGAGATACCATATAATCCCAGGTGTCAACAATGTATTTTTAAGTCAGCAAATTACTCTGAGGTTTGTGGCTTCTAGCACCTTCTGAAGAATCTGGAAACCTGGCAGGGAGGAAGACTTTCGTTCTAAGAAAAACACTGATGTTGTCTTGAGACCTGCCACCTGAGGGAAAATGAAATCATAAGGCTTCTATTACCTTTCTTTTGTAATCTACAAACCCCTAGTGCTCTATTCTCTTGCTTTTCTCACTGTTTGGGATGGGTACTGTGAGATTGGTAAAAGTGATAACAATTGTATCTTGTATTTTTCACCTTTCTAAGTGCTATTTTTTTTTCTATTTGAGCTTCTAGACACCCAGGAAAGGGCATTATTATTGCTATTTCCTATAGGAAAAATTTGAAACCCAGAGATGTCTAAGAGTTCATAGAACTAAACAAGGACATATAACTCCCAAGGTCTGTTGTTCCCAGAATGCCTTCAATGAGCATTTCTAAGTACTTCAAGTACCAGTCAGCCATATTGAAATTCCATGACAAACCTGGATCATGTGTGGTTTAGAGCATTACCTAAGTGCTCCATGGTGAGGCCCAGAAAAGGGGGTGATGGGAACAGAGCCTATCACAAAGTAGGTGGTCAGCAGGAAACATTTTCTGTGTATGAATTCATGCATTTAATAATTAATTCGGTAAATTACTACGCATATGACATGCGTCAGTTACTTTCTAGGTACGCCAAAACATCCTTCTACAATCATCAGCCTCTTTATGACCAGTAGAAATAATTTTGGTCTATAATCTGAGTACATCAGAGTCAAAAGGAGGTTGTTTCACTATAATAAATTACCTGAGGTAGGGTAAGTTATAAACAGGTTTAATTACTTAAAATTCTAGAGGCTGTAGGTTCTAAAATGCACAGTTCTGGTGTCCTGGTGAGGGTTTCCCTGGCTGTGTCACAACATGGTGAAGAAATGAAAGGGAAGTGGCCCTGGGCAGAAGAAGCCAAAATGCATGGTGTGGCCTCACTTTATAATAATCCAGTTTCTTGGGAACTAACTCACTATCCAAGACCTACAGTAATTCATTCATGAAGGTGAAACCTCCTTGATCAAACTATCTTATACTGGATCACCACCTCAACACTACCACACTGGGGACCAAGCTTTCAGCCCATGAAACTGGAGAACAAACTTCAATTATACCCACACCAGAGCACTTACTTTGAAGCGCTTTAAGTTCATAAGCCTCACAGGGCATATGCATCAGGAGACTAGTGTGTGTCCCTAGGGATAGTGTCAAAATTTATTGCTGATTATAAATTGGTTTGTTTCCTCACTCAATCTAAAATCCAAGAGCAGTAGTGATTTTGACATTATATTTGTCAAAAGAATATTTAATATACTGGTAAAACAATTGGAAAGCAAATTTGGCACTATATGTCAAAGCCTTTTAAAAATATATAAACATTTTTACTTTGTTTTATTTTGCTTTAATTTCTGAGAATTTATCCTCAGGTAATCATTCTACATATGGAAAAGTTTTGTTTGTATACAATGTTAAGTTCTTTATTTACTAGAGTGAAAATTTTTTTATAACTTAGCTATTCAACAATAAGACAATAAATTATAATTTCACAAAGTGCGCTCTGGGGAAAACCAATGTTGTATGCTGTCCATGGTAAAAATGGCATTTAATTAACTTTGAGAAGAGGGCACACTGGAACTTCTGGAACTTCACTGTACGTAAAATGGCAGAGGAGTTGTTATAAAGTAATATCATTGACTTTTACCAACTAAGTATATTTCAATCTATTTATTTTTGGACGCCAGATTTTGAAGTAACATAAATAATATTCTATAAACTATTCTATGCCAAATAAATAAATTATAATCTACTTGGAAATAATATGCAGTCATTAATTATTATTTTTTTAAAATTTATTTTCTGAAAATGTAATGTAGAGAATAGGTAGGATAAAATATTAGAGTGTAAATAATTATAATTATGTAAAAATGCAAGTAAAAGAAGAAAAACAAACAAAGAAAAAAAGCCAAAAGGCACATACCAATATTTTTATGATAGCCACAGGTTACTTTATAGCTCTTTGTTCTCATTTTTTCTATTTTCAAAATTTTATTATCACGGCTAAAATACTTTAATGATAGAAATTTCTTTTTGAGTTGGGAATAAAAGGGAAAAACAAAGTTACAAAAAATACTTCTATCAAGCCAAAGTTAATGTATTCTAAAATATATGGATAATAAATTACATGATTAAAATTTAAATGGCCACATAGGTATGATCCACAATTTTGCTTATTCCTGGCTGAAGACAAGCCCATTTCAACCGATGACATTTAGATAGGATGTAGACATAAAGCTCAGTTGACAAGCGTAGTTTGATCAGATTAATGCTTTAGTGACTCTCCCTAAGTGGCTACACATTTATGTATATTTCATTCTCTTTCCTCTCCTTCCTACTCCTCCTCCTCTTCATCCATCTCTTCTTCTACCTCTTTCAGAATCAACAAGTATTTTTTACTGAGTGCCCGTGCCATGCTGTTTCCATTGGGATCCACTTGACAGTACTTATCTACTTCCTTGGAAGTGTGCAGCCTTTGTTTTAACTTTGCACATGTTTAGTACTTATAATAGAAAGAGAAAGGAACCAAGATGTTTGCTTTTTCTAGTGAGAGAAAATAAAACAAGAAGACAATCCAGAGGGAGCCATAGTGAGATCATCAGTAGATAAACATTTCACAAGAGAAATGATAACCACTATTATGAGAAGCAAATGCAGCATTTTTTTTTCTTGGCCATAGAACTTTAAAACAGTCTCTGAAAACATCCCGTTATCCCTCAGCTAGCAGACACACATCTTCCAATATTTGACAAATACCATCTTGAATCTTTCTTAGTGCAGGTGGTGCTAACTATGTCATGCTGTTACTCTCTTCTCAGTTAAAGTCGCATTTCTTTTTCAAATTCCTTCTGTACTGCCGAAGAAAACCTTAACAGATGGATTAGGGTAAAGGAAATGGTACATAATGAATCACATTTGAAACCCCAGCATGCAGATCAATATATAAATACATATAGTCCTCCTCCTCATCTGTGTTCAGGGAATTTGAGTGTTTTGGAGACTCAAGAGGCCAGGATCTTGCTATGTGCTGAGAAAGCTTCTCTCCGCAGCTGTGCCTATTTTCTTCAGAATGACTTTTCCCCTATTGCCATCAAGCCAGGGACGCACCAAAACTTTGTAACCTAAGCCCTCCGAACATGTGTCAATATCAAGGCCAGAATCTTTATCTTCTGTAACTAGGGATGGTTTCGGATGAAGCATTCTTTCTCCTTTTTTTTTCATGGGTATGACAGTGGATAAGTCAAAGTGACTTGGCCAAAGTCACAGAATGTATCTGCAATTTAAAGCCAAACTCCAGAATGGAAATTGCTCATTCAACTAAATTGAATTTCAGCAAAGCACATTGTTAATTTTTTTTTCTCCTAGGGGTTTACAGCATGCAATCAGTGCTTATTCTTTATTCTTCCAGTTCAACCTCAAGGTAAGTGATCTAGCAACTTTCCTTTATAAAATAGAATGAAAGGTCAAATCTTTAGGTATCTCAGCTCTTATGTTCCCAGCTTCCTATAACCTGACTAGAATTCTTACATAATGAATTTAAACAATAGATGAAATTTGTCATTACCAAATCTGTGTGACGTCTAACCTTGCATTTTAGTTTTGATAGGACAAACTTTTAGGTGGGAGCAGCTGCTTAATGGGTCAATTTGTAGAATCCCACAGCTTTTAATGTCGCCAGTGGACGAGTGTTTTCACACACCTCAAGTTTGCACAATACTTCATTCTTAGTCCAACAAAGGAGGAAAATGTACACGTGTATAGAAAAAAGCTAGTGCCATAGTGCATTTTTAATGAGTGGACAAAAAGAGAATTTCAACAATGACATAATTTGGTGACTAGCTTTCTTCAGTTCTTTAATTTTTACGTTTTGCAGTTAAGTAAATTCTTTCTTTGATATCACTTTTACATAGAAATTTTATAGCTGCTTAAAGAGGGGTGCTATAATTTATATTCTTGCCTTTTATAACAAATCATCTTGGAAAGTTAAGAGTATGATTTGTATCTAACTGCAACATGCCAGATGATTTCTAAGACAGGAGTGAGGCAGAAATTTGTCAGTTTCTTTATACTAGAAATTACCATACAGGCAAAAATGTCAATGGAGGCACACATGAGGAAAGCATTTGCTATGACTGATGGTTTTGAAGAAACAATCCTCATGTCATAGCAGATAAAGTTGTGAGAAATCTGTGACATCTAGGGTTAATGGTGAAGCTCAAGGTAGTTCTAGCTGTGCATGGTACCAATAGTTAGAAAAAGATTGAGATGTGCTAGAAGGTCAGGTTTTTGGATCATCATTTAAACACCTTCATGAAAAGAGTGGAAATTAAACAATCCATTAGAGATATGCTGATAATAGAGCAGATTCGTTCTCATCCCCAAACAAAAACTGAATATCATAAAGCTGGTAAGATGTTTAAATACACACACACACACAGAGAGAGAGAGAGAGAGAGAGAGAGAGAGAGAGAGAGAGAGAGAGAGAGCACAAAATTTCACTTCTATTTTTGAATAGTCTCACAAAGAATGGTATGGGAATTTGAAACAGAAGTGGTAGGCCCAATGTGATTTTGTCAGGCTTGTTTTCTCTCTCAGCTACTGAGCCATTCATTTCCTCCATCCTTTCTCAGAAATGCAGTATTTGGTTGAAAAATTATTCTATGTTCCCCAATAGAGAGACTGTTTTCCCTGTGGAAAGCAAATCTGAATGACATAGAAGATGTTCTTAGGTTGTCCAAGACCCTGTTCTTTCAAAGCCTGCTAAGACTGGGCACCTGGGCTAGTGCTTCTTTGTATGTCTGTTCAACTGCCTCCTTTACACATTTCAGATTCTGGAGACTTTATGTTGCATATTTTAAAACTAAATGAGAACAATTTGGGGAGGTGTGAGAAAACAAGTTGGTGGTAGTGATGGCGACTTACAGAATAGTGGAAGAAGAGCCGTGAGACATTTGCCGATTTGTAAATTCTAGTAATTGGATTTTTTGATGAATGGAAATATTTTTTTTTTCCAGGAAATACTTTTCATTGTGTTCTTGGGTTACAAAATGGTATGGAAAATAGGCAATGGAAATGTGGAAGTCGAACAATGGCAGTGCTACAGGTGAGCTGGTCATTCCTAATGATAGAATTGTTTCCATTGAAACTCCCAATTCCAGAGGACAAAACGTGTTGGTAAATGTGTAACTGACACTTCATAAAAAATGTGTACTTAAATGTTCTTAAGTTGTACCTTACTCAAGGAATGCAGTGAACACACCAATCAAACACTAGTTAACGCCACTAAGGGCTTTTATGAGTGTATATGATACGATGTCAGGAAAGGCCACTAAAAATAGTATAGAATTTGAAACTTAAAGAGAATGAATTTATAAAAATGAAAACCTTACAGTGGATTCCTAGGACCAGATCATTTATTGAACTTCTCTGAGACTTAGAGTTTTGGTAGGTAAAAGGAAACAGTGCAGTTTTTCTTCAGTATCCACAGAGCATTGGTTCTAGGACCACTCCAGATACCAAAATCCACAGATGTTCCAGACTCTTGTATAAAATGGCACAGGATTTTCATATAACCTACACATATCTTCCTGTATATTTGAAATCATCTCAAGATTACTTATGATACCTAATGCAATGCAAATGCTATGTGAACAGTGGACATATTGCATTGTTAGAGAACAATGACAAGAAGAAATGTCTGTACATGTTTAGTACAGGTGCAACCTTTGGAGGCATAACTACATGGTTTCTGATGGTGGTTGAGTGTATCAGCAGATGTGGAACCTGTGGCTCTGGAATATAGAAATATAGGGGATCAGTTGTACTTCCCTTATATATAAGAGAAGCAAACTAGCAAATAAAGTCCAAGTTTATAGCATCTGTGATTTTCACTGTGTAAATACATCATGGTTGATGTCGGGTTTCCAATATGACATTACTGAATGTAGAGGGGTGAAGAGATGTGCAGAACATGCCTTCTGTAGTATTTCCAACAAACAGATAACGACAACCCTAAGAGAATAGGTTAAGTTACAGTGTAGCAAATAGTTACAGTGTAGCAAATTATTTGGGAACTAGTGAATTTTGAAAATTTGAACTTTTAAAAAATATATAATTTATTTAATTTTCTTTAAATAATGGGTATGTTTAACACCTGCCTCATAAAATTTCTGAAAAATGGACAATTGTGGGGGGCTAGGGTTGTGGCTCAGTGGTAAAGCTCTTGCCTGGCATGTGTGAGGCACTGGGTTTGATCCTCAGCACTACATTAAATAAATAAATAAATAAATAAATAAATAAATAAATAAATAAATAAATAAATAAATAAAGCTATTGTGTCCATGTACAACTAAAAAATATTTTTTCAAAAATGGATGAATGCATTCTGTGAATCCAGAACAGGCTCCAGGATTCCACTAGTTCTTTCTCAACCCCTGCCCCCTCCAAATCTGATGTCTAAAGGCGCATCATTGTTGGCTGCTCAGAAGTCAGGCTTGTTAGGCCTGGTTCACATATGTTAATACTTATACAATTAGCTTCTTCAGTTTTAAAGCAACAATCCCTGTAATTCCTTCAGGCTGTCCTTAAAATTCAAGGTCTGCTAAACCCTACCCAGATGCCAACAGCCAATAATTTATGACAGGATTAGGGATGAGAGTGAAGAAAGGTTGCTTGTTAATTATGATTGTGAAGACCACACACACTATGAAAAGCAACATTATGTACAAATGAAAGGATTCCCAGTTAACCCAACTTGGTGATAAGCAGTCAGCATTTCCTCAGCTCTCTGCAGCTCCACCTAGGAGCTTCCTATCTCCCTTTTTGTCTAATCAAAAGCTCATTAATGAAATATCTTATCAAAAATGCTAGCAACTGTGGGGTTCTTAGAAACCAACAGTTGACAAAGGTTTTACAGTACCATGTCATGCAGGCTGTTAAAGAAATCCAGCCCTGGTGATAATGTGTATATTCATTCTGTGTAAATGATTAAGTTCAAAAAACTATACAATGAATCATGGTAGCAAGGCCAGGCTTGCTTTGATTAACTACACTGGTATAATGAAACCCAACAGAGCAATCACTGAAACATTTAGCTCCAAATGTAAATCTTCTTGAACTCTGGCAAAAAAAAAAAAAAAAAAAACCATGTTAGGCAATGAGAGAGGAGGTGTATAATACAGCCATATTTCACATAATAAAAGTGGAGGCAGTTGTAAAGAAAAGGGAATGTTAAAAAGTTGTTATGCTGTGTTTGGCAAGAATGAGTCATTTTAAAAGTGTCAATCACGGTAATCCAACATATTTTTAATCTAAAGGTCAATAGAAGCAGTTTCTAAGGTAGTACAATAGTTATGCCAAATATGAAAGCAAGCAGTTATAAGATGATTTCAAGTGTTAATACTGTACCATAATATGTCTTGGAAAATTAATCTCAGCTCTAAATTGAAGAGCATGGATTGATCAAGGCGGAAAGAATTTTATTAAAAATGTACTGAATTAGCTGGCAACACTGTCTTTCCTACCAAACTGCTCTGAGCCATTCTTACAATTCAGACATGGCTGAGCAGAGGCCGAGTGGTGTCTCCTATGGTGTAGTAGTTATTTTGGGAGAAGTAGGTAGGGCTTCATCTGCTAGTGTCAGAATGAAAACAGTTTCTATTCAATTGCCTACAAGTCATCTTTGTGAAAGCAAGAGACACATATGCCAATGAGACATAAGTCAGTGATCTATGACGGAACAGCCAGTCCTTCTTCAACACACACAACTGTTTGAGTCTCCATGTTCATTCAGTTTTATCCTTGAGTAGCTTTCAAAAGAACCTCAAATGTGCTTAGGTTATGTTGTACACTTAAGTATCAGAAATATCCCATGAAGAATACAGAACAGTAAAATTATGTTCTATCTTTAAAGTTCATGGGAACATGTGGTCTTCCTTATAGAGCAAGCAATTGCTACCTTGGCAGTATTGGACTTTCATCTTGTGGGTCTTGTATGTACAGATTAAACATAGGAGAAGTTTTATAAGGCCATAGAAATTGTGTTAGGGAAAACAATCCTTAAGAGGTCTGAGCCATATAAAAATCACTGGACACATCCAGTTTCATGATAGAGCTATTCCCAAAGTTATTATATTGCATAACTTAATCTGTATTATTATGGAGGAATTTGGGCCCAAACATTGCTGCAGATTATAATAATAATTCTATGTGCACACACTCATGTTACATAAAGCCTTTCCCAGAACTGGTTATAGACGAGCACTGGCATATTCTGTTAATCCTCATAAATCTAACTAATAACTTCTTTCTGTTATTTCATATTTAAAATTATCTTGTATGTATGTATATATATACATATATGTATAATTATTAAATTTTATATATACATATGTATATGTATACATATATATATATATATATATATATATAAAATTGTGTATGTATGTATCTCACTCTGGTAACCTCTTTAGAGTATAGTCTACATAATTTGTCAGTTAACAAATATTTATGGAGCTTTAATTGTATTTCCAGAAGGCTTTTGAAAACAAAGATAAAGAAACTACTCTATCTAATTCTGTCTTTTTCCTAGGATCCCTGTCTATGGGAGATAATTATTATGCAGAGATTATTATAAATGCCCCCACAGAGCACAGATATTTGGAATCTCTGGTGCTTCTTGTTTTTCCTTTTTTTTTTCATTTATTTATTTCCTCCTTAAGTTCCTAAAACATGTCATTTACTTCAAAGTGTCAGCCTCACATCCAGTATTTCAAGTAGCTAAATGTATCTATGTCATAATTCACCTACCAGTATATTGTATTTAGTGGTGTAGATATACAGTTTACTTTGTTTTTTAAAAACTTTTTCTCCACATGAAAGTAACATATAAGTAACACACACTGATATTATAAAAATTGCAAAAAAATCAGAAAACAATGAAGAAAATAAATATTTAAACTCATCTTACAGAGAAAACCACTGTTAAAGTTTTGCTGGTTTTTTTGGGGGGGGGTGTTTTAAATAGGCACACATAATATAAACACATTAAAAATTAAGTCAGAGTCATATTTGCAAGATGTCCATAAAAACAAGTGAAAAAAGATATTACCTATATGAATATTATTGTTGACATTATTAAATTTGTGGACAAAGAAATGTTATGAAAACAATTCCTAGCTGAGTGCTGTCTGCCTTGTAATGCCAATAAAATCATTGAAATTAAAGTAGAAGTTATTGAAGTTATTGGAATTAAATAGAAATTAAAATAGAAATTTATCCCAGACTCTTAAAAAACAGCTGGAGGACAAGACCAGTCTTCCTTATCTTCTGGGGAAAGCCTCACTTTAATGGAGCACAATGATAAGAGCTCCATCGAGCTTTCATGATCACTTTGTGGATCAGAGTATTTACGGACTTAAAGCACAAGTGCTTCTGAGCTGCATGCGTCCCAAAGTTTCTTTTCTAGAAACTTCTATTAAAAAAAAATGCTATTACTTTCTGAGTGGCTATACTTGTGACGTTTTGTGCCATGTTTTCACTGGACCTGATAAGCATTACAAATTGGGCATTAGGAAAAAAAATTTAGCATGAAGTACATTCATGTTAGGTGCTATTCTCTTTGTGTCAGGTGCAAATTTTATATGGCCAACTCATCAGTGCTATAGAAAAGGATATGTTTCAATAGAATGAACCTCTTCTCATCTGTCAATTTGGAGTAAAAACTCAAAACAATGACAAGTGTCTTGTGTATAGGCTGATTATCTAAAATGTGAACAAGATACAAACTTGACCTAGTTACCTCTGTAGTGCTCAAAGAGCAATTTTAGAAAGTGAAGTCACATATCTAAGAACCATTTTATTTGCATGATTTTAAAATATATATTTCCTAAATTATATATGTATATATAAAATATAAATTAAGAGAGGATTCAAATATACATAAAATATATTTGAATGTATATTATATATGTATATATATAACATAAATTAAGGGAACATTCAAATATATTATATATGCTCTCAATTTATTTTCCTTGATAGTTCAGTCAGTTCTCTCCCACTATAACATAGACACATATACTTTTGGAAAACAAGGAGAATGGATGTCACTCTGTAAAAGAAAAGTGTATGAGCAGCTCAGGCAAGACTCTTTCTTCCAGCCTATTGATTTGAAAAGGGCAGACTGAGAAAGTGGAGGGATTGAGTCAGGATGGCTCCTAGTCCTCCTATCTTTATAGCTTTATTGGATGGATTGAGAAGTCTGGTTTTCTCTTGAGATGTGGGAAACACTAAACAAAGGTCAAAATTTCTCTGTAGTGGAGTTATGTGATCCTATAATAGAAGGTTGGAAAGGAAAGAAATCAAAGAAAGGAAGAACATTCTAGAAGACTAATAACCACAAAGAGCATGAGTCAAACCTGAAGAGGCTGCTTCAATATTGGATTGGACTAGATTTTAAAATGAAGTAGACTACAGTTAGTCTTTCCTTCTCTCAGTACTCATGAAAATCAAAATCATAGCAGTATTAGAAAATAAAAATTTGCA
This sequence comes from Ictidomys tridecemlineatus, assembly GCF_052094955.1. Classification (NCBI taxonomy): domain Eukaryota; kingdom Metazoa; phylum Chordata; class Mammalia; order Rodentia; family Sciuridae; genus Ictidomys; species Ictidomys tridecemlineatus. The sequence continues at coordinate 133,275,646 of NC_135480.1, forward strand.
TTTTCCTCACATCTGTGTTTTCACTCACAATTCACATACACTTTTTTTTTTTTTTTTTTTTTTTTTTGGTCCTGGGGATTGAACTCAGGAGCACTCAACCACTGAGCCACATCCCCAGGCCTATTTTCTATTTGATTTAGAGACAGGGTCTCAGTGTATTGCTTAGTGCCTTGCTGTTGATGAGGCTGGCTTTGAACTCATGATCCTGCTGCCTCAGCCTCCTGAGCCGCTGGGATTATAGGCCTGCAGCACTGAGCCTGGCCACTTTTTTTTTTTTTTAATTTAAGAGTGAAATAGTGGAAAACTTTTCAACTTCTTCCAAAAAATTTGTCTTCTTTAGCTCTTTCGTTGTCTTCCTTCATCTGTTGCCCAACTATTTTTCCTTTTACTGATTGAGGTACAGCTGTTATATTAGTGGGTTTTTTTTTTTTTTTTGGTACCGGGGATAGAACTCAGGGGCACTTGGTCCACATTCCCAGCCCTATTTTTTTTTTATTTTATTTATAGACAGGGTCTCATTGAGTTGGTTAATGCTTCACTTTTGCTAAGGCTGGCTTTTAACTCGCAATCCTTCAGCCCCAGCCTCCCGAGCCTCTGGGATTACAGGTGTTTGCCACCAATCCTGGCCATATATTAGATTTTTTGGGGGAACCATCCTATACCCTCTCATCATTATCTTGAGTATGCAGAATTCCCTTATTCGAATGAATTCCCTGTTCAATTTGTCACTTTGTCTTGGAAACATGACTTTAGAGATGTTCACCCTGGGTTATTGAGTGAGCCCTTGACAGTGGGGACCAGGACCTGAGAATTTCTTCCTATTAGCAGAAGGCCAGGCATAAAACACATTCTGAATAAAATATGAGAATGAACCAATGATGGATGAGTGGGCTGTTATGGAAGTTATCCACATTTTTGATAGTTTACATTTGTTGGTGCAAAAGTCCTTCTTCCACCAAAATTGGTAGCTAAGGAGACAGACCAATCAATAACATTAATACCCAAGAACATGTGAACAATCTGACAGTATAGGACCTGTGTTGTTCTTTGGACTCTGAAGACATGTCCTATGTTCAAAGAAACAGAGAGGGTGTTTTGGAGTCCAGTAAATAAGTCTCTGACATACCCTTATAATAGTAAAGTTTCATTCTATATACTTAATTCTCTTTTCAACTTTTAAAAATACCTTCTTAACCTTGCCATTGATTAGATTAACAAGAAAAGAAAGTAGAGAAAAGAAATTGACAGTTATTGAAATCAATTCAGAAGGAGTTTATATTGTACATTACCCTTATTTAAGCTTTGGGACAGTCCTAAGAAGTAAATCTCACTATTCTTATGTCACAAAGAACTAAACAGAATCAGAAAAGTCAAGTGACACAATATTACATAGAGAATAATGTGGAATTGAAAGTAACGGGTCTGCTAATGTCCAGTCCAATTTTCTATCAATTGGATAGTGTTTCCTAAGACTAGAAGCATATTTATAATTAAGATTTGGTTGTGCAAACTTTAAATATTAAGACCTTATATTCTCTTCTCCTAGACTGACGTACACCTAAAGAAACTGCTTCTCTGCGTTGGAAAGTCTCTTAGGTACATCAAACAAAAAGGAGTTGGTGGCAAGTTTGCTTTGCTCTGGAGAACAGATCTATTTACCTCTCTTCTTGCTCTGGTGACATTTTTCATCTCTAGCATGTTTCACAGTTTTGATCACTTACTTGAATCTGTTGCATAAGAGATTAAATTAAAAAAAAAAGCTCTCTATTATTACCGAGGACCATAAATTTGAGCTGGCAAAAGCCTGCCCAGCAAAGCAGATGGCCGCTGAGCCAACAATGAGGTGAGTGTTAGTTTCAATTTCTCTGCAGAAGGAAAGTTGTACAGAGGGTTATATTTTATGCTGAGGATGTAATCAGGAGAATAGCCCTCTTTCCATTAATAGAATGTGTGGGCTCTTGGACCTTGTAGGGTGATCTAAACAGAAACTATGTTCTGAGGATGATAGTGTAAACTGGAACACAAGTACAACTGGTGCCAGATTTCCTTTTTTGATTTTTTAAAAAATTTTGGACAGAAATATACATTTAGCAAGCAAGCCACATTTAGCAGTCAAGAGCTGGCACCCTTCCAAGGGGGCATGAATACTTCAGTGTTGTGAGTCTAACAGAGACATCTACTGGCTGAGTTCTGGGCTTGTAGACCAATCTATTGGCACCCACTGTTGGCCAGGCCTTTCATCTCTGACAAGCTTGTAAATACAGTCATGTGTTGCTTAGGGACAGTGATACATTTTGGGAAATGTATCTATGAGGGATTTCATTATCATGTCAATATCACAAAGTATACTTGTATAAACTAAGATGGCTAGGGTATCATTAGGTAACAAACTCATGTGATCACTGTTGTTTACACAATCTGTTGTTGACAGAAGTGTCATTATATGGTACATGGCTGTAAATGAAAATGATAATGAAAATTATTGTATTTGCCATGAAAAATTACTAATTATACTCTTAGCCTATGTATAAAGGTTGAAAAATTTACAGAGGTCTTAGTAGATCTAGTTGGTAAAGAACCAGCCAATCTCACATGTAGTTTTTAAAAAGTCATAAAGATGCTTTGGTTCTGGTATTTAAAAGAAAAGTCACAAGGTCGATTTTGAGAGTAGAGTGTCATGAGTAGCCACCTTTCTCACCAGCAGATCAGAGGAATTGAAGTATGCAAAATATGAATTCCAGTGAGATAAAAAGTGCTCTAGTGGTGGTATATTTTCATGTTAAGCACCAATTTATGGGGTAAATTTAAGATCTTGAACTGAGGGAAAAAATAATTCCCATGAGCAGAACCCACCACGTAACACTGTCTTCTGGTATCTGTGCTACTTCTGTACCCTAACTGCCTCTGGCAGAATAAGGCCAATATCCACAATATAACATTTAGGCCCTTATTAATTAGCATGAACCCCCACTCCAACTTTACTAGGAGAGATCACAAATTGCAGGACTAACTACAGGCAAACACATCCAATAACTAAACCCTTGCAGCCAAGGCATAAGCAAATATAAATCCCACTCATGTTATTATAATGCCTACCAACCTAATTGAGAACACATTTATTTTAAGCTAAATAAATTACTGCTACAATTATATAACCTTGAGGTCATCTCCTTTAGGAGATGGCCAACACTTGTATTAACTATTCCATGCTTTACTGTAAGTGGCCTTAGCCAATCAATGCCAGATAAATGCTGTTAAAATACGCATTTAATTAACTCAGTCCTTCATTTATTTGCTACTTTAGCCTAGGGATGAAGAGGTAAGTGAAGTTTAAATTGTGTGCTCAAACAAGACTTCAGAATTGGGAGCTTTTCCTTTTTAGTCAAAGCATTCTCTACCATGCTAATCTGGCCAAAAGAGCATTCCTCAGACTTAAATAAATAGTCCATCCATCTGAAGAAGGGAGATTGGAAGCAATTCCTTCAGCTCACCTTAGGGAGAGGGATTTCCTTAGAGAAATATCTTCTGAGCTGATGGCTTGATCCCTCTCACACTACAGACAATTATTATTACACCTTACAGTGATGAGCACACAATATAAATTATATCACTAAGTTAAGGATTGATGAGTTTCTTTATTGTTTCAAGACACAAAGTTATCTTTGGCTGTGGTTTGGAATGTTCTGCCCTCTCTGCCTCTTCTGTCTTATGTAAATGATCATAGCAGTAGACCAGGTAGGTACATAACGTGCTTTTTTTTTTTTTTTTAACCAATTCTCTTCTTTTGGTTTTGATACTGCTATGGTAGCTCCCTTATTGTTCACTGAATATGCATCTACTTCCTCATATACCCCTGCTATGTTAATTGTAGCTATGTAGCTGTGAGTGGAAGTGATTTGTGTTACCTCAGGCTGAAGGTTTTAAGAGCTGACACACTACCTGCTCCCTTTCTTTGTTCCATGATGATCTTGCAACTTGAAATGGTAGAGATTTAAATCAGAAGCCACACAGTGTGCTGAGTCACTGTGGAGGAGTTTCGAGGGGTGCTTTGACTTCTTAGGAGCAAGAAAGAAACATTGTTTCACTAAGCCTTCAAGATTTTAAGGTTGTTTATCATTGTGTAATCTAGCCCTATGTTTATTCTCTGATAAAAAACAAACCCCTAATCTGTAGTACTGCCTCTAACTGCCTAAACAGTAGTAATTTAGATCTCATATGCATGATTATTAATTCTTTTAAACAAGAAAGGAAAATAATGATATTCTACAGACTTCAGTCCTTCAGAATAAGCCACTTGTTCATTAATTTTTAATAAGAAACATTCATTATTATGAATTCTTTGACAAGACCTTGATTTTTTTTTTTTTTTGGTAAATGATGACCATAATTAAGTGCCTCATAATGAACACAGCAATTTTTAAACAGCGTAATCTGTATAGTGCTTCTCCTCTGGAGGCTCAGTTTTTATAATGAAAAGCAACAGAAGATCTACGGCTGTTTTCATCATGCAGGAAGGTTTGTAGCTATGATTACCTTCACCTCTGCTTTCATTCATCCATCCATCTCATTGACACATATTCTTTTTGCACCCTTTACAGAACTGAGTTTTACTTACTCCAAGACTGAATTTTTTTAAAAAAGGAAACTTTAAATACATCCTGGATTACTGGCAATGTAACATTTCTCACCAAAGGGCTTTCTTGTTATTATTGGCTTAATGGCTTCATTTATCTATGTAGTTCAAAATCTTTTAAAAATTCTTTTGTTCACGTTTACATCACAATTGAATGTATTCGTGTTTGTGTGTGTGTGTGTGTGTGTGTGTGTGTGTATGTGGGTGTGTATATGTGTATGTGAAAATCAGTCATTAATTAAAATGTTAAGACTTTTTTTTTTTTTTCAGGAGCATTTGACATCAGAAAACAAAAAATGGAAATCTTTCTTACCTGTTTTCTCCTTTCAGAGAATTCTAACTGGTTATATCTTACCCCAGATCACAGTAGATCACAGATCACTGGATCCTGACCAATGTCTTGCTTTTTGGCATGCTGTCCTTTTTGGACAGAAGATCTAGATAATTTCCTAGGTGTGCTCCCACAGGCAGCCCTGAGCAGAATTGGTGAACTTACATCAAGTTATTTTGGTGAACACTGTAAACTGTATTTAACTGAAACTATTTAAAATCTAATTTTAATGCAGATGATGCTGTATAAAATAACTTTTCCATAGTTCCCTATATAATATTTTGGAAACTATTGGCACTTGACCTTGCTCATCTTATCTGCAGTAAAGAAATAAAGACCGATTTGCAGGTAAAAAAAGGCCCAAATTGGGCAAGATTCAGTTGACATTAACCCTTTTGTTCTACCAACTCTATAGGTTGGATGTCAACTAGCATTCTGAATCCTGATACACTTCTCCAATGTAATTGTTTTCATTCGCTGTTGGCCAGAGGTACTCTGTGGTTCCTTTTAAGAACTTTTAAGTACTAGTTGAATCCCTCATTGCTCTGCAATTTACAATTGCAGTCCTTTGACCCACCCTACCTTGCATTCCTGATGCCCTTAAGCCTACTCTATTTGAGAGTATTTTATCCATAACACTTTCCCTTAAAAAAAAAAATACTGTACAGTTGGTCCTGCATCTCATCCATTCTTCAGCATATTCTGTCAGCTTGTCACATGGCTGACCTGCTTTACAAAACTTCAACTTTCCCACTTTATTTGTTGGATCCTCACCAGTGTCTTCCTTTTGGGCATGCTGTCCTTTTTGGACAGAGGACCTAGATAATTTCCTAGGTGTGCTCCCATGAGCATCCCTGAGCAGAATTGGTGAAGTTATAACAAGTTGTTTTGGTGAACACCGTAAACCATATTTAATTGAAACTATATAAAATCTAATTCTAAATTTTTTTATAAGATTTTGTTTTGTATAAGGAATCCACTTTCCTTTTTAGGAAAGAAAGAAAGAAAATCATGTAGAACTTTCCTATATGATAAATTCAGTTACTATTTTAAATAACATTGTTCATTTTTTCTTTGAACTAATTGCTTAAGTTAAAACCAAACAAGTTAATTCATAAAAACAGAGTTCATGTGTTCACATATTATAAAATCCTCCAAAGCCTACAAATGGATGCAACAAGAAAAGGGATAAAAATAGGATGCTGGGAATTAGGAAAAAGAGAGTGTTTCATGAATGAAAGGCACACTTGCAAAGAATTCTCTGACCTCAAGTCATGATTAAACAAGTTGAACTTTTTAATACAGAGCTCATATCTATAAAAAGAGGTTTGTGTGGAAATGATGTCAGAGTAAGTTACTGTCTCAAGGAGGGAGCATTAGGCCAGATCAATCATAATGCTCAGTAGTGTTAAGATGACCACCTTTCCTAGTTTGCCTGGGAACGAGAGTTTCTTGGGAGGCTTGGTCTTTCAGTGCCAAAATGGAGATAGTCCCAAGCCAACCAAACAAGCTGGTGATTGGAGCAGTATCCCAGCTGAGCGGACATCTAGGAAAAAGACTGTATGTGTTTCCTTGTATGTAAGGTTTGCCTTAAGTAATTGTTTAGTATTTGGTCAATGTATGTGCCATAAGGAAATTCTTTATTATTGAAATTTTTAAATAAAATTAAAACTCTCACCGAGTGAGAAGGAGGGAGGCACCATTCACCAAAACCAAGCCAAATGCTAACATGGGCCCAAGCTGATGTTAAGAGTACTGAAGAGCCTTCATTTTGTTCAACTGTAGGAAATCAGTACTTATCACTGTCTTTGCATCTGTGGGGCAGAATCAGCAATAAAGGAAGAATGTAATGCAAGTGATTTGGATTAACTGACAAATAGGGGGGAAAAAGCCTTTTCTTAAGACTCTGACAGGAACAGAATGGTCAGCTTTGGCATCAAAAGCAAGCCTCAGACGGAATCAATCTTGAGTCAATTAAAAAAAATAAAGGATTGGACATTTTTTACTGAAATTGTGTAAGGCAACTGTCTATCTCTGGGTCGGGTGTAACAGGAAGGCGAGTGGAAAGGAAAATTCTGAGAACTCAAAATGCCTCCCTCTTGACTTCCACTTGCCAATGTCTATCAAGAAAGTGACATTTGGAACCTTCTAGCCATGAAACCAAATTAAGAGCAACTAAGGAGAAAGCAAATCTAGGAAACACATACACACACACACACACACACACACACACACACACACACACACACACACATCCTTACATCTTTTGAGAGAAAAAGATCAAACTGAAAATTGGAGTTGAATTTGGGAAGAGAATTTCCAGAAGTTCAATTTCAAGGATTAAAAGAAAAGAAGATGATGGTGATACAGCACTGTTATTGTGAAATCTTTATGCAAATTATAAACAATTTGCAGTAAACTCTAGGTTTACGTTATATATTACCTAGGGACTAAAGAGGTATCTTTTTAAGGATGGGAAGTAGTAAAAAAAAACTTGCCTTTGACAGAGGCACTTTGATACTGCAGAAATATTCTTGAGGTATCATGATTATAATAGTAATTCACTACAAAATACTAACAGGAACTTAAAGGCAATAAAAATGCTAAAATCAGATTACTTAAGCCCACTGCATTTATACCACCAGTTTCCCCTTTATATAATTATAGTAAATCATTGAAATATCACTTTCAAATTTAATCTTCCAGCCACAGTGATTTAGGTGTTAATTTTATCCCCATTTTACACACAAGGTAATTGAGGTTGAGGACATATATGGCACCCATAAGCTTTTACTGCTACTAAGCTCAAGGGCTATAATTGCATTTAGGCCCTTTGAATTTACATGTTGTCCTGTGAACATAAAGCCAACTCCCAGCTTAACCTCATAAACTTTTGACTATTAAGTAGATAACATCTATTTCCAGGTTATTTCTACATTACATCAGTAGGTATAGACATTTCTGGTCACTTGCTTCAGCAATTGCAGTAGCCAGACTTATTACTTCCTTCATGTTGAGACACTCATGAAACCTCAGGGGTTGTAGTTGAAAAATCAATGCCAGATGGCTGTAGAGAAGAGACTCCTGAAGATTCTGCTACTGTCAAGTCACCCCAACAGAAATGTCCTCGATGCTGATAAAGATGGAGATAACACATGCAAGCCATCTGTTCCAGCCACATGGCTTTTTAACAAGGAAAATCTCTTATGGTATAATGAATGAAGACTAGATACAGGCAAAGGAACATCTAGGGTACATTCTTATTTGTCTGTTGGTCATTAATTAATCATGGATGAAGATGATTAGGTCTCCAAAAGTCACCCCTCATTTGACTACTATTGCTGAGCATGCAGGAACATGTTGAATAATAAGAAATCAGTTTTGTTGGTGAAACTGTCTCAAGGAAGTCCAAATAATCTTCACAGCAATTATTTTCCCTTTCTGGCAGGGCATGGACCAGGAGGAGAGTTTGGCTATGTTGTCCAGGCGTACTTCAAATTCCTGGGCTCAAGTGATTCTCCTGCCTCAGCTTCCCAAGTAGCTGGTACTATATGTACAGTATCTGGCTTCATTATAATTTTTATTAGAATGCATTCATTCACTTTTTTTTCCTCCAATGTATTTAAGGTAGCTTCTAGAAAAAGACATAAGCAAGTAAAATTGGTATAGAAAAGCAAAATTCATGGTCAGAAATGACCACTGCTTGTAGCCCATGCATTACAACCATTCGTATAGAATTATAACCATAACAGGGGCCATTTAAGACCAAATTAGGGGCACTGTAAGCATTTGAATCTGTCTTGTAATGAAGAAAATGCTTAATAATATTATGCAGGAAGTAAAAATATCACTTATTTTTGGTTTTCATGGTAACATAGGAAATCCATACATGACTTCTTTCTGTGGGTTTTATTACAACATTCTAATCACACTTGGAATCCTGGAAACCAAATGTGTAACATAATAAAAATTCTCTTTTATAATTAATTTTTCTTTTTAATTGACAGATAATAATTGTATGTATTTATGGAGTGGGGCATGATAATTCATATACTCAATTTGTGATGGGCAAATCAGGATAACTAGCATTTTAATCCCTTTACACAGGTATCATTTCTTTGTGACGTTTTTGAACTCCTTTCTTCTAGTTCATCATAGAATACATAATAGGTTGTTGTAAACTATAGTTACTCTACTGTGCTGTAGAATGCTAGAATCTATTCGTCCTGTAACTATATTTTGGAAGCGCTTTCCACCCTTCCTCTATCCTCCCTCCCCTGACCCTTTCTAGCTTCTCCACTCTTTTCTTTGACATCAGCCGGTAATGAAAATTCTTACCTAAAAGTACCTGCCTGGTACGCCTGGTGCACCCTGGATGTTCCTTCCTTGATGCATTTTGCCAGGGTTGGAGTGTCAAGCCTAGAGGGAAATTTGTTTAGGCCCTGTACCCTTTTTGCTTTAAAATAGAATGAGAATTTCTCAGTTATTGTTTGAAGAGGGGAGTGACTGATAGCTGACTCTTCAATATGCTTCAGAACCATTCTTTAAGCAAGGAATCTATTTGAGTTTCAGATTGGAGGCCGTATTCAATTCTTAGCAGTGGTATTTCTGAGTAGATTTTCATTCCCTGCTGTTGCTCAACTCTTCCTGTAATGGGATTCTTTCTTGTTATCACTGCTAGATGGTGTGTTGGCGCGTCAATAATCCAGCACAAAACAAGCAGGCATTCTTGAACAGTGCTTTGCAGGAACTCAAACCACTCTAAATTATCACAGCATCAACTCTATGACCTCTCAGAGCAGAAATTCCCAAATTCTGTCAATTTGTGGTAAATTTTTTTTCATCATGTCACTGGGTCAAACCACCCAACCAACAAAACTCAACAACAACAACAACAAAACAACCCAAACTTAAAAGTTGTTTATTAAGCACTTAGATCCAAATAAAACAATATACATGTGTGTTCTAACAACTATGGTAATCATCTGAAAAGAATAACACTGTTATTTTATTCTCAAGTAACCATAATTACTTAGAATGAGATGCATGTACCTGTCACACACTGTACAACAACTTCTCAAACCTTGGAATCAAATGGGGTACTGCTATCTTCATTTCCTGGTCCACGTTAATGCTTAGTACCTGATTTACATTTCAACAACCATTGAATAAACCAGCAGCACCAAAATCTGATATCATCAGAGAATGCAGTATGATTTAATGTTGAACCTATCAAATCCCTGGAGCCAATAGTTTATATAACATCCAAGCTGCCTGTGACTGAGAAATTGCAGTGTCTCCCCAATGATTTAAAATATCTCAGGGTGCCCTCTGAGCTCACTGCAGCATACTCAAGTTTGCTTTGTGGACAGGTTGGGAGTAGCAGTTCTAAAGAGTTGTAGTAATAATACCTGTGAGCAAAAATAACATTATTATTGAGATATTTATACTCAAAAGACTGGCCAAATTAAAAGCAAAAGCCACTTGGAGTATGTTCTCAGGAATCACAATTCATTTGGAATAGAAAGGGAATGTGAGTGTCGTGGACATTGGGAGTTTTGTTGTTGTTGCTGTTCTCAATGAGGGGAAAGGAATTATTAAAAGAATTGTGTTTGTCGGTGGCTCAGGGAGCCTGACCTTCTGCAGATCCCCTAGAAGCTTTAGATTATGAGTATGCCATCTGAAGGTTCTAAACAATGAGGAGGGAGCTCTGATGGGTGCAGTGCACACTCCTTTGTTTCTCTGTGTTTTGTTCCAGTCTCTTTAAGGGAGAAATTCTGCACAAACTATTATGACTAATCACAAGTCCTGAAAGTTTTGGTCTTCTCAACATGTCAACCCCATGAACCTCACCATACCCCATCTCACAGCTTGGGGACCCTCTGAACAAATGTCCCATCAGCTATTCACATCAGTGTTGAAGAAGATCAAAACCACACAAGTTGAATGACTGAAGTCAGACATTCAGACAAGTTGTACATTAATGAGACCTCATCGGTCTCACATTTCACTCTGTTCGCATTTTCTAGAGAATGTTGGGATAAGCAATTGATTGATTAAAAACAAGATATCAGCAGTGATGAACACATAAGTTGGTTTTTGGAAAAAAGATTCACAATAATACATTATTCAGGATGACTTGCTGGGTCCCAGAGGTGAGTAAGGAAACACTGTACTGTGATGCAAAGGAATTTGACTTTTTTTGCTCCCATTGAACTGCCAGCTAATTGCATGTCAAGGTCACCTGGCCTCCCTTGGCCCATACCTCTTACCTGCATGTACAATTGCAGGTTAGCCGTTTCTAAGGCCCTTGAGTTCCAGCACTGAATACTTCATGAACTTTCCTGCCAAAGTGGATTTTTGCCATCCTCTTTGTACATAAGTATCATTGACTCAAATAGCCAAATAGTTAAAGGATAAAGTTTTTTTTTTCTTTTTAAAAGTTTTTAAATTGTGTTTAAAAAAACACACGAATTTCATGAATTTCAAAGCATACACGTTAGTGATGTTAAGTATATGCCCTTATCGTCTTATAAAACTGAGTCTTTATATCCATCAAATGATTCCTTATTCTTACTGCCAACACCCCCTGCCCCCAACCCTTGGCAACCACCTTTCTGCTTTCTGTTTCTATGAATTTGACTGATCTTGACACATCATGTAAATGAACTTATCAGTATCTGTCTTTTGGTGACTGGCTTATTTCCTTTAGCATAATGTCCTCAAGGTTTATCTAAGTTATAGCATGTGTCAAAATTTCCTTCCTTTTTAAGGGTGAATAATATTCCATTGTACATACATAGCACATTTTAGTAATCTATTGATCCATCAATAGAACTTCGGGTTGCTTCTACATCTTGACTATTGTGAATAGTACTGCTATGCGCAGTATGATTACTGCTGAGTTTTAAGGGAAAGGAATGCGTATTGATTTTCCTCAGACTCCATGGAAATCACAGCACTGTCAATAATCTCCTGATTCATCTTGAGAGTTTTTAGAGGTAAGGGAAGTTGGTCACCAGGGTGCTTAAACTTCATTCTGGGAAACCCATAGGAGAATTATTTGAAATATCATTTCCAGATGTGTCTTAGAACCAAAATGTATTTCCTTCTGTTTTATTGCTGGCCATTAAAAGAAACAACAGGAAAAAAGAAAAACAAAGTTTTATCTTCCAAAATGTTTTTGCCATTGGGACAGTTTTATTGTGAACTTGAATCTCCATAGACGTGTCTCATTTTTAATTAGTTACAGATCCAAACCTTTAAAAAAAAAAAAAATCTCTCAGAGACTTGAAAATTTTAGCCTCACATATTATTGTATCTGTCCCACTTCAAAAGTGTTACACCAAAGGATATAATGTCCTTGAATAATTTATGTATCTAAGTCAAGCCAGACCATTTTTTGAGCAGTAGGCTCAAAACTTTTCAAGGAAAAGTATATTTACTTATTTATTTATTTTTTAATGAAAGGAAGTCTCTGTAAGCCAGATTCAGATGCTTATCTCCAGGTATTCAATGACTAATTAAATACATGTCATGGGTATTTTTGACTTTAAAAGCAGCAGAGCATTTTTAAAAGCATAGAACTGAAGCCACTTCTGGGCTTCCCATATTTGCATGCTGTTTGTTTATGTATATTCTGCTACTTCCAGCACTTTCTTTTCTAAGCAGGCTATAGAAAGCTCATGTCGAGTACAGCTAGGAAATCTTTTAATGAAGAAAGGCTTTCAACATCACTGACAATATTTTTTATCTAATTCACATTTTTTTTTGAAATGTCAGCAGAGGAATCCATTCCAAATTAGATGTTCAGTTTGAAAGAAGAAAAACAAATTCTATGTAAATAGAGAAATAAACCAATTGAAACCTGTAATTTCCAGCTTCCTGTACCTGTGCTGAATACAGGTTCAGAGGTCACACACATGTATTACTCTTGGTAAAACTTCATATTTCAAGTCTCTAGATTGATCACCATTGTCCATAGGAATATAGTGGAATTCATATAGGTAATTTTAATTTTTTAGCAGCCATATTTTTTAAAAAGCAATAGGTGAAATTAATTTTGTGATTTATTATATTAACTTACACAGGAAAATACCACTTCAAGATGTAACTAATATGAGAATTATAAATGAGGCATTAAGTCTTTAAAACCCTGTACCTATGTTGCACTTAACAATACATTTCAAGTTGGACTAGCTATATTTCAAGGATTAATAGCTGCATGGGATTAGTGGCTATCAGATTGGACATTCACTTTTGTTGACTATTTTCTTTGAAGTTTGTGCCTTTCATAGTAGTTTAGAGACATTTATAATTTTGTGTTATTATTAATTATATTTATATATGCATTTCTAGATTAACTTTTAAAAAGCCTAAATTTCAGACAGAAATGTCTATTTATCTTACCAAAAGTCTTCTTACTTCATAGAGAAATTCATCACAGTTTTCCTTTGCAAAATGAGAATACTTGGTTTATTTCAAATGATTTAATTTATAGAAATATGATTTTCAACCAACTTTTTAAGAGTAACCCAAGCTCTATGTAAACCAAAAAATACCCATATATCCTTATACTAAAGGAATCTAATTGGAATTCAAACCTTGGTCCTCCTGGGTAATAGAGAGGACGAGAAAAATGAAATAGGGATAATATAACATGTGAAATATCTATCTTCTCTGTGAGGACAATTGCTTTACCTTTACTCAGATATGTAAATAGCGCTAATTTTATTTAGAACAGTGTAGAAAGTTAATTATAGACGTGTCTATGGAGTTTCCAAAGTGTAAAGGATGTATATTTTCCCTTTGATTTCAAGGTTATGTGCATTTGTGTGCACATGAATACACACAGTAGGTTAAAGTTTTACAATGTACATAAAAACTTATGTATTATATCTTTTGTGTCTTTTAAATAGTATGATGGAATGTTAAAACCTGGATCTCATATATTCTCAATTTCTGTCCCTAAATTTTAATTTTGATTTTAAAGAGGAAAAAGACCAAGAGTCACTGAATGACTTTCAGATTATCACACTCCTAGGTTGGTCAACTTGTAGCTTTTAGTACTTCCACTTTAATCAATATTGTGTTTGCTCCTACCTGCTGTATTAGCCTTCGTATTGTCTGTCTTTCTCTTAGTGCTAGTTCTAGCTTCCTCTGATTTTCATAGTAAATATTAAGCTCTCTGGATAGAGACTGCAATAAATCTGGATGGTTTTAGACTTGGTAACTCTCTCAGCTTATGTCTTATGACAACTCACCATATGTCTAGTCACAATTGGTAACTTTCGATGACTTCTAAGATGTCCCAAACACCTTCTAATCTTTCTACAACTATTTCTACTGGGTACACTCTAGGAACATTAAGTAATCAACAAGCACAAACAGTGGGACTTTAGGGGGAACCGTAGGGGAAGGGAAATCCCAAAAGAGGGAATAAGGAGACATAAAACTGCTTGGAACATCAAAGAAATGACAGTTTGGTACGGGTGAATTGTTGGTTGGGTCTGTATCAAGGATGAGGACATGTTGGACTGGGAGGGTGGGAGGGGCCAGCTTGTGATGCTCTTGACTACTGGGTCAGCTGCTGCACTTGTTCTGCTTGCAATGAGGAACCAGCCACTGATCTGTGTGTGTGTGCGCGAGCGCACATGTATGTGTGTGCCTGCATGTGTGTGCATGAACAAGTGCATTAAGCAGAATGATGACATGTTTAGGCTGTTGTTAGAAAAATAATTGTGTTAACAAACTCAATATAGGAGAAGGATTTTAAACAGGAAGTTCAAATAAGAAATGGTTGCAGTAGACCATAGGAAAATTATTTTAGATGTTTAATTGATTGTAATGATATCTAGCATTCATTGAGACTTGTGTGTGGTGTCTCGTTTAAATTTCACTGTAGCCATGCAAAGATGGTTTTATTTTTATTCTTGTTTTACAGTTAAAGAAACTGGCATTCGGAGAAGTAACTTGTCCAAGGACATGCAATTGATCTGTATCAGTAGTGCCCAAACTTTCTTTTGAAACTGTGTAGCAAATTCATGAAAAAATTAGTGAAATTTGAGCATCCTTTGTCAATAGAGTGTTTTAGTTGACCAATTTACATATTCATTGCTGTTTATACACATATTAAATATTAATGAAGCTCATTATTTTAATGCAGCCCAATGGATCACTTGGTGTATCTAATGAGTTGTATCCACCCCACTTTGAAGACTGCTGGTCTATGTAATTGAA
The DNA here is from genome assembly GCF_052094955.1 of Ictidomys tridecemlineatus. Lineage (NCBI taxonomy): Eukaryota > Metazoa > Chordata > Mammalia > Rodentia > Sciuridae > Ictidomys > Ictidomys tridecemlineatus. Next base: position 133,290,849 of record NC_135480.1, read on the forward strand.
TCTGAAAGTCTGTTAGACATTTCATGAGTCTTACGTTGACATAGATTCTATAATTCTTGCACCTGACTGCTTCACAAATCGATGTTCTTTTTGGCCTCTGAAGGCATTTGAGTTTGAGATTCTGTATTAAACCTCATCATTAAGCTAAGCAGGACTATTATATTTGTATATCTGAATATATTTTCTGTTTTTATTTTTTTATTTTGTTTGGGTTTTGACTTTCTCTTATGATCAGTGTGGAAATGTTTTTAAATCGTTGAGCTTAAAGTGATAATTTAATTCATGATATGGATATGTACATGATATGGATAATTTAATTCACCCTATTTACACTACAAGCGACAAAAATAAGTCTCAGTGATATAGCAAAGAGCTATGAGGTGGAGGTAGAGCTGGACAGAGTTTTAGGATTAGAGCTTGGATTTCTAATGCTCAGAGATTTTCTTTCAGGTACCTGGCTACCACACTGGTGCCTTAATATGCTGTACCTTGAGCACTCAGGATAGCATTTTACCCACTTGTTAATGTGATTGCCTATAGAATTATATTGTAAATTCTACATGATTATGATGATGACTTAGGCTAGTGTTTTTTAACTCCAGTTCAGAATCGTTGGTGCAACTTTAAAAATTTTTCAAGTTCAAGTCTTCACTTGCAGAGGTTCTTTTAAAATCATTCTGGGATGCATGGTCAGTTATTCCTACTTCAAAAATGTTTCTTAGGTGATTCTAATGTGAGTCAGAATTCAGATCTTTGATTAAGACATACCCCAATTTAATGCCTGCGGTAGAGTAACTTAGAGACACACGTGGCTATAAATATCAGGCCTGAAATTGTTGTGAAATTGTTTTTGAACCTGATCATCTAGATAGAAGATAGACATGATACAGATAATTTAAGAACTATGACTCAAAATATTCATACCTATTCATACTCAAAATATTCATTAAGTCATATGAATATATGACTTAATATATTCATACCTAATCTTTCACTCTTTGTAACCAAAACCACACGTGAGTTTTGAAATGACTACGGAACACAGAGAAGTCATCATATTCCAGACTTTCAAAACATCACAAAAATAAACTACTTACGAACAAATTCAAGAACTATGTGGAACCAGTAATGAAGACCATAAAAAGCTTTTATAATGGACATTAAAGAAAATTGGACATAAATATTCTATATTTTATCTCACACTGTCCCTGTTTATTTTAAGCGTGTAATTACAACCAAATTGGAAAATTATCAAATTTTTTTAAAAGTTATTTTTAAAAAACAGACAAGAACAACAAATAAAATTTGGATATGGAAGAAAAGATTGGTAGTTGTGAGAAAGCACTCCATATTTAGTCACAATGAGTGCTGGTATAAGAGCAAATACAGATTCCCAGAACTGAACAAGGAGTGTAGATACAAAATTTATACATTACAATTTACAACAAATACACAGTAGTGTATTTAGAAGTCACCATCTCAAAAATTATGCAAGAAAAGAAAGATTATTTAATATTAATTTATAGGAAATTTGGTAAAAATTGGGAAAAGCCCTATATTACATGTTATAAAACAGTTTTCAGAAATAGTAGAGATTTGAATATCAAAAATGCAACTACTGGACAATTAGAAAAAGCAGAAATGACAATCCATTTTTTCCTATTTGTTCTTTTTAGATATATATGACAGTAGAATGTATTTTGACATATTATACATACATGGAATAAAAATTCCTGTTCTTGTGTTTGTAGATGATATGGAGTTATAGTAGTTGTGTATTCATATATGAACATAGGAAAGTTATGTCTGATTCATTCTACTGTCTTTCCTATTTCCATATTCCCACCCTTCCCTTCATTCCCCTTTGTCTAATCCAATGAACTTCTATTCACCCCACATTGTGTTAGCATCCACATATCAGAGAGAACATTTGGCCTTTGCTCTTTTGGGATTGGCTTATTTCACTTAGCATGATACTCTCCAGTTCCATCCATTTACTGGTAAATGCCATAATTTCATTCTTCTTTATGGCTGAGTAACATTCCACTATTTATATGCCACATTTTCTTTATCCATTCATCTGTTGAAGGGCATTTAGGTTAGTTCCATAGCTTAACTATTGTGAATTGAGCTTGCTATAAACTTTGATGTGGTTGCTTCACTATTGTATGCTGATTATAAGTCCTTTGGGTATATGCTGAGGAGTGGGATAACTGGGTCAAATCGTGGTTCCATTCCAGGTTTTCTCAACAAGACTCCTAAAGCACAAGAAGTAAAATCAAGAATCAATAAATGGGATGGTATCAAAATAAAAAGCTTCTTTACAGCAAAGGAAATAATTCAAATGTCAAGAGAGAGACTACAGAATGGGAGAAATCTTTGCTGCCTACATCTCAGATCATTAATCTCCAGGACATATAAAGAACTCAAAAAAATTAACATCGAAATACCGAATAACCCAATAAACAAATGGGCAAAGAAACTGAACAGGCACTTCACAGAAGAAATATAATCAATCAAAAAATATATAAAAAAGTTCAACATCTCTAGCAATTAGAGAAATGCAAATTAAAACTACACTGAAATTTCATCTCACTCTAATCAGATTGGCCATTATCAAGAATACAAGTAACAATGAATGTTGGCAAGGATGTGGAGAAAAAGGTACACCCATACATTGCTGGTGGGACTGCAAATTGGTGCAACTACTCTGAACAATCCAATATTTTAAGCACAAAAGGAAAGTATAAACTAATTTTGAATAGATAAAATATAATAAATAAAATGCATATCCAAAACACCATAAATTAAATTTAACTGCCCCATAGGTCAAGTATGAAAAACCTTTGCAACAAAACATTAAAAAACATTTAAAAAGATTTTATGAGTAAATGAGTAAAAGTTAAGTATCTCAACAGGAAAACAGGCAATGGATAATAAATCCACAATTTTCAAATGAGAGATACAAATGAGCAGATTACCCCTTCCCCAATATATAAAAACTATATACTTCACTGATAATAAATCTAGTAAACAAAAATGTGAAGTCAACAACTAGATACTGTGTGTACCAACTGCTCAACTATTTACAATAAATAAAATGTTTATTGTTGGGGAGATGGAGATTAAAGTTACAAAGAACATTTTTGTAATTCCCTGTGATTCAGTGAGTTAATTGATACAGTCCTTTTTATTGGGCAATTTACCAACATGAGTACAAAATCTGAGACTCTGATCCAGAAATTTTATTTCTAGAAATCTGTCTATCTCAAAAAACCATCAGAGATGAATAAAAATCATACTTTTAAAAAGTGAAATTAAACTTACTATAATGCTCTTTCTAACATCAAATGTGAGGAAAAATTGCCTAAAAAATTGGGGAATAGTTTTAGATGTTCAGGTGAGCTAATAAATTATTGCAGGCCACACCAAAAAATAATTTTCAAAATGTGAAAATAAAATGCAAATATAAAAGTGCATGTTAAAGATTGTATTTTACATATTAATGATGAAATCAATAAGACATTAAGACTGGCTCAAAGAGCATTTGAGAAGTTGGCATTTATTAGCAATTTAATAAATGAATATTAGTGTAATAATGTTGGTTCAAATACAAAACTATGTGAGCAATAAGAAAGAAAAAAATTGCATTTCCATCTGGAAAAAAATCTATAGGTTAACCAGTAACCTCATTTACCTTGGAATTTTTGTAAAATAGTAAAGAGTCAGTCGCCTTACTCTAGGGAAGACCATTGCTATATTTAACATTGAAAGGATGTGCAACTAATTTTTTTGCAGTATTTTCAATTTTTTTGTAGTTTTCTCTTAACATGCTGCATGTTGATGAGTCTGTGAGCTTGACGTTTCTATCAGAACGGAATATCCAAGAATTATAAGATAATTTCAATAGGTATAGCACATATGTATCAGAAAAAAAGAAACTGAGAATGAAAAAGAAGAAAAATTTGAAACAATGACAGACCAGAATTTTCAAAATCAGTGAGAGAGACTCTAAACCACAGATTTGGGAAAGTTAAGGAAGACCAAGTAGGATAAGTAGTTAAACAAAACAAACTAAACAAAACAAAACTACATCTACGACTGCCCAAACTTTAAAACCCCAAAGACAATGATAAAAGAAAGCAGAGGGAGAAAAACTTAATATTTAGCAAAGCAAGAACAAGAATTACAAAGAACTTAAAATCAGAAACCAGGAAAGCAAAAGAGTGAAAGAGATATTTAATATTGAAAGAAATCGGCCTTCAAAAATGAAGTACGGTGGTTTACATACCTAGTGACTGTAATTAGCAATCCAAGTGACTTGGGATGCTGAGGCAGGAGGATGGCAAGTTCAAGGCCTGGGCAAGTTAGCGAGAACTTGTCTCAAAGTAAAAAATAAATAGGGCTGGCAATATGGCTCAGTAGTAATGTGCCCCTGGGTTCATCCCTGCTAAAAAAACAAAAACAAACAACAATAACAACAAAACAAACACAAACAACAAAAACAACAGCAAAACAAAACAAACAAACAACCCCTCCCTCCCAAAATGGAAGGAGATAATCAGGGCAATTTGGCAAGCAAAATAAAATAAAAGGCATCTAGATTGGCAAGAAATACCTAAAGCTATCTCCATTTGCAGATGATATTCTTTTCTATATGGATGACCCTAAGAAACCACGAAAACCAATTAGAACTTAATAAACCTGATTATAGAAAAAAACAGAGTAATTAATGTAACATTAATCAAGACTATATTGACATAAGGATAAACATATATAGAATTAAGAATTCAGAAATAAACCCATCTGCTACAATTAGCTAATTTGAAACTAAGATGTCAAGGTTTTTTAATGGAGGAAAAATAGTCTTTTCAACAGTCTATTCAAAAGATGGAACCTCAACCCTTACCTTGCATCAATCAAAATACATTCAAAATCAGGTGTCAATGGTGTTATTGGTGAATTCTACCCAGTATTTCTGGGAGCAATAACTTTAACTCTGCATCAATTCTTCCAGAAAATGGAAGGGAAGGGAATTTTGACACTCATTTTAGTGACACCTATGCCCTAATACTGTATTCACATGAACACAATACAAGAAAACTACAGTCTAGTGTCTTTCTTGAATAAGGACACAAAAATCCTTCCCAAATATTAGCAAGTCTAATCTAAGAATATGTAAAAACAGTTACATACCATAATCAAGTGAAACTTACAAATATGCAAGCCTGATTTAATATTTTAAAAAAATCAATCAATGTAATCTACCACATCAAAAGAGTAAAGAACCACTTTTATGCAAAATAATTAAGGTCATTGTACTATAGTGAAAATGCATACCCATGTTAATAACAGTGCAATTCACAATAACCAAGTAATGAAACCAGTCTAAGTATCCATCAACAGAAGAATGGATAAAGAAAATGTGAGGTATATCTCTATCTCTCTATATATATCTCTTTAAATAAAGAGAGTTCTACCATCTGCCTATATATGTATACATAAATAAATACATACACAATGGAGTTTTATTCAGCCATAAAGAAAAATGAAATTATGTCATTTACAGGAAAAAAGACAGAACTTGAGAGCATTATGTTGAGTGAAATAAACCAAATTCAGGAAGTTAAGGGTCATATTTTTTTCCTCATATGTAGAAACTAGAGAGAAAAAAAGAAGGGGGAAAATGTGTGTAGGAGATCTCATGAAATTGGAAGAGAGACCAGAAGAGTATGGGAAAGGGATCAGGGGGAAGAGTAGAAGGAAAGGGTAGATGCTGAGGAATGAAATTGACCAAATTATGTTTCGTGCATGTACAAACATGTAACAATAAATTTCACCATATGTATTTTTATAATGCACAAATAAAAATTAAGAGGGGAAAAGAAAAGTCATCTGATAATATCAATTGATTCAGAAAAAGAACTTGACAAAATCCAACATCCAAATTATAAACAGAGGGAAAAGACCCCAACTTGATAAAAAATTCTACAAAAATCCAGTAGCTAACATGGTACCTAATAATTAAAAACTGAATTCTTTACACCTATGGTCAGGAACAAGGCAAAGAAATCCCTTCTCATCACTTCTATGCAACATCACACTGAAGGGATCAGCCAAGACAGTAAGAAAGAGAAACATATATGAATGGGGAAGGAAGATATAAAATGCGTTTTTTTTTTTTCGGGGGGGAGGGGTGGTGGTAGGTGGCATGTTTTTTACATAGAAAATCCCAAAGTATTGACAGTAAACAAAGGAAAACAAAAAGGTCTCACGGAACTAATAAACAAATGCAGCAGCAAGGTTTCAGGGTACAGGCTTTATAAAAAGTCAATTGTTTTCTGAGGTACCTGAAGTAATCAATTGGAATTCAAAAATTAAAGCAAAAAAGAACTACTCATAATAACATCAGAAAAATTGAATACTTAGGTACAAATCTAAGCATATATCCATAGGATCTATATGCAGAAAGCTACAACCCTATGATGGAAGAAATTTTAAAAAGATCTAAAGAAATGGAGTGATATTCCATGTTCATGGATACATAATGTACATAATGATGTACATTTTTTTTCCAGTTTGGTCTACAGTTCATTTCTATTGAAATATCAGTAAAAATCTCATTAAGCTCTTTTGTAGATGCCAACAAACTGATTTTAAGGTTTATATAAACAGGCAAAACATCTTGAATAGTTAATACTGAAGAAGAAAATTGGAGGATACTTTACCAAAGAAGAAATACCTATGAAAAATAAGGATATTAATGATGCTCTAAATCATTTGTTATTAGGAAATTGCAAATTAAAACCACCACTATTCACATGTTAGGGATGATTCAAACTCAAAAAACTGACAATGGGCATTGTCATTGGATCATTAAAGTGGTGATGGATTAGAGTTGGAGATGTCACTATGAACTCACGTTGAACTTAATATAGATATAATTGCCACAAATAGAAATATTTAGAGATAAATATGAACATTTTAGCATACACATACATTTCCTTGCTGTCAGTTGAAAGAGCTCAGAAATAAAGACATTACAGCAACAATGAGCACACATGGCACCAAATTCTTGGTCCTAACACTATTTCCAATAAAAAGAACCAGGATTTCTTGGAGAAATGGCTGATTCTAGGACTGGGGCTTCATGATGATCATGAAGTCTGAGAGTAAAGAAATTGTCCAGGGGCTGGGGATGTGGCTCAAGCGGTAGCACGCTTGCCTAGCGTGCGTGTGGCCTGGGTTCGATCCTCAGCACCACATACAAACGAAGATGTTGTGTCTGCCGAGAACTAAGAAAAAAAAAATAAATAAATATTAAAAAAAAAAAAAGAAATTGTCCAAAACACCCCAAATCAAAAGCCATATCACAATGACAGGGCTATGTAAAGGGACATAGGGCCAACTGAAAGAGCTCCCAGCAGTCAAAACTAAAAAAAAAACAGAGCAAGAAAATCAATACAGTAGTATAGGATTATAGCCTGAGAGTCCATCCTGATATAAATTATTGATACATTAAAGATATTTTGTTTGAAATTATTTATAAAACTTGAATAAATAAATTTTCCATTCAAAATAATTTTAAATACTTTATGTAGATACATTGTTCTCAAGAAGGTGTATGTAGCATAACTTACCATTCCTTATGTGTATGGTGTATGGTGACTTTTTTCCAAAAGAGTGCAGTGTGGAAAGAATAACATACTAATGTAGAAGACTGATCAATAGTAACCAAATGATCAAGGTTAGCATCAAGAGTGAGATGTTGGTCAGCTTTTCATTCCTGTGACAAAACACCCGAGAAAATCAAATTAAAAGAAGGAAAGTTTTATTTCGGCTCACAGTTTCAGGTTTCTAAGGTCAGTTGGCCCCATTGCATTGGGTCTCTGAGGCAGAACACCATGGAAAAAGTACATTGTTGGAAAGGCTTCTCATTTCATGGAAATAAAGAGAAAGATGAAGGGGCTGAGGTTCTAATATCTCCTTCAAGGAGTACCACCTAACAGGTCTACCATCTCCCAGCAGTGCCTTAGGTTGCCACCAAGCCTTTAACACATGGGCCTTTGGGGAACATTCCAGACTCAGACTATAGCAAATGATAAGTCATGTTCAGGTCATGTACTTTTGGTGCAATATGATGAAAATGAGATTTTATCTTTGTAGTCTTTCTCCCCTAAAGATGTAACCCCAGGCTAATCATGAGAAAAACTTCAAATAAATTTCAGCTGAGGGACATTGCACAAAATGCCTGATCACTGCTCAAACCTCTTAAAGTCATCAAAAACAAGGAAAATCTGAGAAACTGTCATAGCCAAGAGTAGTCTAAGAAGAAAGCTAACCAAACATAATGCAGTACCTTGGGTAGGATCCTGGAACAAATAAAGATCATAAGGTAAAAAGTGAAAAAAAAATCTGCTGAGTATGGTGGTGCGTACCTGTAGTCCCAGTGAATCAGGAGGCTGTAAGTTTGAGGCCAGCTTGGAGAGTTGAGACTCTAACTCAAAATAAAAAATAAAAAGGGCTGGGATGTGGAGCACCCTTAGGTTCAATCCATAGTGTTAGGGGTTTGTGGGGGGAAGACTAAAAAATCCAAATAAAATTTGGATTTAATAAGGATGTAATAATATTAGTTCATTAATTCTAACAAATATACTATATTACTATGTCAATCATAAGGGAAACTGAGTGTTGTGCATATGAGAACATTCAGAATCATATTTGCAGTTTTTTTATTTTTGATAATTCCAAAACCAAAGGTTTTGCTAATTCCAAAATAAAAGGTATATTTTTAAATGTTGATAATAATTTTATCTAGGTAGTGGTATGATGGTCAATTCAAAATTTTTCTCTTTGTATATTTTATATGTTCCAAATTATAAAGAAACCCATACTTCTTTTAAAATGAGAAAAAGAAAGGTTTTTTTTTGTTGTTGTTGTTGTTAGTTGCAGAAGACATTAACTAGTTATACTGAGTTGTTACTCTGAAAAATTGTCAGTTTGGTATTTTTATTCACTCTTAATAAAAATCACTCTATGGTAAAAATATACATGAAAGAATCAGTCAATGAAACACAAGAGATTCAGGAAGTCCATATAGTGCATTTTTGGATGACTGTAAAAACTTGCTTTTGTTTAAGAAGATCATCTAATTATTTGAAGGTTTATATCAAGGTCAGTTGATTTGACCAACTTATGGTGAGTTATGTCACAAATTGTAAAGACCTCAAATAAAACTATTTTGGCAAGAGTTAGCTTTAGAGTCTTGTAGGGAGTCATTCTTAAAGTGGACACTGAAAGATTATTCAAGTATGAATCTACTTTTCATTGAGAGCAAAATTCTCAGAAACATACCTTAGGATCAAGTCCTTTTGCCCCAGCCAGTGCTTACTTCTTTGTCCCGTTTTAGTTATTCAAGCAGTCCAATCCAAACTTCAGTCACAGTTGTCTTCATTTTATGAAGATTTAGAGTCCATGTTGCCCTTCTGCCCTTCATCAGTGTCCACAAGAAAAATTGCGGCTAACAGCAGGAGGCCAGAACACAGCAAGGCCACCCAAATTCTGCCTGCTGCTCCAGAGTGATGAGAGCATGCTTAAGAAGTCCTTTACTTCACACTCAGGAGCATAATGGAAATGCCTCAGGGTTCAGGGTCATGCTTTGTGTGTGGATATGTAAAGTAGCATGAGGCTACTCTGCCCCAGAAATGACCCTCTGCAACATCCCTTTATTTGTAGAAACAAAATGCAAACAGTGAGGCTGTTCTCAGTCTGGCTGTAGGCACATGTTTAGGAGGCTTGTGTAATTGCTGGCACCTGTTTGGAAGAGACATTCTTCAGCATTCCCTAGGTGTTCTGGGAACTCCCATTTTGGTTCCACTGCTGCCTTTGCACCCCCACACTTGGCATGTGAAGGCAGTAGTTGTTGATTGTAGGAGCATCTTTTTCTTTGTCGTGGGAGTTTTGGTAAAACTAAGATTAAGTTGGTTGAAAGAAAACCCCTGCCTTTCCCAAATTCCAAAAGAGGAAGAAGGAAACTGACAAAATGTCCTTATCTTTTAATGTTATATATGTATAGAGATATAATCCGAGAATACAAAGCAATTTACTGAAACAAAAGAGTATAAAGTAAGTGTTTGTGCTGTATTTAAACCACTCCTTACACCCACCCACTGGTTTGAAAGCCCCTCCGAAGTATTCTTTTCTTTGATTGCAAAGCAACTTACTCGCCTTGGATGCATATCTGTTAATTTTCTCCCCCATTCAGCTTTGGAATTAACTTGTTAAATTAATCTCATCTTCATTTATTTTACAGTGTCTTCATGTTTAAATGCTGATTTTATGAACATCTGTTTCAATCACAGTTGCAGAACCATTACTTTTATGAGCTGTACATATTTTAGAGAGATTTACTGCTGACCTTTGTTGGTGAATTGAATGTTTTTGTTGTCAGTAACATTTTTGTAATTGATGCCATTGTTGCTGCCACCCAGATAGCGGTTTCAAATGAGATATGTTTTGGGGAATCTTTTTTCTTTTGCTTAAACACATTAAATCAGACAGACATCACTTTAAAATTGCGCAGCTTTGGAAAAAAAGAAGTGTGTTAAATCTTGCAGCATGAAATGGGGGTAAACTGCCACTCAATTTTCCTCTACTTTGAGACAGTTTTAAAGTTTTGTATGCTGCAAGTGATGATTTTTCTCCCCAGTACTTGTCATTTAATAATACAATTGGGGGAACTGCACTACTTACATAACTGCTCTGTGACTATTGATAAATCCATCAATCAAAGTAAGGTGAATTGTGCATTCAGCTTTCCACTATCTTAGAAAAAAATACTGTTTTTTCTTCTTTTTTTCTGGAGCCAGATAGTAGAGCAGAATACCACCTAAGTGCTCAACCTCCAGTCTCAGGGGAGATATTTTGAGTTCCTTCTGTGTGTCAGAGATTTAGCAAAAAGTGAAAGAAATTTGTCTCTCTTAGCAAGCTGACAAAGTGGCAGGATGTTCAAAATATCTCCTACTTTATGAGTATGTAGGCTGAGTTTTGCCTTCATCCCAGAGAAGGTAATCAGAGTTGGAGTACTTTGGAGGAACAGGGTGAAAAAGCCAGTCCCATAAAGATGACAAATTTAGTCTCTAATCTGTCTTAGAGAAAACTTTCCTCTGTTGGTGTGATCATTTCCAATCTGAACACAGTGGTGTATTTCCACTTCTGGTTCTGAAGAATTTGGTTTATCTTAAAAATTATCTACAATTACATATCTGTTTTTTTCTATATTTTGAATCAGAAATAAATATCTAGATCTCCCTGCTGAATGCTGCCTTTTCTTTGTCTCTATTTGAGTGCATCCTAACCCTTAGATAACAAGAGTCTGATTAACGTATAACAGGCTAATAATCATCAAACTCCTATATTATGAAATAACATGACTAACATCCAGAAGTACATAATAATTATTAGAGAAAATTATACAAATATATATATATGTAAATTGAATTTTTCCCTAACCAATAAAAATATTGCCTTTTTCCTCTTCATAATCCAAAACATAAAATGATAATATTCTCATCTTTCCAAACACAGGAAACAATTGTAAGTCAGAGTTACTATAACATCTACTTTATTTACTTTTAGCATCTGCATTATTTGGTAAGAGAAAAAGAATATATTGCTCTTGCCTTTTTATTACACTTACCCAAGTATTCTTCTTCTTTTATGTTTTTCTCATTTCCTAGTTATAAAAATAACACGGTTACTGTAGACATCTTGGAAGACATAGAAGAGTATCAGAAATAAATAAAAATAACCTTCCACGCAGTGCAGTTACTTCTAACATTTAAAAAATATTTCCTTTTGAATATGGTTTTGTGTCCTGATTTTATCACTAACCATTATATAATTTTTCTATGTCATGGTAAAGTCTAAAAAGGGACAAACATTGATGCTTGCACATTATTCCATTAGGGAGGATTACAATAATAAATTTAACTATTCATCCAATTTTGTACAATTTCTGATTTTTAAAAGTATTGTAACTAATATTTCAATGAATAAATTTGTGTGTAAATCTCTTTGCACATAGCTAAATTTTTATTCAGAATAAATTCCTGAAAGAATTTATATGGCAATAGAGTAATTCTACCAAGAGAAATACACATATTTGAAAAATCTTAAAAGTTCCTTCAGAAAAAAATGCACAAATTGATAGTCCTCTAGTAGAGTATGAAAGTACTCAGTTTATATGCTCAGTTGTGATGGTGATTGAATCTTAAGGCAAAAAAAAATTTGATGAATTAAAAAATTAACTATTGCTTTAACTTGCATTAAAAATGTTGTTGAGATTTAATGTTTTTCATTGGTTATTGCTATTTCCATGCTTATTTTATGAATCTGTTGTATTTCTTTCATCCCTGTTTCTATGGGGTGCTAGTTTCTTATTAAATTGTAAAAGCTCTTTGTATATGAAGGATACTAACTATTATTGTTTTATATTTATGCAACAAACTTTTTTCTATTTGTCACTTGCCTTTTACTACATATAGGAGCATTTAATGTTAATGTTACCAAATCTACTTCTTTTGCTAGAAGATAGCCTCTGGCACCCAGAGATAATCTAATTATTTTATAATTTTCTCCTTTTCATATAAATCTTTTAATATGAATTTATTTTAGGGTATGGTAGAAAATAAAATTTTTATTGAATGTTTTTCATAAAGAATAAATGCTGGAGCTGGGGTTATGGCTCAGCAGTAGAGAGCTCGCCTCACACATTCAAGTCCCTGGGTTTGATCCTCAGCACCACATATAAATAAAGTTATTGTGTCCAACTACAACTACAAAAAATAAATATTTTTTTTGTTTTTAAAAAAGAATAGGGGCTGGGATTGTGGCTCAGTGGTAGAGCACTCACCTAGCAGGGGCGGGACCCGGGTTCAATTCTCAGCACCACATAAAAATAAAGGCATTGTGTTGTGTCCATCTACAAAAAAGATATTCTCTCTCTCTCTCTCTCTCAAAAAAAAAAATAAATAAATAAATGCATTTTCAAGTTCAATTTTCCCATTAAGAGTAATATGGAATCTCATGATTCCATATTGAAGTGTGTCTTCTTACATAATCCTTTCACATGTCAGGGCATATTTGGGGGTCTTCCATGCTGTTTTTTTGACTGTTCTTACTTATTTTATTTCAATAGCCATTGAATTGTATTTGCTAGAGCAAGTTGAATGACATCCTCCCACCTTTATCCTCAGGAATACTGCTTTCAAAGTAGTTAGTTAACACACAGTATTGTTCAACATGAAAATTTTCACAAGAAATTTTATTTCATTAGCCATAGATGTACTCATTTTAATTTCACCTTTGAAATTGAAAGGTGTCTTGCAATCAGTTTTGGCAGACAGGAGTCATCAAAGTTATTATCACTCTACTAACATTAGAACATTTAGAAGTAGGAATTTATTTTGCAGTGTGGTAGAAGATGAAAATTTTATTAAATTTTTTTATAAAATAATAGTTTTAAGTACAGTAATACTTACAGTCATTTTTATTTTGTTACATCTGTTACATTTTGTGCATGCTGATATTACATCTGTTTATGTGTACAATATAAGATGTCCTGAAGATTATATCATGATTCTTCATTAAAAAGAAAAGGTGTATATAAAAAATGATGTGAAATCTGAACAGCAAGGAATTTTTTTCTGGACAATGGATTTCAGTTTTATATTTTCTAGTAAACAAAGTACCTGCATACAAGGAAGATGCTTACAAGAAAATTATACTTTGTTCTACATTGTTACCAAGATACAAGCAAAGGATGGCCTATCACTCACTAAGCAATGCAAGTAAACCAGGAGAAATTGCCAAATCCCTTGGAACACATCAAAAAAATTCAAAGCAATGAGAAACACATGTGAACCAGTTCATGCATTGTGTAAGACACAATGCATTAAATTTTCAGAAACTTCTTGCTGCCTTTGAACAGAAGCATCTTAGCTTCAAGAATCATGTGATTCAATTAATTAAAATGGTATTGTCATCAAAATTTGCAAAATGAATGTAAGTGACCTGGAAGAAAACACTGGAGACAGTAACAGAGTGCATTTTCTGAACCAATCCTCTTGAAGTTACCAGGGATGCTGTAGTAACAACATCTCTAAGGCCCCAAACATTTGTTTTTGTAAGTATTTTTCTTTTTTTGCTACCAGGGATTCAACCCAGGGGTGCTTAACCACTGAGCTATATCCCCAGCATTTTTTTTTTTTTATTACTTTGTTTAGAAACAGGGTCTCACTGAGTTGCACAGGGCCTCGATAAGTTGCTGAGGCTGGCTTTGAACTTGTGATCCTCCTGCCTCAGCCTTCCTAGCCATTGGGATTATAGGCATGTGCCACCATACCATACATGGCTGTTTTTTAAGTATTTAAGTGAGAAGAAAGAATTGGTAGCACTGGTTAAAATAGTGGTAAATCTTATGATCAAATACATGGTATATTAGACTAGATGAAAAACAGCAGTTGCCCTGATGCTCTTCTTTAGCAACTTAGAGTGCCTACCCATAGGGTGAGTCCATCTTTGTTCCATAGAACTCTATGAACATATTTTGGTCTTGGCAAATAGTGTCTTGCTAAAAGTTTGGAAGGACATAAAGTACTGCAATATCCATGTTGAAAAACCACAATCTCAATGAGTAAGTCTTAGAATTCGAAAGTGTTTTTTCAAAATCCAATTCATATCTAGAGTGCAGCTTTCCATGTTTCTTTCACTTAAAATAATTTTTTAGACAACTCCCAAGTCATTTGTGCCAGTTCTGAGTGTTCATCCAAGCATGAATCCAATCTATACTTTCTAACAAGATCTTCATTATCTTAGTTTCCCAAACTCCAATCTTCCATGAAATCTTCTCAGAATGAACAGAGAATTGATGCCTTACACTCTTGTCTTGAGAAGTTTTTGAATCAGAATTGTCTTTATTCATATACTTAAAGTAAACTCTAAGTGCAAATTTTTCTCTGTATCATTGCTGTTTTCAACTTTTGGAGAAGACTTTCCTACCTTGGGTAGTTAGAGTTCTAGTCTTGGGTATTTAGGGTTCTCTTCTCTGTGTGCCCATCTTCCTACACCTTCCTATATTTTTCCTTTCCCTTTCCCTTTCTTTATTATTATGGCACTTTTGGCACTCTTAGTAAAATGTAAAATGCCTCTTTTTGCCTTTTGCCTTAACCCACCTCATCTTCCTTTATTCTAAATTTGCAATCTCTGGAACATGGTCATTACCCAGAATGCCAAATGTAGGTCAATTGATGTTGCTGTGGAGAACACTATAGAAGAGGGAGACACACAGTTTCCTCATGCTTATTACAGAGGAAACACAAGATATACAGTCTGATTTGAGAAAGAAGGTGATTGTATCCTCTAGCTCTTACTGTATAGTATCACTCTAAAAAAGTTTTGGGTAGGAAAATAAAGGGTTAATACCCTGTACATGGAATGTTTCCAATATGTTGCAAAATATCTAAAAATAACAATTTCTTTTTTGTTACTAACTTGTGACATCAACTTTGCCAAATACATAATTCTTATCATTATCATATGTTCAGGTATTCTGTTTTATAATCTTATCTTTGATGAAATTCTAAACCAGGTATATAGGGAGCAGAGTCAAGAATTATTTAAGGGAGGATAGGAAGACTAGATTCTTTGTAGAATTGGTGATTTAAAAATATATCCACAAAATCAGGCTTCCTGTGGAGTTTGGCTCTTCTCCTTTGAGTAGGGTCTAGACCTAGGGACTTGCCTTGAACAGATGTAATGACAGAAGTAGTGGTGTGTGTGACTTCTGACACTGGGCCATAAAAGTTACTACATCTTCCACCTTGCTCTGTCTTTACCACACTGGACAAAGCAAGGTGCTTATTATTTCATGAGTAATAAGGAGAGGCAGGGAACTCAAGGAACTGAGGTCTTCTGCAACAGCAGAGTGTAAGTGATCATCTTGGAAACTGATTGTTCCCCCTCAGTCAAGCCTTGCAGCTTAGTGGACATTTGACTGTGAAATCAATTATTTTAGATGCTAGATGGATTTATTTTTAATTTTTGTACTGTGGATTGAGCCCATGGGGCTTAACCACTGAGCCCTCAGGCCCAGTCCCCTTTAATTTTTTTTTTTTTTGAGGCAGGATCTTGCTAAGTTCCCTACAGTCTTGCTAAGTTTCTGAGACTGGTGTGAATTTGAAATCCTCCTATCTTAGCCTCCTGATCTTCTGGGATTACAGTTGTGCACCACCAAGCCTGGGCTTAGATAATACTTCTTTAAATATTTAGATAAAATTATTTCCAAATAATTAACAAGTTAATGAATAGTTAATTAATGATTTAAATGAAATTGTTTCCAAAAGGGCTCCTGGGTTGGCTTGGATTTATATGGTTAATATCTTTTAAAAACTTATGTGTATGTGTGTGTGCATGCACATGTGTATGTGCACAAGAGAGTGAGGAGGAGGAGGAGGACGGAACTGATGACAAATTGTTCCTCATCTTCAAGTATCTTAGATCTATTAGCAATTATAATAAGCTCTTCAAATTAGTTTTGTGAGTTTGAAATTCATGAAGTAGCCAGTGAAACACAATATGCAGATGTAAGGGGTGACAAATCTCACCCTTGCAAGGTGGCTCCATTTTGAATTTCAAATTCTACCATATTCTGTGAGCTCTACTACCCCATCTATCTCCAAGGGACTGACCCATAACTTTATAACCCGATAAGGTTATTCATTCCCAATATTGTGACATTTCTGGTTATCTTTGAACCCCATTGGACTTTAGCTTTGGAACGAACTACTGAGTTCCTGCTCTCCCAGCTGGTCTCTTACAACTGAATCCATCAGCCAGTTTCTCTGTCTTGGTTCCATCATCAGTTGGTAAGCCTCATGTGGTCCTTTGGAATACAGTGACTTTCCATACCTAGATAGCCTTTGGGATGTGTTTATGATAAAGAGCAACAAACAAAGGTGGTTTTTACTTTTACTGTGAAATCTCTCTCTTAGAACATTTTACCTGGAAACAATAAATAAAAAGAACTTTCTGGGTCTTAAAATAAAGATGCATGGTGGTGTTATTCAATTATTTATATTTAAAGTTCAATTATCAATGAATAAGTCATTTTGTGTTAGTCAACTTTGTTTTGGCCATGACCAAAATACCTACCAAGAACAACTTAGAGGAGAAAAAAAATCACTTTTAGGGATCTCAGTCCATGGTTAGCGAGCTTCAATGACTTTGGGCCTGAGGTAAAGCAGAACATCATGATGGAAGGGCATGGTGGGAAAAAACTGCTCAACTCATGGCAGCCAGGAAGGTGGGGGAGGGGGGGGAAGAGAGAGAGAGAGAGAGAGAGAGAGAGAGAGAGAGAGAGAGAGAGACTGGAAGAAGAGGAGGAGGATTAAGAGGAGGAGGGAGAAAGGATGGGATAAAGAAAACATAAAAATTTCCAGGGCATACCACTAGTGACCTATGTCCTCCAGATAATTCCACCTCCCAGTAATCCATTCAGGCATGGATTAATCCACTGATAAGATCAGAACCTTCCTAATCTAATCATTGCCTAAAAGCATCACCTCCAAGCCTTGATGCATTAGCAACCGTGTTTTCAACACCAGACCTTTGGGAACATTGCAGATCCAAACTTCAACACATCTGACATATATTTAAGAATAAGTTAAGAACTAATTTATCATTTCCTTAGAAGGCTTAACTATTGGTTTTGTATCAAATCTCCCATAACAATTGGTGTCTACATAATATATATGGTAAAGTAGATTAGATTATAATAAAAGGAATGGGGAAATTGTTCTATTTTGTTTTAACATAAGGTATCTAGTGAGCTGAACTAAACATTAACTTTTTTGGCAAAATATTTCATTCAATGATAAAAATTCAATTATAATTTCGATTAACTCTTAGTAGGAGTTAATCGAAATTATGGTTGAATTTTTCTTAATAAAATTATCCCAAAAATTGAAGAGGAAGAAGGTATAGACACATATTTCATAATTATTGTTATTGAGTGTCAATGTTTCCGAGAAATTTATCATTCAATATGGTTCAATGTGTCATTGAAACTGCCAGGTATATATCTGAGAAATCCTCTTCCGGATATTTTGTTTGTTTGTGAAGTGGAAGTAGGAGTTAAAGATAATTAGATAATTCTGATATCTTAATTTGTATAGGCAGGGGAGATACTCAAACCTTGCCTCTAACTTCTTCATTGTGAATAATTTATTATATAGTTAAAAACATTTTTAAGTCAGAGCAATTAAAAATAATAAATGAAGAACACACGTGCACATAATTTATTCATTAAAGCCTATAAAAATTCCAGCTGAAGCAAAATTCATTGAGCCTGACCACTTTTCTCCATATTTCCAACTTATTACAAGAAGTGTCAAGTGGTTCCTTACTAACAGGAATATTTAGAATATCCTATATTTTCAGATAAAAGACATTATATGAGACTGAGTGTGTATGTGTGAGAGGGGGAGAATGAAATAGGGATATATATATATATATATATATATATATATATATATATATATAGAGAGAGAGAGAGAGAGAGAGAGAGAGAGAGATGTGTGTGGTAGGAGAGAATGAAGAACTTCAGTAAGAGTAGGAAATGGAGTCAACTCTCAGTTACCTGGGCTGATGTTGTTCGGATAAAAAAAAAATGGCATATAATCAGCCAGAGTGTTTTCTTCTTCATCACTACAAATATTTCATACTCTCACAGAAAGGGAACTCAGATTCAGAGAAAGGTGGGTCTAGGAAGAAGAAATATGGAGAAAGATTTCTAGGATAGTAGTCAAGAGTCAAAAATTTTTGGACCCCCTATAAAGATTAATCAGTAAATTTTCTGCCTTTAATAGAAAAGAAAATACAACATTTTCCTTCAAATGTAATCTCATGATGTGTTTATACTTCTCTCCCATCGCTATCAAATATAGATTACCTGGAGACTATAAAGAAAGAATTGAGGTTAGCTGACATGCTTGCTATAGCTCCCCTAACAACATTATAATTGCCATTATTGTCAGGTGCCCTTATTAAGAAATTTAGAGAAAGATATAGTGAACATATATAAGAAACTATGGAAGCTGATCCTGAATCATACTTCTAACCATATACTCCTGAATAACTATTGAAAAAAGTAAGGGAAACCAATTACTGAAATCAACATGGTGGCACAGGACTTCTCTTACACACTAAGTTTTGAAACAAATAGTAGATGAGGGTGGATGGACAGGTAATAAAAAGACAGCTACAAGAGAGCAGCATAAACCTGGGGAAGACATTATGAGGCTGAGGTGAGGGACAGGTAAGAAGTACTTTTTTGGAAAAAGAAATGAACTGATAGAGGGATCATTTCCTTTTTTCTCTGTCTAACTCACCTCCCAGTTTTCCTTTGAGAGTTCACTTTCACAGATGAAGTTCAGGCAGAAATGATCCCATTTTCAGTCCGTGAGATAGGCACTGAATCATTTAATCCAGTCCATTTGTGTCTGGTAACCACTATGGTTAATTCAAGGATGGGTATCTGACTCAGTTGGGGCCAATGAAAAAGTATGAATCTCAGGCCTCTGTGGGAGCCATGAGACACTCCTTCTCTTAGATGATCTGGTGTGACAATAATATGACATCTTAAACTGTTTTAACCATTTTTTTTTCTAAAACAAAGGGGAAGAAGAGAGAAAATGGATCCAGTGAGTTATTTGGTCATTACTCTTATGAAGTTAGAATTACCTCTGAAAA
This sequence comes from Ictidomys tridecemlineatus, assembly GCF_052094955.1. NCBI lineage: Eukaryota > Metazoa > Chordata > Mammalia > Rodentia > Sciuridae > Ictidomys > Ictidomys tridecemlineatus. Next base: position 133,310,658 of record NC_135480.1, read on the forward strand.
TTTAAGTTTTTATGAGATGACAAATACTCTTTACTATCAGAGACTATTTGCATTTAGCTGTATTTTGCTGTCACTTGCAACCAAAATACTCTTAACTGACAAGAAAATTGGGAAGATTGTGCAAAATTACCTGGGAACTATGTTTCTTGAGTATTTTTTTTTCTGAGTGCCTTCGCACTTTGATCCTCCTAACATCCCCAAGAGTGGAAAGAAAGCATACATTTAAGCAAACCTAAAGCTATGACCAGGGATGGGATGGTCACTTGGGAAATTGATCCAAAGAAGCGGAATACCCTTCAAGACTTTCTTGTGGGAACATATTGGGGGCTTCACCAGCTAATGAGATCTAGTGAATAAGAAGGGTAGAGAAGTCAGAAGAGCCAAAGGAAAAGGAAAAGAAGAATGATAATAACTGTTATGGTTTGAAGATGAGGTGTCCCCAAATAAACTCATATGATAGACAATCCAGGAATGTCATTAGATTATGATAGTTGTAACCTAATCAGTTGATTAATGCATTCGATGGATTAATAATTTGAAAGGACTATGGCCCTATGTGGTAACTATAGGCAGATGACACAGGGCCAGAGAATTTGGATCACTGGGGGCATGCCCTTGGGAATTATATCTTGGCCTCCTGGTTCGTCCTTCTCTTTACTTACTGGCTACCACCAATGGAGCAGCTTTCCTCTATCATGCATTTCCACCATGATGTTCTGCCTCATCTCAACCCAGAGCAATGGGATTGGCCAACTGTGCACTGAATCCCTGAATTGTGAACCAAAATAAACTTTTCCTCCTCTACGTTGTTGTTGTCAGGTATTTTGGTCATAGTGATGAAAAACTGACTAACAGAATAGCAAAGAAAGCTTCTTTAATCATGTGAACATACTTTCAGATGCTAGAGTGTCTTTATAGGATTTTGAAGATCAGGGAATCTTCTCTCTACCAAGAGATTGCTGTTGTCTTTCTCAGCTATGAAGCCATTTGTGAGAAGTAGTTGTATTCATTCGTTAATAGCCCCCAAAGAAATGGTGTCTGTTGTCTATTGGTGTTTTTTGCTAATCAAACCGTTGTTCTGATTAAACATTGCACCATTGAATATTATTAAATCCCACTTTATAATAGTGAACTTGCATGTCAAAGAGAATGAATAACTTGCCAAAGATCAAACAATGACTTAATGGTAGTTTGTCACCCTGAAATTTCAACTCTGTGTCTTCAAAACCAATGTGTTTTCCAAAACACAATTTTGCTTCTATCTTTTCCTCAGGGAGAATAATTTTCAAACAATGGAGGATATTTAAAATATTTCAAGAGTAAAATGAAAGTACTAAATAAAAATGTAGGGGCTGGGATTGTGGCTCAGCGGTAGAGCGCTCGCCTAGCATGGGTGGGACCTGGGTTTAATCGTCAGCACCACATAAAAATAAAGGCATTGTGTTGTGTCCATCTACAAAAAAGATTCTCTCTCTCTCTCAAAAAAAAAAAAAATTAACCAAGGAAGTACCAGGGTATGCTAATTGAGCTTTAGACTTCTAGGCCAAGTTGAATTACACATTATGAGTTAAACTTGTAGACGATTTGAATATTTGAGAACTTATAGAATAGAGATAGTAAACATTGTTCTCCACAAGAGAAAAAGACAGATTCTGATTATAGACTGATTAAAATTTTTAAAAAGACTGTCTTTTAAAAATTTCTGACTCAAACTTCTTCTCTGATTTTCAGAGTTGTATATCTGTGAAATTTTGTTTGAGGTTTATTTGGAGGTAATTAAGCAAAAACTTTAAAAACTTAGAGATTAAGTTTTGAGTGATTAGTATCTGTGCCATGCCAAACTTCTAGTTATTTTGTGCTTTGAGTTGGGGGATTGAACTTAAAGTCTTATGTATTTAGGCAAGTGCTCTACCACTGAGCAGCATTCCCAGTGGAATTTTGCAAAAAAAAAAAAAAACTGTATTATAATTTTACAGAGGAACTGAACCAAAATATACGGGGTGGGGGGAGGGAGGGAGGGAGGATAGATACTGAGATTTTATGCGGAATTGGTTCTCAGGATTATGGAGGTTGACAAGTCCCCAAATTTACAGCTGGTACCATAGTTTCAAAAGAGCAAATGGTGTAGTTTTAGCCCTAAAGCTAGCATGTTCACAACCCAGTAAGTACTAATGTTTCAGTTTGAGTCCAAAGGCAGGAAAAAATGATGTGTAGGCTTGCAGGCATCAAAGCAGAAAAAAATTCCTTAATATTCAGCCTTTTTGTTTTATTCAGGCGTTCAGAATTCTTTCTGGAAGGTGCCCTCCTCCCAAAGCTCCAGCATTTCTGCAGGAGGATTCAGAGGTGAAATGATTATATTATGAGAGGTGTACCCTACTAAGTCCATCCTAATTTGAACTGGCTGACTAACTGGTTACTTCAGGCAGGTAGGACATGCCTGGTGGAAGTGAGTCACTAGGAGTGTGCCTAGAGGAGTACATCTTCCCTGAGACCCCTTCTCATCTCTCTCCTTCCAGACCCTGACATGAGTTGAACAGCTTTCTTCTGCTGGGCCCTTCTTCCATGATGTGCTGCCTCTCCTTGGGCTCAGAGCAAAGAAGCTGGCTATCTATGGACTGAAAACTCTGAAATCATAAGTCCCAAATAAAGTTTTATTCCTCTAAATTGTTCTTATTGGGCATTTGGTCACAGTGATGCAACCAGAAACTGGTACCAAGAAGTGGGGTCCTTGCTGTGACTAACCTGATCATGTGATTCAGAAGCCTTTGGAGCAATTGGTGAAAGAAATTTGAGAAGTCTGGGAATTAAGGCTGAAAAAGCTTTAGAATGTTATAAGGGTAGTTTAATGGATGATTCTGGTGGGAGCTCAGAGGGGAATGCCAATTCCTATGTGAACTGTGCTTATGAGATTTCAGAGGAAAATTAGGGCTTTATTGGGAACTGGATTAGAACTCATTCATCTTATATTTTGCAAAACAATTTGGCTACAGTTTGCTCATGTCCTGAGACTTTATGTGAGGCTGAGATTAAAGACAATGGACTAATGAATCTGGCAGAATAAATTTCAGGCAGCACAGTTGTAAGGATGGCCTCCACCGAAGCAACTCCATCTTAAAATACACCTGCAGTCTCACCAGGCAAGCTCACAGAGCCTCCAATATGTCATTGGACATAGCTTGATAAAACAAGTCACTTTCTACAACCCTGATAAGAGTCAGGGTGAACTCACATGTCATTTGCCTTAACCCTGATAAGAGCCAGAAGAGTAATATCAGGGTGAAAACCACCAGACCATATGTCCTCTCCAAGATGTACAATGTCACTAAGAAACCTGGTAACAGTTGATAGGTACCAAAGGGTGTGCAGAAGCCCCCAAATTGAGTATAAATAATGCAACAAATGAACAGACATTCAAGCCAGCAGATACTGATGCACACATGCCGAAGAGCCTGATGAGGACCTGGACTGACATCCCAACTCTTCTCATCATCTGCCTTGATCCTCTGCATCACCCTCATGGCTCTCAAACTCTACAGCAGCCTCTTGACCCTGGTGAGAAAAGTGACTTCTCCTTAAGACCATCTCCTCAGCCAGCCATCAACCCCACACCAGGAGAAACCTCCATCAGATCTTGACCTGGTCACTGAGGTCTGAGTGAGTGTGCATCTACTGGACTTAAGATCTAACACTTAGGATTTTAAATCTAGCAAATTAAGCTTAGCAAGCAGAGAGAATGTCTGTTATAGGTCTGTCATGATTAAGCGTATTTGCAGTGCTTGGAGTTAACTTAGAATTTGTTTGCTTTGAATTGATTATGTCTATTGCAGTGCCCAGCATTAAGGATTGTCATTTCTTGATTAAGAACCTATAGAGTGAAATTGTATTGAGTGATTTTGTGTGAATAAAGCATTGAAAAAGGCATAGTGCATGGACATTCTTTATTTCTCCCCTTGACTGCATACGGTTCACACTTTTGCCCATTGTGACAACAGCAGTCAGTCAGTGGCATGGATATTGCTGGCAGCTTTTAGCCAGGTTTATAGTGAGCTTCAGGATCAGCAAAATGAGTTACAGGATTTTACAAACTTTCAGTTTGGGTAGATATATGCTTGTAAATCTGGGATGGAGGAAATTGTGCTTTGTGAGGAGATTATAGCACCTAAAGAGATGCTAAGTACTTTGCACAGGGACAATAGGAAAGATGCCTTGAAGGCATCTCAAAAATTTCCAAGACCACACCCTCTACATGCCCCAGAGTACAGAAGGGAAAATTCCTTTGAGAAAAGGTAATGGGGGCAGCCGGCTTGCACAGGGGCATGTAAGAAATTGTTTCACCATGCTGAGACATGCAGATATTCGGAGGTCACTGCAGCCATGATTGCAGGGGAACCAGGTATTGTATGAACTAAAAGCAAACCTTGGAATCATCCATATGGTGCTGGTTCTTTAGGGATACAGAATGCTAAAGTTAAGGAGTCATAGAGTCTTCCTTGGACACTTCAAAGGAAGATGTGGACAACCAAGAAAAGTGAGGCAGGGTTGGAGTCACTGTGGGCTTTCCCTGAGTGGACAATATATAAAGCTGTGAAGGTAATACTAAACTGGAATGGTTACCTCTGGAATTAATAGTAACATGAACTGTCTGCTGAGAATAGCTGCTGTCTGCAGAGAAAGCCAGTATAAGAGAGAGATCATGTGGGCTGAAACCAGCAAAGTCCAAGGGGGGGCTGTCCAAGCCCTTTGTAAACAACTGCTCGCCACCACGTGTCCTAGATTCTGCCCATGGAATTAAGGGGTCTGATCTGGTCTTGTTTTGGCCTCATCCTTTATTTCTATGCCCCCATTTCTCTCTTTTGGAATGCGAATGTTTACTACATGCTACTGTATATTGGATATATGTAACTTGCTTTTGACTTTTACAGAAACAAACAGACAATAGAAACAAATTTCAGAGACAGTTAAGGAGAATGAAATAATTTCATATGTACATCAAAAGGGCTCCCTAAATTTCATAAATCTTCTACTGAATGATAAATATCAAAGCGTATCCTGGCAAAGCTATTAAATTTTAAGGTAAAATATTGGGGATCAATAGAAAAAAATTAGGTACAAGTGGGGAAAATCAGACAGACTTCATTCTTCCAAGTACCAAAAATGCTATAGACCTCTATGGGAAGCTGTGGGTGACTTGAGAATGCTAAACTCCGGCAATGCTAAGTTTTAGGTCTAACAAGAAAGCCACAGGAAAATATTTTTTAAGCATTGAATAATTTGGGAATACAACACACATGTAAGAACTTCACAGTGATACTATTTTATTTATCCCACAGAATGGAAACTCAAACTAAGAGAATCAAGAATGTAGACGGTATGGTAAAATTGTAAGTTCGGCCCCTGCGACCAAAAGGAGTCAGATTTAAAAAGGCTGCTGAAGGAGGCTTTAATCAGATTTCGTTCCTGGGCGGGACCTTCAGACCAATAGAGTGGGTCTGAGGAAAATGGCACTGGGCTCCAGACTGGAATTTTTATTGGGCTTAGGGCAGGAAGGGAGGGCTTGGGTCAGGAAAAGGAGTTTTCAAGAGTCCCTTGTCATACTGAGGTTGGCTGGGGAAGCTGGCTAAGATCCAGGATTGGCCAGGAGACCCTGCTGATTGACAGGCGGTTCCCTCTGTGCCTGATTGGTATTTCTTTCCCACGTGGGTTGCTTGGCGCATGGTTTCTCAGCCACCTCCATTGACCTAACAAAAATTACTAAGCAGCCATTACATTGTGTGCTATTAAAAAACAGGTGGCAGAGTAGGAAATTGCTAAATAAAAATTAGTTTATCTTTCACAGTTCAGAATCAGTGAGTAGATTAAAATCATAATGATTTAAATTTGTTTTACTAGTTTTCCACCATATGCTTTTAAAAATTATATAGGCTTTACGTTTTTAGAGCAGTTTTAGATTCAACACAAAATTGAATGGAAAGTACAGAGTTTCCACATACCTTCTGTTCCCTCAGCACCCACAACTTCCCCTATTATTAACATTCTGAAGTATATTAGTCCATTTGTTAATTGTACTAATTAACAAATTAAGAATTGGTTAATTTATATTCACTGTTATTACCTAAAATCCAAAGTTTATATTAGGGTTCACTCTTGATGCTGTGCATTGAATGAGTTTGGAAAATTATGATGTACCCACTTTTGGATTAGGCTACAGAATTATTTCACTGTCCTAAAAATCATCTGTACTCTGCCAGTTCATCCCTCACACCCCTCAATCCCTAACAACCGTTAATCTTTCTACTGTATCTACAGATTTTCCTTTTTCATGATGTTATATAGTTGGAATCATACACTATGTAGCCACATTAGTCAGAATTCTCTAGAGAAACTATATTATTATGATACATAAATATATGTTATATATATTGGTAATACACAAGTATATATGTAAATATGCACCATATATGTAAGTATATATATACATTATATATGTATATATGTATGTATACACACATATGTATGTATTTACAATGGCTTTCTGTAATGAAGAGCTGAGGAAAACAACTTTTCAGCTAAAGAAGTTGAAGTCTCAGAACAAGAGGGACCAGTGATCCAACTCCATTCCAAGACTCAAGGCCTGGAAGCCCCCTGGAGGAGAAGCTGGAATCAGAAGTACTTGGTGATGACAACTGTAAAAAATGCACCTGCTCAAAAAAAAAAAAAAAAAAAAAGGAGCTTGTACAAGATTACAGGCTTCCTTTTTCCCCACTTTTATTTTAGCTGGGCCCTCAGTCAATTGGATAGTGCTGCCTATTTTCAGGATAGGTCTTCCCATCATGGTTTGCTGACTCCACATGTCAATCATCCCTGGAAACATCCTTGAAGACACATCTAGTTTGCTCTACTAACCTAGGCATCTCCCAATCCAATCAAGTAGACAGTCAAGACTGAGCATCACAATAGCCTTTACAAGATGAGTTTCTTTCACTTACTGAAATTCTCTATGCTTTTTTTTGTGTGTGTGTCATGAAGCTCCTGTCTTCTTAGTGATAGATAATACCCAATTGTTGTAATGTTATTACACTTTTGTTTCTTCATTCTCCTACAAGGAACATCTCAGTTGCTTCTAAGTTTTGACAATTACAAATAAAGTTTCTATAACCATCTGTATGCAGGTGTTTGTGTAGAGATAAATTTTCATCTTCCTTGGGTAAACACCAAGGAATATGATTATGAGATTTCATGGTAAAAATACATATACTTTGTAAGAAATTACCAAATTGTCTTCTGAAGTAGCTGTATGTTAGGATGGAATGGCAACTTCTAAACTCCTTACCCACTGGACCAGAAGTTGGAAGTTTGCAACCTTCTTTTTCATATAGAGCAAGAGCATAAAATTGTCTCTTGTGGAAAACACCCACTTATCTACAGGCCAGCAGTTCTTTCAGAGGCATTGTATATTTTTCTGTTAAAGTAATGTTAATTTTTTTACTTAATAACATTTATTTATATTTTCCATTCAATTTGTGAGTGAAAAGTTGCATAGATGGCTTTATTTCTGGAGGATGGCATTTTCAGTGAGTTTTTTCTGTATCACTTATTTTTAAAAACCATATATGTGTGTCAGTCTTATGAGAATAAATGCTCTTAAGAGAAATAAATCAGTTAGATTTGTGGGCCCATAGGATTAAGAGTCACAAGGATAATTTTAAGTTTCTGCTTGTAGTGCGAAGACTATAGCATTAGTTCAAAAATGGCACCCTCAAAACAGAGTTAGGGTTTCTGCTTCTTTGTTCATTGTCAGCTTTCAGCCACAGCATACTACTATCACGGAGGTCTTACAAGGTCCTTGATTAGAGTCAAGATTCCTTCAGGTGGAAACCATTTTTCATGCACGATTTTATTCTTTTCCAAAACAGCAACTATTTTAAGTAGTACTTCTTATTTCAAATATGTATCAATAAAATAATGCAATGAATATGCATGTATTTCCCACTTACAAAGTCTTAGCATTTTTGCTTATTTGCTTTAGATCTTCATAAAGGAACTTCCATATTTTGAATACAATTGCAGACCTGTGTGAGCCACTTCCTGAATATATTTATTATATATCTTGCTTCCAGAATTAGATCTCGAAGTAAGATATATAAATTTGTTATGCCCTGACTAAATTTTTTTTTAGAAATAACATCCTTACAGGGTCTAAGTATTTTTTCAATGCTCTTGCATTTTATTTCTGATTTGACAAATTTATTTATTTAAATACTTTTAATTAGAAATCAATTTTTAAAATTTTACCCCAAATTTGTAACTATTTATGGCCTGATAATACATGTGTACAATGTGTAATGATCAAATCAAGTAGTTTTTTGAACCTTCTAAAATACATTGAAATTGTTTGATCTCTTCCTACTCTTGGTAAAGAAGCATTTTGTCAGTTGTGGATTGTGACATATGGCAGTATCTGTTGTAAACACTGACAATACCAGAGAGACTAATACTTGAGTTCAACCTTGGAAAACCCCACTGTTTCTATTAAAATTCAAAATTTCCCATTAATCATTAAAAACAATAATTCCCTGTTTTATAGTAAGCATGAAAACAATGAATTTCATTTGAGAAGATAAGGGAGCTAAGACATATTCACGGGGCTTAACTGTCCTATAGGGTCACATCACTTTTAGTTCTGAAAAAAGAAGCCCCACTCATGAGAAGAAAGCAGGTGATGACATCTGTCTTGGTTAATAACGTATAAAAAATGAAGCTAAGCAGCAATGACTGTTTTATGGACACTCAACGCACTAGGCCCCAAGTGACTTGAAAAAGTTAGAAATCTGTCTCCGTTTAGAAGGGCACCATCTCCATCTTAATGACTAACCGATTTAAACCAAGGGAGCCGAAAAGATTTAGAGAACCGTGCAAACACAAGTGGACCAAATAATCAATAATCTGCCTTGCCTTGATTAGAATCTGACTGGCGCCCCATTAAAACTTACAGTTGAAAGTTCAGAAGAGTACTTAAGAAGATCAAGCTCTCTCCATGGTCTGAAACATCTCTTGACCCAAGTGCATAGGGTAAGTGAAGGAAATCCATCAGAGGATTTAATAAGCGAATGACCAGAGGGATGTTGAGTGAAATTCAAAGTACCGAACATCAAGAAATGGGAGAAAAAGAATAAAACCCTGACTCTTCCTGAAAGAAAGATCAGGAGTATATGGACAGAAAATGCCAAGGTTCTGATTACAGGGACTGGCTTGTAGTTAAATCAGAAAAGGAAGATGAATTAATAAGAGCTCTGTAACTTGTATTTATATGCTGTCTCTCCCTGAGAAGTTCATAGTACTTTATGGATAACATCTAATTAAACTTTACAACGTGTCTGGAAGTGAGGAATCAAGTGTTATTGCCCCTGTTTTTCAGAAAGGAAACAGCATTACTCTGTGAATTGGCTCACATTGTTAGTGGCACATAAGGAAGGGGGATTTAAATCTATCTTTTCTATCAGTACTGTATCCATTGTCCTTTCCTAAAGCAAACACCAAGAATTCTAATGGTATTGTAAGATAATAAGAAATCTGGATGAATCATTTTTCCCATTTACTGAATGCTCTTCCCCAAATGGATAACTTCCCTTTACATATGAGAAACATTCTAATTCTAAAAATAACTATCTCCTACATCAGTAAGGAGAAATGAATTTTCACCTCATAGGAGAGGTAATTGAGACTCAGAGTTTGGTGAATCATCCACTTTCATCTCATAAGTGGCAGAATCAGGTTATAAAACAGTTCTTTTCCACCCTTACACTCATATGTTGCCAGACACAGTGATGTGTACCTGTAATCCCAGCAAGTTGGGAGGCTGAGGCAGGAAGATTGCAAGTTCTAGGCCAGACTGAGAAACTTAGCAAAACCCTTCGCAATTTAGCAAGCCTGTCTCAAAATAAACAATATATATAAACAGATACAAAGGCCTGGGGAATGTAGCTCAGCGATAAAATGTTCCTGGGTTCAATCCTCACTACCAAACTAAATCAGACCAAACAAAATCCCAAACCAGAACCAACAAACCAAACAACAACAACAACAAAAATCTGAGCTAAACTAAATTAAACTAAACTAAACTTAACCCAACCAAACTCACTGAACCCAACACTTATATGCCTGATTGCAGTATGGGAAGGTTGGGATAGGATGGGATTTCTACCATTCATATTTAAAAATTGAAAGCACAGAGTGGGCTAAAATACATTGATTAAGCACTCTCTTTAACTTGAGTTGGCCCTTGGATATCTCTCCAGAACATCCCTTACACTCCAGCTACCCTGAATGACTTAGGTATCTATTGCACTATGCAGTATAGACCTTCAACATTCTGAAATCTGAATTTCTTTCCTCTCCAACACTCTACATATCCTTTTATCTACAGAACTCCTTTTTATTCCTAGGCATCAACTTAGGAGTCATTTCTTCTTGTAAACATTCTTTAATTCCCTCAAATAGGTGAGGGGGTTGTTCCATGTTTTCATCAAGCCTTTGGCCATTAACATTGCAGCAATTTTTACTCTGCTTTTGTAATGTCTTTTTACTTATAAATTTCACATTAGAATGACCATTTCCATTTGTCTACCTCTGCAAATTGGCAACATAAATTCATATCAAATAAATGAATCCTGAGACTCAATTATTTACATTATTCACTCTTCTCAGCCTGCCCCAGGACCTTCTTCCCTGGTCTAGAGTATCTTCTCTCTATATGAGAAGTTTGGGATAATCTCAGCTAGTCTAAGCCACAAAGTAGAGATACCAGGTATGCCAATGGAGCTACCATGCCTTTATAGGAAATCTAGGTAATCTATGGAGTGCCTTGTGCCTGGATTTTTTGGCGACCCCATTAGTCCACTGGCATCCCCCACTTCTGGTCAACTCCTCTATGGACATTGAGTGAGTCAACCCAGTATCACTGTTTGTGTTGCCTGAATAGTTCCCCATTTGTCTAATTTACATTTTCCCTATGTGTTTTCAGATGTTCCTTCATAGGATTCATTGAGAATTGGACTCTCTCACTCTTTGTACTATGTTATTCATCACAACTTCACCCAGTCGAACTAGCTGAAGACCTGAAATGTTATCTGGAATGATTGACATTTATCTTTCATTATTGCAGCTACTTGCCCCTCAACCCCATGTCCAGGCTGTTGTTTCTACTCTAATTTTACTGTTTCTTCTGGCTGGCTTCCTATTAAAGACTCCTTCTGTGAAATCTTCTTTTAAATAAGGACCTGAACTACCACCAGCCACACCCCCTCCTCTTGAATACATCCTATTTTAGCAGGTTCTGCTCTGTCCTTATCTTCTACTGAGAGGATTAGTCCAGCCTCAATTTGGAAGTCAAGGCTTCCTTTGGATGAACAGCATGAACAGAATACAGAATGTACAGCAAACAATGTAGTTCTATGTATATAGACAGATAGCTGGGGTTGTGGTCATTGTTGAGGTCCAGGATGAGGACAACAGATTGAACAATGAATTATGGCCCTTTTCCTTGCCTGATTTGTCATTCCCTAGTAATCACAACAGCCAAAGCTAATGAAAATTTTTCATTTGGGGGAAAAGAAAATCCCCAAGAACTCAGCAGCCACAGTCTTAATAAAGTATATTTAACAACATGTAGTTTTTACATAATGTGTTAGCATTATTCATAAGGAGAGAAAGGCTACAAAAGCAAAGGCAAAAAGAAATGAATATTTTAAAAGAAGCTTTCCTCAACATATAAAATAAAATAATGAATGTTAAAACATTTTATTGTCTTTCTCTTTTGTAATTTTAAAAATGTCATTATCTCCTCTTAATAACTATGTTAATCTATTCCTTCAACAACAATTTACTGAGTCCCTACTATGTGTTCGGAATATCTTTAATGCTATATAAATATCAAACTCTTAAAAAAGTAAGTGAACCTAAACATTTATAAAGCTCTCCTTTGCAGAGTAAAATTCAAATCCAAATCACCAAGTGGCTGCAAGTTATGCTACTTTTATATTTCTATGAAACTCATCTAAATATTCTGTTGCCCAAACACATCCTTCCTAATATTCTATGACATTCTTTTTTTTTCTCTTTTATTAGTAATAACCCCATTGCAGGATACTGTTTTAGTCAGAGTTTTTGCTGCTGTGACTAAAGACCCAACCAGAAAAACTGTAGAGGAGGAAAAGTTTATTCAAGGGCTCACGGATTCAGAGGTCTCCATACACAGCCTGTTACATTCCTTTGGGCTCAAGGTGAGGCTGAACATCATGGTGGGAGAGTGTGGCAGAGGTAAGCAGCTCACATGATGGTCAGGAAGAAGAGAGAGAGCTGGCCACATTCCAGATACAAATATGTACCCCAATGCCACACCCTCCAATGCCCCACCTCCTCCAGCCATACCCCACTTGTCTTTAGTTACCACTCAATTAATCTCATCAGGTGGTTAATTCACTGATTGGGTTTAAAGTTCTCATAACCCAATCCTTCCTCCTCCAAGTTTTCTTGCATTGTCTCACACGTGAGCTTTTGGGAGACACCTAATATTCAAATCAAAACAGATACTAACACATGTTGCAAAGCATTCCTTTTGAAGTCAGAAATATTCGAGGTGGAATGGAGTGGGGATACAAGTGTTCTTCCAACAGATGGCAGGGAGATCCTCTTAGTCCAAAAATCAGATAATAATCAAGAGCTCTTACTAGAAGAAAGACTCACTTAAAAAGTATACTATGCAAAATAGCAGGCTTCTGAAAACAGAAATTGAGTTTTGTGTTGCAAAGTGTTGAAGTATTTAGAAAAAAACTCAGAATTAGACTTCCTCTGCAGAGCTCAGAAAAAGGATGGCTTTCCTTCCACATTTGATTTGTTGGAAACCAAATCCAAGGAGATTTTATAGCCTTTTAGTACTCATAAGCCCTTTCATTTTATCCTTGTTTTATGGCCCTCCTTGCTGAGCCCATAATGCACAGGGGAGATCTGCCAAGACACCTGAATTCATCCATCCCATTTGTGCCTGTTGACAGGAATCCATTCAGTTGTCAGCTGCCACTTCTGCATGAAAGAGAAGCCCATGACTTCTGAAAATCAGACAGCACTAGGCAATGTGAACAGGCTGCAGAGCCAGAGACCTGGAATCAAATCTACAGAATGTTTACCTACCTTTGATTACATAATTCTATGAGATTTGGTTGTCTCTTTTGCAAGATGGGAAGATAATAACATTCACATCGCAGATTGCTACAGAGACTGAGGCAGCACATCATCTGTCTCACTCTTCCCAGCTGCGCACCTCTACATTGGATTCTGTAAAATGGAGCTAATAATGGCACCTGCTTCACTGGGTTATTGTGAGCACTTAAGTGAGTTATTAAATGTAAAGTTCTTAGAATAACACCTGGCTCAGATTCCTATAAATATTACTCTTCTTGTGAGTGGTAGCAGAATGTCTTTAACACAACATCAATCTCAAAAGGGTTATATGTGTGAGTGTTCATGCACACATATGTGCACATACATACATACATAGCCATCCTATACTCCTGTATTTTGGGTAAGGACTTTTAATTTAGTTTAGGTTGTTTTTCTTGTTTATAAAATTATATAATATTAGCACATTGCAGAACTCATATCTCATAGAATGACCTGATTTAGAAAGGTGAGTTCCAGTTTGGTTTATGGTACCTGTACATCATCGAACCCAGCCCATGTGAGTCACAATATTCATTAACCCTCAAAATTACTCAAGCATCTTGTTTTGCTTTGAATCAGTAGCTGTGAGTTTTGCTATTTCTGGACTGTTGACAGCAGATTGAACTTTCACATAAACTAGAAAGACAGTCACCTCTACCAGTAGGGTTACAAAGTACTGAAAGTCTCCTTAATCTCTTTTGAAATGGCCACAATAGTCATGTTCAGAGCCATAATATTGGGTTAATGAGAAAATATATTAGCTGGGATAGGATGGAGAGATACAGCTCATAAGGATATCAGTCAATTTTTGGCAAAGTTCCTGCCTTAGAGTGGCTCCCAGAGACGAGAACATAGGGGAGTTAAATTTTCAAAGAAAGGAGAGGTCCATGTTTTCGCCAGAAAGAGAAGACTTAGGTGCAGTACTGAATTGCTTGAGAGGGCATGCATAGGAACATGAAGGACCTATTGACAGTGAGGAACATTAAATACATGCAGAAAAGTGTCACCAAAGACATCTTTTGAAACCTCACTGTGCCCTAAACTTTTGAAACCTCACTTTGGCCTAACTAGTAGTCATGTTAAGTCATAGATAATCTATTCAGTTGGGATTGGCTGACATGAAATTCTGTATTCCAGTTTAAGCAAGTGAACACAGGGAACTTAGTCAATCCTGATGAAACTGGATCCCTTCTCCTGATTTTACCCAGTGTGACTCTGCTGATTCTTCAATGGTTTTTATAAATCCTAACATTAGCCATCTTGGAAAGAGACCAAGAAAAGCAAAAGAAAGCAAATGATAGTACATGAGTAGGCTCAAATCCTTATTGGGTTTCATCACCTACTTCCAGCCCTTCAGTCTTTGTGGGAGTAGAGTTTGAATGTGAGAAACTCTGCTTGGGGTGGAATGAATACAGAGTATGTAGGCAACTGTCTAACATTCGACTTTTCTGGTTTGCCCACATTTGTTGGGTTTTGACACATTACATGCGATGGGTGATGTGCTTTTACAAACCTCATTTGTTTTTCATCCTGACAATAGGCCTGGGACTGGCAGACAGTAAACTGACTTTCCTGAGGTTACACTGTACTGTGTCCCTGATCTGCCTGACCATAAAGGCCTTGACCTTCTGTTTACAGTTGTAGGCGAGGTCATTTCCTAGGTGTGGAGAGTGAATCTTGGTAAGGAATTAAGAGTTGAAATAATGACAAAACTGGAAGAAATATTGTGGAGTCCTAATACATTGACTGAGACAGTGAACTAGGAACACTTAGTTGAAATTATCATAGCGTTTGGCTATACTGTTCCATGGAGTAAATAGTTGGTACAGGAATAAAAATTAAGGATTTGTACAGAAACATGATGCTGTGAACTGAATTGTGTGCCCTCCCCTTCCCGCACCAAGTTTACATGTTCATGCACTAATACCCAATATGACCATATTTGGAGATAGAGCCTATAAAGAGGTAATTAGTTTAAACGGGATCATAAAGGTGAAGCTCTAATATGATAGGACTGGTGTCCAGAAAGTGAAGAGTTCTCCCTCCACCTTGGGAGGACCTAGTAAGAAGATGGCCATCTACAAGTAAGAAGAGAGCACTTGGTCAGAAAAGAATTGACTAGTACCTTGATTTGAACTTCCCAGCCTCCAGAACTATGAGAAATTAATTTCTAAGTCAGTTGGTAGTATTTTTTTTTATAGCTACTTGAGCAGATGAAGACATTTGAGGTCAAGGTGAACTTCTTAAACAAAGAAAATAGGTAATTTTCCAGGAACTGGACATCCTTTAAAAATAAAAGAATGAGCTGGGCATGGTGTCTCAATGGCTGGGGAAGCCTGGGATTACAGGACGAGGATTTCAAGTTCAAAGCCAGCCTCAGCATCTTAGAGAGGCCCTGAGCAACTTAATGAACTTATCTCAAAATAAAAAATAAAAAGGGCTGGGGTTGTGGCGTAGTGGTTAAGCACCCCTGGGATCAATTCCTGTAAACAAACAAGCAACCAATCAAACAAACAAATAAATAACATGAATAAGACAGAAGTTAAGCAGGTTGTGGCTATAAGTACAGAGGATTCTGAGTGAAACAGGGATTCCAGGTGTGCCTTTACCAGTGAGTAACTTTATTGGCACAGTGACTGGTGCAGAGGTCAAAATGTCAGCTGAACTGTCAGTACAGATATATTGAACTTGCTGAGAATGATGAGAGAAGAGGAAACACAAGTGAGAAACTAAAGATGTTGCCTCATATTTCTCTCATATATTTCACTAGCTCTAAAAAAAATATATTATTTTCTCTAAGAAAGGATGTGATGGTGGAGGCATATGGGATTCTTCATTGCTAGTTATTTAGGTTTACATGATAACCACAGCCAAACTTATGCCTATTAAATAAATTGCCATCATCTTCTTCTTCAAGTCTGATGGGAACAAAAGGTGGCATTATTTACATAGTCACCTTTGGGGCAGATCTAATGTCTTAGTTATCTTTTATAAACTTGACACCTAATATTTAGTTATTTATTATAAATTAAAGCTGTTCACTCATACCCTGTAATTTTTAAGATTTAGTGTATTTTTAGTGAATAGTGTATTTTTAGTATTTTAGTGAATAGTGTATTTTTCTTCTTGGAACCAACTGAACTTTGCCTCCTTCATCATAATTCAATTATAGATTTATAGTCATTTACTTAGAAAATATGAATATTTGTATTTGCATTCAAAAATATATGCACAGAAACTAAAAGATGTTACATAAAAATATTAATAGGATAAGGATGATGGACTATTATGTTTTATTTTTCATTAACACTATTCATATTTCCTTTTATTGTTCTACTAATGGTAATGTGTTATTTTTATAGGGCAAAAATTATACATAATATATAATAACTATGTAAATAAAGTCATGCATTTCTTTTCATCCAAACTCATTTTGTCTTGCAAAGGGTACTATTAAGCATTAAGATATTGTTCTAAGAAGAGGACTTAGAACCTATTTAGAGCAGTTGCTGGATTAATAACTGCTCCTTCAGGGCAAGATTGCTTGTGTGAAGAGTAAACAATAAATCTTTTGTCACTTGGTGTACAGCGCCTCATTTGGAAACAGGAATGCTTGAAATGACACACCCTGACAAGCAGATGAAATACCTGAGTTATGCACGTCTCACACGAAGATGATGCATCATCTCCCTCAATTAGGCAGCAGCTCAAATCTGCTAACTTAGGTAATTAGCACTACATCCAAACCCATGTTTTGCAGTGTTGTGGGTTGAATGGTATCTCCCCCCACCCCCCAATATACTGAAGTCCTAACCCCTGGTACTTGTGAGGTAACCTTATTATCTTTTCAGATGTAATCAAGTTAAGATGAGGTCATTAGAATGAATTCTAATCCAATATGATTAGCTTCCTTATTAGAAGAGGAGAGACAAAAAGACACAGATATATGAGGGGGAAATGCTCTGTGGTGAAGGAGACAGAGATGGAAGTGTGCAGCTGCAAGCCCAGGATCACTAAGGATCCCTGGCAATCTACCAGGAGTAAGGAAAGAGGCCAAGAAGGATTTTCTCCTATAGATTTCAGAGGGAGCATGGCCCTCCAAGATCACGATTTTGGACTTCTACCCTCTGGAACTCTGAGACAACAATTTTGTTATTTTAAGCCAACCATTTGTGATGTTTTGTTATGGCAGTTTTAGGAAATTATTACTCTCAGAAATTGCAATTGCTTGTTTAATGCCTCATGCATTCATTTAGTAAAAATTATTATTTATCTCTGCTCAAAACTTTGATGCTGCTAGGTGTGGTGGTGCATGCCTGTAATCCCCACTGCTTGGGAGGCTGAGGCAAGAGAATCTCAAGTTCAAAGCCATTCTCAGGAAAAGCAATGGGCTAAGCAATTGAATGGGACCCTGTCTCTAAATAAAATACAAAATAGGGCTGGGGATGTGTCTCAGTGGTTGAGTGCCCCTAAGTTCAATCCCCAGTACCATAAAAAACAAACAACAGAAAAACTTTGATGCTTACAAAGATGTTTAGGTGAGCTGGTAGTCTGCTATAGAAATTATTAGCATTGCTGCAAGTTTCTATGTAGGTTTATGTATTTGGAGTAAAATAAGGGTAGCCAACAAACAAGTGACACTGACTGGAAGAAAACTTCCTTAATCAAAGTCAAACTTCCTCATTTAAAATCATATGGCCAGAATATATTAAAGAAAGAAGTTGAATTCATAGAATAAGGAAACAGAGTTTGAAGAAACACCTCTGGACTAGGTGAGGAAGAGTTTGATTACTGTAGGATGTTGTGTTAAAGAAAGGATTTAAAGTTACCACTGGGACAAAGGTGGTGGATGGGTTCCATTTTCAAGCATGATTCCTTTTCAATGGTTAGTTGCTACCAGGAATACTGTACAGAGCAGGATACTATAGAAGAATTTGGAGCAGGAAGGAAAGAGTGCTGGGATTGATTGCTAATGTCTTCCACAAATATAGTTGGGAATGTGATAATAGAGATCTAACCCATTTGAACTTTGTCATGAGTTACTTTAGCAACTAAATGATCTCTGTCACATAGTCAAAACTCCAACACACTCTGAAGCTCATGGCAGAACTTGAAACCATTCAAGCCCAAGGACTTTTTACAACTATCATACAGTAAATAAGAGAAATTGTTAAACAGCATCTCTTCATTTTTCTAAGGGAAATTAAATATCCAAGGATCATTTCTTAGTGCTGCCTTGATATTTGAGTTTATTTAGATTATGCTCATTTTTAAAAAATGAAGGATAATAGACTAATTTAATAATTGTTGGCATTGGCTATTTTACTGACTTTTTTTAAAGGAGCATCATGCAGATGTTCCTTTAAAAAATTCCTTAAAAAATTATTTTTGATATAGTTAACCATGATTATGAGAAGCCAGGCTATTTGGAACAAAAGGTTGTGGTTTGTTTGCTACTTTAATTATGATACTGAGCAGGAGGGAAAAAAAATGGCCTCTTGATGGGGCCCTGAAAATTTAGACCCTAATATGGAAAACCATAGTGAGAATTGAACTCCAGAATGCTGGGCCGAGTGGGGTTAAGAACGAGGATTAAGGATCACAGGTTACCTTGGAGGCATACAGTCTCCCATTTCTTGGATCCTGCACAATGGTGTGTTTTTCTGGGGTCTGGTAGAAGTGCTGTGGTTTGTGCTCCAGGTTGGAGCCCTTCTCCAACCCCCTTCTTTGCTCTCTTTTTTATGAGTTAAGATTCAAAGTAGCTTTATCAGTAGGATTATAAGTGTCAGATATTTATAATAATGAATGGAAAAAAACCCACAACTAACCAATTCATGAAGAGTATGAGACGTGTAGATTTTTAACCTCTCCAATTTCAGGGAAGTTTCCCAAGTCTTAAATTGTCATTTCCAAACAAAATAGAAAGCTTTTAGGGACAGTTTGGAAAAGTTTGGTGGATTGTATTTCTTCTGAAAGATTTAAGTCATTTTCTTCCAGGCTTGTCTCTGTGGATGGTTTACAATTTCTCTTGCATTGGTGTGTGACTTGGAATTGTGACTTCTGTTAGCCAATGGTACATGAGTAGAAGTGACACATGACATTTTTGTGTACAGGCTCTAAGAGCCATCATTGTCTGTGCCACTCTTCTTTTTCTTCTGCCTGGAGATAGACATACCTCAAATAGTAATGTTTTCAGATTTTTGCTCGCCCAAAACTGCTGCCAACATATAACATGAGAAATTAGTGTTTGTTGTTCAAATTGTGGGTTTGTTTGTAGCACAACCTAGCAAAAACCGACCAGGACATCATTCCAAAAAGGTACACACCAGCTGAGGTAGGGATGGACTATCTCTCCTGAGATATCAGAAATCTAGAAAGAAAAAAAATACCAGAAGTTCAAACATGGGGATTAGGGCCCAAATCATTGATCCCAAGGGTGAATACACTGGAATAGCAATCTTAAGGCTCCATGCAGATCTCAAACTAGGAAAGTAGCTAATATGGGAAAGGACAGGTAGACACAACTTCTAATACCGTTTATAACAGATGAATACTGGACCTATTTGTGTGTGTGTGTGTGTGTGTGTGTGTGTGTGTGTGTGTGTGTGTGAGAGAGAGAGAGAGAGAGAGAGAGAGAGAGAGAGAGAGAGAGAGAGAGAGAGAGAGAGAACAAGCTTGTATAAATGGATTATAGAATAATTTAAGACTGGACTGGTCCAGCAATGGCTTTTCTCCCAAAGAAGTTGAAGTTCAAGAATCTAATCATTGAATTAGGTGATGAATGGGGCAGTGGTTTTACCTAGAGAATGAAGGGACCTAGTTATTGCAGACTATAAATGTGAAGGGAGTCAGAGAAGAAATGCCTTAGAAAGGAATTATGAGAAAGGAACTGACCTATAGGGAAAAAGGGCATCAAGGTAAGTATTTTGCCAGTGAGAAATGAAAATTAGACATGAACCATATCTTTGAGTAACTAGAATACCAAGGTCTGAGCAGAACTAGGAGAAAACTGGGTCAGTATTAAAGCAGGGAGGTATTATTTCCCTCCAGGAAGCTGCTAGGAGCCTGGAGCCAGCCAGAAGCTACAGGTAGAATGTAAGGGGTGTTATCTGTATAGGGTTTGAGTGGAAATACCATGTTCTGACATTATAAGATAGGTTAAAGGAGCAGGCCAATGATTTTCTCAAATTTTAAACAGGAATAATGAATCAAACTAGGTTAAAAAAATCTTTCTCTAATTTCAGACAAACTTTCCAAAGTTATGGGGTTCAGAGTGCATAATGCAAGATGACTGGTGGAAAAAATTGTTTTTATTTAGTCTACAGATTTATATGCCTAAATAATGTGTTCTGATATGCCTCATTAAGTAAATGATCTGATTTTTTTTGATAACATGACTTTCTTTCTTTCTATTTCAGCATCAATAGAACTTCACTACTGGGCTAGTCTCGGATGAAGTTACTTTAAACTCTTACATGAAGGCTCCATCATTTTCAAAGAAAATGGGCTGGAGGAGATTGCCATTTGTCTCAATATTCCTTTTCCCTTTTGTCTTTTTGTAACTAATTTTCCAATTTTTAGCCAAGCATGTGGCCACTTAAAACAAAAGATATATTTCCCAGACTTTTTATGGGATTGGTGAAGTCATATGACCTGTGGGAGGCATGTGAATGAGAGGTTATAAGTTTCATATGCAGGAAAGGACATTTGCCCTGTTCCCCCTGCCCCTCTCTACATTTTTTTTTTTTTTGGTGTGTGTGGCTGCTTTGGGGATTGAACTGACTGCCTCGTGCTTGCTAGACACTGTAGCACTATAACACTGAGCTACATGCCCAGCCAAACTCTTCCCAGTTTTTGTGGGCTAGACTACGAACAAAGTGATGAGCTATCTTGGATCTCCTTAGGACAACACTCTAGTGATGGGGAGGAAATATAACTAAATGGCTGAATCCATAGTCTAATTGATAAAAAAAAAAAACTGTATATAAATGTTTCAGGGATTCTCCAGAAGGTTGAAGCATGGGGCTGAATGAATTAATCAATGCTGGGAAAGATGTTTCCTAGGAGTAGAAGATACACAACTGGGGATTGAGTTGTCTTTTTCACTGAGGA
The DNA here is from genome assembly GCF_052094955.1 of Ictidomys tridecemlineatus. Classification (NCBI taxonomy): domain Eukaryota; kingdom Metazoa; phylum Chordata; class Mammalia; order Rodentia; family Sciuridae; genus Ictidomys; species Ictidomys tridecemlineatus. The sequence goes on from NC_135480.1 coordinate 133,331,985, forward strand.
GTGGGCAGAAGGAAGGCAGTGAAAGGTGCAGAGTAAGAATGTGTTTTCTTCTGTTGACTTCCTTTCTGCTATAACCAGACTCCATTCCCGGGCATCAGTATAGACCCAGTATCTGAATTTACAAAGCATCTAGACTTTGATTCTCCTTACCAAGCTTCCCATTTCTTTACATTGATTGGGGTCATGGATACTCACTCAAACTTCCCTATTCTTTGTTATAATTGCTTCCAACACAAGAGAAAAATTTTGATCCAATACAAAGAGTTCTGTCTCTTTCCCCTCCTCATCTAGTTAATTCCTCATTACTCATCAGGTGTTAGCTTAATCTTCCACATGGAAGTCTTTGCTGATTAAGGCTAGACTCCTGCTATTTGCTCTCATAGGAATTCCCCTATAGAGCATGAATTACACTTTATTTGAAATGGTTCACTCCATAAGTCTGGATTCTCTAAGGGGATATGTATTCCATGGAGCACAGGCTGTGTCTACTTTGCTAACTATTGAATTCCCTGTACCTACTACTTGTATGTTTGTGAACATTGGTGAAATGGATTATTGGAGAGATCAGATAACTGGTTGGGAAGAAAGTGAGGTCTAATCTCATTGTAAGCTCTGTTAAGCACTTTCCTGTCATGCCCTACCCAGGAGGGATCTCCTGAAAACAGACTTTGAACCTATCTTTCCTCTTGCCTTCCTATAGAGAATTTTATCTCATGTACTGTTCCCTCAGATGTTTGATTTATATCAGTATAATGGATATATAAGGCAATTTAGATGCTACTAATATTATGATCATTGGATTGTTTTTCCAACTTTTTAAAAATTTAAACTGAAAATATTGTATATATTTATTATGTACAACAATGTTTTGACATGTGTATGCATTGTGGAAAGGCTAAATCAAGCTAATCAACATCACTATTACCTCACATACTTGTCATTGATTTTGTGGTCAGTTTAAAAATTTTAGGGAATTGCTGGATAGTGAAATAGATGATCTGAAAAAAAAATCAAGACTTACAGATAGATTTCTGTTATTGGCAGTAGTAAACAGCACCATTATCTTTCATTTTTCTCTCCTAGAAATGTGATTTTCAATGTTTTCATAAGAGGCTACTTTGATTCTTTGCGTAAGTATTGAGGAAGTAAAGGTTTGAAGTACTGCTAGGGTCACCCCCTTGGCTCTGATGAATGCTGTTGTTCATTTAGCAAGTTTGTAAGTGGGGAGCATCTCTTTCAAGCATGAGTCCTGCAATCTTACTTGTATCTTTCTCCATATTCTTCCAGTTGTCTGAAATGGTGTCTCCACTCACCTACACTGTAAGTTACTTTAGAAGCTGTGAGCAGAACATGGTAGAGCCACCATCAGCATGGCTCTTTGAACAACTTTGTGTAGTAGAACATCTACTTCCTTACCTGTCCCTGACATATTGAGAAAAAAAATTCTCCATAAGTCTCTCCTATTTACTATATATTTTTTTAAATTAACTTTTTTTTTCTATATTTATTTTTTAGTTCTCGGCGGACACAACATCTTTGTTTGTATGTGGTGCTGAGGATCGAACCCGGGCCGCACGCATGCCAGGGGAGCGCGTTGCTGCTTGAGCCACATCCCCAGCCCTTAACTTTTTTTTTGAGATTATAGATACACATGCAGTTGGAAGAAATAATACAGAGAGATGCTATATATCCTTTACTCATTTGTCCCCAATGGTAAAAATGTATAAAAACTATAGTACATTATCATGACCAACGTATTGACATTGATAAAGTCTACTAATCTCACTCAGGTTTTCCAAGTTTTACTGTACTCATTTGTGAATGCGTGTGGGTGTTTGCATGTGCACAATTGCATAGTTCTATGGAATTTTGTCACATTTGTAGGTTTGTGTATCCTTCACTGTGTCAAGATACAGAAGCAGTTCCATAATCACAGAAATACCTCTTAATGTTTTCGTAGTCCCATATACACTTAGAAACCAACATGTTCTCGATCTTTTGTCATTTCAATAATGTTACACAGAAAGCAGTCACACACTACATAACCTTTTGGGATTAACTCTTTGGAATCAGCATCATTTTTTGAGATTAATTCGAGTTGTTGCATGTATAAATCATCTATTTCTTTTTATTGCTGAGGAGTATTCTATAGTATGCATGTATATTTGTTTGACACTCACCCACTGAAGAAAATATGAGTTTTTTGGCTACTACAAACAAAGCTGTTTTGCACATTTATGAACAGTTCTTTGTGTAAATGTGTGTTCATTTCTCTAGACTATACTCCTAACAATGCAATTGCTGGGTCATATGGTAATTACATATTTAGTTTTGTGAGAAATTGCAGTACTCAATGTCAGAGTGACTGAACTACTTTGTATTTCTCCAAGCAGTTCATGACTGACCCAGTTTCTTTGCATCACTGTCAGCATTTGGTGATCCTGTTATTTTGTATATTAACCATTCTGACAGGTATGAAGTAATACCTCATTATGGCTTTAATTTGCATTTCCCTAATAGCTAATGATGCTGAACATCTTTTTATGTGCTATTTGCCATCTGTAGATCCTCTTCGGCAAATTTCACTTTGGATCTTTTGCTCATTTTCTATTTGGATTATTATTATTATTATTACCATTGAGTTTTGAGAATTCTTTATGTACTCTGGATACTAGTCCTTTGTTGAATATATGGTTTGAAACAATTTTCTACATGAATATACAGGTTGTCTTACAGTTTTTTTTATATCTATGCTTTTTTTTAAACCAATGGTATTTTTTTTTAAAGAGAGACAGAGAGAGAGAGAGAGAGAGAGAGAGAGAGAGAGAGAGAGAGAGAGAGAGAGAGAGAAAGAAAGAATTTTAATATTTTATTTTTTAGTTTTTGGCAGACACAACATCTTTGTTTGTAATGTGGTGCTGAGGATTGAACCAGGGCCTCACGCATGCCAGGCGAGCGCCCTACCGCTTGAGCCACATCCCTATCTATGCTTTTATAAAAACTTCCTAAAAGTTTATCTTCAATTAAATGAGGGACTTTAGCAGATCAGAGGGGAAGATATTTAAAACTTTTCTGTTTCAAATAAACCAATTTTAAGAATATGATTTAAATAATATTACTCAAATTGTAGACATTATGTATTTCATTAACTAACTTCATTATATTAATTCCTCATTTGAAAATTTAAAATAATTTCCCATTATCCACAGGATAAATCTTCTATCCTTCAACCTAAACAACCCATGTTTTATGACATTTATTAGATTACTTTTTTGCCATCTTCTCAACACACTATGAATGGGAATTTCCACACTCTTTATCTTTAAATATTTCATTGCCCTTGAAAATAGAACTTCTGTCCTTTCGCAGGGTGTGTGGCACACGCCTGTAATCCCAGTGGCTTGGGAAGCTGAGGCAGGAGGATGGTGAGTTTAAAGTCTGCCTCAGCAAAAGCGAAGCACTAAGCAACTCAGTGAGACCCTGTCTCTAAATAAAATACAAAATAGGACTGGGGATGTGTCTCAATGGCTGAGTGCCCCTGAGTTCAATCCCCAGTACAAAAAAAAAAAAAAAAAAAAAAGAAAGAACTTCTTTTCTCTCATTCATCCACTTATTCTTTAAGAATGAGTTCTAATGGCTCAATGGGGGTGCTGGAAGAAGGGGGAAGGGAAGAGATTGAAGGGAAATGCTGGGTGGGAGTTTTTTTAATACATGAGAAAGCTGTACGGCCTTAATAAAGTGGTGGCATAAGATTGTTTCTTAGGTTGTTTCGTGTTGCTATAACAGAATGCAGAGTGAGTAACCTATAAAAAAAAGTAGAAATTCATTTTTCACTATTGTGGATGCCAGGAAGCCCTAGATGAAGGCACCAGCAGGTTTCTGTTGGTAAGGGGCTAGTCTCTGCTTCTAAGATGGCAGTCCTAATGCTGCATCCTCAGGAGCAAAGGGATGCTGTTCCAGGGGAAGAGCAGAGAGAGGGCTGAGCTTGCCCTTTAATAACATCCTGGATCCCACCAGTGAGAGTGCAGCCCCCAAGGCCTAGTCACCTGTAGGGATCCCACCTCCTAATGTTGTTAAATTTCAACATGAGTTTTGTAGAGGACAAACATCCAAACCAGCAATAAAATGGTGAACTAAAATAATTGACAGCCAAGCTGTGGGACTGTGAGAGACTATCAAGAAACTCCTTGGAAAAGAAATAAGGGCGTTGCTTTGAGAGAAAAAAAAAAAAAGTGAAAGTAAAAGTTTTTTGCTTTCTCTCACCATGTCTTTGCCTTTCAGGGTCCTGAAGACTTCACATAAAACTAAGCCGTGGAGTCTGGCTGTCCACTGCTCCGCAGTCTCTACCCACTACGGGACACCTTAAATCTCTGCTTTTTTTTTAGTCAGCTTCCACTGACCCTGATGGCTGGCTCTGAGTAGGGTGTGGCGTGTTTTAAACTCACCTATCTTTCTTTCTTTCTCTCCTCCATGCTAGAAGTGGAGAGCACTGGTTTTGCTGCTTCCAGTTTACTAGGTCTATTAAAATTAGCTGGCTGGACTAACTTGACCTTTTGCAAATGAATTGTGAAAGGTGCCAACTCTCTGTACCCTCTGTCCTCTGTGCGTACAGCAACGTGTAGCCTATAAATGCAGGGATAATGAAGCTACAGATCCAAATCGCACTGTAATCCGAAAGTATCCTGTAGATGACCCCCCTCCTCCCATCGACAGTTAACACAGAGAGTTATTACTGAGGCGTACTCCTGAATTCCAACAACCAGGGGCTATTCTAGCATCCTTATCTGGATAAATAATATATTTTATGATGCTTTTAGACAAAATTTTGTCTTTTCTATTTTGACTGCTTATTCTTTCCTCTTGCCCTCTTCCTAGTCTATACACCTTTCCCTTTAAGAGGAAACATAAGTCTGCCATTTAATAAAACCCCAATAACGATCCTTCTTGAAAGGACAAGGGCTAATAATCACTACCGTTTAACATTCTAGTCACATGATGGAGAAGGAGAATAAATCAGTTAAACAGCAAGATGCAGCACAACTAATTTTCATGTAAAAGGGGAATGATTGCTTTTTTTTTTTTTGAAAACCATTGTGATTTTTTAAAAGCTGTTAAAGCCCAAACATCCTTGTCTATCAGTTTATGAATTATTAATAAAAAAAAGAAGAAGAAAAAAAAGAGGCTTTCTTTTTCTAAATATCATCTGCTAAGCCACCATGGCCTGAAGAGGCTCACACTGATTCCTGATTTACATAGTCCCAGTTGGAAGTTAATGAAGACTGCTGAGCCACCTTTCAACATGCAGATAAACCTTCATGTATTTAAAAGCAGGGAATCTGTGCTTGTTCCTGGCAAATTATTCATCTAGGATCTGAAGTTTCTGACACCGCCTGCGTCAGATAAACTGTCACCCAAATTGCAAACTAATTAGTGATTCAAACATTTTCGAGCTGATTGATGACAGAATAATTTACGCTTGTTTCTCAGTTTCCAGCTGGCACGGGCTGCTGACTGGAGCCCTAATTAACGCGAGTACATCAGTCATGTTCTGCCAAGGCAGCACATACAATTAAAAGGCAGTTTAAATGGAATATCACATTAAAAAGGCTGGGAGATGCAAATGTGAGGAAACAGCGCTTTAGGAAGAAATGACAACAAAAACCCACAAACCAAAACAGAATGGAAAAAAGATATTTTTTTTTTTAATGGAGAAGTAAATTGTATTCTGCATTGAGTATTTAACAAAAAAATAACCAAGAGAAGCCAGAATGGGCATTCTAAATATTTTTGTATTTAAGGAGTTTTATTGAAATGAGTGTTTACTGCTCTTTTTAGTAAAAACAGTTTGGCTAATCGCCTTTTAAATATGTCCTTGAAGAAGGGGGCTTCCTCTTCCTTCTGTGCAGGGTTAGGCCAGGTGGGATTCCAAACAGTCCTAATGGGTTGTTCTTGGATTTGTGGACCACTCTTAGTTCTGTCCTCTGGCCTGAGCTGACTTTGATCTACTCTATACTCCTGACACTTAGAGCTCTCCTGCATTATTTGTGTTACTTCTTTATAAAGCAGCCTTTACTTTTTTTGATACTTATTTTTTAGTTATGATGGACACAATATTTTATTTTTATGTGGTGCTTAGGATCGAACCCAGTGCTTCACGCATGCCAGGTGAGCATCTACATCTAAATCTGACCCACAACCCCAGCTTATAACCTTTATTTTTTAGAGCAGTTTTAAGTCCACATACAGCCTCCCTCACTATTGACAGACTGTGACCTTTCTATCATCTTCTTTGTCTTTTCTAGAATGTCATATAGTTGGAGTCATATAGTATGTAGTCTTTTCAGATTGGCTTCTTTCACTTAGTGACATACATTTGAATTTCCTTCATGCCTTTTTGTGGTTTGATAGGCTCATTTATTTTTAGTGCTGAATAATATTTCATTTTCTGGAATGGAACATTGCAGTTTATTTCCTTATTTACCTACCAAAGAGCATCTTGTTTGCTTCCATGTTTTGGCAATTATGAATAAAGGTTCTATAAACATCTGTGAGCCAGTTTTGTGTGAGACTTACATTTTAACTTCTTTGGGTAAATGCCAAGGAGTAGTACTGCTGGATCATTCCTTCATTATAGACATGTACACACTTTTCTCTGTCTTTGAGACCATAAGCTGCTTGAGGGCAAGGAACATATATCTTTATGCATTTTCTGTAGAGCAAGGCATGATATTTTGCATGAAATACTAATACCACCACACTGTGTTATTATTTCTTGTTTACAAACTTTTCTATAGTTTCTCCTCCTCCTCCTCTTCTCTCTTATATTTTTGATTATTTTACAAAATTAGGGATCTCTATTCAGTATTCTCATAGTTGTTACAATCCACACCGTGGGTAAAATGATTCCTTGCTGTTTTTTGATAAGGAAAAAAAACTCAGCTGTTAAAGAATGGCTTAAGACCACATAGTGCGTGAGTGTGCTGGGCCTCCCATGGACTGACTTGATTGCTTCTCATATGAGGCTACAGACTTCTCTTAATGATGATGTCATAAGATCACAGAATTGATAAGTGGCAAAGCCAGGGTTGGAAATCCGACCTTTGGAGTTCAATCAACCCATTATTTATTAGTATTTTTACCAAACAGATATGGAACATATATTTTGTTCATGCCTAGGCTTAGATTGTAGAAGGAGTTCTTTCTGCAGCTTAGAAGTCTTTCATTTTACACATAATTAGTGAGTCTTTTATTCTAGGCACAAAAGTTGTCTCTGGGGACAAGTCTAAAGACATGCCCTATAAGCCTACAATCTAGAGAGGTAGATAGACATCAATCATATGTAAATACCAATGATTAATATGAGTTACATGGTGAGAGGAGAAGAGTGCAGCGACAGGGTAAAATGTGAGGGGGATTAATATTTAGGAGAAATGCCACAAGAAGGTGACTATGTTGCAGAAACTTGACAAGGGTGTAGACTGAGGTAGGAGCAAGCTTTAGCCATGGAGGCAGAATCTCTATCAGTTACATCTGTGTTCAGATGCAGTGGAAGAAAACCAGTGTTATGGGAGAAGAAGGGAAGGAGCTTAATCATAGGTTAACATTTCAAAATATGTGTGAAAGTTGTGATTTTGTGAGGCATTAATCTCCTGGGAAGCAAGGAGGTACACACTTATTTGAGGTCCACAGATCATTTTCTTTCAAAAATTATAAGACAATAATACAAATCATAAGAATTAGCTTCTCTAGGTGGGCCCAGCCCTGAATGGAAAGGCAATGCAGGGTCTCCTGAATTTCAAGTGCCATGTGGCACATTCTGTCTAGTGTCTAAATGTGTTCAGAAAGCCAGAAATAAGTGCACCTGTAAAGGGAAGTGACTAAGTATGATTTTCCTTTCCAGTATATATATGTATATGTGTGTGTGTGTGTGTGTGTGTGTGTGTGTGTGTGTGTGTGTACACATATATACATGCACAGTCATGAATGGCTTAATGATGGGCATAGTTTTTGAGAAATGTGTCCCTAGGGAATTTTATCATTGTGAGAATAGAGTGCACTTAAACAATCTAAGGCAGCTATGGTGCCACTATGTGATGTAATCTTACAGGGCCTCTATTATATATGTGGCTCATCATTGACCAAATAAAAAATTATTACATGATGATTAATAAGTTGAACGGACTACTGGGTGGTAACTGCATTCAGGTGGGCTTTGAAGGAAGGAAAGAGACCATGGGGGTCATGTCTTTGGGGATTAGATCTTGTCCCTGGCTCCTCACTATCTCTGGTTCCTGGCTGCTATGAGCTGAGCAGCTTTCCTTCACCACGGCCTTCGGTCATGATGCTCTGCCTGAGCAATGCGGTCAGATGGTCCTGGACTGAACCTCTGAAACTCTGACCCTGAAATAAAATTCTCCTCCTCTAGGTTTTTCTTGTCAGGTATTTTGTTCACTGTGTTGAAAAGCTGACTATCACACTTACTTTTACTCTCTGTTTTAAAGAAAGAATCATGAGGTTACTGGTACAGCATAAGATCTCATCCATCTCTTTCTCTCCCTTCTCAGACTTACCAATCATCTGAAGTTGATCTCTGTGTGTTTTTGTCAATTTTTACATTTTTTTTACTTTAAACTTGTATCTATAATCTCACTACATAAGCCTGTTCATAAAAATGTTTCCATGTGTATTAAAATTTTATTCAAATGGTATGCTCTGTTGTATTTCATTTGCAATTGCTTTCTAATTCACCAGCATGTTGTTGAGTTTATCTAGATGGAAGTGGTTAATTCATTATAACTCTTGTATACTTTTACAAACATGACTTATCCCTCACTCTAATACTCAGCCTCCTACTGATGGTGGTTTCCACTTTTCTCTGTTACAAACAGGACTGCAATGAACTTCTTTGGATAGTCTCCTTATGCTCAAATGTGAGAATTCCTATAGGATACATTACTAGAAATGGAATTGTTGGGCTATAAGATGTTCATGCATGAAGTCAAGTTGACTAGGAATTGCAAAATTGTATTCCAAAGTGGTAATACAAATTGCACACTCACTAGCAATAAGGTTTCTGCTTTCTTGAATTCTTGGCACCATTTGAAGTTTTTACAATTTAGAGTTTTGTCAGTTTTTTGGGGGGTGAACTGTTACCTCATTGTTGTATTAGGTTGTATTTCCTTGGTTATTACTGAGATAGAAACCATTTTCCTATGTTCAGTGGAATTAAGACTTTTGTTTTTGGTTAATTGCATGTGCATATATTTTGTCCATATTTCTATTATTATGTATTATTAATTTGCAGTATTTCTGTGCTTATTTTGGACACTAACCCTTTATCAACAAATATTTTCTTCTGACATATAACTTGTGTTTTAACTTTCTTTAAAGCATTAGAAAGTGGATGGCTACCTTTTAACCAACCTCAAGGAACATATACTTTCACAAGAGAATCATGTCTTCCACATCATTTTTTCATTGATTTCTATAATTGGTCCTACAATGACACTCCTGAAAGTTTTTGGAATTTCTGTCTTGGAATTACTTTCAAAGCCAGAAGGACAATTAAAGGAAATGATTTGTTTTCCTTTAGTACTAAGGCTCAGGAAATTTTTCTATAAAGGTGATTATTTAAATAATGGTGATTATTTAAAAATCTGCAGGCTAAGTTGCAACTTCTCAATTCTGCTGTTGTAGCATGTGAAAGCAACTTGAAACAGTATATATACAGTGAACATGGCTGTGTTGCAATAGGACTTTAGCTATAAAAATCTGGCTGTGGTCCAAATTTGCATTAGAATCTTAGTCTTTTTTTTTTTTTTAGTAACAAAATACTTGAAGCTGGGTAAATTACAAAGAAAAAGAGGTCTATTTTGCCTTATAGTTCTATCTATGATCAATAGACACATTTAATTAGCTTCTGGTTATGCAATTATTTACTCTAGATACTAGTCCTTTGGGTGGAATAGTGCCTTCTCGTGGACTATGGCTTCTCAATCCATTGGTGGAGAAGCATTGACAGGAAATTAGCATATTTGGAAGGACTGTGTGTGTGTGTGTGTGTGTGTGTGTGTGTGTGTGAGAGAGAGAGAGAGAGAGAGAGAGAGAGAGAGAGAGAGAGAAGGAGACACTAACTAAGGGGAGGTACCTGTCTTCCTTTACAACAACCTGCTTTTGTGGTAATTAATCCAGTCCTGTAAGACCTAGCCCACTCCTGTAAGACAGGCATTAATCCCTTCTGAGGATGGTGCCCCTGTGACTCAATCACCTCTGACTAGGTTTCATCTCTTCAAGGTCCCACTTTGTCTTAATACCATTATACCAGGGACCAAGCTTCCTGCACATAAATCTTTAGAGGAGAAATCATAACTAAACAATAGCAGAATCACTAATTATTTTTGATTAGTAACCTTCTTGATCAATGTGATTAATCTTATAAAACTTGATATCAAATATCATTTGGTTGTTGCAAATAATCAATAAGGAGCTGTCCTTCCCGAACTATTCAAACAAAGGGAGACAGGGTGCAAAAGGAACAAGAAAATCAAACAGCTGTTAACCTTTGAGCCATGGCACATCACCTTCCAATGGAATTGCTTTAGAATCTTCAGGGCTGTCTTAATGCTGTGCAAATTACCTCAAATCTCAGTGACTTAGCATAATAAGCTTATTTTCTCCTTTTTTGGCAGTCCAGTGCAGGTTGCTAGAGGTCAGAAGGATTTAGTTTCTTTACCTTTAGTGACTCATCACTTCTTAGATTGTTTAGAGACTCTCCAACAGATCTCTGTGTGGCCAAGATATGAGGAGAGAGATAAAATATGGATGCTTGTGCTGAAGGGCTTATTGACAGATGTGGAGTGGGCGTAGTTCCATTCTGTTCACATTTCAGTGGCCAGAACTCAAGTCACATGTCCACACCTAATTGCAATGAAAGCTGGGAAATGTAGTCTTGTCACAAACTCAGCAAGGAGAGGAAATGACCAGGGTGTAAACATCTAGCTAGTCTCTTAACACAACCTTTGAAAAGTATAGGATCTTTTAGGGGTAAGAGTTGTAGTGTGTTGTTGTTGTTGTTTTTTTTTTTGTGTGTGTGGGGGGTGTTGGTGGTGGTGTAAAGAGTGAGTCTATTACTGTATAACCACACTAGATGACTAATAGAGGGTCAAAAGCTGAATTTTAACTAAGCCTTGGGTAAGCCTATATTTGGTGATGAAAATAAATGCTTCATTAGTCTGACCTAGTGTATGACTAAGGCACGACAGGAATACTACAGCCAGATTTTTACCTCATGCCATTCCTGAAAGGGAAGCAACGTTTACGGAATGAAGACACATGCGCAATTTAATTTTAGGGAAGAATGTCAAAGGTAAGTCTATAAATGACCAAAGTTATTTTATAAAGTTTGCCAAAAACTACGCCAAGGGTGAGTTACATGTTTGGCAGTGTGAGAAAACCACCTCTGCCAAGCGTCCTGTGGCTTTGAAGCTGGGTGCTTTCTTTATAGCACTAGATGAATCATGTGAGCTAAGCATCTCTAGTACATGTCTTTAGAAGATTATAAAGTAGGAAAATCATAGGATTTGGAGGCTTACTTTTAGTTTCTGCCTTCTATTAAAACCATTTATGAGAACTTGGCTAGGTTTTTTACTTTCTCTGAGCTTTAGCTCTTTGTTTTGTAAAATGTAGATAATATCTACCTTGTGGGGCTGTTGTTAAGTTAGAAAGTGTGTGTAAAAGCAGGCACTCTACAAATCAAAGTCTCCTTGCCTCCTCTTATACTGCTGACTCAGTAACTCGCTGGCTGTTTGAACTTGAGAAATACCTAATTTGGGGGCTCAGTTTGCTCATCTGCAAAATGAAAGCGCTAGATCAAATAAGGTCTAAGTTCCTTTGAATTCAAGGACAGTGTATCACATACATGATCTCAGCTTATCTGAGTAGTTTAGGAGTTCAATAAAAATAGAATATGAATATAAAGCCATCCCTGAAGAATACTTAAAAAAATTTTATTTGTACTTTTCAGATATACATGACAGTAGAGTGTATTTCGACGTATTATACTCACATGGAAAACTTTTCTAATTAGGATTCTGTTCTTGAGGTAGTACATGATGTGGAGTTTCACTAATTGTGTATTCATACATATATGTAGTAAAATTATGTCTGATTCATTATATTACTGTCTTTTTTTTTTTTTGGCCCAGGGATTAAACTGAGGGGCACTCAGCCACTGAGCCACATCCCCATCCCCATTTTGTTTTTTATTTAGAGACAGAGTCTCCCTGAGTTGCTTAGTGCCTTGCTTTTGCTGAGGCTGGCTTTGAACTTATCCTCCTGCCTCAGCCTCCCAAGACACTGAGATTACAGGCATGTGCCACTGTACCCGGGTTCTACTATCTTTCTTATTCCCCATGTCCCCTCCCTTCCCTTCATTCCCCTTTGTCTAATCCAACGAACTTCTATCCACAATAACTTTATTGTGTGTTAGCATCTGGATATCAGAACATCTGGCCTTTGGTTTTTTGAGATTGACTTAACTTCACTTAGCATGATAGTCCCCAGTTCCATCCATTTACAGGCAAATGCCATAAGTTCATTCTGAAGAATACTTTTAATGATCATTTTTGTGTACATGTGTGTGAGGTAGAGTAAAGAAAAAAGGGGGACAATGTGCACTGACTTGATTTTCAGTTACCAGGATAAAATGTAAGAGCTTGTCTCCATTTCTATGCTTTTTCATTTCTTCCCTCCTCTGAATATTCACCAAACTCGCTTACCTCTTATGACACTGGCCTTGCTTTTCTAGCCCTTAAGATTATTATATAATGCTATCCCTCCCCTAGAGAGCAGAGTCCATGTCCTCTTCTGGCTAACTTTAAGCATCCCACTGAAGTAACTAGTACAACAAGATTTGGCAAGCTTTTTCTGTTAAGGGCCAGATAGTAAATATTTTTAGATACCAATTGTCTGTGTTAAAACTACTGAACTGTGCGGATGTAGCTCAAAGTCACAGATAGAACATAAGTGAATGAGCATTTTAGGGTTCCAAAACAACTTTCCCTGCATACACTGAAGTTCTCATTTTAATTCTTACAAAATAGTATTCTTACTTTGATTTATTTTCAAAGAAAGGTTGAAAATGTAAAAACCATTCTTAATTCATGTAGAAAACTAGGTAGCTGTCAAGATTTTCCCCATACATGATAGTTTCTCCATCCTTATTGTATGCTGTAAATTACTAGTGTTTGCTGTTATATTCAATTAAGCTTTAATTATAGATGTTTATTTTTTAAAATGACATGTAAGGTACTGTTTGTTCCCTACCAATCCTATAAGTTCTAGAATTTCTCACAAGTGCTTAGGATATCTGTGAATTATTGCTCTAAACAGAAATAGAAAGATACTAATACAGCAATTTTTCAAACAAGGGGAGCAATTTCCAGTGACTGAACTATCATATTCTTATGAACAGTTTGCTTTTTATTTGGTTGAAAAAGTAAAAAATATTATGTACTCTATTAATATTTTTATAAAAGAGAAAGTGAGTAGACTTTGGTGTTTGGAATATATTCCTGGTTTGATTTCTTGACAGTTGTGTTTTAGAGCAAGTTACTTAACTTTTCTGTGGCTCTGCTGCATCTTCTGCCATATGGAGATAATGATGCATTTATTGTAAGCTTGGTCTGGGAGTTAGAGCTAATGTAAACACCCACCATAGCTCCTCAAGCATTATCTAAATAATATTACCTAAGATCATTATACTCCCTTCTGTTCCTTCTATAGAGTGGACAACTTGGGATCTTGGCAGCTTAAAACATCTTTGAAAAATGGGAACAGGCATTGAGAATTCTGTGTGAATATTTGAGCCTGGAGCGCAAGCAGGGAGGATTTCATGACCCTGACTTTATAACCTGCAGTCTTATGCCACTCTGTCCATTTAGGACTGGGTACGTAGGTACGCAGAAGAGAAACACTTCAGCCAGTCTGGGGAAAAAGTAATTTGGAGAACAAAACCCAAAAACCTTCTCAGACATAAAACTTTTTTTCTCATCTGTTGTCAGTTATAAGGGGATTTCCTCAGTCTAAGAACTTCATGCCTTTGCATTTCTGAAAACAAGAACATAAACAATAAAAAAGAAATTTTAAAAATGCTATGGTTGATAGAGGAAAATCTATTAAATAGAGAAATCTTTAGTGAATAGGAAGGGTTGTAAAAATTTCTCAGGTCAAAGTGTATTAGGGATACTCATTGCTTCTTTAAACTTAGGTAACTTATAAAAAAGAAAACTTCCATTGGACTGTGATGCAATGTGTGGCTTCTATTTAGCTCTCTTGCAAGCTCAGTTGCTGGGGTTTATGTGGCAGGAATGATTCCCAGGAGTGAACAGTTGCTTTGACAGCATGTTGTGGGAAATATCTCTATAGGAGGAGGGTCAACCTATATGACTCATCTAGATCAAAACAAAAATTGGAAAAGAGGCAGGTTGACTTGTAAGAGCAGTCAACTTAAGAGAATTTACTGTATTGGCTACTGCTTAAATAATTTGGATATTAACTGTCTAGGACAACTTTCTGAACTCACTCAGAGTATCTAGTGAATAGAAACATTTGTTGCCTTAGCATTCTACACTGTTTTGGGCAGGAAGATTGTGTAGTACTATAAATACAGGCTTGCAATTTATAGAATGATTAAACTCAACTCAAGAGTTGTTTATTTAGTTTTGGTAATGGATTGAATTATGCCTCTAAAGATGTTGAACTCCTAACCCCTAGTGCCTGTGAATGCAACCTTATTTGGAAATAAGATCCTTGCAGATGAACAAATTAAGATCAGGTCACTAAGGTGGGCCGTAATCCAATATGACTGTATCCTCATAAAAAGGAAGAATTTGGACACAAGGAGAATGCCCTTTGAATGTGAGGGCAGAGAATAAGTTGATGCAGTTCCTAGCCAAAGAATGCCAAAGATTGAGAGCACTCACTAGGACATAGAAGACTCAAATTCTTCCTCTCCACCTCAGAAGGAGCTCACCTGCCTTAATCTCTAACTTCTAACCTCCAGTAATGGGAGGCAATGATTTTTGGTTGTTTAAGCCACTTGATTGGTTTGTGGTTTTTTTGTTTCAGCTGCCCTAACTAATAAAGCTTTTAATTGAAAAAAAAACTTACAATATTCTTGTGAGGTAATCATTGCCATTGTTGAATTTTTGAAAATGAGGACATACTTTTTATTGCATCCACAGAAGGTCAGGGGCTTGTATCTCAGTGAGTTTTTTGGTTCTGACAGTGAGATTGTCATAGTCAAAGTGGCCTTTCTCGGTAATGACAAAGTACATGTCTATATGTTTTAACTGGAAGTAACGGGAAAATCAGCTTGCAACAGCTATAACAGGGACTTGATCTTCACATCTCAGCATTTAGTTTTCATCACCTGGGCATTGTCTTCTGTTAGCTTAAAGAAAATATATATATATATATTCTTCATGTAAAATAAAAATTTAATAATAGCCACTTTAAAAACATTTTAAAAACTGGTAAACTCAATAGTATATTTTACTTAACTCAATAGTATATTTTAAATACCCCAAATATTTATCATTTCAGCATATGTGCTAGTACAAGCAATTATATTTGATACAGTGCTTCTCATTTTAGACTAGCAATGCTTTCAGTGTGTAGTAGCCATTGGTGGATATGCTGTTGGACAGGTTGGCTCTAGTTCATCTCCATTCTCTAAGATTGCTGCAGCAGTTTCAGGCATCAGATCCGGTCTTTCTTTCTGCCTTTCTCTTTTTCAGTGTTGCACAGAAGTCCCCCTGGCACTCTACCTTCATGTGTCATTGGCCAGCATTACTTCTAGTGTCCATGTTATTCCAGTTGTAAGCAAGCTGATGAGGTATTAAAACTGGCTCAGACCAAGCCAGACTTATCCTGTGTTCTAAGGGTTTCAAATCTAAGTAGAGAAGGAAGGATACCAAAAAGAACCACTTTCCGGTAGGCAGATGGGAGTTGGGTATTGGGAATGCAGCAAAATGTCTTCTAAAGCCTTGAGTGCAAGGTCAGATAGTAGCAGAGCAGAATGGATCCATCATTGTGAATCCTGGAAAAAAGACAAAAACAAGACGTGCTTTTTTGTTTGCAATGGGCATGAGGATTTGTGTTTAAATCCTTCACCTGAGTAGTCTGTGGAAAAGTACTGAAACCAAAGATCCATTGGCAAGACAGCATAGCTTCCTAAGGGTTAAATTTAGGTATAAAAATAGTCATCACAAAATCATTGTTTGATGGGATCATATTCATTTGAGAGAAGTGGAAGCACTAGTTGGAATTGGCTATTGATAAAAGAGGAAGAGGGCAGATTTTTTTTTCATTGTGCTTATCATGAAGTAGACATAGTTCATGGGATGTGAGCTAATTTTTATTCCCCTAGAAATTATACTAAAAAATACCTATGTATTTTCAAAAGCAGAGTGATACTAAAAGAATCCATTTTAATTAAAGTATGCTTTTCTCATCATTGCACATCATGTCCCTTGCATGCTTAACCCGATTTACCTTTTCAGAGAAACAGATCTTATTGCATTAACATAGTGTCTTGACTGGGTTTTGCTTTGTTTTGTTTTTGTCATCAGAGTTGCTTGTATTTAAAATCCTCAATATATTTTTGAAGAAGCTAAAATCAGAAATTGGATTAGGCATTTGTAGAATCAGAAATTGAGTTAAGTCATAGGGTAAAAGAACAGAAGGAGGTATCTTCCCAGAATAAAAAGGCTACAGGAGAAGGGGGGTGGTTGGTTGATTGGGTCATATCAAGGGGTCTGTGTTCACAAAAGGAGTTGACAACTAATAGGAATCCAGGCGTGCATAGATGAGTGTACCTGGGGACTGGATATTATTTTTCTCTTACAGCCAAATGAGGTGAAGTAGGAAAGGAAACAGGACAATGGGATCCAACTTTCCTTCATTCAATCTCAGGTTATCTTGGCTCTTGCACTCCTACAGTTTCAGTGAGTAGCAAGTCTAAGTTGCTTAAGTTTTTGCGCTTTTGTTTTGAAGCTCACCTTTCGTAATCTACATTGAGACAATGGCAGAAAGGGCGCTCATTCATAAGAGGAAAAAAAAATCACTTGTTGGTCTTAAGAGGATTGTTTGTCCAAGTCTGCAAGGATGATGAAGCAGTTGCCTCAGAAACAATCCGTCTTAGCCAAGGGGTATGAAATGTGACTCATAACAGCTCTTGAACTCTGGCTCACCGTGCACAGCACAATTCATGGAAAGACTAAGCATGTGGAGCTGCTGCAATCATGTCCTTCCATTCCAGAGCCCGATTCTGTTGCCTTGCAAATGATTTTGGCATTGCTGGCTGACCAACTGGGCAGCAGCACTTTATGGAGCATGCTTTAGGAATGCGGTCTTTGTGGGCAACAAAATGGGAAATGCTGGATTACAGTAGACGGGAAAAACATAAGAAATGATGGTGGACTAGCTGAACAGCAAGCAGAGAGTTGTTTTCCCTTCTCAAGTCTTGTGTAGTAAAACACAGATCTTAGGAAGGTAAACCCTTCTATGGGACACTTGTTTGCCTACACCCTGTCCTTACTTTTCTGTTTAGCTTTTTCTTGTCCTGACTGTTTGCTGCCAAAGGCAGTTTTAATAACACTGGTTAAACCACTCACTGCAAAGACTTTCCCAATGACAGCTGCTTATCACCTCTGTGGATCTCTACAGTCCTCTGACAGCATAGCTGTTCCCTAACCCAATCCAGCTAATGACATTCTGCATTCTGAAAACTACTACTTTCTGAGCCTTTAATATGAAAAAAAAAAATCACAAAAGTATTTGTATGCTTACGTATGTACTACAAATGGTTTTTAAAATGTTTTAAAAATATTTTGCAAATAATAAAGCACACGTCATTTTGAAACTTGCACCTTTGACCGATTACATTTTCTTCGGATATATCTGGTAAGTTATATTATTTTGTTTTGAAATCATCTCTTCTAACTTAATGGGCACTGAGGGAAAAAAGCATATATGGAATGGGCAAGTTCTATATATAACTTTTTTTTTTTTTTTTTTGGTACTGGGGATTAAACTCAGGGGCATTCCTCCACTGAGCCACATCCCCAGCCCTATTTTGTATTTTATTTTAGAGACAGGGTCTCCCTGAATTGCTTAGCACCTCACTTTTGCTGAGGCTGGCTTTGAACTTGCAATCCTCCTGCCTCAGCCTCTCAAGCCACTGGGATTACAGGTGTGCACCACCACGACAGGCTACAAATAACTCTTAAGGAAGGTAATGCAACTTATTTCACCTTACGAAGATGATGTCACATTGAACTAAGAAGCTTCAGTTCTTTTACTAATATGAAAGGGTGCTATTTATAGAGGAGGAAATAAGCTAATGTATGGATGAGTTAATCAAAAAGAGCTTAACCTATTGAAAAAAATTAAAAAAAATGGCTTTAAATTTTTCAGGTGATTCCAGGGGTCTGGTAATGGTAAGAAGTACTAAAGTATTCTGGTGGTCCGTAATCATTAGTGTAGTTTCTAGACTTTTACTACATGCTGTTACTTAATAGTAGGCTTACCTTCTATAATACCTCCAGTGTGAAGTGGGGTCATGAGATGATTACCTTGGAGAAGTCTTTATGTACCTTTCCAAATATATAAAGTGTGCATCAACAAACAAGACCCATCTGAAGGTGCAAAAAGAATGGTACTCAGCCAAATGATTTAGAAAATATTAACTAAGTTCAGAAGAACTTGCAGTTTCTGAGTAATTGTTTGCAAAACAAACAAGTGTTTTTCCACTGTTTCTCCCCTAACTAGTGTGTGTTTGTAACACAACTGAAAAGCCTGCCTATGTGGCTCACTGAGAAGGGAGTCAACGGTGGATGCTGAGAGGGCGTTAAGTGTTTATTGCTGTGGTGACAGCCTAGCACACTTGAAGAAGTGGTTTACTAAAGAGACCCTAGTGGCTGGAAAGAGTGGCTGAACATTCTGTGTGGGCACATCTGATCCAATCACTCTGGCCAACTTCACAAGCCGTAAAGACTGTGATCTGTCAAATTGCCTGGAAGGGTGGACAACTATTCTGAAGATAGCAAAAATGATAGAGGGACCCACTATGGAGAGATCCAGGCTTTCTTATCTCTCCTATTCCTTTGTTGTGTTTTCTTTCTTTCTTTGTCTCCCTATCCTTCCCACAAAATATACAGAAATAAAGTTCATTGGTTTAGACCAAGGGAAATGAAGAGAAGGGAGGGGAAAGCAGAATAGGAAGGATAGTAGAATAAATTGGACATAACTTTGCTATGCTCACCTATGAATACACAACCAGTATAACTCCACATCATGTTCAACCATAAGAATGGGATCAAAATTGTACTGGGTTGCACCTCGTATTATATATAATATGTCCAAATATACCCTACTGCCATGTATATCTAAAAACAACAAATAAAAAAAAGAAATGCATTAGGTGTGTTACAGACAAATAAGAAATCACAGTCCTTTAAGTTAATTTTGGAATTAATTTTAGCAGTGAAAAAAATTAACCCCATGTGGAGTCTCACTCAAGACTTCTAAATATAGTCCTAAATATACAGAAGTAAAAGTGGAACTCAGCCTGAAATAAGGTTGACAGGTCTCAAGCTTAGCCAGCTTAGTTGCAGTTATCTCTTGTCTTATCTTTCTTCCCTATTTCCATGCCATTGGGACATATCCTAGAACTCAAATCCAAGTGAACATCTCTATTTGACTTTAAAAGGAAATGACCACAAATTATTTACAGTCAATAACTTTACATTCACATGGCTGAACATTTCAGTAAATATGCCTGGGGTACCTTTTCCATCTATATGGAAAGAAGGTGAAATTTCAATCCTTTCTAGCTCATGGACACTGGGGATATTTTTACAAAGCTCAAACTTTGTCTTTTTGAGGCACATGATACCATAGATTACACATAAAGAAGTTAAATCACATTTTTAGCTTAAAATATTTTGCTTTTAATATAAATTTAAAATTCTGAAATGATTCTCAAATGTAAAACCTTCTGCTTTGTGTAGGGGAATTACCATGGACTTTGAATTATGGCTGTTCTAGTTCCACAAATGTTGGAAAGTGGCTTACCATTTTTGACTTTTAGTTCTGTCATTTATAAAATGGGAATATCAGCTAGTATAGATGAATAATGCCATCCCAAAGATGTCCAAGAACCTGTGACTATGGTGACTATGGGAAGGAATTTGCAGATGTGATTCTCTTTGTGGGACCAAAGGTCATCATAGGTATCCTTCTAAGAGAGAGGCAGAGGGAGGTATATTTGACTACAGAAGGAAAGAGAGAGCTGTGATGGAGGGACACAATCACAAGCTCAGGAGTGCCAGCCATCTTCAGGAGCTGGAAAAGACACGGACCAGATTCTCCTCTGGAACCTTGGGAAAGAACCAGCCCTGCTGACCCTGGAACTGGTCCCTGGAACTCATTTTCGACTTCTGGCCTCACAAATAAGAGAAAAAAAAATTTGTTCTTTCAAGTCACTAAGTTTGCAATTTATTATGATAGGATTCATTTATTTTGATGATTATGAAGAGGTCACACAATTGCTTGAAAATGTCAGTGTACACAGCAGATTTTATCAAATGGTGTTACTGTCATTCTTCCTACTTCATAAAACACATGTAACTTCACATATAAAGTTTTTTTTGTAAATTAGTGACTGCACGTCTATAGAAAGGAAGCCTTAACTACTCAATTGTTTGCCAGAAGATGACAATCTACTAGTTAATACACAGAGGAGTCTTGATATTTCTAGAGAAGGAACCATTATTAAGGAGAGGCTGGTTTTGTTGAGTTCATGCACCAAGAGCTCTTTTCCTCAGAGACATTTTGGTACCTATCTCTTGAATGCCATAACCTTACTCCCTGGATTATGAAGGATTTACTGCACATCATTTTCTATAGTGGATTTACTTCCCTAATTATGTTTGGCAGAAACTAATTTTTAAATGAGTTTAAATTTTGATTGATGATGGTAGGCAAGGCAAAAGCCAGCCCGTGTTTTCTCATGACTGACAAGACTTCACAGGCGATGCCTGAAGAACTGACCTCATATATTTTTAGTTTGAAATGGAAAGACAACGTTTGCAAATACGGGTGGGTGTAGTATATGTGAGTTCTCATTATGCGGTTTCTAATTTGAAATCATATAAGGGAGGACTATCATTTGAAGGATATTAATGTTCTGTTTGGCAAAGCAAAAATATTGTGGGAGAACGTTAGCTATTGGAATAAATTACGATATTCTCCCTTATTGAGCCAGTGGCAGATAATCATCTTTCTCAATGCCTTGGGATGGTTTAACTCTCAGGATATTTGTTTATGATTATATGCTTTTCTAGTTATCTTTGTTGAAACACTGTTGGAGGAAGGGATGGAACCACTGGTTTTTCATATGTAGGTTTATTTCCTCGATAAGTACCTGCCATAGTATTCCTGCCATTCTTTCCTATAGATCCCTTTTCAGACATTTATAAATACAACAAAAAGATATTCCTTTCAATTATGACAATGTCTTTATCACTAAAGAGAAACCGGACACAAATAATAGTGAAGGGAGTATGGATGGTGCACATTTTTCATCTATTCTAAAATATTTGACAGCAGAGTGACTGGGGTTGTGGCTTAGTGGTAGAGTGCTCGCCTAGCATGCACAAGGCACCGGGTTTGATCCTCAGCACTACATAAAAATAAATAAATAAAATAAATGTATTGTGTCCAACTACAGCTAAAAAATAATGTTAAAAAATTCGATAACAAAGTGTTTGTTTGAAAAACTTAAGAAAATATTTTTTTCCCCAAGACTGAACAGTGTGACTATTCCATCCCTCTTCTTCTTGTGAGCATAGTGAAGGTGGAGAAAAGAATTAAGAGATTACATGTTGTTGTGTTTTCCTTACTGGAGATATTTTTCTTCCTTTTTCTTTGGTGAAACTCCCAAACAGGGCTTTCCTTCCCTTCCAAAAGAGGAGTCTTTTGAAATAGAAATGGTCTTTTAAAATCCGGGCTTTGTTCTGTTCTCAGCAGAGCCCAAAAGTGAATGTGTAGGTTGATGGAGAAATGAATACAAGGTCTCTTGGGGTTGTTTGAAAGGAGAGCACACTGCGGACCCTTATTTAAGTCTTAATTAACTAAACAAACGTCAAGGGAAAAGCTTTTGGAAAGTTTCTGAAAACGTGGAAGTGCAATTTCATTTAAGTCCTTGGGAGCCAGGAGGTCATAAATCTCATGATAAGTTTATAAAATGTATCTTGAAGTATATATTAGAAGAACATTTTCTTTTGTCTATTTTCTAAAATTCCACAATAAAATATTCAAAACAATTTCTAATATCCCCTACTCCCCTGTCCTGTCAGAGCACCAATTCTAAGCTTGTATTTTACCCCAACCCTGTCATTCACATCTTCTTTAAATGCACAGCTTTAGGAAACCACGAGACACTGACCAAATTAAGAGCAATATTTTAAGCAATTTTTTTCCTTAAAGTTCACGGTAGGATTAAAATAAAAACAGCTGTTTTTGTCAATTAAAAATTTTATGTAATAATTTAAAACATTTTTGTTTTCAGTGTTTATTTTTTGAATGAATTATATTTTAAATAATTTAATTTTTTTTGAATAACTGACACATATTCATGAAACACAACTTTAAAAATACTGTAAAAGAAATCTACCTTTTATTCCTGTTTTTCTGTAGCCATCTTGGTCCCTGAAAGTAAATATCTTTTCCTGTTTTAAGTGTTGCCTTACAAAGACATTGTAGGCACATGCAGACATATACTTTTATAAATGGCAACATACTTTAAATTTTATTTCCTAGTTTTTTCACTTAAGAATATATTTTATTCTAATCAATGAATAGAGAGCGCTTTCTCTCTCTCTCTCTCTCTCTCTCTCTCTCTCTCTCTCTCTCTCTCTCTTTTAATGGTGCTGGGGATTGAACCCAGGACCTTGTGCTTTAAAGGCAAGCACTCTACCAGACCATAGCTCTCTCATTTTTAAAGCTGTATAATATTTCATTATAAACAATTCACCTATAGATTCACCAATAACTCTTTATAATCCTTGACATTGCCAACAATTCTGCAATGACCTTCCAAATACATACTTAGCCATGTCAGTATAGTAACAGGAGAAATGCCTAGATGTGTATTTGCTAGGATAAAAGGCTTTTAAGTCTTTTAAATTCTGATAGATCTTGACAGATTACTATTCAAAGCGATTGCAGCAATCTCTGACGCTTGAGGATGTCTGCTTCACATACCGGAACCAACACAGCATTTCACCCAACTGTATGATATTTGGACATACCGAAACATTGTGTGTCGGCAGTTCTCTGTTTATGAGTGTAGTTAAGCATTGCTTCATGTCTCTAAGAGTCATTGACAGCTCATATTTTGCAACCTATCCTTTCTTATTTACTTTTCTATTAGATTGTTAGTTTTGTTGATTTGTAGATATTCTATACATATTAAGCATATTAAAACTCTGTGATAAGAATTGAAAAATTTCTATATTTTTATTGTATTTTTAAAACTTCTTAATGATATTTGTAATTTAACTTTATTTTTGATATATTTTGCCATTCAGACTTAAATTTTTTATAGTTAAATGTATCACTTTGTTCTTTTATTAGTTAAGGGTTTTGTGTGTACTTAGAAATGCTACTCATTTTTATATTATTTAAAATGATTTTCCATGTTTTATCTAGGACAATTTTTCCATTTTTCACTATAAACAGTGAGTATATCTAAAATTTAAATGGAATTAAATAACAGAAACACTTTTGATAGGTTTAAGCCTGTGATTTTTTCTCTAAGTTCCTTTACTTTTTGCTCATGTATTATTTAATTTGACGTTTTACCTTATATTTCTTAATATGCTCTAAGAAATGTCTCATGCCATAATCGTTAACTTTATGTGTCAACTCGACTGGACAACAGAGTGTCCAGGTGTTTGCTGTAGTATTATTCTGGATGTATCTTGAGGGTGCTTCTGGATAAGAGTAACATTTGGATCAGTGACGGAATAAAGCAGATTCTCCCTTCCCCGGTGTGCAGGTCTTATCTAATTGAAAGCCTGAATAGAATAAAAGACTAAGAATGTATTCTTTCTCTGCCCAGTGGCTTTTGAGCTGGAATATTGGTCTTCTGTCTTTGGATTCTGTCTTGGACTAGAACTATCCCATTGGCTCTCCTACTTTGTGAGCTTGATGACTTCCAGTCATGGACTTCTTAGCCTCTGTAATTATGTGAGCCAGTCACTTCCTCACAGAAACTTACATATACATTTCTCTCTCTCTCTCTCTCTCTCTCTCTCTCTCTATATATATATATATATATATATATATATATATACACACACACACACACACACACACACACACACACACACACACACACTCTCATAATACATACACAATGTGTCTCTCAATAGCTATGCATCCTATTGGTTCTGTTTCTCTGGGAAATGCAGACTAATACAAATATCTCCAACATTTTCAAGAATGAGTTTGAATTACTGTTTCTTAGTCTTCTTATTGGTTTTGAAGAAAAGAAATGTTAAATCCCTATCTTCACTCTTCTGTTTTAAAATTAGAATCAAAGGCTGTGTGGCCATGTTCTGTCCTACAAGGTACTCTTTTAAAGGTACATGGTTGTGAGTGTAGTTTTACTAACCTGTGTGTACTTCTAATATATTCACAAAATTTTATGTTATAGCTCAAGGATTAGTGTGGACAGAACTTATACCAAAGAAGACCTCAACTTGACTGCCACCAAATCAATCTTTCTGACACCTGAGAGATTTTTCCCTTATATTTACTGGAATGACTACCTGCCAATACTGTCCTTACAAACCAACATAGCATCTTTAATTTTGTTCCTATAACATAGACATCCACTCCTATGGTCACCCCTAGCTCCTCACCCTCCAAGGGAAAGGGAATCTGATATTTAAGATTACTTGTTATATTTTAGCTTAAGTGATTTTTTGAGGCATGTCAGGGTTTGCTTAACAAAACACCAATTTTACCTTCAGAATCTGGCATCCCAGAGAAGGATGGTGGAACCAGGTACACCATTTCAACAAACCTTACTTTAAATAATAATAAAAATTTGTATACATAAAAGAATAAAGAAGGGTTTATACCCACAATTTTGAAGAAATGATAAGGACTAGATGTAAATAATTGATACCTGCATAGGTGAAGCCAGTGTAGAAGTAAGCTAACCAAAACATATCTTTTTCCTATGAACTAGGAGATTCTGCAGATGAGATGGTGGGATGGCAGCTTTGTCTGGAAGAGGAAGAAATGGATGACTATAGACTCTTCTCCAAGTGTCTAAAAACTGTGCTCAGAATTCCACCCATAGACCTGGGGAGATGAATAACTGAAATCACATTATACCTATATTTTCTGATGTGAAAACTGTCAACGTTACTGTCACTGACAATGTTCTGACTGAGCTGGAAGGAGATTTTTGGCAGTTCACAATCTGTTAGCTTGTCTTCCCACAGCTCTGGGGAAATGGCCTCAATACTTCAAAACCCAATAGTTGGATTGTCAGGGAGAAATCAGGGTCAGAAGTGGAGTCACTGATCCAGTACTTTCCAAGTTCTAGAAGAAAGAAACAATATACGGTGTCAACAGATTGGATCAAGATAAAGGAGGGCAGCGTGTTGTTCACTTATTTGGTGCCTACTCATTAAATGCCATTCCAAGCCCTTTTCCATATGCTACAGATACAGCAATGAGCAAGCACTGCATCCATCTTGAAGGAACTTACAACCATATTTTGTGTTTATGTGGGATGGGGATGGAGGGATGGTATGAAATGTGCTGTGCAAAAGTGAAAAACTAAAAAAGCAATAAGACAGATTTATCCTCCAGAGTGATTAGTGGGACAGTGGTTCTTAGGAAGGGTGATAGGAATGTCCCTGAGGAGGAGGCACTCACAGTCTGACAGATGTTGCTGTGTAAGTGTACTGTATGTGCTGTAGTGTGTATTAATCTTTATGGGTGGTGGTTGATCTTATCACAATAAATCAGTCAGGGCCAAGGTGCTGACACAGAGTATTTTGCTTGAAGACTTGAGGGCCAAAGCAGTCATTTTTTTTTTTTTGGCCTTACTTTCAGTTGTATGCATGTTTTATGCAGTACACAGGTAATTTAATGACCACACTTAAATATAAACAGAATTTGATGACCACGATTTTTACATGTAGTGGTTATTTTTACATGGAGAATTTAGTGATTTCTGTACGTAGGGATCCATTATTTTTAAACGTCCCTACCTAATGTATAAAACATTTACAAAATTAAAAAAGAGGTGCTTTAGTTTACAAAGCACAGATACATGCATTGTCTCATTTAATTCTCCCAACACAATGCTATGGGTAAATATCATCATTATTATTATTACAGAGGGGATTAAAGCACAAACAGGCACATAAAACCAGCTTCAGAGATGGGGTGAGGATGAGTAGAATCATTCAACTTTACCTTTGTCCTTCTTCTCACCAAACAAGCAGCTATGTAGATACTACTTAAGTATTTTGGGAGAAGGACCCTGTATCCCAGGCTTATATATAAAGAATTATATCATATAGACATGTAAGGCAACAAAAATCCAAGTGTTAGAAATGTTTTTAGTCTAATTTGGAAATAACTTCATTTTGTACCGTATTTCAACTTGACCTCAGGTATAGATGGCTTCATTTGATAAACTTCAGCGCAAGGATATTGATGAGATCTTTATTTAAAGGATGCAATCTAAATGAAAAAACAATCTGCCTGGGTATTTATATTGTGAAAAATATTGGTTTCTAAATTGCTAGATATAAAAAATATAATCATCTTTTTAAATGGAGAAGTCTGTCTATCTGTGTAGCTACCTATCTTCTCTAATATCTATTTGAATATTTTTTTTTTGTTTTTCTAGGACACAAAATGCTTTAGTAACTTTTCTTCAGACATTCTCAAAAGTTGTACTTTTGCACTGAGACTAAGCATAAGCACATGTGTTCAAAAATGTTCCATTTACCTTTTCTCTCAGTTCAATGATGAAGTTACCTGAGTTAATCCTCTTTCCCTCAAGTTATTTTTGGTCCTTAAAATTTTCAGAAATTTACTGCACTGATGATGTCTCCCCTCTGCCTAATTTATCAAAACGTATTTTTAGGATAGACTCAACATTCATTACTCCTGATGTAAAAAAACGATAACAGCTTAAAGTATTTGTTCTTTAATAGGTATTTATGTTTTAATAAGGAACAAAGAAAGAAGCTCAAACAATAGCGTTTTAGAGACCATGAAGAGAGAATGTTAGGAGCTTCTTGGAAACGATGAAAGGCAGTTTCATAATCTAACTTATTTCTGAAATCAGCTGCTTCTGAGCAACTGAAAGCAAGACTCTCTGTAAACTGTCAGAAAACTAACTACCCTACCATATAATGATGAACAAAATAAAATGTATATCTGCTAGATCTTCCCACAGCATTAGTTTTCGGCTGTACCTTATGGCCATGCAAGTTCTGACATGCACAGAAGTAATTAAATGTCATGAAGCATCCTCAAATTTTGTTCATGCTCAGCCAAATTCATATCTTCTTCCACACCTCTTAGTAGGTGTGGAGCCAGAGCCTGAAGGAAGATTGCACACATTAGTCCCTCCAAAAATGATGGGCTAGTCACCATCAAGGTGACATTCTTTCCTGTGTAGGGCAATCTCTGCAGTCATAGTTCTTGTGGGGACTTCTGTCTGAAGAGTTCATCCTAGTGCACTTTGGTTAAAATAAATGTCAAAGAAGAGGGATCTGTGGAGTGGAGAGAGGGGTTGGGGGCAGGGTGTGTATGCAGGGGACTGAACTGGAGCAGGTTGTGTTCCATGCTTCTGTGATTGTTTCAGGATATATCATGGCGCTGCATATAACTAAAAAGAACTTCTAAAAAAATCGAAGGAAACTTTGGAATAAAAGGAGGAATAATAACATCAAGAAACACATTGGTAA
The DNA here is from genome assembly GCF_052094955.1 of Ictidomys tridecemlineatus. Lineage (NCBI taxonomy): Eukaryota > Metazoa > Chordata > Mammalia > Rodentia > Sciuridae > Ictidomys > Ictidomys tridecemlineatus. The sequence continues at coordinate 133,360,061 of NC_135480.1, forward strand.
GCACTTTATTACCATGCCTAATTAATACGTTCTCACAGTGAACCTATGAGGTTGATATTCTACCTACACCCACTCTACAGACAAGGAATTGGAGACCTGGGGTACTATGTGACTTGGCTCAGATCACATGGACAAATGTCAGAGAAGGGATTTAAACAGTCAGGTGGGACTGACTCCAAAGTTCATTTCTAAGGCTTCCTCATACATGTGGAGGACATGAATGTTGATGGAAGGAGATTATTTTTACTGGATATTTTAAGGTTGATGCTTGCTCTGTAAACCCCAGATATGGCATTTAATTTTTCTTACGTTTGATATGTAAGATCTATGCAATTTAATGTGTATTAAATCTTAATACTGCGAAAAGAAACTCAGAGTATTCCTTGTGCAGAGTCACTGAGATTACTTTTATCCCAAGGGAGCTTTCGGGTGTTGACGGCTTGACTTGCTAACGCACAAAAAGGGCCCACAGGAGGAAGCTGAGGTCTGTGCAAACATTCTCAAATTACTCCTCCTAATAATGGTCGCCATTGCTCAAAAAAAGAAAGGTGTTGCTGTGGGGATGGGGATAATGGTACTGCAATATGGAGAGGAGTTTGACCTATAAAAACTTCTGTGAGAGCTTCCTCCCATGAGATGTATGAGAGATGACTTGGTATCTAGTCCCAATGACTTTGATGGGACTCTCTACCACATTTTTATGATAACAACAAGGAGGCCAAATGCACTTGGGGTTTAGATGTGATGGAAGAATGGTCATATGGTACTTACACTGTCATTTGTTTTGAAGAAGTGAAAAGGAAATTGCAGTTCTGGATTATTTGTATTTTGTTGAGGATAAGCAAAGGGTTCAATATGCTTATTAGGACGGACTTAACTCACCTCTAGGGGGTTAAGGAAGAAGGGACATTTTAGTTACTTCTGTGGAAAATGTAGGAATTAACTAGGTGAAGGAGGAAAAGGGAGGTTGAGAAAGATTTCTGGGCTTTGAGAGTTATTAAGAGTTTAAAATAATCCTTAGGGACTGGGACTGTAGCTCAGTGGTAGAGCACCCACCTTACATGTGTGAGGCCCTGGGTTTGATCCTCAGCACCACATAAAAATAAATAAAGATATTGTGTCCAACTACATCTAAAAACAAATAGTCCTTTGAGTCAAGAAAAAGCAAAAAAAGAAATGTATCATCTGAATTTGGCAACAAAAAATCAGTCATGCTTTTGAAAGCATTCTCATTGGAATTAAGGAGGTGGAAGACATGTGACAATGAGCGAGGGCTGTGAGACAAATGAGAAAGTTGAGACGGGATTTCTGAAAGCCTACCTGTGAAATGGATGATAGGGAGGGGCAATGTTACAGGGCTGGGACCTTCCAGGAAAGTGAGGTCTGCGAAGCCTCCCCTCAACTGTCTGTCCACACCTGGATTCTAGTGATCAAGTCAGAAAGATTTCAGACCTGTTACTCAGAGTAACAGGCATTAGTTAATTAGAAGGGATGGAAAAGTGGGAAGGGGAGCACTCTCAAGAGAGAGTGGGTCCTTGCAGAGAGGAGAGGAATGGCATGCCCCTCCTACCCTCTGGTTTTACTGGGCATCCCAGGGAAGTTTCCATAGAGTCCTGCTCAGGTCCACTTCTTGACTTTTGACTGACAGCAGGATGACATCAGGTTTTCAAGTCCCCATTGCCATAAATACTCTAGGTCACTCTGGGCCACATTGACCAGTTCTAATTGGAACCAGTTCTTATTGATTTTATAGTCAGAAGGAATTATCCTATTTCCTTAAGATCTGGTCTGTGTAAGGGTCACAAAAGAACCCCCGCTCCCTTAGGGTGACTTGTATTCTTCTTATTGGCATTTGGGGACTGCATTTTTTCCTGCAGAAAACAGAGTTTGCTCCAAAATGTAACATTTCCTGTGGACTTAAGCCAGGTATGATTGTAGGAATATTGCTTTTTAAATGTAAAAGTATGTGGGGGTCAGCACAGCGGGCCCCATTTCGAAGAATGATTTCCTTAACCTTATGTTCAAACTGCTCACACCTGTTGGTCCTCTGTCAGAATGAAGTTTTTGAGGGTGAAAACATTTTTAAAAATTTATTTTGGTAAATTTTTTATTTAAATAACGTATATGCAGTAAATGCCCAGAAACAGAGTAGATTTTTTAAAAAAATATATCCACCCCTCAAAACAAGACAGGGGGTGCTGGGCTTACAGCTCAGTTGGTAGAATGCCTGAGTGCTTGCCTTGCATGCACAAGGCCCTGGGTTCAATCCCCAGAACAACAACAACAACAACAAAACCCAAACAAACAAAACAAAACAAAACAAAACAAAACAACAACAAAAAACACCCACAAAAACGAGACAAAGAACTTCTAGCCCTGCAGGGGCCTCCCTCATACTGCCTCCCAGTCCGTCCTCCTTCTCCACAGGTGACTTACACTTCCATCATGTTTTAGTCATCCTGTGCATTGTGGTCACCAATATACCTGACGAGAAACAAAAAAATACAGGAGGAAAATTTACTTTGGCTCATGGTTTCATAGGTTCAGTGCTTGGTCGGCTGACTGCATCGTTCTGGGCCAGCAGTGAGGAAGAGCAACATGGTGGAAGGGCAAAGCAGAGGAAGGCATCTTTGGATGTGGCAACAAGGAAGCAAAGAGAGCTGTGTTCACCAGGGACAAAATATAAACCCCAAAGGGAAATTTGACTATAGGCAACTATTGATCACAAAAGTTAAGTAATAATAGGAGCTAACATAGATTGAGTGCCAGGTACTCTTTTACATACTCCATGCAAGACAGTTTACTTAATCTGCACAATTACACACACACACACACACACACACACACAGAGAGAGAGAGAGAGAGAGAGAGAGAGAGAGAGAGAGAGAGAGACTGTAATTGCTTTTCCCTTTAATTATTTATTTATTTATTGGTGAGGTTTCACTAAGCTGTTCAGGCTGGTGTCAGACTCCTAGGCTCAAGAGACCCTCTGCCTCAGCCTCTTGATGACTGGCACTACACACATACACCATTGTGCTCAGCCTTTCTTCTTTGGTTTGTGGGAAAATTGAGGGGACGGATTTATGTTACCCTGTGTTTCAGATCACAGAAATGCTAGGAGGCAGAGCTGGGATTTGAACACAGGCCATCTCCTGCTGGAGCCCTCATGTCTAATTACCATGCCACCTGCACTAGAATGCAGTTGATGGTGCAAGGTCCCTGAGAGGGCATACTTGGGACCCAGGGCACAGGATGGAAGGATGCCTTAAATAGCAGCATGAACATGTGTTAGAGGTAAAGAGGAAAAATGAGAGTAGGTGCTTTAACCCTGCAGGTGAGGGTGGGGGCAACAGGGAGCTGAGAAATTGTCACTTGAGAGTTTCCATTCTTTTTAATCAAGCAGGAAGCAAAGTCCTGCTTGACAGTGAAGAGGTGGTAAGAATCAAAGAAGAAGGAAAAAAGACTTAAATGGATATTTTGGAAAATGGAATACCAATAAACTGGAAGACACAGAGGTGTTTCCAAGCACAGATGAATATTGATTTGACATTGGAAACCACAAATCTATTGTGACACCAATTTTTGTGCTTGTATAATTGACTCCAGCAGAGGCCAGGATCCTATCTTTCACCCTACCAAGAAGGTTTTAGTGACTTAGGGGTGGATTTTTTTTTTCACATGCATTGGGCTGACATGAAATCAGTGATATTAGGACCATTTGGAAAAGTGACATGAAGGGTGTGAATCTTGAGGAACTGGGGAAGAGAAGGAGAGACAGGGAGGGTAATGGCAGAAAGAGGAAGGGTCCAACAATCACAAAAAGGTCTCAGCACTTCTGATGAGTAAATAAATGTGAGGTATGGAAAGATGGGAAGTGGTGGTAAGAGGCAGAATATTGGAAATGGTGATTTCGATTGTAGAACAATGCAAAATGATCTTGGTAATGATGAAGTACAAGGTGAGGTCATGATGACTGCAGTGGGGGTAAGTAGTGGAGTGAAAATGGGGCTCACTGGAATTGAGGAAGTCAAGGAGAAGTTGAGATAGTCAGTTATTAAGTTGTTGTCCATAGGGTTACTAAAGACATCCTGGGTATTGAGAGGAGTTGCAGGTGGAAATGAAGACAATGGATTTAAATCTTAATTAAATGTGAGAAGTGGCTACAGGCTTTGCAGTTGACTTTTTATTTTTCTTAATATATTTTGTTTTTTAGTTTTAGTTGGACACAATACCTTTATTTTATTTTATTTTTATTTGGTGCTGTGATCGAACCCAGCACCCCAAACAGGCTAGGCGAGAGCTCTACCGCTGAGCCATCTATAGTTGACTTTTTAAAGAGAAGACAGAAGAGGAAAGAAGAGAAGAAATAGATGCTATAACTGAATGACACACACGGGTAGTTAGATGGAAAAATAAAGTTGGAGAAATAGTATTTATAATTTTGAATATAGCACAATTTCTGGAACAGTAGGTTGCCAATAAGTGTAGAAGTAAACTCAGAGAAAGAGTAGGAAGGAAGAAACTACAAGCCATCCGAGAGGAGAAGGAATGTCATGGAGTGAAAAGACTGGAGTCAGCAGCAAACTCATTTAGCTAACAGGTAAAAGGGCAGCTCATTTGTTAATAATGTCCTCTTGCTTCTGGCTTACTGCATATCAGTGCTTTTTTACACAGTCATTACTGAGTGCAAAGGTACTCCTTTCACATTACAGCAAATCTTAGAATGAAAGAAGTCTTATGGGGTCTTCCAAACTTGGGACCTAATCTTATTAAAGGCTCATCACAATAGTATCAACCATGACCACAGTCACAACACCTGATGCATATTATACCAGGTGCTTACATTTCTTGACTCATTTAAAAATATTCTCAAGAATGATTTTTGGGATTCAGTTCAGTAATTGTGATAAAATTGAAGGAAAAACACTTCCCTATTGATCAGAGGTTGTCAGCTATTTTCAACCATGACATATGGAATATTCAAGGTGTAACAGTCTCATACCAAGTTTTTGATTGTATGTTCAGATGTTAAGTCAGTACTCATTAGCACTTCTTTTCAAATAGCTTCCCACAAAACTTCTTGCATGGCTAAGCAATATTTTCAATGACTTCCTTCCATATTATTTGTATGATCATCTACTTCTATTTCACTTCAGAAAGTTGAGATGTGGAGGAGGAAAACTGACAATACTGTAAGAATGACTTTGAATCTTATTTAATTCATATCAAACAAATTAACTACATGTGCACCTTGACTTATGGCGAGGTTATATCTCAAACTCATCATAAGTTGAAAAATTATAATTAAAGATGCATTCAATACAACCAACCCACTGAACATCACAGCTTAGCCTAACCTACCTTAATGTGCTCAGAACCTTATCTTATCTTACAGTTGTGGGAGAGCACCTCACAAAACTCTGTCTTATAACAAAGTGTTGACTATCTCATGTAATTTATTGAACTGGTCCTGAATATGAAAAGTAGAATGGATGTATTAGTATGCTTTTAACCATCATAAAGTAATATTGTCAATTGATCCACTGTAGATCAGGGTTGGTCTATATTTGTCAATTTGGTATTTTTGCTCTTCCTAGAAACATGGCTTCACTCAGTTCAGTGGCCCACCAGGCCCCCTGCCAATCATTTCATTCCTCTGTCTGTCACATGTTGGGGGCATGTTAAGAACATCATCAATGTTCAATATTTCCTCTTATTCTTTTTTTTTTCTCAAAATATGGGATTGAATGGGTAGATAAAAATGCTTTCCTCATGTTCTTTGAAGCATTCAGGTACAACATTCTTACTTTTGTTTTTTCACCTTAAACATAATTAAACTTATGGTAGAGGAAATTACAGTGCGGCAGACTTTGTGACAAATGAACCTTTGTTCTTCATTGTCCTGTGCATATGAATGACTCCCCCCATCCCAGTCTCACCTCTGCCAGACTCCAAAATTTCTGCTGTTTTTACTACTCAGTAAAATTACTGCTTTCTCAGACATCTTTCCCTTCTGAGGAGGTTCACCAGTCTTTTTCGTCATATGGGGTGATAATGGAGGGTCTGCCGTGGGGACTCTGGAGCTGTGGGATGGGACTCAGTGAGGAAGGGGGATTTGGGTCAGCACAATGGCGGCCTTCCTCTGCCCCTGATGGGAACCATGCATCTGGCTTCTCTCAGTGTCGCGCCTTCTCTCTGATCAGGACGCTGGGCAGGTCGATTTTTCCCACTCCTTGGGCTTAATCAAACAGTGAATCAAATGGGGATGTTAATGTAAACATGGGTCTTCTTATTTCATTTCAGCGCTGGAGGTGTCTCTTGGCAACGCAGGGTCCTGCTGCCCTGATGGACTGAAAAACCAATGTTTATAAACCATCCTTTCCTCTAGACTTGCATAATGGAGTTGAGATTTTCTCTTATCAGTTCACATAGTAGACAGCCCTTTGCCTTCTTGAGCCTTTCGAGTGATTTGCATTTAAGAATGGAAATTTCCTTCAGACCAGGCCAGAAACCTACGAAGCTTTACTTTATTTTTCTGTCAGCAGTGGAATCCTTTTTTTTTTCAAGAGAAATATTGTGCAAGGCAACAACTTATTTAATCAATCACAACTGGACTGTTGGAATTGAAGTTGAGGTGAAGGGCCTGGAAGCCACTCACTAGAGATACATGTCTCCCCCCATTCCCAGTGGTTCCTGATAGTCAACATTGAACCCTGCAACTTGTGGAGCACGGCCTAAGAATTACTCTTCTTATCTTCGATTATTTGTCATGTGCACAACGTTCTGATACCAGCAAAGTTGTCTCTGTGGTTATCCTCTCTCCCATCTTCCTCTTTGTTGCCTCTGCAGAGCTCTGCTTGCCTTTAACATGCAAATCCAAGGCTGCCTGGTTCTCCCATTCCCAAAGAGAAAGAGAAGGCACCAAGCAGTTCCATTTGAAGCACAGCAATTGTGAGGTTAACCCTAACATCTGATTCTGTTGTGCAGTTGGAAATGAGATGACTCAGTCCTCTCCTAAAGTCTGAGAAATGCTAAAAATGTGTTAGTTCTTCAAAGTACTTGACCCAACAACTCCTGGAGAGAAGGCCCCAGACAGAAGAAATAGATATTTTTGTTCCAAATATGCCTTTGTTATGTGTCAATTCTGTGTTTATCATAAAACCAGAAATTCCTGGGACGATAGTTATTTGGCACAGTAACTCTTCTCAAGAACCGTTGTCCTAAAATAACTTCTATCACGGTTGAATTAACACAGGGAATCTGAAAACGAACGAAAAGTACATACAGAAAAAATAAAAGGCACATGGGCTCTCATCAATCAGTAAGAATGATGATTTCCTTCTAGTCTGACTCAAGATACATTTCTAATGGTAGAATTTCAGGCCAGGTAGCAATGGAAGGAGACATTTGGGGATAGTGGCCTTCCCTGGTGCTTTTTAAATTCTGTCACCAAGGAGGCGACCTTCTCTTACACACAGGCTTTAACAGGGATGGATATCCGTGAACACTTCAAGGCAATTCTTTGTGCTTCTCTACGAGTTTAGTTTGTTCCATTCAAATAATTTTTAAGGCGGCATCTTTGGTGTTTTACTATTAAGCAGACAATCATGAGCTCTCTCTTTAGGTGATATTTTCTACCATAATTGCATGAAATTATGATATAAATAGTGTGTAGTTTGTGAATGCATGTTCAGGCAATAAGTCCTCCTAAATGATCTCTCAGCTAAGGTACTGCAACCATCAGTCAAATTTCCCCAATGACCTTCTTTCCAGTGCTCAAAAAGAAAAGTAGAAGATATATATTTGTGTATATGTGAGTGTGTGCGTGTACGGCATGCGTATACATTCATTGATGAAATACTCCTTGTATGCTTTACGCAGAGAATCAATAAATTCTTTAAAATGAATGCCAACTTTCTGCTGTGAAAATGAAATGGCTTCCAGAGCCACTGATTCTCTAGGTAACTCTGAGAAGCTCACTTTACCCTCCGTATATCTCCATTTCTCCTTGTGGTTTCAAATGCATTCTAACAACACTGATAATAAAAGAGCCTAGATTTTCCTCATTGAGGGCAAAACTTTAGGTCAGAAGAGGACTGCTCATATAATTGAATCTCTGGTTCTACCAGAAGTTTTGTAAGAGGGTTTGCTACTTGTACACATCATAGGCCGCTCATAAAAACGTGGTGAGAATTTGTAATATAGTTGCAGACATGTATGAGATAGAGGGAGATGAAGGTGAGGATGACAATTTAGTTTTCCTCCATTTTCACTGTGGTTTAGATATCTCTATGTTAAAGGACGCACATCCCACAATTGGTAGCTGCATTTGAAAAACCAGAGTTTTTCTGCCTAAGTATTCTTTCTCCTTTTCCTCCCCTCTCTTTGGAGGTCTGGAACTATAGTAAGCCATATGAACTGACCCCAGACTCATGTTGACAATAAAGACACCTAAATCAAGCTTGTCTTGGTATTTGTACTAAAGACAGATTTCAGATTTCTTAGTAGCGTTTTTCTCTTATTCTCAAAGAGAGAGAGGAGAGTCACTGAAAGTTTCATTTCTACACAACAATTCCAGATTGTACATCTGATTCTTTTCACTGACCTCCAGAGAGTATTTTTTTTATTCTAATAATTATTTTTAATGTAGATGGATACAATTTATTTATTTATTTATTTATCTATCTATCTATTTATTTATTTATTTATATGTGGTGCTGAGGATTGAACCCAGTGCCCTGGACACGTGTGAGGCAAGCACTCTACCACTGTGCTATAGCCCCAGCCCCACTAACAATTCTTTATATAAGGGCATCCCACTTTCCCAATCTCCCCTCCTTTGGATTTTTAATAGTAAAGTATCAATATCTATCCTTTTAGGAACATATGAAGACTCACATCTATGCACTGTGGAGGGTAACTTAGCTTTACGAGACAGTTCTTACTTATAGAATTCATCATAGACATTTTTCATCTTTGTCTCTTTTAAGCCTTATTCACTACCCTGGAAATAGATAAATAATAGAACAGATTTTTTAAAAAAAATCTTCAAAATTTTTAACTCAATATGGATTGGAAAATTTGGAGAGGCAGAGATAAGAAGCAGAAAACCCCAACAGATAATATTTATGACTTTTTCAGATTGACAGAACACATAATTTATATTTACAACACCACTCTATTTGCTGTAAAATACTAGATGTTATCATAAGATGAGCTCAAAAATGTATGAACAGAATGAAAATTCACAAGGAAAATCCACATGTGAAAATTCATTATTGTGCTGAAAGATGGTTTAATTATGGTATATTACATTTTATTAAAGGCCCTATCTGGGGAAATGGAAGTAGAATTTCTTTCATGAGTTTTCTACTTACTTCAGTAGACTGAATGCCGAATGTGGGATATAATCTTTTATGTCTTCTATAGAGAGCAGATTTGTCCTGCTTTTGCCAAGAAGACTAGAGGAATGTCATTAGAGTGATAACGTAGGGGCTACAAGACTCTGGGGTAGACACAGTCTGTTTTCTCTAAACCTTTTAAGTGGTTCTGAGTTTATATTCAATTCTATCATCACTTACTGAGACCTGCTATGAGCAATGGCCAGAGTTGGGCATGAGAAGAATCACGTTCAATGAGATCAGATCTTGGTCAGTCAGGAAAGTCATAATGTAATGTACAAGTCAAGCCGAAACTCAGGCTTGGCAATAGCAGTATAAAAATTGTACAGATGAAAACACTGGGGAAAGGGAGGTTGAAGATGGGAAAAGCATTTTCCTAATTGCATGAAAAAATGATTGTCATAATACTTGATCCTCCTGGAGTTTGAAGTATTTTCATAAGCTTTTGAGAGAAATTGGGTTTATTGTCTAGCTGAAAATAATCATATGGCATTTCCCCTTAAAGGTGGGAAATACCTTTAAGGGAGGGATTTTGATTTAGGTGGGGAGAGATTGGGGTGAAACATAGGAATCTTTTATTAGAGATCTTTTTTTGCTGAATGAGGGAGACTTTTTAAAAAATTCCAATTCAGGAAAAAGTGATTTTTGAGTAGTATAACCAAATGCAGGGCTGGTCTGTGTAATGTAAGGCAGTTGGGCAAGTTCCTTCATCTACCAGCCCTGGTTGCTCTACCGGGAGTACCTGGAGAAGCACAAGAAAACTCTCCCCTTTCCAACAGACCAGCTTCTGCTTTTCATTGCACGACTAATTTGAAAAATCTGACAATTATTAAAAAACTCTACTTTCCATATGGGCTGAGATGAAGACCACGTTTTTTTTATCCTAACGAAACTGCAGAGGCATTTCAAATTCCATCTCATGTGGAGGCTCTTTCAATGTACACCTAAATAAATAAACCAACTGGGAGATTTTCATTTCCTTTATTTTTTTATTTTTTTCTTTTCTTTTGCTATCGTCTACCAAGGCCTTTTCTTGTTAATTTTGTCAGCTAGTTGCTACTTAAAGCTGACTTCCGCGGAGATGTGTGTATTTGCAGGTCGGCTTCATCAAACATTCATTGTTCAATACTGTGACAGCTGGTAGCAGGCATACATACTCTTTCCTTGTTTGGTTTTCTGATAAAACCTGTCAAGTACTGGTTGACTATAACTGAATTTGTCACCCTCTCAGCAAGGTCATACCTCTTCTTACTATGAAATAAAACAATAAAACAACATTTCTAACCCCTCTCTGCTGCCCCCTCCCAATTTGACAAGCAAATACAGGAAGCACAGGTTTTATCCAGGTTCATTGTGGATGAAAGATTTCTCACACATCTAAAAATGTAAGGATCACTTGTGAAAGCCCTACTCAGGAGACAGTGAAGGATGTAGAAAAGGTCAGAACACAGGAGCGATGGACTTGTGTGTTGTTCAAATTGAGCATCTGAAATCTTCCAATTGCACCATCGATCACTCCACCCAGGTGCTTGGTGCTCTGCAGACCTTCTCTGGAGATCACTCCACCCAGGTGCTTGGTGCTCTGCAGACCTTCTCCTTATTGGTATGGTAAGAGCAGTTGCCCAAAAGAAAATTGATGAAATCTCTCTCCTATAAGACATATACGGCTACTACAGATGAGAGCCTATGATGAAGCTAAAATTTGAATTTCACCTTTCGATGAAACAGGAGGTAAAGTCATCCTTAATAAACTACCAGGCTGACTTACATTGTAGTTCTGTCTACCTTATATAGAAACTACATCATCTGCAGCCAACTAAGTGGATTTCTCTAAGCTTCTGTACTTTTCTCCTTTTTTTTTTTTCATTCTAGAAAATGGAAAAAATTAACTGCCGGGCTTGTCTCAAAGGAATATTGCTAATATCAAATGAGTTGATTTGGCAATAGAATTTTAAATGATGAAATTCTATTCAAACATTTTAAAATCATTGTTATTATTATTAATGATTCGCCTGGGAAGAAAATACCTTAATCAATTCAGGCTTCTATAACAAAAAATCCTAAGCTTGGCAGGTTCTCCAGAATACCTCTCACTTTCCAATGGCCATTGCTGCCTTGAACTCAGTTCTTTGGTTCTTTAGGTCAGAAGAATATATCCAGTCTAACAAGTATTGTATTGCTGCAGAAGCTGTCTGCTTGCTCACTCTTGGATCCTTTCAAGTAGCGAAATTTGATATTTCATTGAGAATCTACAGTTCTCATTTGGGAGAGGGGGCAGTTGGTGGCAGTCCAGGAAGAATTCCACTCATTCCTCATTCTGATATATATGTCACCTTGAGGTTTCAGGGGTCAACATGTTTGTTTGCTGCAAAGTATTTTACCTGTATTGACCTAAATTCTATTTATTTTTTTTTGTTTCATCCATGTTTTATCCCCAAAATATGATAAAAATTATTTAAAATATAAATAATACCATGGGAGCTTTATCACTAAATATTTTTCCCACATAAAATATGTTTAGTGATGATATGATTTTAAAATGCAAACACATCTTCCCTCCCTTGTAGCAAATTCTCTTTGGTTGTTGACTCAACAGCTGTTCCACAAATTGGGGGGAAAATCGTACATTTTCTTTTATTTCAATTGTTTAGATGTCAAAGGATGTATTTAGTAGTCTCCTAAAGAAACAGATTAATAAGATTTTTTAATCTAAAAGTTTTCTTAGTATTAGGCAAAGTTTTGGAAGGTACAAACTTTTGGAAGTTTGCTTTTTTACTTGTGATTTTAGAATGTAAGAGGCATTTGTAGTTATAATTAAGTTTGAGCAGATAATCACTTTGTGAATTTCAAATAATAATATTTGTTTGGAAGCCACTTTACTCCTCCACCACGTCAACTAATATTGCAGTTTAAGCAAGAAGCTCAGAATTTTTATACAAAGGGAAATGTGTCAAACACTGTCATTTCCTTTTATAACCATTTTATTAGCCACCAATGGCACCTTCCTTCCTTCCTTCCTTGTTCTGAAGGCTGAATTATTTGTACAAAAGTTGATTGCAAACACTGCATAAAGAGTTGTCAAGCACGTGTATTTCTTAACTCTTAAAATGCCTACTTGGTTTTGGCTATTTTCCCAATTGAGGTTAGTCCATATGTATCCCAACAATATCATAAAAATGATTGAAGATATAAATAATACCATGTAAGTTTGTTCACAGGGGACCTTCTCACCAATGGTTTTCCCCACATAAAATATAAGTTTGGAGATTATTCGATTAAAAATTATCAAAAACATCTTCCCTCACTTGTAGCGAATTCCCTTTGGTTGTTGGCTCAACAGCCATTCACCAAATTGAAAAAAGAAATGGATCCAGTTTAGTCTTTGTGTCATTAATTGGGTTGAGGAAAAAGATACCTCCTTTTATGTTTAGGAAGATTTCAGTTTTCTAGCCTTTTCCTGTCCAAATTTTCAGAGTTATGTTGTACACCCTCTTTGTACTTAGTGCACATTTATCCTCAATGCGACAGAACTCATCTTGTTCCCGTTACCTAATCTAAAAACTGATAAATTTACCTTGTGCTCCTGATTGACACCAAATTTTCCTAATTTCCTTAAGCATTTCTGATGATGGTTGATCCTCATTATGGGCAACTTCCTTATGTTTATTCACTAAATTTCAGTGGTAACATACTTGAAGTTATGCGCAGAGTAGAAAAACAATTTAGGAGTTGGGTGAGGAGCAGGTTCTCAACTGTGGTCCATCAGGGCTGTGCTCTGCTTTTTTGTTTCCCTTCTCAATCTGTAAATGATTGTTCTTTTGGCAGCCAACTTGTTACAACGTTCTATATTTTTGTGCTTCTTGTTGGTGACTTCACCCTGTGAAATGACCCCCAAGTGTAGTCTGAAGTGCTGTCTAATATTCTAAGAGCAAGAAGGCTGTAACAAACCTTGATGATAACATGTATTCATTCAGACATGAGTTACAATGCTATTGGCCATTAATTCAGTACCAACAGATTAACAATATATATTAAATAAGGTGTCTTTTAACAGAAACACACATAAAGCAAGGTTATTCACTTATCAGTTGATGAACACGTGCCTAATAGCTCATGGAACCTAATCTTGTACTTCCCTAGGAACCATAGTTCAGTATTTGCTAATTCACTTTTTGTGTGATTTTATAGAGCAGGACTTCTATGAATAACAAGAATTGACTGTATTTCATTTTTCTCCTTTATAGGTATTTTTTCCTTTATCTACCCTTTAAATCTCTATGTTCCTTGATTGGCTGTACATGATTAAGATTTCAAGTTCACTCGTCATCCTAAAATCTCCAGATTTATTATTTGAAGTCCTTCAAGTTTCAAGTGGCTGTAGACAAGATTCTGCTCAATTCTTACATTCAGATGTCCCAGAGACAACACAGACTCAAACAATCTACCAAAACTTGTTCTCAGCATTAGTTATCCAGAGCCCAACTTTTCCTTCACCTGTTTTATCCATCTTTAATTAATATTACTCAGGTGTTAATGTTAGAAACCTGAACTCTTTTAAAGTTTCCTTTCTCTCTTTTACCCCAGCATTAAATGAAGTCTTGTAATATTGCTGTTTTTTAAAAAAATTTATATTTTTGTCATTTATATAATCACTGCTGGGCATTATCATTACTCACTAGGCCAAAAGTGGTGGAAAATTTAAAAAATAATACTTTAAAAAATTTATCTTAACAGGAACTATATAAATTCATATTAATTCATCAGTCTTTTAGCGTTGAACTCTAGGGTCCAGGACTTTCTTATTGTTGTTTTTTTTTAACAAAATAACATTGAAGATTGAAATATTTTGTTTTATTTCTTCTATAAATCATTCTTATAATGTATTTATTTCTATAATTCCTATTTTCTTTTATTTAAAGAAAAGTTATTACTTAACTACATTTACAAAGCATGGTCTCTGCTGGCATTTAAATTTAGATTCCTGGCATTTGAATTTAATTTTGTTCCCAGCTTCCATTAATGTTCTCTTCTCTGACTTAGGTACTGCATATAAGTACCTACATTCACTTTGTGAAACTTAGTTGCATGATTATAGTTTGTGCATTTTTGGTATATGTGTCTAACTTTAAAATGAAAGAAAAACAAAGTCTGAAGTAACACTGGCTTAGAGAACATTGTGGATCAATGCAGAAATCTGGTAATAAGATTGGAGGTGTAAACTAAAGAAGAGGCAGCATTTAGGTAGGCAGAGAGAAGAAGGAGGAGGCATGTTATGGGAATGAAGGAGAAGAGGAAATGTCCAAGGTTTGTGTGGGGAAAATAGGAGACCGGCAGGCCCAGCATGGTGAAAAGCACTAGCAAAAATCTTTGGGAATAAGGAAGGGTTCACAGTAAGTGAATAACACCAAAGAATAGTTTAAGTTAAGAAAAGATATCCCAAGAAATAGAAAATTATTTGCTCTCTAGGGAGTGTTTCTTACTTCTTGGAGCTCACAAAAATATATGTAATGGAAAATCCATACAATAAATGAGCATACATGAAGTTTGTTGCAAATTTTTATTTCCTAAGTTCAATTGCAATATTTCAAGGAATTGGATTCATGAAGTTTGAAGTATAAGTTTGTCCATTTTTTATTTGCTCATATTTTAAAAATTCTTGGAAGAAGGTTTTATAACTGACATATGTCAAAATAATTTTAAATTATACCACTACAACATGAAAAATAAAAACAAATCAAAGGCAACAAACACTACTCGTTAGCAGATATCACCCCTGAAAATCCTTCTGGGAAATTTTGTGCTTGTGAAATGGGGGAGGGTGATATTGCAAGTGTTTTTGCCAACTGACTAAAGCAGCACTTACTTCCATAAACACCATATAATATAATCTGTACAGTCTCCAAAGAATTTAGAGCACTCAGAAATGGCTTGCACATTCTATGCTTTTGACGCATGAGACAGGTGATGTGCTATGAATGCAGCACCATTTTGGTATGAAAACTGCCACTTACCGGGAGTATATTTGTAATAAAAAGGGCTTTTCCCACATGAAAGCACATCTTTAAAGTCCCATTTCTCCCCAAATGTAGATGCACTGGGGGTCTCATATGTGCTCTTCACAGTTGAATTACTCTATATTGTATTTACTCAAGAAAATCCCAGTTGCTTTCCTTCCCCTTCCTTCTCCTGTTCCTGATATAATGTTGCCCTCTGGCAATTGGTTCTGAAACTCTGAACTGCTGCTTGAGTTATATTCCACAACCCAAATAGTTGTAGCTTCAGAGAGAACATTTAGGGACTGATGATAAGACTAAGATTAATGAAGTACAATGGGATGGTTAATTTCCCATTTTTTATTAAAAGATATTTTCTAGGTCTGAATTAACTGGGTAATTTCATACTTTACATGACTCCCAAGGAGCCCTGACTACGTACACATTCTCCATTTTCAGGACCATGTCTCTAACTGCTTGCTGAACATCTTCACAAATGTTGGCTGAATTCCTAGTGTTTTCAATGTGCTCCACTAGAATTTATGGAATACAACACAACATAAATTATGATTCTTGTCTGCAAGCATCTTGCAATCCATTTGGCAGCATTCAAATTAGTATAGTATAAGTGCAATATGGGTCGAGCAAGCAATTACTGTTGGAGTCTAGACAATCAATCAGTCAATGCATAATATTTCAGATGTTGAGCACACAATGGAAGAAAATGTGGCAGATGGAGGAAAATGTGGAAGAGCAAGGAAGGGTGAATAGGGGTATAGGATTGATACAATTTTTGTATGATATTCAGGGAAGTATTTTTTGATAAGATATTTAAGAAAGATCGCTAAGAAATGGGAGAGTACATAAATGTGGTTATGTATGGGAAGAGAATTTGAGGTTGAGGGAGCAGCTAGCACAAAAACCATGAAGAGTGTGTATACTTATTGAGAACATATCATATGTATTGATAACATATCACATATATTACAGTATACATAATATGTATACATATGCATGCATATTACAACACATTATTGCATAGAATGCATTTAATATGTATATGATATATTTGTACATATTATGTGTAATTCATACAATGCAAATAACTATAATATTATTACATTACATAATATATGTACTTAAAAAGTTAAAATATATGTAGTATTTACTATATGTCATGGATTATTGTAAGTAATTTATAAGCATTGAGTCACTTAATCCTTACAATACAATCCCATGCTTTCTTGATCATGGCACTATTGACATTTTGGTGCAGATAATTCTTTTTTATAGAGACTTTCCTCTATATTGTAGGGTGTTTAGCAGCAGTCCTGAACTTTACCCACTAGATACCAATAATACCTCACAAGTTGTGACAATTATAAATGTCTTCAAACATGACTAAATATCTTCCAGGGATAAAAATCATTCCCCATTGAGAGCCATTGATGCAATCCAATGGATAGTCTCTATTATCATCTCTAATTCATAAATAAAGAAACATACCCAGAGAACAAGTAATCTGACTAAGGTCATTGTAAGCTGAGTGGAAACTGAAATCTCAGTACAATAGTTCCAGCAAGTGTACTGTCAACTACTGCAAGTACCTATTTTCTAGGTCAAAAATAAGACTTAAGTTTTTGGAGGTTGGTTAGAACTCGGTAGACTTGGGTGTTACAGGATGAGGTCTGGGGGAACAGGGGATGGGTAACTTTTTAAAGAGATTGCTTTTCTCTAAGTTAAATGGGAAGTTAAATGGGAAGCCATGGAAGAGTTTGGGCAGAGAACTGACATGATCTGAATCCTTACTTGAAATTCTCAGTGGAAAGGAGGCTATGAATGCATAAGGGCAGAAGACCAGTGGAGGGTATTGCCCAGTCCAGGGGAAGAGTGATGGTGCATGGAACAGTGTGGTAGAGGTGGAGATAGTTGGAAATGGTCTGGTTCTAAAATGTTCTGAAGGTGAATTTGCTGATGGGTTTAATGCTGAGTGAGAGAAAAAGTGAAGTGAAGAAAGCCACCACAGTTAAGCTTGAGCTGCTAAAAGAATGGACTTTGCATTTACTCAAAAGAAAAGTCAGTTGAAGAGCCAGGGTTGAAGGGGAAGTCTGAGAATCATGGTTTCTGTTCAGTCCATAATAAATTTGAGATGTTTGGCAGACATTCAGATGGAAATGTTGAGTTGACAGCTGGAGATGAGGCTGGTGTTAGGAGATAAAATTTTTGGAGTTATCAACATACAGATGAAATTTACCTCCATAATACTGGATGAGATCACCAAAGGAATTACTAGAGATACATAAGAGAATTTCAAAGACTTAGCCCTGAGACACTCTGGAGTCCACTGGTCAGGAAGATGGATAGGAAAGGGGAGTAAAAATGACTGAAATGGATTTTCCCGTGAGGAGCAAGAAGAAGCAGGAGAGAGTGGAACTCAGCAAGCAGAGTGAAGAAAGCATATGAAAAAGAGAGAGTGTTCAGTTGCTTCAAATACTGCTGCTAAGTCCTATAAGAGGAGGTCAAAGAGTTTTCCATTTGATCTGACAATGTAGAGATTAATACTGAAGGTGACAAAATCTATTTCTACAGAGATAGGGATGAAAGACTGATTAATTGTGGTTCAAGAGAGAACTGGGAACAGGAAGTAGAATATATATTGTATGTAAATGTGTATTTATAAAATATAATATATAAGCAAATATATGAATATATTTGTATATGACATAAAACATGGGCTGGGGATGTGGCTCAAGCGGTAGCGCGCTCACCTGGCATGTGTGCAGCCCGGGTTCGATCCTCAGCACCACATACAAACAAAGATGTTGTGTCCGCCAAATACTAAAAAGTAAATATTAAAATTCTCTCTCTCTCTCCCTCTCTCTCCCTCTCTCTTTAAAAAAATAAAATAAAACATGTAATATATATTATTATGCATAATATACATGTATGTTTATATACATAATGTGTATGTATAGTCAAGGAACTTTATTATAAAGAGGAGTCGAGGAATGACATAGTAGTTTAAGGGAGATGCAGGAGCAAGGTGTTTTTTTGTTGCACTGGAGGAACTGCAGCCTGTTTCATGCTGATGAATTTGAGTCAATAGAAGAAAACTGATTATATACAAGACAGACAATGCTGGAGGGGTGAACTTGAGTAGGTAAGAGGGGATGGAATCAGTGCAAGGAGGAGAGGGATTAGACATAGAAGCAGAGACAATTTATCTGTAGTTTATCTGTCAGTAATGGGGAAGAGACCAGGAAACAGCAGAGAAAGTAGGTCAGATGTTGGAGGATTAGTAGATAGATACAGTGGTGGGAATATGTAGAAGTTCTACTCCATTTGCTTCTATTTTTCAGGGAAATGGGAGGAAAGAGTATTATCTGGTCTTAGAGGGAGAAGGTAGTGATGTAAATTTAAGGAAATCTACAAAATAATTTTCTAAAATCCTGGGAGAGTTAAAAAGCTATTAGCATTACTGGAGAGAAATATGTGTTCTTCTGAGGTTCAAGTCAAGAACTTAATGGTTCTTGACTTGAACCTCAGCATGGTTGTGGGTTCTTCTCCAGCCACATTCATCCATCTGGGCACAAGTCTAGACAGTCAAAGGGGAACCAAGTACAGTTTCGATTCATGCCGGGAGACTGTTGGGCATGGACCCTAAGACGGGAGTCAGAGGACACGCAGGGACAAGCAGTCAGAACAAGGCATATTCTGAATTTTTGGTCTCCTTTTGGCTAAAGAATTGTTGAGACTTGGAAACTTAGGAGGTAGAAGCCAAGAGGTCATGGAGGGTGCAGTCTGGAGAGTGACTGTTGAGAGAATGTGCAGTAGAAATGATTAACTTTGTACATACTGGTATGGTGATGAGCTACCGCAAGAATACTGGAGATGGTGGCTGCCAGCCAGGTCCTGGCATCTTCACAGACATATAGCAAGATGAAGATGATGAGACTGTGCTGGAAATCAGCCTTTGACAGAATTTAATTTTATAGTTCTATTTGTATTTGTGTATGTAATTTTAGGTTATTAAAATAGAAAAAACCCCAAAATATCAAAATGTCCAATTATTCAACAACCCAGATTTGGGAAATGTTAATATTTTACTTCAGACCTTTTCTTTTTATGAAAAAAAAAGAACACTACATAAGTGTTTCCAGCCTCTACATTTTCCAACTTGCTCTTCCTTTCCCCAAACTCCTTGTTCTCTCCCTTCCTTGAGGCTGGCACACATCCAAGTCTTTGTAAGTTGTCAATACATACATAACCACAGATACCACTCTCTAAGATAAATAAATAAATGGTGTAATACTGGACTTTTCACTCAACATTTATCAATTTCAATACAGTAGAGCTAGATTTATTTCATTAAATTTTATTGGCTATGTAATTAATTTATAATTTAGCATTCTATGAGCATGGTAGATTGTTTATTCATTTCAATGTACATTCTGGTGGCTTTGCCATTTGGTAATTACTTGCAGTGCTACAACAGACATCAGTGCCCATATTTCCCTGCAAATGTGTCTCTGTGGTATATACTTAAGAGCTGAATTTTTGCATTTTAAGGAATCAACATTTCAACTAATTAGATAATGCCAAATGGCTTTCCAAAGCAGTTTACCTATTTATATTCTCTGCTGAAATGCACTTGACCTTCCTAGTTCCCACATTCCACATCAACACTTGGTATTTCCAGACTTTAAAATTTTGCCAATTTCATTCTCATGTTGGGGGAAGAGGCAATAGTCAATGAGATGACTGAGAGGTTTTGATAATGGAGAAAGATATAAACCCTTATCTTTGGTACTCAAAATGAAGCCTGAGTAGTATTAAGGAAACAAAATCCATATAAGTGAAAATTTTAGGGATAATCACTAAAGGAACAGAAAAAAGATTGTATAACTTACAAATAGTGTAGGGAAAATATGAATATGTAATTATTCACTTGTTCATGATATTCAGTAACAGGAATGAAATACATAAATCTTTGGTAAAGCAAGAATTGAAAGAGTTTACCATCAACCAATCAGTCATTACAGACATTCTAAAGAATTTGCTTAAAGAAAAAGAAAAGTGAGTTAGGAGAAGGGTCTCAGGGCAAATAAATTGAGTAGAAATATGTATAAGTGAATGTTAACTGAATAAAACAATTATTTTAGTATATAATTTGAGAATTTAAATATGCGATGAAGTTAAATATTGCACAACAGTAAAAGGGAAAATGGAATGTGGGAGATTAGAATTCAGGTATTCTGAAGGTCTTCCATTATTCAAGAGAAGTATTGATGACTAACTTTATACTTATGGAGAATAGAAATATAGTTGCATTCCACTTAACGTTGGAGGTACATTCTGAGAAATGTGTCCTTCAGTGATTTCATTGTTGTGCAAACATCACAGAGTGTACTTACACAAACCTAGATGGTACAGGTCAGTCACTTACATACCCTCTTTTTGTGATCAAAAGACACACTAAATGAGTTATATGAGGCTGCTGCTAGTATAACATGGCATATTATTTCACAGTGAACTTGTTTTTGCAGGAATATGCCATACTACAACAATAAAAAGTATAGTATAATGACTACACAAACCAGTAACAGAGTAGTTTATTATCATTTTCAAGTGTCGTGTATTATACAGAGTTGATGTGCTCAGCTTTCCTGCCACTGGCAGTACAGCAGGTGTGTTTACATTGGGATCCCTGCATGCAATGTGAGGAATGTGTCTCCTATGGCATTTTGATAGCTATGATGCCAGAAGGTGATAGGAACTTTTCAGTTAACTCATTATTTTATTATCATTATTGAATGATGGATTGGATGAGTATAAAATCAGTTTTGTTTTTTATTTGGTCTTCTAGAGACATCGCATTGCTTTCTTCTGCTTTGATAACTCTCATATAAAGTAATTTAGATATGGATCAAACATGGTGTGTGTGTGTGTGTGTGTGTATGTGTGTGTGTGTGTGTGTGTGTGTGTGTGTGTGGTGTGTCTTAATCTATTGTCTTTAATGAATGGAAGTCTATTTGCCATTTCTCTGGGGAAAATGGGCATAAGTTTTTCAACTCTATTGGAATCTCAGTCCTGAGATACCGGATTTCATGCATTGTTATTGGTACCAGTCCCTTCTCTTGCAGGGCTGAGGCTATGAAATGTACCTTCCTTTGAGCAAGGCAATCCCTAGCTCTTTGGCTTATGTCCAAGTCGATGTACCATAGAAATCACACTGATCAAGTTTCTACTTACTTTTTTTTTTTTTGACTATTATGGTTCTTGCAGATTTAATTTCCTCCTTTTGATTGTGGCTGTGGATTACAAAAATATTCTTTTATGTTCTATTTTGTCTCTTTCCTTCCTTCCCCACCCAATAATACTGAGCTACTTCACTTTCTATGCTTCTTATATTTTGTGTAATAATATAGTATTTTGTATAATAATATAGGATCTTTTGTGGGGCATAATTATACTTTATAGAATTATCTGTTAATTCTCTCACTCTATGAATTACTTGATGTCATACCATATACTTGATGTCATATCATATTCATTCACATTCTCTAGCACATTGTTTAACACATAGTAATCAAAAAGGTTGATTAAATGAATGATTTTTTCCTCTTTTTTACTGATATGGGAAGATATATTTGGGTACCAAAAGCATACAGTCAGACAAAGGAGAAAGCTTAGATCCATTATGTGTTCATATTTGCAAATCGCAACATTGGATTTGCTCCTGGTATAAAGTTTAGACAGGCCTTTCTTCATTTTGGATCAATCTGCTTCCATTTTAATCTCTGCTTTTTGAGTGAGTTGTGTCCTTAACCTCAGTCTACAAAGGGTATGGTTTCTTCTTCTAAACATTTTAGCTATTTTAAATCTGAAGAGCTTAACACTGAAAGTTCAAATGTCCAGTTGCCAAACATATACGTAATTTCACAGATTAATAAATTTCACTGGAAAATTTGACTCCTCTCTGAGAGTCAAGAAGGGATTTGGGTCCCATGAAAATAATTTGAGTAACATAGGATGATGTCCACATTTTTGTGTGCAAGGTATACATGTCTATTTTTGCCTGAAAACTAGAGAATAATTTGGTATATGTAAATATGCATATACACACTTGAGATGTATTTACATAGACACATGCCATTAATGTAATAGAAACTGAGCATTAAAATCAAAGCATTTTTTAATCATATTTAAGCCCCACCCTCATTTAAAGAGGCGGTAAAAAGAGTTCTTAGGCTCTTGGTATCTATCAAAAGTGAACAATCAGATCAGTTCTGATTTGAACACTGTCATTTGGATTACATTTATCTATTGCATGGTAGTGCCAAGTTAGCAGGGCTAAGAGATGAATCACAGTACTGACTGTCAGCTTGACAACCTAGAAGATGAGGAGCATTATTTTACCTCTTCCTTCTCAGCGGCGTATGTCAGGTTTTTTGAGCTCCCGCATGCTTCAAATTTCCTCTCTCTTGAATAAGTGATAGTATCCAGCATTTGGTTGGTAGCAGATCCTGCCCACTCACAGATGGACCTTATGATTCTGGAGTAGTTTTACAGTCAACTGTGATTGACTAAACTATGAATGTTTACTCATCACTACTGTTTTAGACCATAAGGAAAGGAGCATGACTTACACATAGCGATGTGTAGGATCTTTCCCTAACATTTTATATGATATGGAGTAAAGGAAACAAATACATGGGTTAGAAAGCAGAATACCCAGCCCTTGGCCCCTAGCTGGCTGGCATGATTGATCTTAACCAAGTCACCCTCATCCTCTGGGTTGATTGTTCTCGTTTCCAAAATTCAAAATTTGAACTAAATGATTTTCAAGATCCTTTGAGAACAGAAATTCCATGTTTTAAAGTAATACAGTGACTTTGTTAGCTATTGCTGTAAACTCAATTACACAAAATAATGTGTGAGATGACTATGTTTTCAGATTGGTTAATTGGAAGCATTTAAGTCTTTACATTATCCTATATATGTATGGATTTACCATAACTTCTGGGGTCTCATGTAAGTCTATCTCCTTCTATGCTTCTAACCAGCATGCCAATAGTGACATGCAGTCTAAGGAATTTAAACGCAGCCTGACTTCTCTTTAACAATAGTAACCAGCTCAAATTACAGTGTAGTGATTAAGTGGACATCTTGAGAAAATCTGTTGGGGTAGAAAAAAAATGGCAGAGGAATTTCACTATGGCACATAGGAAGTTTTCCTGTACTGCACAATTGGGAGATTTATCTTCAACTGGGATTCTAAGATGGAAGTAAACTTAATTCACTCCACTGTTTCAAAAATGCCACTCCCAGAGAGGTAAATTTAAGTTAGACATGATGAGATGTACTACTTTTTTCTAGGTTTAACAAGTAGAGAACAAACATTCTATGATTTCTAGTTTGAGACATAAAATAAGAGGCAAACAACCCCACCACACACCACACCATATGGGATGGAAGCAATATAGGTTAGGTAGAACTGACCCAGAGAATGTTAAAAATGAATACCTCATAGGCTTTTTTTAAAATGTAATTTTTAAAATTTGTGTATGATAGCAAAATGCATTACAATTCTTATTACATATATAGAGCACAATTTTTCATATCTCTGGTTGTATACATAGTATATTCACACCAATTCATGTCTTCATACATTTACTTTGGATACTAATGATCATCACATTCCACCATCATTAATAACCCCATGCTGCCTCCCTTCCCCTCCAACTCCTCTGCCCTATCTAGAGTTTGTCTATTCCTCCCATGTTCCCACTCCCTATCACACTATGAATCAGCCTCCTTATATTAAAGAAAACAATCAGCATTTTGTTTTTTTTTTGGGGATTGGCTAACTTCACTTAGCATTACCTTCGATAAATCCATCTGTTTACCTGAAAATGCCATGATTTTATTCTCTTTTATTGCCGAGTAATATTCCATTGTGTATATATGTCACATTTTTTTTTTTTATCCATTCATCTACTGAAGGGCATCTAGGTTGGTTCCACAGTTCAGCTATTGTGAATTGTGCTGCTATAAACATTGATGTGGCTGTGTGCTGCTATGAAAATTGATGCTATTTTAAAGTCCTTTGGGTATAGACTGAGGAGAGGGATAGCTGGGTCAAATAGTGGTTCCATTCCCAACTTTCCAAGAAATCTCCATACTGCTTTCCATGATAGGCATTTATTACAAACTCACGAATTACGCAGCAGCATTCCATCTATAAAATAGAGCTGAAAATGTTGGCTTTATGTCAGAAAATGCTGAAGAAGTACTTATCAGAGAACAAAAAGTGGGTTGGTCGTATCAAAGTTACTTTTTTTACAGTTAAAACAGAGGGCCTTCCTTATGGTGACAGCTCAGGGTCCCTTTCGATTGGCTGCCTTTTTTTTTTTTTTTTTTAAACTGACTGGTTTTTGAAGCTCAGTTTGATTATAAAATACCTAGTATAAGCAACTCCGTCTGGTTTGGTCTGGTCTGTTGGGCTTGGGGCAGGAACTCAGTCCGAAACAATAATCTCCTCTGATTTTTGTTTAACAAGACTAATTTTAGAACATTATTCTATGCCCCACATTACCCTTATTAATCTTCAGTTGATTAATTACATGCCAGTCTCAAGACTTGTAGACAGTGAAATAAATAAAAAAGCTCAAAATGAAGTCTGTTAGTCTTCTGGAACTGCAGTAACAAATTACCTCCATTCAGGAGTTTTAAAAAAAGTAGAATTTTTTGTCTATAGTTCTGGAAGGTAGAAGTCCCAGATCAAGCTATTGTCAGGGTTAGCTCCTCCTGACAGGGACAAGGGAGTATCTGTTCTGAGTCTCTCTCTTAGGCCCTTGTGTTTTGCTTATGGTCTTTTGGGTTCCTTGGCTTGTACATGATCTCTAACTTCCTGCTCCCTGTGTGCCTGTCTCTATGCCCAAATTTCCCCTTTCTATAAGGATACCAATTAAGGCCCACCCTAATCCAGTGTAAGCACAACCCTATTTCTAACAGGGTTCCACTCTAAGGTACCAGTGGTTAGGATTTCAACATATGAATGGTGGTGGTGGGGGGTCACACAATTCAACCTGTAACACAAAGGAACAAGAACAGTGTTTGGCAAATGTATAAAGAGCTGAGGGTGCAATATTAATGTCAGACAAAGTGAACTTTGTAGAAAACAGGGATTAATTAAACTTAAGATAGGTCCATTTAATAAATAAAAATATGATCTAAAATGAAACTCAGAGCAAATATGTTTATACTAAGTAATAAGATAAAGGCAATATAAAACCAAAATATTATAAATATATGAAAAAGAAAGTAATCATAATCATATTAAATCTCTTTAAGGCACCTTTCCTATCTTTGATTAGTCACATGGACAAAAAATAAAATTAATAAGCTTGACTTAATGGACTTATATTGAACTTTGTACCTTTCAGGAAATATGCATTATTTTAAACTGCTCATGGAATATTGATTAAAAAGTTATAACAGTCTAGGCCAGATAAGAAAGGTTTAAATTCCCTACATCATAACTTGTATAGAACTTATTGTCTGGCCACAAAAGAATAATACTAGAATTTAATAAAAAGATTAAATGATAGACTCTTCTAAATTTTGAGTTTGTTTATAGATAAAAATATAAATAAATGAATTATTACAAACTATATTGAATATAATTGCAATGAGAGTTGTGCTCAGCCACATGTGAGGTACAGTCATATTTCTGGACAATGGAAACAGTTAAAATAAACTTATTAAAGAAAAAGTAACTATTCAAACCTGAGAAAATGGAGATTAGGAATATATATATTAAAAATGATAAATGAGAAAGACCAAAATGTAAACTTGATTTTAAAAAATGAGTATGATGTAATTCTTTAAATAAAAGTAAGATTTTAAAAGTTGAACAAAAATTAAAGAAGGGAAACTCAAATGTAGAATATTAGAAATAGGAAAGAAGATGCAATCTCAGAAAAGCAATTAAAATTAGTATACCACGTAATATTTATACTAATTAATTAGAAAATATTGTGTAGGTAGATTACCTTCTCAGGAAATAGATCATAGATAGAAAAGCAATTAAAAATTAGAATGTTATGACATGCTAATACTAATTAAAAAGAAGCAGTTTATACGTGGATTACTTTGCAGAAACAAAAATTATCAAAATTACTGTAGAATAAGGTAAAAATGTTGAGTACCAATTACTGTAGAAGAAAAAAGCATATTTAAAAATTTGCTTCCACCAATGCTACTGGACCCAGACAAAAATTCTTTCAAATCTTTAAAAAACAAATGTAGATTGATTCTGGAACACACAACCCCCACCCCCCCACACACACACAAGAAATGATCTTAATTTATTTCACTGAAATAACAAAGGCTAATACCAAATTCTGGAAACTGTAGTGTGTAAAAAGCAAAAACTAAACACCTGTTTCATTCATATTTAAAGATGCAAAATCATAAATTATTAACAAGCAAAGTTAATAGTAAATTAAAAGCAACACAGTGTGACCAAGTATGAATAATTTTAAAAATTAAAGGATAGTTTATTGCAAGGAGCTGCCTAATATAATGTATCACATGATGAGGCCCAGAGAGGAAAACATATAATTGATAAAGGCTGCAAAAGCATTTGATAAGATTGAAATTAATTCCAAATAAAAAGCTCTTAATCAAAAATAATAGAAAACTTCTTCAAGTTGGTAAAGAATAGAACAATTCTTACAACAACAGTATCTTGTAGTTAATGAAAACTTTCAAATATTTGATTAAAATAAGCAAATACATATAATTTCTATTTCATAAGGTAAGGGGGAAAGATACAAATGTTTATAGATAAAAGTCTTAAATAATCATTGTTTAAAGATGATTTGATTGTTGGAAATATAAACAACTGGCTAAAGACATTAGAACTAATCTAAGAGTTTAAGAAAGTGGCTGACTACAAATTAAATATACAAACGTCAATAGTATTCCAATGTTTCAAAAAGCCAGTTTGAAAATACGATCTAAAAAATGGTTCTGTTTACATAAGCATATATGGAAATATATTTTTATGGTCTACACACAGGCTATAAGAGAAACTTTGCAAAAGAATGACTTGAATAAATGGAGGAACATTCTCTTTTGTGGGAATGCATAATGTAAAAATGTTGATTCTCCAAAGTAATGTTACAAAATTATTATAATGTTTATTTGGAAGACTCTTTGCTTGGAAATAACTATGGCACTTTTGGGAAAGATGAGCCCTGAGAATCTTGCCATCTGTGTAAAAAAAAAGTCTGTAAAATTGAACTGACCCCAAGCAGGACAAAGGAAAAGTGGAAGAGAATTTAAATTCCATGGAAAAAAAACACGTACTTATGAAGGTTGGATGTATATTTATCATATATTGATATTATGGTGGGGGAAAAGGATTATTCAACACATGTTACTGGAACAACTGGATGATCTTTTGAAGAAGAAAGGGGAAAAAAATAAACGAAAATTAAAGTCTTGCTTAAAAGTAAGCCAAAGTAACTTATGTATATATACACACACACACATAAAACATAAAAAATTAAAATATATAAAAAATAAAGGTGAGTATTTAATTGCTTTGGGGAAAGGTAATATTTTCTAATTATAGCACAAATACCGTTAATATAAGGAAAAATATTTCTAGTTAATAGAAGTAGAACAAAATAAAACAAAACTTTGTTATGTCATAAACACTATGACTATAATTTATAGATAAAAGAGAAATCAAGAAAATGTTTAAATATCTGTAAAGAACAAGATTTATGAAATATGATGGGCAACTTAAAAATTCAGGGTAAACATGAAAAAATCTAATTTTATTCCAAATAATGAAAACAAATCTGAATGTTGCAATTATCAAACTGGATAAATTTTTTAAAAATAAAACTTATAATACCCAATGTTGGAGAAACTGAAAATGTCTGTTGGAAGAGTAAGTTAGTAAAATAATTTTTTTGGAGAATTTTAGGCTAATTTTCTTTATGCTGCAAATAAAGCACTGATTTTCAAGCAATGTCTCCCAAGAAAATGTTTGTGAATGGGTATATACAGAGAGAGAAACAAAAGATTGCTGCAATATACTTTATAATATTAAAAAATTGGAGACTGTCTGTCCCCAAATTGGAAATTGACTGAAAAATTGCAGGAGAACTACACAAAGAGGAATCTACAGAAGATATTAAAAATGACATGAGTACCAGACCATGGGAAAATGCCACAGTCATTAATGAAAAAATGATTACCAAGGAGCACATCCATTATTATCCATCTATCCTGGAAGATTACAACATCAAATATGAAAATAGTAGACTTGTGCATATGTCTTTCAATTTTATATAGGATAAAAGTATTATTCTTGAAATAAAAACTAAAAAAACAAAAGTCATGGATCACATGAATATAAGAACCAATGAGAAAAAGGAGGGCTAATGAGAGAGCTAAAATGCTTGGGCACAGCTGAAGGAGCACAGGAAATCACACCAGAAGGATCCATGTTCAAGTTTCACTGCCTTTGCTGTGGGAGACTCAGGCAAGTCATTTAACGTGCCTCCATTTCATCATCTGTGTTGTGGTTTGGAGACCGACAGGACACTTACCCCACAGTTAGACTGAGGATAAAATGAGATGTGCACAGCACTATTCAAAGGGTATTCTTACCATGGGATTATTTCAGAAGGCATGAGGTAAGGGAAAACTTGAGGTTCTAAGAAACAAATCCCATAGAAATATGGAAAATCTGGGACATTTTTCTGACTTATTTTTTAATTTCAGAAGGAAATGATAGTGGGAAAGCACAAATAGCATCTAAAAGGCTATACATAAAAGTATAAATTGAATATTCTAAGAAGAAAACTGACTATGAATGAGAACATTTAGCATGGTTCTTGGGAGGCGAGGTTCTTTTAATATATGGATTCACTGTTCAGTTGAGTGAGGAATTTATTTCCCATATAAATTAATCTTTGACAGAGATATGCAATGAGATATGGGGAAAAAGCAGAAACCACAAAGCTCATGATACTGAGCTTATTATTATTTTGAAAAGATAAAATGGAAGGTCAAGGATTGACTGTGACTGATGCTATTGAATCCAAATAATGTATCAATAGGAATTTTATTTCTAAGACCTGAAGTGGTAATGATGAGAAAGATAAATATAAATGGGACAAAAGACCTAGTCACTCTCTCAAAGAAACTGGGAGTTGTTTTTGCTGGTGGGACTGCAAATTGGTGCAGCCAATTTGGAAAGCAGTATGGAGATTCCTGGGAAAGCTGGGAATGGAATCACCATTTGACCCAGCTATTCCCCTTCTCGGACTATTCCCCAAAGACCTTAAAAGAGCGTAATATAGGGATACTGCTACATTGGTGTTCATAGCAGCACAATTCACAATAGCTAGACTGTGGAACCAACCTAGATGCCCTTCAATAGATAAATGGATAAAAAAAATGTGGCATTTATACACAATGGAGTATTACTCTGCACTAAAAAATGACAAAATCATGGAATTTGCAGGGAAATGGATGGCATTAGAGCAGATTATGATAAGTGAAGTTTATCCAATCCCTAAAAAACAAATGCCAAATGTCTTCTTTGATATAAAGAGAACAACTAAGAACAGAGCAGGGAGGAAGAGCATGAGAAGAAGATTAACATTAAACAGGGATGAGAGGTGGGAGGGAAAGGGAGAGAGAAGGGAAATTGCATGGAAATGGAAGGAGACCCTCATCGTTATACAAAATTACATATAAGAGGAAGTGAGGGGAAAGGGAAGAAAAAACAAGGGAGAGAAATGAATTACAATAGATGGGGTAGAGAGAGAAGATGGGAGGGGAGGGGAAGGGGGATAGTAGAGGATAGGAAAGGCAGCGGAATACATCAGACACTAGTATGGCAATATGTAAAACAGTGGATGTGTAACCGATGTGATTCTGCAGTCTGTATATGGGATAAAAATGGGAGTTCATAACCCACTTGAATCAAATGTATGAAATATGATATGTCAAGAGCTTTGTAATGTTTTGAACAACCAATAATGAAAATTAAAAAAAAAAAAACTGGGAAAACATGCTAAAAGAAGACTTTGGGCAGTTGGTTAATCAGTGCATTAATGGGAATGAATTTTGCATCCATACTACCAGCTCAAATTTTAGCATATATTGGCACAGTGGTATGTGCCTGTAGCCCAGTGGCTCCAGAGGCAGGAGGATCCTGAGTTCAAAGCCAACCTCAGCAAAAGCAAGGGACTAAGTAACTCAGTGAGACCCTGTCTCAAAATAAATACAAAATAGGGCTGGGGATGTGACTCAGTGGTCGAGTGCCCCTGAGTTCAATCCCTGGTACCAAAAAGAAATAAAATAGCAGAAATTGAAATCTAGGAGATTTGATGTTGGGATATCGAAGAAAACTATTCAAAGAAAAGAAACTATCTTTTTAAAAGGTTCAGAGGCAAGAGGAAAACATGGATATAAAATTTGAAAAAGCAAATGCATACCTGTGTTTTTGGTGATATTTTTAAGTGTAACATAATCTGATGTCTTGATTTTAAGGGTGGTTGATTATTTTTGAAAACTGGTTGATCTAATCATATGACATTATGATGTTAAAAAAATCTGAAAAATCTTTTAAGACACACATACACACAAAAAACACTGTTCATTGTGAAGCACATTTTTGAGTAATAACCACTTAAATTTTCCTATACAGTTTTTTTTAAAGGTCTGACCAAATACTATGGCCTTTTACTGTTACCCTTTAACTCACAACCCATATTAGACTAATTATGTCAAAGGACAACAATAATAAACCCACAAAAGGTCATTTTGCTGGTTGATCTGGCAATCCTTTGAGTAAATCAGATAAATTTTGTTTTTATCAATTTGATTGATGACTTGTTACAACAGTTGAAAACCCTTATTTGACTCTATGCTGGTGAGCTGGATAAAATAGTTTTATCTTTAGGATAGATTTTAGAGTAACATGGCTATCTAAATACCTTCATGGTTATGTGCTATTGTCTACACCACTTGACCTAAATCATACTAGTACAGCAATCTCTGTTTTAGAATACTTTTCTATGTATGTGTTCTTTTTGCGTACAGAGTTTGTACTAAGAATTTTTCACTTCCCTGGGCACTGACTTTTGATCACCACCACTAGGAAAAATACCTGAAATCTCTCATTCACACCAATATTTAGGGTATGCTTTTTTGTTTGTTCAACACATATTTATTGGATACAATAAATATTATAGTAGTTCCTCTGAAAGAGTCTGGAGATTTGGCAGCGGGTAGGATACCCAACACAGTGACATTTGCATTTCACTTTTCCTTGAGCAACCATTCTGAGACGCATTCAGAACTCACAGCATTCAGTTTCTGCTCAAGGGCTGCCCTTTCAAAAATGCCCTTCCTGAAATCTACAACCTCATCTTCATCTTTCCTCTTATCCGGCTCTTATTACTGAAATTTGGACATTTATTTTTCTGTTTCCCCCTAATAGAATAGAAATTCAAGCGTACAGACATGGCTTCAACGGTGTATCGAGAGTAGCGCTTAACAAATCGTGAAACTCAAGGTATTTGTGGAATTAATAAATCAGTCAATGAATGAGTGAGACAAGTTACCTTTACTCATGGAGCTCACAGTTTAGTGAGCAGAGAAGCAAGTAGGCAAGGACTGACGGGCTGTCAGAAGTGTAATCTAACTGCTCTCTGGGAGAGCAGTTGAGGGTGGTTTCTCTGTACAGGGGAGGTTTGAGATCATTTCTGACGAGAAGGAGCTAGCTGGTGAAGACAAGGGAAGCCTTCCAGAGAGGAAGAACATTAAAGGAAAAATCTCTTAGGATTTGGAAGGGGATCAGTGCTGTTGAGCCAGGAGCAGAATAAGCAAAGGGAGGAGAAGTGTGGAATGACAAGGAGGTGGGAAGGGGCCATATCACATGGAAACTTACCAGCCAATTTAAGGAGTATAAATTATATATATTCATATAAACTTCAGAGGTTTCAAGTATTGGAGTTAACCACTTGCGTGGGCTCTCTTTCATCCAGTGAGGAGGTGCACAGAACAGGGTAGAGGAGAGTGTGGCTGGGAGTCGCTATTCAAGATGAAGCAGAAGACCAAGCAGGAAGCAGATTTGATTTTATTGCGCAGTTACCATGTATACATACTCGGAAAGTAGCTAAGCAGATGACTGGCAGTCACCAATACAATTTCTGGCTAACTGTCCTCGCAGCAACCAATCAAGGAGCGGGCTGTGGAGCAAGTTCAGGAACTGCAACACATGGCCTCACGCCCAGAGCTGTGCCTAAGAGGTAAGCGGCCTGCAGCTCAAGCGCCTAGTAGGAGGGGAGTGGCCTGTCACTCAGATGCCCTTAATATATACCAAGTATGCAGTACTCCATGCACCTGTCCCCACATCCACTTTATTTAGAGAAAGAACTGTGGGGATGTAGCTATTGTCATAGATCAGGTGAAAGATGGTGGTGGCCTGGATTAAAGGATTGCTATGGAAACAGAAATAAGGAGGCCAAAGAAGAATATAATTTTGAAGTAGAGCCTTCAGGATTTACTGGTAGATGAGCACAATTGAGGTTTCTGGTGATTTGCCCTGAGCCTCTTGCAGATGTTGATGCCATTTTTTGATTTTTAAATTGTTTGGAGTCTGCATCAGGTGCTAATTGTGTTAGCTTTCAAACTTCTCACTTCACTTTGGGGTGCATTGTGCCCTGAATGATTTAGACCATTTAGACAACCTCTTCATGGTTGTCATATATAATACTCAAGAACCTGAATCCATTGTTCATTCAGGAATTCTGTTTTACTTTTTTCATACTGAGGCTTAATTTTGAATCATGATAAGTGCTGGATATGAAAATGAAAAATACATATTAGTATGTTTTGTTAATGTTTTTATCTTGGGAAAAGTATAACGCTTGATAAATTTGAAGCTACTGATCAAACTGATATTTGGAGTGACAGATTTTCCTTTTAATTTCTCACCTTCTCCCAGTCAAACGTTAATTATTAATGATTATTTTTAGTTCAGTGTTCTCTAAAAAACTTAAATCAATTATAAAGAGAATTCTATTATAATCAATAGTACTGCTACGTAATTTTAGTTAAAGCAGTTACTTAAACAGGACCCCTATATTAAAGGATACTACTTTTGTAATTGTTGAAAAGAAAAAAAGTCTTTTTTTCATCAACAATGGAGTTTTAAGGATTCCTTTTGTTCTAGAATAAACAGAACTGTTGGAACTGTGTATGACTTCTCATGAGTCTGTTTGTCTAATAGCTATTACAGAAACAGTGTGCTTTTTGTTGCCTTCTTTTTCTAAAAAATAATATTATAATAAATCTCTCTTGAGACTGTGTCTTGAGATTTTCAAAGGATAATTCTATTTCTCTATGTGATTGGCCATATTTATTTTCTTCATAAAAATGTTGTTCAATAACAAGAGTCTTGTTCTAATGACAATTTAATGATAGACCCTCCAATGACAGTTTATATTGTCAAATTATTCATTTTAACATTACCCTCTTCCCTTAGCTCATTTGCAGTGAGTACTTAGTTATTCTTTTGGGTAGTGTGTGTGAATTTTTCATCCCTTCCCTTATCTCTCCGTAAGGAAATCTTGGAGGCTAATTAGTTCATCGATCATAATTTCATTTTTGGGAGCAGTAATTCAATTCTACTCTTTCTGGTAAAGGAAGTATTTAATCATTTCTTCTTTGAAATGAATTCACATATGATGCCTTCATGACTAGATCAAATGTCATGGTATTTCCTACCTAAAAGGGCATTGTTACTGAGGCTATTGGGTTGAAGCTAAAGATAAATTGATTGTTTCAGAAACCAACTTTGATAAGTTATCTTTCTGACAAGAAGATGTCACCTGAATGATTCTGTCATTTTTGAAAATGTGCATGAACTTTACTACAATAGTACAAGTGTAAGAAGGTGATCTTAAACTACGTCTCAAGATCTGGTTATAGGGCCCTGCTACCATTAAAATGGTAATAATTGAAACTTCTAGTCAAACCAACTAGTATTGAGTCAACATGAGAAGATCAACTGACTCCTCTGCTGGAATTGATTGCTGCTGATTTTCTTAATCAAAAGTTGAGTGGGAATAGATCTCCCATTTTGAATGTAAGCCTCTTCTGAATACATTGATTAGCCATATGAAATTTGCAATAGATGGCTTTAAAATAAAAAGAACAGAAATTTTGTATAATATGATCATGTTCTTATTTACATTAATAAACGGGATAAGGATAGCTATCAGTTCAATCTGTGCCCCTGCACTGGTAGAAAGCATTTGCCGTATAGCTACTGGCTCAGACAAGTATACTAACCATGCAATGCTTTGGAAAAAGACAGAAAAGTGGTGACAAAATAACAACAAAATCAGGAATAAAGCAGTGATAGAAGTATTTATGGAAAAAAAGAGAGAAAGAAATGGAATAGAAAAAAACAAATGTGACGGTTTCTATATTAGGTGGCCCCCAAAAGCTCACGTGTGAGACAATGTAAGAAAGCTTCCAGGTGAAATGATTGGGTTATCAGAGTTTTAACCTAGCAGTGTGTTAATACTCTGACAAGAATTAACTGGATGGTAAATTGTAGGCAGGTAGGGTGTGGCTGGAGGAGGTGGGACCCTGGGGTGTGCTTTTGAAGTATATATCTTGTCCCAGGAGAGTGGAGCTCTCTCTCTGCTTTGTGGTACCATGTTCCCAGCTGCTCTTCTCTACCACACTCTTCTGCCATGATCTTCTGCCTTGTCTTGAGCCCCAAGGAGTGGAGTCTGCTGTCTATGGACTGAGACCTCTGAAACCATGAGTCCCCAAATAGACTTTTCCTCCTCTAATTGTTCTTGTCAGTTCTTTTGGTCACAGCAATGAAAAAGCTGACTAAAACAAGGTAGTACTCCTTGACCATTCCCAAAAGACTCAAACAGCCTTCTAGGCTACAGGCCTATGGCTGAAATGGGAGAGCAATACATAGCTCTACCTTAACTATGCTGCAGGCTCTGCCTTCTCAATTTTCCTTCATTGACTTGCACTGTCCTTGTCCATTCTGTTCTACTCAATTTTTTTCTGCTTTTCTTACTGTATCTTTGGGGTTAAAACATTTGAGGAGATTAGAATCTACTTTTCATAAAGGAAACATGAGCATTCCTGACTCAAATAGACCTCCTAGCAGAGTAGAAAGTAAAGCAAGCAGAACTGAAGGTGTGTTCCTCTTGAAAAGTTAAGTCACTCCCAGAAGTTGTAGTCTAAATTGGCAGTGACGCTGTGAGTTAAATCCAGTGTCCTCATATAAAAGCTCTCAATCATCCTGCCCCAGTAAACACATTAATGTCAAATTATCTTTAGAAATATAAGAGAATGGCTTTTAAACCTACTAATAGATGCAAGAAGTGGTGTAGCAAATTGGAGTAAGACAGAGGAATGCAGGTAAGATGGACATACTTTTGTCTCTATGGGGAATGCATTCTTAAGGTGAGCTTTATAATCTTAGTGCACGCTGGGCACTAAGATTTTTGTGGAACAGAAAAGAATTTTTATTCCAGATGTCAGTGCCTGCTGTAGTTGGTGATGGCTGAGGGGTGTAGTGAGAATTAATTTTACTGTCTCCATTCAGAGTTAATTTAGTGTGCCTCCATCAAACTGAAACAGCCGAGCTAAAGCCATCAGTAGCAGCAGCAGCAGCAGCATTTAAAACGGGTTCTTAAATGGTGTGGGACATATCTGAATGTAAGGAAAGAAATTAAGTTGAAGGTTCAGGGTTGTTTAATACAGGTAGAATCCCTGATAGACCAATATCCTCAAAGGATAATATGATGTGCTCTTTATAAAATGTCCTTCAAACACAATATCACAAAGCTAGAGAAAGATTTCATCTTAGGAGAGGAGATTGGATTTGGATAACATTGGAAACATCTTTGTTGAGAATTTAAAATAATACTTTTCTTGATGTTAAGAAAGGTACATCTGCCATAGGCAACATGTCGGTAACATTTACCAAAATTAATGCTAATTAAATATTCTTTTTAATTTTTAAGGATGAAAATATTTCTCAATTAGTATTTTCAATATTGCAACCAAGTTTCACAAGTCCAATCAGGTACAATTTGATTAAATGTTCCAAGGTACCATTATTTTGAATCAGTAACTAAATAGAATCTATGGAGATGCTTACAGATTTCAGAAAATTTTTAGTTATACTTAAACATAACATTTTGATATATTAAATGAATAGTTAGAATTCTCAATTTATGTGATGTTAAATACAGCAAATTCTTAAATTAAAAGTTTATTTTGAAATGTTTTTTGAGACCTTTCAATCAGTTTATGATTTTTGCAAACCCAGATTAGTTTTAATGAATGCACCAATTGTTTGTTTTCTGGTAGAAATTTGGCAACTTTCTGTGTTGGGTGTACATTAGTCAATTTTTTTCAATAAACATTTCATGTAGTTAGAGTTGTTCTTATAAGTCAAACCATCATACATTTTTCTACTCTATCCTGTCTAAACCATTCTTTCAGAACATAATATAATATATTTTTATTGTTAACTGGCAATGTTTTTTTTTTTTTTTTGTGTGTGTGTGTGTGTGTAAAGGGCATTGTTCAACTCAGCAAGACCTGTCTCAAAATAAAAATAAAAAATAAAAAGGATTGAGGAATGTACATCAGGTAAATCCCTTGGGTTCAATCCTGGGAACCCACCCCCTTCCCCCAAAAAAGATTTATAATAACTAAATATATTATAATAATAATTGTTAGATATATTTTTACATTCTTATATATCTTAGAGAATATTCAATACTGGTACACAAGAGCAACTCATTCTTTTTAATTCTGTAGTACTCTATGGAATACACGTATCATAGTTTGATCCTTAGTTGATGTTCAGATTATAACATTAATTTTTTTGCTATTATGAAATTTGCTATAAGGATCAGCGTGATAAATGTTATTTTTCCCCATATCTGCAAAAATTTTTTTAGGGATACAAAGAAATTACAGGGTAGAGAGCATGCAATATTTAACTAGGTAGTTGCCGAATTAGCTTTCAAGGAAGTGAATCAACATTTACTGCCATCAATGGCAAATGGACTACTTCTGTCCCCATACCCTAATCAACATTTGCAACATCTGATCTTGTTAATCATTTTTTGCTATCTAAATATTTTAATTGCTGCAGTTATTACAATTATGAAGATGTGATGCTGTTATCAAAAAATAATGACATTTTGCAGTTCCATGTCCCCTGACAATATTAAATGTTTTCATATTCTTATAATCTAGTCATACATTTTCTTCTAGGACTTAAATACTTATATTCTTGTTTATATTTACACTGACTTTCCCCTTAATTATTAATTTGTAAAAGTGTATTTTTGAGATGTTACATCCTTTGTTAAAATGTGTACATTGCAAATATTTTTTTCTGTCTTCTATATTTTAATTTTGATTGGCTTTTTTGCACTCATTGCTAACCAGAAATTCCAATGAAGCTCAAATTTGAGTTAGTTGCAATATGTATATTATTGAAATAATATTGAAAGGACATATGACATATTTCAACCTTTTGAAAAGATAATGGCCACTTTTGTTACCAGTGTTAGAAGAATGTATATACTTGAAAAGCAAATATTAGAAGTAATATTATAAAACAATTGGTTATTATGAAAAATATTAAATGTCTTCCAGAAATGCTCACTGAAATTGATTTATTTTTATAATACATATTTGTGAAAATAACTTACCATTAATCCTACTACTGGCTATGTATTTAAATGAAATGAAATCAATATGGTGAAGAGATATCTTTATTTGAAAGTTAATTGAAATAGTTTAAAATAGCCAAGATGTGGAATCAAACTAAATGTTCATGAGTGAATGGATGGACAAAGAAAATATGGTATATATACATAATTAAATACTAGTCAGTCTTAGAAAGGAAGGAAATCATGTCATTTGAAACAACACAGATGAACTTGGAGGATGTTAAGTGAAATAAGCCAGGCATAGAAGGAAAATTACATGTTCTCACTTATCTGTGGGATCTAATGGCACAGTTGTACATAGGCCTGAGAAGCAGAGACTAGAAAGGTAGTTGATAAGCACTGTAAAAGGGTACATTGAGGTCAAAAGACACAAAATTTCAGTTAGGAGAAATAAATTCAAGAGGTTTTTTTGTATAACATGGTGACTACAGTTAATAACAACGTATTATATACCTATATGTTGTCAAGAGTGGTTTTTAGTGTTAACACACACACATGCACATACTTCATATGTGAGGCAGCGTGTGTGTTAATTATCTTGATTTAGTCATTCCACAATGTATGTGTGTTTTGAAACAACACGTTGTCTATGATAACCATATATAATTTTTGTCAAAAAATAATAAGTGAACATAAAAATAATAAGAGAAAAATGAAAATGACAAATATTCTGTTTTTTAAATATAAATGTGACTATCAATTTTTATTTTTTTTTGTTGCAAGTCACTGCCTTTACCAACTTATCATGTAAAATATAATATTTAATAATGGTCAAATGAATTTGGGTCAGTGGACTTTAAATTCAAATGAACTATTGTCTCACTAGTTAACTAACTAGTGAGATCAAAATGAAACACACAGACTCAATTACCTTTTTCTATGACCAGGTCCGAGATGGCTCTCACCTCTCTGGCTCTCACCTCGAACCACCAGGTAGGGCAGCAAGGATTACTCAGGGCTAGCAGGAGAGAGAGAGAGAGAGAGAGAGAGAGAGAGAGAGAGAGAGAGAGAGAGAGAGAGAGAGAGAGAGCCAGGGAATGGCCTTCTATTGGGGAACAAGAAATTCAGGGGAAAATTCCATCCAATGAAGGCCGAGGGGGGAAGCATTCCAAGGTCAGGGTCAGTGATTGGCCTTAGGATCAGTGGTCAGTCACACCCCGACATGGACAGGCTCTCGCACCTGGAGACGGTGGAGAAAGCTCTGACACAGTTTGGCCAGAGCGCCTCACACCCAATCCGGGAGGTGCCCAATCACGTGCGAGAATGGCTTCCCGAATTATTGTTAGGAATTTTTGGATTTCAAAGAAAGGAAATTAAATTCAGACTAGCTTGAGCCAAGTGGGAATATTGACTCACAAAATAAAACTGTAAAAAGAGCCCAGTTGTATGTAGACCTGAGTGGGGCCTGTGATCACTCAAAAAGTCCATCTCTCTTCCTCATCTCTGCTTCTTCATGTATCCAAAGTTTATTCTCTCAGCCTATATTTTCCTGTCTCAGTTGAAACGTGGCTACCAGTCACTGTGAGGCACAGGCTTCTAGCCTGCCTGAGACCAGAGAGTCACTGAGACTGTCATCTCTGGCACTAGGTTTCTGTTTTAGTGTCAGCTTTTTCCCTGCTGAAAGATGTAGGGAGAACAAGTTTATTTTGGTGCTCATAGATTTGGGAGGTCTTATTTCCATAGATGATTGGTTCCATTCCTCAAAGCTCTAGGTGAGGCAGAACACTATAACAGAAGTGTGTGACTGAGGAAAGCATCTAGGAACAAGAGGGAGGGAGAGAGGGAGGAGAGAGAGAGAGAGAGAGAGAGAGAGAGAGAGAGAGAGAGAGAGAGAGAGAGAGAGAGACCCCTTCCCATAGACAAAATAAATATATCCCAAAGGTATACCCCCAATAACACCCTCTTCCAGCCACAAACTACCTGTCTACAGTTCTAATCCAGTTAATCCCTATCAGGGGATCAATTCACTGATCAGATTAAGGTTTCCATAACCCAATCATTTCACCTCTAAGCTTTCTTGAATCATCTCACACATGAGCTTTTGAGGGACAACTCATATCTAAACCATAACAATAACTCATATCTAAACCATAACTGACCAATCTGTAAGACCAGTGAAGTAAAGTTTGCTAAGATAATGTCAGCCCTGAATGTCTGAAACAGGAATGAATGTGTTCCAGAAGAAAAGAGGCATTTCTTAAAGGAGTTTCAAGACAGATCAAACAACTGGTCACTACCATGGTCTTTACACAACCAGAAATACCAATTTATAGAAAAAAAATTCTCACAGGAGTCTCTTTGAAAAATTGTAGGGGGCAGGAATTAAATGAATATTCCTGTACTAGATGTGGATTCTGAGTCAGTAGTAGTTTATCTGCTAATTTTGTCTTTACTTCTAGTAGTTCCCTCAAACTCCTCAGCCTCTTCCTTTTCTTCTTGCTCCATCTGACTTTTTTTCTGTATTTCCCCTGCTTTTTAGCAATTCTAAGTCTTTCTAAAATCTCAGTTCTTTTGTTGATGTAAATCACATTTAACTTCACCAATTTGCATTCCCATCAGCAGTCCTGAGTTTGCTTTGCTCCCTATTATCACCAAAATTGTATACATTCAGTTCTTAAAACTTTTTCCCAGTGGGAATTCATCCATAATTTGATCTCTCATCCATTTGCATTTCCTTGTGTACTTCTGAGGTTGGACATCATTTCATACATTTGTGGCCATTCCTATATCCTAATTGATGAATTGCTTATTCTTGTTCTCTTAGTTATTTTTCTCCTGGGTATTATTTTTCCTTTTTAAAATTAGAACTTAGGAGTTCCTTGTAAATTTTAGAAATTAATTATTTGCCAGTTTAGCTCTCTGTTACAAACATCTTTACCAAGGTTATGGTTATTTTTAAATTTTTTATTTGTTCTTTTTAGTTACACATGACAGTAGAATGTATTTTGACATATCATACATACACTCATAGATCTAACTCCCCATTCTTGTGGTTGTACACGATGGGGAGTTACACTGGTCATGTATTCATATATGAACACAGGAAAATTATTCAATCTAATGTGTTTCCCATTCCCATCCCTTTTCCCTTGCCCCCATTACTCCCCCTGCCCTGCTCCAATCCTATCTGGTGAACCCCTACTCCCCCTTTCCTGTTTTCCCCCTCCACCTATTGTGAGTCAGCATCCACATATCAGAGAGAACATTTGGCCTTTTGTTGTTTGGGATTGGCTTATTTCACTTAGCATGATATTCTCCAGTTCCATCCCCTAACTGGCAAATGCCATAATTTTATTCTTCTGTATGGCTGAATGATATTCCATTGTGTATATGTACCACATTTCTTTATCGATTCATCTGTTGAAGTGCACCTGGGTTGGTTCCATAGCTTAGTTATGGTAAATTGAGCTGCTATGAATATTGATGTGGCTGCATCACTAAGTCCTTTGGATATATGGTGAACAGTGGGATAACTGGGTCAAATGGTGGTTCCATTCCAAGTTTACTGAGGAATCTCCATACTGCTTTCCAGAGTGGTTG
This sequence comes from Ictidomys tridecemlineatus, assembly GCF_052094955.1. Classification (NCBI taxonomy): domain Eukaryota; kingdom Metazoa; phylum Chordata; class Mammalia; order Rodentia; family Sciuridae; genus Ictidomys; species Ictidomys tridecemlineatus. Next base: position 133,401,833 of record NC_135480.1, read on the forward strand.
CACCAATTTGCAGTCTCACTAACAATGTCTGAGTGCACCTTTTTCTCCACATCCTCAAAAACATTTATTCTTAATTGTATTCTTGATAATTGCCATTCTGATTTTAGTGAGAAGAAATCTCAGTGTAGTTTTAATTTATATTCTCTAATTGCTAGTGATGTTGAACATTTTTTATATATTTGTTGACCATTTATATTTCTTCTTCTGTGAAGTGTTTTTTCATTTCCTTTGCTCATTTATTGATTGGGTTATTTGTATTCTTTTGTGTTAAGTTTTTTGAGTTCTTTGTATATTCTGGAGAATAATGCTCTATCTGAGGTGCAGGTGGCAAAGATTTTCTCCCATTCTGTAGGCTCTCTCTTCATGTTCTTGTTTCCTTTGTTATGAAGAAGCTTCTTAGTTTGATAAAATCCATTTATTGATTCTTGATTTTACTTCTTTTTTTTTAAGAGAGAGTGAGAGAGGAGAGAGAGAGAGAGAGAGAGAGAGAGAGAGAGAGAGAGAGAGAGAGAGAGAGAGAGAATTTTTTAATATTTATTTTTTAGTTCTCGGCGGACACAACATCTTTGTTGGTATGTGGTGCTGAGGATCGAACCCGGGCCGCACGCATGTCAGGTGAGCCCGCTACCGCTTGAGCCACATCCCCAGCCCTTGATTTTACTTCTTATGCTTTAGGAATCTTGTTGAAGAATTCAGTTTCTGAGGCAAATTGATGGAGACTTGGGCCTACTTTTTCTTGGAATAGGCACAGGGTCACTAGTCTAATGCCTAAGTCTTTGATTCTTTTGGAGTTGATTTTTGTGCATGGTGAGGGATAGAGGACTAATTTCATTTTATTATATATGGATTTCAAGTATTCCCAGCACTATTTGTTTAAGAGGCTAGCTTTTCTCCAACATATGTTTATGGCATCTTTGTCTAGTAGTAGATAACTGCATTTATGTGGATTTGTCTCTGTGTCTTCTATTCTGCATCATTGGTCTTCACATCTATTTTGGTCCCAATACTATTCCATTTTTGATACTATTGCTCTGTGATATAGTTTAAGGTCTTGTATTGTGATGGTATCCTGTTTCACATTTCTTGCTAAGTATTGCACTGACTATTCTGGGTCCCTTATTTTTCCAAATAAATTTCATGACTGCTTTTTCTATTTATATGAAGAATGTCATTGGAACTGTAATAGGAATTGCACTGAATCTGTATAATGCTTTTTGTAGTATGGCCATTTGGCAATATTAATTCTGCCTATATAAGAAACGGGAGATCTTTTCATCTTCTAAGGTCTTCTTCAATTTATTTCTTTAGTGTTCTATAGTTTTCATCATAGAGGTCTTTTACCTCTTTGTTAGATTGTTTCCCAAATGTTTTATTTTCTTTGAGGCTAGTATGAATGGGATATTTTCCCTAATTTTTCTTTCAGTTGATTCATCATTGATAGATAGAAACCCAATTGATTAATTGTGTTACTTTTATATCCTGCTACTTTATTGAATTCATTTATAAGTTCAAGAAGTTTTCTGGTGAAGTTTTTTGAGTCTTCTAAATAACAATCATGCCATCAGCAAATACAGATAGCTTGAGTTCTTCTTTTCCTATTTATATCCCTTTAATTTTTTTTCTTTTGTATAATTACTGTGGGTAGAGTTTCTAGGGCTATATTGAATAGAAGTGGTGAAAGAGGGCATCCTTGTATTGTTTCAGTTTTTAGAGGGAATGCTTTAAATTTTTTCTCCATTTAGAATGATTTTGGCCTTGGGTTTAGGATATATAACTTCTACAATGTTGACTTATGTTCTTACTATTCCCTGATTTTTCTAGTGTTTTGAACAAGAATGGATGCTGTATTTTGTGAAATGCTTTTTCTGTATCTATTGAGATAATCATATGATTCTTGTCTTCAAGTTTATTGATGTACGAATTATGTTTATTAATTTCCGTATGTTGAACAACTTTGCATCCGTGGGATGAACCCCACTTGATCATGGTGCACTGTCTGTTTAATATGTTTCTCTATGTGATTTTCTCACATTTTATTAAGAAATTTTGCATTTATGCTCATTGGGGATAATGGCCTAAAATTTTCTTTCCTTGAGTGTGTTTGTCTAGTTTTGATATCAGGGGGATACTAGCTTTATAGAATGAGTTTGGAAGTACTCTCTCCTTTTCTGTTTCATGCAATAATTTGAGGTTGATTGGTGTTAGTTCTTCTTTGAAGGTCTGGTGTAGAACTGAGCTGAGAATCTATTTGGTCTAGGGCTTTTCTACCTTGGTAGGCATTTGATGGTATCTTCAATTTTATTGCTTAAAATTGACCTGTTTAAATATTCTACATCCTCCTAATTCAATTTGTCTCTAGGTCATATGTCTCTAGGAATCTGTCCATGTCTTCAAATTTTCCTCTTTTATTAGAGTGTAAATTTTCAAAATAGGTTCTGATTATCATCTGTATTACAAGTAGGTTCCATTGTGATATATCCTTTTTTGTTGTAAATTTTAGTAATTTGAGTTTTCTCTTTCTTTTTGTTAGCTTGGCTAAGGGTTTATCAATTTTATTGATTTTTTTAAAGGACCAACTTTTTATTGATATTTTGGATTGTTTCTTTTGTTTCAATATCATTGATTTCAGCTCCACTGCTTTTGGTGTTGTTCTTTATCTAGGGCTTTGAGATGTAATGTTAAGTTATGTATTTGTTGACTTTCTATTCTTTTAATGACTGAGCTCAATGAAATGAACTTTCCTGTTAGTACTACCTTCATAGTGTCTCAGAGATTTTGATATGTTGTATCACTATTCTCATTTGCCTCTAATTATTTTTTATTTCATCCCTGATTTCTTTTGCTATCTATTTGTAGTTCAATAGAATATCATTTAGTCTCCAGGTGTTAGAATAGTTTCTAATTTTTATTTTATCATTGAATTCTAATTTTATTCCATTATGATCTGATAGGATGCAAAGTATTATCTCTATTTTTTTTGTATTTGCTAAGATTTGCTTTATGGCCTAACATGTTGTCTATTTTAGAGAAGGATCCATGTGCTGCTGAGAAGAAAGTGTATTCAGTCATTGATGGATGAAATATTCTATATATATCTGTTAAGTCTAAATTATTAATTATAATTTTAGTTCTATAGCTTATTTATTTAGTTTTTGTTTGGAGGATCTATCCAGTGGTGAGAGAAGTGTGATAAAGTCACCCATTATAATTGTATTGTGGTCTATTTGCTTCTTGAAATTGAGAAGGGTTTGGTGATGTACATAGATGATCTATTGTTTGGGACATAAATAATTACAATTGTTATGTCTTGTTGATGTGTAATTTCCTTAAGCAGTATAAAATATCCTTTTTTTGGTCCCTTCTGATTAACTTTGCCTGAAGTCTACTTTATCCTACATGAGAATAGAAAACCCTGTTTGTTTATGCTATCTATGTGAATGATGTGTTCTTTCCAATCCTTTTACTCTCAGTCTGTGATGTCTTTGCCTAGGAGGTGAGTCTCTTGAAGATAGTATGTTGATGGGTCTTATTTTTTAAGCCAGTCTGATAGTCTATGCGTTTTTATTGTTGAGTTTAAGCCGTTTACATTCCATGTTATTATTGAGATATATTTTTTATTCCCTGTCATTTTGACCTAGTACTGGTTTTTAATTTGAATTAGTTTCCTCTGTTGCTTCACTGTTCTTTTAGTGTAGCGCCCCTCTTTGCTGGTTTTTGCTTTTAATTTTTATTTCTTCTTCATGAAATATCTTTTGGAGTATGTTTTGTGGTACAGGCTTTCTAGTTATGAATTCTTTTAACTTTTGTTCATTATGGAAAGTTTTTATTTCATTGTCAATTCTGAATCTTAATTTTTCTGGGTATAGTACTCTTGACTCACATCTGTTTTCTTTCAGAGATTGGTATATATTATTCCAAGACCTCCTAGCTCTGAGGGCCTGGTTTGAGGGATCACCTGAGACCTGGATTGGTTTTCCTCTAAATTTTACCTGTATGTTTTCTCTGATAGCCTTTAAAATTTTATTCTTATTCTGTATGTTAAGGCAGTTTCATAATAATGTGCCTTTGTGGGGGGTCTGTTGTAATTTTGTGTATTTGGGGTCCTGTATTTGATTTTACATTTCATTCTTTAGGTTTGGAAAATTTTCTGATATTATTTCATTGAAAATACTGTGTATTCCTTTTGTTTGTATTTCTGAGTCTTCATCTATCACAATAAATCTTAAATTTGTTCTTTTCAGGTTATTCCATATTTCTTGCAAGTTCTGTTCATGGTCTCATAACATCTTTTCTCCATGGTTAACTTTACTTTTAAGATTATACATATTTTGTCTTCATTGCCTGACACTGTCTTCCAAGTGACCTAGTCTGTTGGTGATGCTTTCAATTAACTGTTTAAATTGGTTTATTGATTTCTTCATTTTGAGGATTTCTGCTTGTTTTTTAAATATATATTTTATACCTTTATTTTATTTATTTTTTATTTGTATGTGGTGCTGAGATCAGACCCAGCGCCTTGCACTTGCTAGGTGAGTGCTTTACCACGGAGCCACATCCCCAGTTCTCTGTTTGTTTGTTTTAATCAGAATCTCTGTCTTTTTATTGAAATTATCTTTCACTTTCTATATTTTCTCTCTGGTTTCATTCCTTATACCATCCTTTACTTCACAGATCAGTTAAACTATGTACATTCCAAACTCCTTCTCTGACATTTCTTCCACTGCGGTGTCATCAGATTCTGTTATTGGAGTATCTTGGTTTGTTTGGGATGATTTATTTCCTTGCTTTTTCGTGTTGTGTGTGTGTGTACCCATCTAACAGTATAGATCTGACAAGTAATAACAACAACAAATGCAAACAATATACTTACAGTGTTAAACCAAATAGTTCCTACTATGATATCTACAATGTTAATTGTCACAATAAACAGAAATGATATGATCAGTTTTTGCCTACAATAAGAACAGCAAGCTTACAAAAGGGTTTACAATTTCAAATGGTGGACGGGGACAGAATAGAAGTAATATAGGTTGTGATGTTTATGAGGGAGGAAGAGAGAAAGAACAATATAGATTCTCTGTTAATAGAAGAAAAGAAAAAAAAGAGAATGAAGGAAAACAGATTGGTGAGCTAAAACATATATAAAGTAAAAATTTTAAAAAAATTATAAATAAAAATATAAGAATACAAACAAAACTAAAATATCTAATCAAACACCCTAATCCTCAGAAAACTAATCCATGAAAAATGACTTGTTTTAAAAATGATAGAAATGAGAAAACAAAACAAATATGAGTATGTATAAATGTCTATTACCATTAAGGTCACAATGAAACAGAAAAAAATTTTAAAAATGGAAAAAAGAAAAAATATTCATAAAAAGTCAAATAATTCTTTCCATTGGAGTTCAAAAGATTCTCAGCTTCGCTTCTCAACAGTTTTAGGCAGGGTGGTCAGGAGCATGAAGATCCACCCTCCATATTGCAGGAGTGGGAGGGGTAAACCTGTAGGTGGAATTCTTGGAGGCAGGGTTTAGACATAGGTGGGCTCCAGGCTCTTTGCTAAATGCCAGTTGGTCTGGATATTTTCAATCAGTTTACCTCCAGGGCCCAGTAATTGCCTGTCCACACCTGAAGAATGTACCCCAGAGGTCTCTCCTGGGTTCCACTTGTGTGGTGGAGGAGCCAATTCTTAGTTCCCTATGTCACCTATGGACCTCATGTTTCCTGGTCTCAGGTTTAGTCTTCAAACAATCTCTCCTGCTCCTAGCCTTCCAAATTTCCAGCCAATCCTGCAAGCATCTGGATTGGAGGGGTAGGAGTAGAGCCAGATGGGTTTTTACAACTGGTTATCCTCTGTGTAACCCTCTCTCCATGTTAGATTTTCTCCTGGTCACTTAAACACTCTATGTCATACAGAGTGTTTTACTGGGACTCTATTTTGGGCCAAACTTGGGTTGTGTGTTTACTGGGACTCTATTTTGGGCCAAACTTGGGTTTTCCAGAAATTGTCTCTCTCAGCTGCTGGCCCCTCACTAAGACTACAAATGAATGGTTCCTTCCTTTGTCCTCTGCTGGCTGCCTGGAGAAATGTTGGCTTTGTTCCCACACAAGGATATAGTGCAGCATGCCTTTCAGGTTTGTCAGAAAATGTCCTTACTTTAAATGCTCCATACCCAAAGTCATCTTGGACCTCCTAACAATGTGAGTTCCTTTAATTCCCTTATCTCCCCACTTTACTAATGGAAGAACTGTTCTGGCTGGTGCTTCCAGCCAGCCGTGGCAGTGGCTGTGGCTGCTGGGCATTTCTTCCTTATTTTCCCGTATTTATTTATTTTAATAGTAAAACTTTTACTATTAAAAATTTGGGGCATTTTTTTTGCATAGAAATCATTGCTCAAATTTCTCCACAATTTCTTAGGATATGCCTTAATAATAGAATTGTTAGTACCAAAGTGTAGGATCTGTTTAAGGTTCTCAGTACATGTTGCCAATTTTTTTTTTCAGGAAGGTATGTCCTATTTACTGACAGCCGGCAGTGTATGGAAACAACTCTGTCACCACATCCTCATCCGTATATGGGACTGTCCTTTATTTTCTTTTGCTAATTTGATAGACAAAAATAATATTTCATTTTACTTTGCATTTATTTGATTGCTAGAGAGGTTGATCTTTTTCACATAGTATTTCTCAAGCTTTTTATTTGTGCTTTTTGTCTTGATTCTAGATGAAGGTGCATCTCATCAGAAGAAAAAGTAGATAATAGATATTAACATTTTAAGGTCTATTTGTATTCTATTGTATTTTTGTTGACAATCTTTTTTCTAAAGCTTAATGAAATTTTTATTCTGGTGTTATTAAATATGTCAATTATTTTCCTTTGTCAATTTCTTTCATTGCTTTTATGTCTTGTTAGAAACATTGCCCAATCTTTTCTCTTGGGTCTTTGCAAAATGTAATGAAACTTGGCCACATTATGCATTTACATATTATAGGGTGATGCTAACTCAAGCCATATATACTTTTCCTTCTAAAATAGAAAATTCCAGATATTGGATTATGTCATCCCAGTGCATAACAACTATTGAAGAAACATATTTTTAATACATTGAATGGTATGTTTCAATTTTAAATTTTTCTACAATTCTAGTTATCATGATTTGTTAATTTAGTAACTCTCAAGTACTGAAGAAAGAGAATACTTGTGATCTTTAGCTACTTTTGATAGTTCTCAACTCTACATAGGCTTAGCTAACCTGCCCTTAATTAGCCTTCCACCACCTGCCCTAGTCATTATCGGGCATTAAGTAGAGCTTGGGGATATGGCCTGGGTCTTGGGATAGTAATTTTCTTTGTGTGAAATGACATTTCTGCATAAGGTGCAGAAATTCTACTTTGGGCTCTGATTTTGACCTCTGATCTTTAAGCTTTAACCAAGGGAGATAACTGTTTTACTGAGTTAGTTGAATTGAACCCATACATCATCCTCATAAGATCATCACTTCTGGCAGGCAAATTTTATTCATATTTTAAAATATGACTCAAATATTAAACCTTCTTACTTCAACTTTTCTTCCCCCACAGGATTAGAGGCTTCCTCACTTGCGTTCCCATAACTCTTAACAGCTGTTGAATGCTTACCATACACTAGACTTTGTCAAAAGCTTTGCATGCCCTGCTTTAGTCCTCATATATACTTTTTTTGGACAGGAACTCTTGCCATCATCAGCTTTTTAAAAAGAGGATACAAACTCAGCAGGATAATTTGCCCAAATTTACACTTGCTGGCAGGGGTCTACAATGGGATTAGGAGCAGTGCCTTGGCCCCTAAGGCCTTTGCTCTTCATTGTCTCTTATATCACTGCTCTTTAATAAATTTTCTGTAAGTACAAGAACAACAGCACATTGAATTTTGTATTTCTCATACTTAGTCCTGTTCCTGAAATTTTGTAAGGATCCAGCAACAATTTGGTAATTTGATAAATTAAAAATGGAATGGTCTTCTGGGACCGTGTGCCAGATGGAATCAGTTTGGCTGCAAAATTGCTCAGCGTTTCTGGAATGGCTTGGGGTGTTTTGCTATACAAACTAACCACATGAATATATGCACAGGACCCAAATTTAAACAGACTCACTCACTGTGGCCATGGGTTAATTTTAATTTTTAAAAAGATATTCTCCTACCATACAATGCTGGTCGGAGGAGACTAATGGATTCAGTAGGAGGTGTCAGGACACACCAACAGATCATGTGCTTGGCAGGGTGCCTAAAAAATTCAGTTTACTTCCCATTTCTTGCTCTCCATTTTTACTGTGGTAGCCTGTCTATGAATTCTGACAGGCAAATAGCATTTGTGTTTCATTTTCTCACTGAAGAACAGGTATAACCAAAAGGCAGTATTTTCTGCTCTTGTTCCTCATTCAGGGGCAAGATTAACACACATATACAATAAAACTATTGAGCTATTTTAATGCTTTTCCTGTCATGCAGTCAGGACCCTCTAAAGTTGTCATCAGCTACTGTTTCATTTAATTCTCTGGCCTTCAGGGTAATGTAAGAAAATTGAAGAGATTAGGAGCTATCTCTTTCCTGTTCAATGCATTTGTGTTGTCGTAAATTGGCACCAACCTTCAATCTCACGGTCAGGGCTCTCCAGGGTCCTCCTCCTGATATGACAGCCCAGTCAGCATGATAAATGGTGCACACCCTCTGGCAGGACAGACAATTCTTCCCTTCCTGACTCCACTGCTCTGTTTCTAGCAGCAGAGGCAACAGCCCACCATCTCATTGCACCAAGTGGCTGCCCTATTATGTTGACGCTCTTCCAATTAATTAGAGGATACAGTTTCCTTGATTAATTATGTTATGTCCACTGCTAAAAATGACTCTGACAAGCAGTAAATTGGGATAAAGAAAAACTCCCATCCAGAAAACTGCACTTTAACATCATACTTTCTTTTTTTTTCTTTTCTACTTGTTCTCCTAATTGAAACTGTCCTCTTTAAAGGTAGAAGCAATTCCACTGGCTGAAAACAGAAAGATCTCAGGATATCCGTCCAATGACTCTAGTTGAAGGATTAGCAATTGCAATTTTTTTTTCACATGTGTTTATGTGACAGCAAAGAAAAAAGATAATACAGAGAGGGTAGAAAGAAATAACCACACAGAATTGTTCCTTTTAATATAAAAGTACATAATTTTTGCAAGGTCAGCCAATAAATTAATGTTATATAGTATGTGCTTAGTTAGAAGGAAAACATTTTAAATGCTTGACAACGTATGCAAGGAATAAACGATTTGATGTTGCTTAAAAATCATCTATAAATAATAAAAGCTAAAGTTCTGGAGATTTGGGGATGCACGATAGGCATCTCCTTATTTATTTATTTATTATTTTATGTCTGTGTATGGTGGCATCTACTGTGTAGACAATGGTACTTATAAGAAGTTCAATGCTGCAGTTTTTTTTTTTTCTGACACCATACGCTTTACTCCTTTAAATGAAAAACAGTCAGAATTCTACAGTCAAAAAATGGCCTATTCTCTGTGCTTCTACTCCATCCTATCTCCAAGGACTAAGCCTGGAACTTCTCTGTGATTCCTCACCGGCCCTTCTGCTCCAGTGTTCCGCACACCAGGAATACACAGACAGCACGCCCATCCCATCACTTCTCACCATCTGGCCACCATGGCAAGTCCCCAAGGTCTGGTTGCAAAGGGAATGAAGCTATAGAAACGGCAGGTCAGGAAACCTCACTCAGATGGCTTGTCCAGAGGTGGCAGCTGGTACACATATTTATCATACTCCAAGGTGGACTCAAAAGTGTTACTTTTAGCTCAAAAAAATTTTGATTCTCCAACATTTAAATAATTAAAAGTCTTTAATATAGTACTCAAGACTCTTCACAGTGTGAACTCATTCTCCCTTCCTGGTCTTATAAAATTGTTATATGATCCTCTCTCTGGAACTCTGTGCATTAGCCATGCTGGGGTATGTATTTGAAATGATTATTTTACTCTTTCTTGCTAGTTTTCCTTCATTCCTACCTGCTGTATCCTCTTCCTCTTTTCATGTGATATTTCTTTACCCATTGTGTCTCATCTCCAAGCTTACTGTTCTGAGTTCTGTTCAGCAATGCTGAGACTGGGGATTGCAAATTCACTTGCTCACATTCATTTGTCAACTGATTTCCAGTTAGGTTCTGTCAATGAGAGGCACTAGAAGAGACTGAGAGGTTGGAGAAGGGTGAAGGGACTCCTTCTTTGTTTCTGCTAGTCTCACCCTAGAAGCAAAAGACAGGGGAAAGGCTTACCTCCTGAGTTCTGCACATTTTAATACGTCTGAGTGGTACCAGCTTTGTGGGTGCTCATTTCCCAAGTTCCTATTTTCTGGTAACCCAAACTTGTTACTGCTTTTTAATAAAATCATGCAAGATTGTATATAAGGACCTGTTGTATATAAGGACCTGCTTAGACATGGATAAATCAGAACTATCTGGTCCCATGGGCACAAAAGAAGAAACAATTGCTTTGTTCTTATAGCAGTCTAAGTCCCGAATCAGGCAGAACTATGGCAGAATTATGAACAAGTTGGTGAATAGAAAAGTCTAGGTATTCATAGACTGTCCAAGAACTTTACCCAGTGTCCCTAGCCTCTGGCATTCTATAACCAGTTTCTTTGGATATCTACTTTAACGTGTTTTCTTTTACATTCAGCTTGGGCTTTCAATTCTTCTCCCATTTGTAACAGAGAAGTGAACAGACACTGAGCCCAGATCCCCCTCATCCCTATTCATTTTATTATTTCCTAGTAAAATAAAATGTATCCCTTTACCAGTGCCAATCACACCATATTGGATCCTCAGGCAAAAGAGAAAAATTCATTCCTACGGATTCTTCTTTTTTAAAAAAAAAAAAAAACTTCTCATATTTTGTTCATTCTGAATTATTTTTGATTTTTGAAACTATTGTGTCAAGATATTACTCATCTCAAGTACTGATGTTTGGGCACTTTCTTAAATATTGTACTTGGATTGAGAGTCTCATCTATCTCTACCCTAACCTGGGTCTTTCCTCTAAAGTTAAGATCAAAATTACCTTTGACTGAAGTTTCTCAGATTTCAATTTAATCTCTCACACCCTTGCATACCTAGTTAATTTTAGTATTTATTCCAGACATTTGTAACTGGAGGTGGTTTCTTTTTCAAAAGGACTTTTCCTGATTTTAGGAATTGTACTAGTTCCCTGATGGATTCTCTAGACTTCTTGGAGTGGGCATCTCTTGAAAGTATTTCCCAGAAAGGTCCATTTGAGAGAAACCATCTCTGCCCTCATGACTCTCACCTCCCTTATCTGAGTAGGGAAGAGGAAGTGCAGTATCAATATTTTGAGAGTCTGAACTCTATGGGGAGATTGGTGAAAGTTTTTGCCTGACAGCTGCCAAGATACCGAACCAGTGGAGTCCCTAATGATTCTAGAATGAGGAGAGAGTATCAGGAAGGAGATGTGGAGTCCTGAAAGGGAGTACCTATCTGCGGGGGTGCCTCATGGATGTGCATCTCGGGCAGATCAAGACAGCCATGTAGAAATCCAGGACTTAAGCTTTCTGGTTGGTATTAATTTTACTTCCTACATCTCAGTGGGCTGCTGGGCAAGGAAATCCCAGCAGCTAATGGGTGCAGGGTGGGCCATGCATGGAGCTGGTGAGGGACACGAAGAAGAGGTCATGATGACTTTGCAGATCCACTTCAAGGGCTGTGCAGTAACTCTCCAGACAACAATTATCTCCAGTGTCTTTGTATAAATCACCTAAATTCTTTGCATCCCAGTTTTTTGGTTATCAAAAATAGGTGAAAATTATATATGGAGTTCACAGATTGTTAACCCACTATGTCCCATCATTCTCATAGATAGGACACTTATAAAAACATCTAAAATCTTATAAGACACCTAAAAAATTGCTCAATTGAAGTTTTTATAGACCTCAGGACATGATAGGTATAAGAGAGTTGAGTATGATGAAGTGAAAAGCTTTAGAAAAAAGCTGTCAGATGCAATTCAAACATAACATATTGTTATTCTTATAATAAGTATTTATTTAGTCATATTGCACAGGGATCGAGAGATGGAATTAATAAGAAGAGGAGCCACGTGGATTCAACCATGGCATAGGCACAGTGGCAAACATTAATGTTGCAGAGATGACTTGCACTTATTATTCTAGAATGTAAATCAGAGCCTATATCAACAAAACATTGAGTGGTCAGTGATCTTCAAGATCATCTGGTCAAGTTTCTAACAGAGATACTGATAAAGAGGGGAAAATGAGGCCAAGTGTACCGGATCCTGACCCTTCCTCCCTGCCATAGCAGCCCCCATTAGTATTAATTATTGGGCTGAAGGAGTGCAAAGATTTTATTTGAAACAATGGTTGAGGTTGAGTTTAAAAATGACTAACATAATCTAGCTCTGCTCTTGACATCAAGGTTTGGAGGAATCTGAAATTTTGCCAAAGTCATGAACTTAGCCAGGGGAAGATATCAGAACCCAGAGCTGGGTCTCCTGACCAGTGACCATTTTTTACTGCTTTCCAGAGCTCAGATTCAGAGCTATTGGCTGTTGCCCAACCTTTAACGGAAAAGCTAAATACTGGGCTGTTCCCTATGCACTTTGGTTAAAAACAGCAGCTTAAGAGAAGACATGGTCTTTTATAACAGAACATGGATACAAGAGACATGTGTTCTGAGTGGCACCTAGTGGGAAGACTGCCCTAGAACCTGAGTTCACAGGTGGAAGTCTATAAAATTTTATGCTCACCAGGGATTTCCAGGGAACAGAGTTCTAGATGGCTGCCACCCACAAGCAAGACAAATTAGATTTGCCAAAATTAATAGAATGTAACATGAATTATTTGAGTCACTTACATTAGTTTCCAAGCATTTCTTAAGGGCCTTGGTTTAACATAGAAGTACGGAGATGGGAGAAAGAGAAACATGGTCGAAAGAAATATTCCTAGAAATGGCATGAAAGTCGTAAGAAGTATTTAAAAGTTATGGACAGGCTGGACACAGTGGCACGTGCCTGTAATCCCAGCAACTTGGGAATCTGAGTCTGGCCTCAGAAACCTAACAAGACCTTCAACAACTCAGTGAGAGCTTGTTTCAAAATAAATAAATGAATAAATGAGTGAATAAATAGGATGGAGGATACAGTTCAGTGGTAAAGTCCCCTGGGTTTAATCACCAGCACCAAAAAAATAAAAAAAAAAATAGTATGGATAGAAAGACTCTCACTACTGTTATAGCTGGACCTGCCGGACCTGCCCTTTTTTGGAAGCGAATCAAATTTTTTTTTTTTTTTTTTTTTTTTTTTGGCAGGTGGCTGGTATTAAGTATCTTGAGGAAGGGACATCTCTATCAGGCTCTCAAAGATCCTTTTGGACGATGGCACTTAAATCAAGACTGCAGAGTCACAGAGAAATTCCCTGATCAGAAATCTGTGGGGGCTCAAATCCTTCATTCTGCTCTCCGGCCAAGAAACCTTGATGGTCTCCTTGAAGGTTTTGCTGCCTTTCAGCTTGCCAAGAGAGTCTGACCTCGGCTGTGCATTCAGAATCACGCTCCAGGAGGGCAAGCTCCCTATTGTTGTCTGAGGCCAAACCTATCACAGTCCATAGTTTTGTCCCCTGCTTCAAAATACTGCCTTCAGATCACCAGGCACCAGGACTGGGCCCTCGATCACCTTTCCGAGCTTCTCTGGTGTCCTCCCACCCTGGTCTTGGTTCTGACCTCACAGAACAAACTGAGCTCAATTTTCAGCGTTTGGAACACACCCTGCTCTGACTCCTTGGCCCTTTACACAAAGGGCTTCTCTGGTCTGGAAGTTTTCTCTGTCTTCATTGTGCCGTTCCTCATTATCCAGTCTCAGATAACCTTTACTACTTGGGAGAAGACTTCACCGGCCCTTGGTGCAGAGTATCTCTTTGTGCTTTTCCCCTTGTTCTTTGAAATCTGCTCTCAAGGCATTAATATTTTATCTTGATAACTTGGGTGGCTGGGAAATTATTTGCCATTTTCTACCATGGATACCTTCTGAGAGGCTGGGTTTTATCCACACGAAAGGCACTTTTTGTTCTGAGTTGGGTCTAAAATCAAAGGTAGACTGGAGCTGAGCTGGATTTAGGGTCTAGAAAGATTTGAACTGTTGCACATTAAAAACAAACAACAACAACAACAACAACGCCAAATACAAAAACCAGAGAAACTTGTTTTTCTTTTTCTCTGACTCTTAGATGAGCGCTTACTATGTGCCAGGCCAGTCTAAGTGCCTTCCATGTATTAACTCAATTTCACAATGACATTCTCATGGCAGTAGCATTTATCCCCATTTTAAAATAAGGAAAATGTTTTGCAAATAATGATGTGGTGAGGTGGCTGGAACATGTTCTTAAGAGGGAAGAGACAAGGCAGGGATAGAAGTGGCAAAGGAGATAGGCAGAGGAACACTGATCCTTGAAAGCTGTACAATATGGGGGTGAGGAGCCGAAGATGAAACTGTCAAGATGCCAGGGGGATATATTTTCAGAAGAGGGATTTTTAACTTTCATCTTTAAGTTAATTTATTTAGTCTTCAACAATTTTATTGATCATCTACTACATGCTAGGCACAGTACTAGCATCAATGTTGGGAAGTGGAATTGGAGAGCTTTTCTCATAAACTGATGATTAGGGAAACCTGGAGAAATCAAGGGAGGAAGTCCAGGCCCATCTAGGGAAGGCTGATCTGGGGGAACAGCAGATGCAAGGACCTGAGGAAGGGCTGTATTTGGTGTTCTCAAGGGACCTTCTAGTATCTATTGTCTGATGAGGAGGATAACAGTAGAGAGGAGGTCAGCAAGGGAGTGAGGGTTGTGATTGGGGCTCAGCCTCAAGTTTCCTGAAAATATGATATAACACGGAAATCACACATCCTATGCTGAAAAGTTTCCTGGCATTGAACTAATTCAATAGGAGAACATGCTCAGAGACAGTCATGCCATAAAGCCTAAGTTCCTTGGGAATTCTCACACTCCTGGGAAGTGTATTATACTTTTCCAACTGTAGGGAATGAGATTCAGGGAATTCTTAAATGGCAGAATACCCCCAGTGGAAGTCTAGGTTAGATGACTTTTATTTCTACCTTCCCACAAGAACATGGGAACATCCTAAGAATTAAGTGAGAAAGTTTTTATGACTGTGCTTTAAAAACCTTACAGCAGGCACACTTGTATGTTATAACTGAGCTTACAATGTCTTTGGTGATGATGTATGGAATAACAGGGCACACATGATTATGCTTGGTGTCACCACAAGGAATAATGTTTTAGGAGAGACAGAGAAGTGCCAACTTGTCTGCCCTGGAGAGGCACCTTGGTCCTTAAATCATGCTCCTATGTTCTTCAGTATGCGATAGGTGCCCGTTAGCACTGGAGAATCTGCTGTTCATTTTTAGCTCTCCACTCGCTCCCTTCTGGACTTAAGGCATATTATGGAATTACTGTAAGCCAACAAGTCTCCATCTGCAAATGAGGGATAAAATTTGCCAGCTGTCTCCTAACCTCCCTGGGAAGAACTGGGCTTTAATAAGATAATGAACATTATTCTCTCCATATGCCCTCTACCCTTTGGTCCCCCTGGTCTTCAAAGACTTTCCATAGGCATTAATGCAGACCATCAGGAGGAAAGCCACACAGATTCATGCCAACAAGTATTTATCACATGTTATTGTTAATACCCATTAATTAATGTTTTCTATTAGCAGTTGTACAATGACCCAAGAACAATGTGTCACAGGGCAGATCCAGTGGCAGGTGGATAACGGGATGTAGGTGGCTTGTCTTCAGTGGTCAACACTTCACCTTTGCTTGTCTTTTCAAAGCTTCTCATACCTCTTTCTCTGGCCATCAAGTCTAATCACTGAATTCACATAAAGGTACTGGGAAAACGCATCTGTACTTTCCCAGAACAAAAGAGAACTGCACTTTTTTAAAAAAGAGCATTTCAGGAAGAAGACAATGCTTAAAATAAATAAATCAAACAGCTATTCCTAATGATAATGAAAATAAAAAATAAAAAAAAATAATAGAAATAAAAAATGGCCTCACTTACTGAGTGCCCAGTGCATAGGTACTGTGAAGGATGAAGATTATCAGAAATGGTCCAGGGTTTCAGAAATTCATGTTTCCTTCGGCTGTCAGAGAATACATCTATAAAGGTGAAAGGACAGCACTCCAAATAACAACACAGAGTGCAAACAACAGGGAAGAACTTCACAAGGCTCAGATCAGCTGGGACTTTTTTTTTTTTTTGCACTATGATTCTGCACTTAGTAGTCATGTGATCTTAGCTGAATCATTCAACCATTGTGGACCACAGTTTCCTCATGTGTAGAATAGAAGGAACAATCATTCCTATCATGAGGATGGTGAGAATAGTACAGGCAAGTACTTAAAATACTGAAAACTGTCCCTGGCATAGAAATAATAATGACAATAACAATAATTGTAATAAATGATGATGCATTATTAATTGCAAAAAAGAAAAATAGAGATCACAAGCACCATGATAGAATAGAAAAAAGTTTCAATGCTATCTCAAGGAGAAGAGAGGGTTTGAGTTGGATTTGACCCATGAATGAACTTTAGGAAGGTGTGGAACATTCTGGATGGGGCCACGGGATGTGGTGTGAACAGGGTGGTAGAGGTGGAATAGAACAGTTTGTGTGCAGCAGAGGACTTGTGCAGACTATAACACCCAGACACAAGACCCAAAGGGACCTGAGAGCTCTCAGATTTTTGCACCCAGGGAAGATGAATTTGGCACTGATGTGTGGAAGGACTGGGATAAGGAGAGAGTAGTGGTTGTCAGTGAAGTTAAGAAGAGAATTTGTAAGCACTGAGGAGGAAGAAATTTTGTGTCCCAGGGAACCCCTTAAAATCTGCTAATGCATAAAGAGAGTCCTTTCCGTAGGCTTCCTTTCCAGCCTAACAGCTAAATGTGGTGAAGGGAAATGCTAACGACCTCCCCAGAACGCAGAGCTAATGGTGTGCAAAGTTACTGGGAGAATCACTTAGTGGAAGTGCGGAAAGAATTTCTGAGGGGAAAGTCGCAATAGCTGGTGCACATGCTTCATGATAGTAAAAAAGAGACCGTGTGTTTTTTAGTGTTGGCCAGATCTTCCTGAGTCACAAAGATTTTTTCCTTCCCATCAGGTTGTACAATTGCAGCTTGTCATTTCTTGCCTGCAATCTTTTGAATATTCAGCCATCAACCTTTAGGGTGGAATTAGAAGCCCTTTAATTTCCTGGTAACACCTAAATTAAGGTAAGAGTTCTAAATACTTTATTAATAATGTACACTCTAATTAATAGAAATGACTTTTTTTGCATGCATTATTAAAGGTTGTGTTCCAACATGCCTTTTTATGTTTTTCAATTTACTTGCTTAGAAAACTGCTTGCTGTTTCCAAATCTTATCCAACCCTATTTTTGATGGATTCTGTACAATACATGGAGGTAATCCTCCATTTTGGATTTGAAAAGAAAGCTTTTTAAGTTCCCTATCTGGTAGACGGTTGAAATGATTATTTGTGGAAATATGTTTTTTTTTTCATATATGTGCTTGATGTCAAGAACTTTGGGCTTAAAGTTTTAACTTCTAAATGACTAAATTTTTGTAATCTTAGCTTGTGGTTATACACTAGCAAATATGAGGTGGGGTGAGATTGGAATTCAATCTAAATATTGAATTAAAACAACTAATTAGATCCTTTGTTGTTTTCCCCGTGGAAAAATGTGAGTTTAATTTTTTGGGGCCAGTTTCTTTTGATGTGGAAATCACTCTGGTTGTAATCTGGTGGAGGTAAACTGGAGAAGTAGGTGGCATTTAGCCTTTAGGGAAATAACCAGAGTGGCTTTAGAACGTGGCTCTCTGATTGGAATGCTGAGTTCAAATCCCTATCTTGAACTTCCTTAGTTGGGGACAGGGCCAAAGAACACTGCCTCCCCTTTCCTTCATTTCCTTATCTGTAAGGAGGGATGGCCATACTGTTCGTGTGTGAATTTAAAGAGTTGATATGTTTGGAGAACTAAGAGCAAAGTTTAGCACAAAGTAAAGGACTCAAAGACCTTATTAACTCTTACTTCTTAGGGGTCCCTTTTATTGATTCTATCCCCAACTTTGAGGACCATGTCCAGATGTTAACATAGAAGCCATAAAGGAGCTCCCAATAATTTTTTTCCAAATAAATTTCTATTTAATACATGCCAAATGCATGCATAAAGAGTCTACCCAGTGGTGACAATTGACTGGGTTCAGGTTTCTAGAGAGAATCAAGAAAAGCTAAGCAAAAAGGAAACCTTCATTGCTTTCTATCTTACAAAGTTGAGAGACAAGAGACCACACTGAACCAACTTCTGTTTTATTAATGGGCAATCTACCTTTCCAAAGTCTGATCACAGACTATGGAGGGTCTGTAGTGTCATGGACTCCTTGTATCTCACAGTGGCCCACAAAGATGTGATTCCTTGATGCCGTCCTTTGGTCTGTCCTGTGTCCAGTCACTCAGCAGATCCAAACTCTAGTAACTCTAGTCACTCTTGTTGTAAAACATATGAGAGTAAGTGCACAACATTATTTTTTTTCTGTAACAATTAGTAGAGGTCTCCTTGTTCTTTTTCTTTTTTGTCCAGAAGAATATTTTGAATTCCAGGGTGAAGGCTTGGCAGTAGCTCCCTAGTATCATTGGGCTATAGATGGATTTCTCTCAGGGGACCAAAGGACGCCATCAGCGTGATTTATTTCTGTCTCCATGCTCAGTAATGGATGTGACCTTGTGTCTCACAAGGCTCTCTTAACACTCGTGGCCCTGGATATGAAGAGTTAAACATTCCACTCCTCTGTAGAGAGATGTAGATACCTTGACATTCAGAGGCACAGTTCCCAACCTAATCCTTTCTAAATCAGATTAGTCCATCCCATTGCTGACAGTTCACTGACGAGTGCATTCCTCAAAGAGAATCTCATCTGAGATGCAGAGCACTCGCTGCAGTTTTATAGTATCAGAGTAGTAATTCATGCCCTGAGTAATAAAGAAACTCATTAAATGTAGAATCTCGGCTCTTGCTTTGTACTTAGACCTCCCAGCAGTTTAACTTATGCATAATGAGACTAAATACTTTAAGGGATAATATAAAAATTATCTACTATTCTTTCATATCTAAAATTGTGCATTTGTTTCCCCTTCACTCCATGGCTAACATAACTAGGAAACAATATATTACCCTAATTACATGTTATTTATTAGAAAGGAAGCAAATAAGTCATTTGGAGACAAATCCCTGTAGTTATTCATGGAACTGCTTTAGATGACAAAGATAGAGTAAAGCCAGCAGTCTTTCATTATATTTATTACACACTCTTTGTGCTAATGAACAATAACAGGCTTCACTGAAATAATGGTCTAGCTCCAAGTTGTAGGGAATGCTGTATGGGCCATGTTTATCAAGGGCAAGTCAAGGCTTTGCTTGTCCTTTGTGTCTTGGCTTTCCATTGAAGGATGAGGGTGGAGGACAAACAAGAGTAGCTGGGGAGATTTTAATAAGTACAATGGAAATGAGTTGGCATATTTCAAAACAAGTCTTCATGCAACCTTCAGCAGCAATTCACTCATGCAAGAATATGACCACTTATTGTCCACTATGAATCTTGTGAAGAGTCTTCCTTCCTTACCTGGAAGAAACAGGAACATATGCACACAAATATGAATACCTCAAAATTTGAAATTTGGAGTAAAAAGTTTCTAAGATTTTATTAAGATCCTTTACATATTTATTGCTGGTCCCATTAATTGGGGGCAGGGGGAACTAGGATGGTGAAAAATAAAAACTTACTTTTGAAATTTCAACCTGAGAACATAGGGATGCTCTATTAGTATCCTGGGAGTTCGAATAAGGCTGGAAATTATCTCAAGAGAGGAAAAACTTTAAAAAGTGGTATGAACGAAAGAAACAGATTCTCTTGACGTGTCTCACGTTTCTGTCATGGCTCCTGATGCATCTTGCGCTGAAGAAAAGCTTTAGCAGAGAGGGAAGGGGGAGAAACATTCTGTACGTGTGCGTTTTCCAGAAAGCTGTCCAAAGCTGTGGTGGCTGCGAGAAGAACAACATTTGTATTTCTCTTCTTTCAGAATAATTGAGCCAATATGTTAGCACTTAGAAGTGTTGCCTCATGGATAGGACCAGAATTGTACTGGAGGATTAAAGCACAGATGACAAAAGAGTGCAGGAAAATCTAAGGAGGGAAGGGAGCCAAGAAAGTCAGCTGGGACCGTCTCTTCTTTTGAATTAGCAGTTACCCTTCAGTTGCTTTTTATTCAAACATTTGCCTAGCTCCTCTTCAAAGCTGTTTAGCGCACTCTCTCCTGCACAGGAATAGACAACAGGATTTCCCATCCCTGATCAGACCGTTCGTGCATGTAGCCGCTGTGCTAACACTGGCAACCTTCCAATAATGGGGCATCAGCCAGGGAAACCAACAACAAAGCATATTGCCAATTATGCTGGGCTGTGAGCAGGGTTACACTAGAGGGTGATGCAGGCAGGATGGGACAGGATAGGGAGGAGGCCAGAAGAATGGGGGTGTTCACTTTTAAGGCCAGGCATACAATTCTGTCAAAAAAAGTCACTTGCCCATACCTCCTCGAAATCCCTTTAAGCTTTTCACCAAGATCAAATAAAGTTCATTTGTTAAATATCTATTTTGCAAAACCTATCTCTGAGTTGGGAGCAAGGAGAGAGAGAGAGCAGACGCAGGCTAGCTCCGTAAATCCTGTTAGAAGGGTAAATCCTGCTAGAAGCGTAAATCCTGCTCAATCTTTTCCCTGTCTCTCCTCTCTGGTCCCTAGGCAATATGTTTTGGAGTCTTGTGAGTTGCATGTTATGAAGGTGATTCTGTCACCTCGTTCGCTTGGAGGTCCTGTCCATACCTGTTGTCCTGGAGGCATTATTAATAACATCACCCTTATTCTCAAGTTCTCAAGTTTCAATAATAAATCATATGATTATCCTAGTTATAACTCAAAACTCCACCTCAGGCAATTGAGAGCACAAGGGAATTTCCTAATTATGTTTAGGTCTCCTAGAAATACCCACAACTACTCTAACTATCGTGGTGTGTTTTAATAAATCTCTCAATTTTGACATACTCTAATGAACTGCTTTATTGAGGAAAGTTCCAAGAATGCAACTTTCAGAGAAATTAGGAACATGCTATCTTTCAGAGATGGGTTGATAAAAATGCCTCGATCTTAGTTGTTTACCCTTTGCTCTATTATCATTTTGAGTTTTGAGCAATCCTGAGGATACACTTGAGGTCACACATCCATGATGGAGAAACAGACACAACTTCTCTTCAATGGAACATCCAAAGAGTGTTGCTCTTGGCAGCTGGTACAAGGCAGAGGGTTCACCTGGGTAAAAGTCCTAGAACCCTGGGTTCTAAATCCTGTTAGAAGGGTGAATCCTGCTAGAACCCTGGGTTCACTCCAGAGCCTTGTCTTCTTTAAGTCTGGTTGGAAAGAAATGAACATGGGACTATATCTCCTCTTCCCAACTCTGACATCATAGGCAAATACTTTCTTCCTCAGCCATTGTTAGATTGCCTGATTATCCAAATTTAATTTCTTATTGTGCCATCAAGCTTAATTCAAATCTTAGGACCATAGGATTATCACAGAAAAGAAACCTTAATATGTGGTCCATAGAAGAAAAACTTCTGGTCAGATTTTAATTGGGATAAGTTTAACAGTCAGATTTAGGGCAGGGGTTTCATGACTAAATGCATAATGGGGTCAGGAAGATAGAGATAAGAGAATAGTAAAGCATTTATTTATAGCTCAGTCTTTTTTTATATAAAAAAGACTATTGCTACAAAGTGAGTGAAAGCTAACATGGGATATTTGTTTTAGGATAAAGATAGGATGTTGTTAGAGAGTATGGAAAATGGAGACTCTGTGACCCCTCCCCCCCCCCCCGAAAAAAAAGGAGGCAGACATTCTCTGCTCCAGCGATTGGATACTTTGATGGAACTTTTGAGTTTTTTTCAAGAGAAATAAAAATCTGTATATCCATATGAAATTCTTTGCATGGTACTGAGATTGGAGTTTTCTCCTCTATACATCAGGGTCACTTCAGGACAAGCATCTATCTTCCCTTACCATCACCATCCACAAAATGCATTCCTTTGTAGCACAAGCAAGAAGACTGTTGTTTTCATTTATCTGTCATGCCCATGGTCATTTCCTTCATTTACTGGAGAATGACGTTAGCCCAGGGTCTCATGTCTGTTATTCACTATCTCTACTATGCAGTTCTTTGGAAAGTTAAAAATTGATGTGCGTGGTCCACTTAGTGGGCCCTCAGCTCCTTAGCCTACTAAATTCCATATTTCTTCTGCTCAGTTTCATGGTCTTTCCCTGCACCATGCTAATGCCATCATCTTCAATTTCAAACATCTCAGTCTCTGGTTACCATTTGAATTTCCAATTTATTACCTTTAATAATTAGATGCCAATTCACAATTATCAGGATTAGTAATCTGCTGACAGTCTTTAATAAGCTTAGATATAGTGATACATCATAACAAAAATAACAAGGGGAGCTTCAGCAGATGTACTGGGGAGTGGAATTGATCCAATTGTGTTACATGCATGCACAAATATGAGACCATGAAACCCACTATTCTGTGTAACATGCACTAATTTGAAAAAACACCCGTTCACTTCCAAAATATCAAATTTTATACATATTCTGCACCTGAATCAGGAAACTGAGTGTGGTTCAAGAAAAACACACATACATTTGGAATGATCTCGCTTGAAATCCATGACTTCAAACCCCACGTGTATTCTTAATGCTGTCATTTCCTGTAGATCTACTCTCCCACTACCCCAGAAAACAGGTTTGCATCTTTTTTCCCCTCAAATCTTCAGCCTTTCCATCTCTTTCTTCAGTCTTAGGCAATGATCTTGATTTTTATTTTATTGGGTAAATATAACCAATGAGAAAGAGCTTTCATATTCTCTGCCAAAAATCAATCACCTCCTTTGCATCTGTACCTTTGTACCATTCCATTTGCTGTTACATCAGAGAAACTGTTACTGTTCCAACTAAATGTTCTGGATCCCATCCCTTCTCATCTATTTGAGGACAGCTGTCTACAACCTTCCCCTCATTCTGCAATCCCATTTTCTCCTGAATTCTCCTAATAAGTCACAAATATATTTTTAATATAGTCATCTTAGTGGCTCTCCCTCCACTTTGTTGCAATGTAGTCCTACAAGGACTGTTTCTCTACTTTTACAGAGAAGAACTCCTAAAGATGTTTTCTATACCAGTTGCCTCCATTTTTGCCCCTCTCATCCTGTATTGAACCCAATTCATTTAGCCTTTCTTTTCTACTTTCTTCAAGGTATGTTTAGGAGACAAATCCAGTACTCTAACCCACAGTTGAATCTTCTGACTTGGAGGACATAAAGTGTCAAATAGCTCCTTTTTTTTTTTTTTTGGTGCCGAAACCCAGGAACAAACCATCAAATAGCTCTTAATAAATTCTATGTACTTAATCTTGCTTTAGCTTGACATTAACCCCATGAGGTAAACAGGAGACAAATTTATCTTGACTTTATGCAAATGAGAATGAGATTTAGGGAGATTAAGTAACTTGCACAAATTAGGTTTGATCGTAAGTGGTAGCTGTATCACCAGGAATCAGAGATTACCAAAAGCATTAGAAAAATGAAATAAAGAAATAATTATGAGTATCATAATTAAGGTTCATAATATCTAAATATTTTAACTGAAAAGGTCTTTAAAATTACTTATGTCAATAAAATACTAGAGAGCTGATTGATTGGTAGAACCTGGACTTCATGTTTCCTAGCTCCTGGTTCATGTTCTCTGCCAGAGTTTGTCAGCTTTTCATTGCTGTGACCAAATTACCCAGCAAGACAACTTAGAAGTAGAAAAGAACAAAGTCATTTTGTCTCACAATTTCCAAGATCTTAGTCTATGGTTGGCTGATTCCATTGCTCTGGACCTAAGATGGGTTGGAATATTGTAATGGATGGCCATGGAGTAGGACAGCTGCTCAGTGCTTGGCATCAGCTAAGCAGTGAGAGTGAATGCACCTGAGGAGCCAGGGACAAGACATAGTACCCAAGATCACATCCCCAGTAACCTACTTCCTCCAGCGGTGTGCCACCTGCCTATATTTACCACCCAGTAGTCCATTCAGTTATAAATCCACTGATGAATCTAGAGCCCTAACCATTGCCTAAAAGCCCCATCTCTGAACCTTGCTGTGCTGGGGATCATGCTTTCAAAACAAGATTTTTGAGGGACATTCCAGATCTAGACCATAACATGTTACCTTGTTAAGATTTGAAAATTTAATATCATGAGCAGCAAATAACAAGCAAGCATCCGACATGCAGAGAACAACTGCTATAAAATAGAAGTAGCAGCAACAACAGCAGCAGCAACATAACAATAACTGAAATTACGAAGTGACTAAGGTTCTCAAAATGCAGTCCAAGAACCTCCAAATCAGAATTTTGCTTGCAGTGCTGAAAACAATGCTAATTCATGGGTCCCACCCCATTTGTACAGTATCATTTCCTAGAACTTGAGTCTCAGGATTTACATTGGAAACAACTCTGTCAAGTCATTCTTATATACCCTTAATCTTGAGGGCCTTTGTATGAATAAGGGTGGACAAACACACTCAGCACTCATTTAAATTCATGATTTCATCTCCCAAAGGAAATTGTCATTTGCTTTGACTTTTCATTAATGAAAAGGAAAAAAAAATGAGACAGGAGTAACCAACTTTCTCTTTCCCAATGAACTTGCAATGTATTATTCATTTTTGTTTCCTTTTGCAATTGAGCATCTTCTTAGAGTTAGATCCTATAATGATACAGACTTCATAACAAGCTGCCCAGGAAGTCATTCTGCAAACCCACAAGTTCATTTTCCTGTACCTCTCAGCACATGTGGTACCTCTAGGTCACAGTAGAGCTTCTGAGGAGCAGTTGGCAGACTTGCCTGGTGATGAACAGCTTGGAGCGGAGGCCAAACAGGGATCCATTTTTGCAAGTGATTTATATTTATGGACATATACAGAAGCTGCTGGCTTTAAAAATGTTATAGGGGCTGGATTCCCCAATGCTTCAACAAGCTTCAGGATGCATAGGGCGATTCTGCATAAGATATTCCTGGAAGTATAACTCTTTTGTTAACTCCCTCTCTTTTGGACCACATTTGAAAAATACTGAAGCTCTCTTGTTCAGGCTCTCTGCACAGGCTGATCTCATAGTTTCAGCATGGATAAAACTTTGATGCAGAAAAAAAATATTTAAAGTCATAAAAGTTTCTTATATATCAAAGAACTGGTAAAATAAGAGCCATATCTTTTGTAAGGTAAGAGAGGAAATATTTACAAACAACCAGCAGAATATTCAAATCAATGTCATTCTCATATTTCTTGCCAGTTGGGGAAAATAAATTTTGAGGGTTGAATTATCTCAGCATTTCTTTTGCATCAATAACATCTCCTGAGCTACACTGTGAAAAATCTCAAGGGTTTTATTTCTTAGAAGACTTTTATATACCCATCAAGTCTAGTTTGGAATTGAATATATCATAAGCACTAAATAACTACTTGATGATTAATTAATTTGTGAAAGTAATTGGTTGTTTAAATGATTATTTTATTTTCATTATTTAGATGAGGCCACAATATTAAAAAATAGAAAAGAACAAATCTAGACAAGGTCAAGTTAAGGAGAATCAATTCAAAACAATTCATTCCAGCAAACATTATTTGGATGCTGAGGGCACAAAGGGCTGTTTTCTCTCCTTCTGCCTATGTATGCCTTCACTTTCCCTTAGGTCAAAGAGGAGGATCCCAGGAACCCAGGAGAGAAATGTAAGTACTTGCACTTTGCTACAGCATTTTCTCAGTATATTGATGTATCTCTTCACTGTCTGTCTTGGAGCAGAGGCCGAACAGGGATCCATTGTGAACAAATGGCTATGCAGAATGGTCCTGACAAAGTGCAGTGGAAGGGTAGAATTGCAATCTAGCCTGGCCCTGTCACCAGGCCATGCTTCCTCCTGCAGGCCTGTATCTATCAGAATAGCAAACCCATGTCTAATTAGCACAAAGGCACCAATAAGGCAAGTTATAATCCTGAGCTCAATGGTTTTAATACTTAGCCTTGACTAAGTATCCATGCCCTTCTGGGTAGGTAGTTCACCATCTGTGCCCATTGTTTATAGAACAGCCCTTCTGGTCTTTTAGTTTCCCTTTACCAATGCATGAGTTTGCTGATTAACATTAGTGCACATCGTTTCTGCTGGAGGCAGGCCTAGAAGTTCCAATGGGTTTCTCAGGTTTGATGAAGTGGGATAATGTTCAGGTTATACAAATGGAAACATCCATTTTTATGGAGTAGGATAAATTGAATTAGCTTGCAACATCAGATTTATACATTAGCCTTTGCGATAAAGAACATGGTTCTGAATTTGTACCACTTATTTCTAAAGCATCTATCACAATGTCTAGTGAACTTCTTTGGGCACCAAAGAAACCCATTTAATGTTTGGCTATGTTGTTCTGACTCATTTTCACCCAGGGCTGCCAATTTTGTATGGAATACGGAAAAGGACAAGGCTTTAGAGCAGATTGAAGAGTCCATGCAAACAGTTTGGCTAGTTATACCACATGATTCAGCATGAATTCCTTATTTTGGGCTAATAAGATGATGTATGGAGCCTTCAGGACACCCTGATTGAAAAGTCACAACACAGATAGCGGGGATTTTGGAGCAAAGTCATAGTGAAGATATAACAGCTTTCTTTAAAAAAAAAATGACTCCTGTCGTACTACTGAGCCCTGACAGAAATGGAAATACTTGCCATGGGATGCCAAGTTTCTATGGGTCCTAGGTTGGCTATCATGGACTAGGTATTATCTGACCCAACAAATCATCAAACTGCGAGTGTGCAGTAGACTTCCATCAAGTAGAAGATCACACAAGTCCATCAGGGACAGGTAAGTTTCACAAGCAAGTAGCTCTGACTCTCACAGAACTTTGTTATGAGGTGAATCCTGTCCCTTGAATCTACATGTTAAAGCCTTAGCTCTTAGTACTTCAATATATGGCTGTATTTGGAGATAAAGCCTTTAAAACAAGGCCATTAGGGTAGGCTCCCATCCAATCTAACTGGTGATCTTATAAGGAGAGGAAATTTGGATATACAAAGAGATACTAGGAATGCTCGTGCACAGAGGAAAGACCATGCAAGGACACAGCAAGAAGGTAGTCATGTACAAGCCAAGGAGAGGGGATCAGGAGAAACCAACCCCAACCATACTTCGATCTTAAACTTCCAGCTTTCAGAACAGTGAGAAAATAAATTTCTGTTGTCTAAGTCATCAGGTCTTTAGTATTTGTTACTAAAGACTGGCATACTGACACATATCTCTTCCTGTTTCAATGCCTCTTGTCCTTCAACTCATTGATTTCCCTAGGATCAATTGATAACAACAACATAATATTGTGATATGTGCTGGGCCAGGACAGCTGCAGAACTATATCCCCATGTAGGATTTACATTAGCTTTCAATTGCTACTTAACAAATTACCACAAAGTTAGAATCCTAAAACACGAGGTATTTACTATCTTACAGTTCAGAACGTTGGAAGTTCAGGCATTCTTCAATGGGTTCTCTAAGAACTCCCAAGGCAAAAATCAATTTTTTAGATGGTGCCCTTATCTGGATACTTTGGGAAGAATCCCCTTACAAACTCATTCAGCTCATTGGCAGAAACCAATATCTTGTCGTAGGTCTAAAGTTTGTATTTCCTTTCTGACTGTCAGCCATGGGGCCACTCTCCACCCCCAGAGGCCACCCACATTTCTTCTCCCATGGTGAAAATGGTGCCCTTCATTTTCAAAAGTCAGCAATGGCACTGCAAATCCTTCTCATCCTTGGAGTCTCTCTGAGCCCTGTTTCTGTCCACCAACTGGGGCCAAGAAGTGCTTTTCAAGGTCTCATATAATTAAATCAGACCCACCTGAATACTCTCCCTTTTAGCATATAAGGTCCCATAATCATGGGAAAGGTATTTCACTGCATTCACAAGTTACACCCATACTCAAAAGGGAGAGGATCACAAGTCATTACAAGTCATGAGAGTCATTAGAGCTAATTCTCAGAATTCTGCCTTCTGCAGAATGGCCCTGAAGCACACTGGGAAGGGAAATTCTCTCCATTGGCAATATATCTTAGAGTTGTTCACTTTGACTAAAGGATACATGGAAAAAAAAATGGGCCACTACTTATTCAGAGGTAGAATCCAGTAGCAAGATGGTCAGAGATTTAGAAGGAATAAGGACGTATGGGGAGAGGTTTGTGGACAGAACTGTCAGAATAAACAGAGATTGAGAATTTATGTGTCTTATGTGAATGTTTAACAAAGAAAACCACTATAGAGGAGATTCTCAATAATTAAGTCGTCAAAATGACCTATTCTGTGAATATTAGTCAGCCTCCTGGCTCTGTCACCCCTAATCCTCACCCAATGAATAATGAATGAATTGGCCACAATTTTAGGCTTAAGCTTAAAACTATGGGTTTCATATCACCAAATGAGACTTACTTATATTTTTTCCTGGGTGGTTAACCAGCCAGGACACCAACTCAGCGTCTCCAATATGACATCTTTCCCTGCGGAGAACTGGCCAGCACCTGGGTGTCAGGTATACTACTTCGGACTTTTTTCCATCATGGAGACTATTTTGATTTTTCTGGAACATGCTTTGGATTTGCCCTCCCTACCTGCAATGCTCCGCTGGCACCATTTCATGGACTATATTTACTGTCCTGGTAGTCCATACCACATTGTTTTTGACCAGGGACTCATTTTACAATGAGGTACTGCTGCAATCACCTCAGCTCATGGAATTCACTGGATTTGCCACATACTGTGTCATCCAAAGCAGTTGGAACTGTGAAATGTTAGAATGGACTATTGAAGACTCAGTATAGCATTGGCTGAGAAAATTTTCTTTTTCATTGGTAGAGTTCTATAAGGCCATGACCTATAAAATACAATATATTCTGTGAACCAGTGACCAATATATGGTCATTTTTCTCAAAGCAGGAATATATACGCCAGAAAACCAATGGGTAGAGGTGAGAGTGGTTCTTCTCCATGTAATTTTACCTCTCTTTACTTTAAATTTAAGGTTTTATTAGGTTACAAGTCTTCTTGCTAAAGGATGAATTCTTCCACCAGATCACACAAGGTCCCTTTGAGCTTGAAGCTGGGACTTCTGCCTGGCTGTTTTGAGTGCCTCCTGCCAGTGAACCATTAGATAGGGGTTAGTTAATTATCCTACTTGGGTGATTGGTCCTGATCCATTAAGGGGAATTTTAGCTTACTTCTATACAGGAAAGGGATGAAAATGTCTGAATCTGGCATGTTCTCTAGGGAGTCTTCTATTAATTCCTTGCATAGTAGAGTAAGTTCATGGAAAACTGTAGAACTCAGTATTGGCAGGGCCATTAATGGCTCTTTTGGAATAAATGTTGGATTCACCAGACAGGTAAAGAATGAAAGCACATGAATAAGATGTCAATGGCAATCCCTTTGTATTATAGAAATTTAATTATTCCCTGCATGTGAAGTCTAGGTATTACGTCCATGGATCATGCTAATATCAAACTATATGTTAAATAATCAGATAATCTTAATTTACTTCTTAATTTTTAAAATAAACACAAATAAAGGACCTAATGTTTTCTTTTTGCTCCTTTGTGGGATGTATTTTATAAATCAGGGGTGAACACACCCATTTTGAAGATCATTGATCTACATTGTAGATGATTTTATGGATTAACTGGATAGAGGAATGATTTCAGGGATGTCAGAAAGATTTCCCCATACAAAATAATATCTGACCTTTTGAGTATTTGACTCTGAAATTATTCTGGCCCAGACCTTTGTGAAAATCAAAATCATTAAGCATCCCTGACAACAGACTAAATTCCAGGTGAATTAGTTTATTAGAATGTTTTTTATAGATATTGTTAAGGGAAAGAGACATGGTGGAAAGGGAGGAGAGTGGAATGAACAGATCTTAATTTAGAACCTTTTCGTTGTGCTATGAAATTTAACACATTTATCTGATTAATTCTTCTGAATAATTCTATTAATGAGAATTATTGATGTTCGACAGATTACAAATCTATGTTTCTAGAAATTAAGTTGCTTGTTCAAACTCATACAACTTCTAAGTGAAAAAGCTGTTTCAGCTGACTCTGACCCATCCTGAACTAGGTTCTGTTATATCTCATTATTTGAAACTTTATTCCTTGGACTTTGTAACTGATTATTATTAGTTTTCTTTATTTGAGAGAGAGAGCCTGGACTTACGTAGATAGTTCGCAAATAGAAACAGGTATTGTTGTTTTGTTTTATTTTTGTAAATTGTTTGCTTTTCAATTTCAGAATAAGCTTTGATTGTTACAGAGGTTTGGCACAGTAATAGAGTGGTCTTTTTGTCTCAAAGCCTAATCACCTACTGAGTTCAGATTTGGGAAAACTAGGCCTGGCCTTCTCCCTCACTTAGCTAGGATTCCTCTGCTCTGGGAGCCTTGTAATCCAAGGTAGGTCTGGCCTACTTCATTTTTCTTTCTGCTGGGAGGAGGGTGGTCAGAGATAATCCAGTGAACAGGTGGTTGTCTAGGCTCACTTTGCAGGACAGAGGACAGTTTCCCCTTCTCAACTAGCAGGTGTAGCAGCCACAATACCTGGTGTTAGCCAGAAGTCTGGGGAGTAGCTATCACGTGTGCTGTGATATGATCTTTCATTTAGCTACCTTGAACTTTCACACCAAGATTTGACCCTCCTGATCTTAGTTCTCCCTTCCCAACAAATGCTTTCACCCTAGGTGCTAACTATAAACATCGGAATTGGGGCCCTCCAAACTATCAAACAATTTAAACATCTGCAATATGAACCTATGATGAATTTTTAAGTTATTGTGCAATTATTACATTTCTACAATTTATGCATGCCTATGTCCTGCCTGTATTTAATTGAGTATGTTGCAAATGTCTATTGCAGCATGCTCTCTTACATAAGCAGATGTGCATGGACCTGAATTAAAAACTAAAACAGAAAGCAAGAGAAGAACTGCAGATCTCTTATCATTCTAATCAATAGCGTACATCATAGACATTTAAATTGGTGCTGGATATCAGAAGCAGCTTGTGAGTCTATAAAATAAATTGCATACAGTTGCCCTAAAATGACAGGATAACAGTATTCTCTCCCATGTTACATGTTGGAATGTATATTTGAGGTACATGGACTTTTATTACTATCTTTTCAAATAGGTAAATTTAAGAAAATATTTTAACCAAATATTTATTGAACTTCTGATAACCTAATGCAGAAGTCTTTCCTTTCAGCAATTAGGCTAAAAAAAAAAAATCACTTGCTGACTGTGTGATCTGGGGCAACCATAGGTTAGAATCCTTATCTGTACATGGGTTCTAAGGAAGTCTCCTCACAGTGATGTTAGGAGAGTTCACCAAAAATAGAAAAAAAAAAACATGATTAAAAAGAATCAAAAAATAATAGGAAAGACATAACACAGTGCTAGACAAACAGCAGGTTATCAAATAAATACCAGTTCTCTTCCTTTGTTTGTATCATATATACAAAAATATACACAAATGCATGTGTACTCAAGCATGAGAACCAAATGTTTCTCAAGACATTCTACTGCCTGAGGACTCTTTCAGAGTTTCAGCCCTAAAGGTAAGAAACAGTGTTGTTTTATGTTAATGAAGTTGCTTTATGTGCAAAGCTGACTACTTCCCCTCTACAGGACAATTACCAGGCCTGGGACTGATGGGAGCTGGTATCATGGCTGATCCACCTGACAGCCTCCTGTTTCCTGGGGATGGGTCTCCTGGGCTGGAGATCCTAATGAAACCTCATGTATACTGCAGAAGGACCTGGAATTCTTAGCTGCAGCATGGTTGGAGGTCTCTGGTGCTGCTAATGTGGCAGATACAAATGAGAAAAAAAGTATATATCTAGTAATTGTGACTGGAGGCAAGATAGCATTCCAAAACTCCTCTGCTCTTTCCCTCTTACAAATAAATTCTCTTCTCTTTTTTTGAAAGTGATTTTGCCATTTTGGAAAGGTCTCTGTATGATGGACTTTTGCTACAACCCCACCACTCCCAAATTTAGAGGTTTATGTTTGCATTTGGTAGATGACATTGGGAGTCAGTTTTTTGGGGTGAGGTCCTTTTGCTTTAGCTGGGCTGATAAGTTTGCAGTTAGCTGTAGGGTGAACTGGGAACTGGCTGGCTGAGATCAGTCTCAGCTGGGCTGCCATATTCTAAGTTTTGGATATGGCTTGAGTGTGTTCCCCAATATTCCCTGTACTGAAAGCTGATATTGACCCCAGTGCACTGAGGTGGTGGAACTTTTAAGTGGTGGGGCTTAAAGCAATGTGGGTAGGTCATTGGGAGTGCTGGCCTCAGAAGGGATTAGTGTAGTTCTTGGGGACTATGGTTTGTTACCATGAGAGCTGATCATTATAAAAAGAGCAAGCCTGTCCCTTGAATGTCTCTTACTTTCTGCTTGTCATGTGACTACTCTCTCCCTCTTGCACACACTCCTGCCATGATGCCATCCACCAATTTATGATGTAGCCAAGAGCTCTCACCAGTGGATGGCTGAATTACTAAGGACTGTTTGATCTTGGAATTTCAGCCTCCAAAACTGTGAATTAAATAAAAAAATCTCTTCTCTTCATACAGTACCTAGCCACAGTTATTTTATTATAGCCACAAAAATGCATTAAGACAGTCTATCATCCTCCAACAGGCCAGTTTAGATTTGTTTACATGGCAGTTAAACAGGGTTGAATGGGGTGGGGGAGAGAGGGAGAGCACGCAAGCATACCGCCATGAGTTTGGAATCCACAGCATCCTGCTTGCTGCCTAAAACAAGTACAAGGCCAGTCAGGATTTAAGAAGAGGAGAAAGAGATGCTTCCTCTTCTTAAGATGAACTCTAAGTCACAGTGTACAGTGATTTGACATAGAGAAGGGTGAAGAATTATAGTCAATTGTGCAATCTACCACACCCTGGGAGTTCCAAATTACAACCTGCTTGGAGGCCACAGCAATGAGTACAAAATTTAGCATAAAATGCAAATGTACCTGGCTTAGGCTGACGGAAGAGCAGCATTTTGAAGGCATTAAAAAACAAAACAAAAAAAAAAAAAACCCTCCTGTCTTTGCTTTAAGGTGATTTTGTCATTTTGGCAAACATTAGAAAGACGTCTGCATGAGAGGCGCTTGGAGCGGGGAGCACTTCCTAGGCTGGCATGACTGCGTGGACACTGGCCAGACCGCCTCATTGTTTCCAGCCACCTTAGCCATCTTTGCTGACCGCTGTAGGATTCCTGCAACCGCAGCAATCAGAATCGATCATGGAGAAGGGTGGCTCGCGTGGCTTGGCTGGGGTGCAGCTCAGCTGGCTTCCATCATGCTTCTTAAATGTTTCCTCTCAAGCTTTTAAGGGTCTAAGAGAGCTGAGTGCACAGGAATCCAAACAAGTCTTAAGACTGGCTTGTTCAAAATTGGCTCAGGACCATGAAGAGAGGAAACAAAAGATAGGGTGAGGATAATGACCTTCTTGAAACAGCATTTAGGAGACTTTTTCTCTTCCCCTGCACAGATGGCTCCGACTCCCAGTGCTCCTTTCTTTGGGTATTGTGACTCTCCCTCGGTGGGGGCCTTGTGGCTCAGCCCGCTCTGTAGCTGCCTAAGCTGGCAGGCACAGACTGTGACCAGGGACAACTGCTGTCCTTAGAGGATATTTTATCCATCATTTTTTATCTGTGGTCAGTCAAGGAGAGAAGAGGCTTTGAATTTTATTCACAGGACCTGAGGAAAGGAAAAGAACACTGGGTTTTTTTTTCCTAAGTGCCTTTTCTTTCTTAAAGGTTTTCTGGTTTTCCTTCTTGACCCAGACTAAGACTGCGGTGAGGCTAAAACAAGGGTGGCATTTCTCATCCTTCGGCACCTTTCTTGTCCCTTACCCTCCCGCCCCTCTTGCTAATACAGAGGTAGGTGCGTTCAGTTGCAAGCTGCGTTTTAGAGAATAAATGCCAATGGCTGGGTCTTGTGCATTGGTGCTAAATGAAAACAACTGACTCTCTTGAACATTTATTTTGTGCCTTCTGACAGCAGCCAGAGAGACTCAGGGAGGAACTGCAAGATGGCATTGCCCTCTGCCTTCTGGGTCCAAGGTGAAGGACTATTACAGCAGGGCCTGGATGATGCTAGAAGGCTTAAAGAAACACCATTGAGCTACTCTCAGGCGATCGATTGGGATATTAGGGTTTTCGGTTTTCCAATACTTGGCTCTTTACAATCCAATTCTATAAAGATTTATGTAGCATTGGGGGATGGTGGGAGATGCAGCACATACGATTTTGAAGCTGTCAGTCAAGAAATGAGGCCAAATGATGCCTTTGAAGTGCTGGCACCTCTCTGCTAGAGTACTTCCAGGAAGATAAAGGTCTGCTGAATGTCACGGCTCCAAGACTGGCAGGGGAGATTGGACTCCAGTTCACAGGTGCTTATGCAGCGCTTACCATGAACCTGGCACTAAGCACTTTGCAAATAGGGCTCGATTCATCTTCACCACTCAGGTCTTGTTCTTCCTATTTACAGATGAGGAGACTGAACAGCTTCATGGTTTGTCCCAGATGACACACAGCTCGCACTTGGCAGAGCCAGGATGGGAGTTCTGGCAATCTGGTTCCAGAGTCCATGTTCTTAACCTCTGTGCTATGCTGCCTGCCATATGTATTCAAGCTTATTTGGCTCATCCAAACCCTCCATTCCCCCCCCCCCCACTGGGTTATTACTTTCTGAGAAGATGGGGGTAAGAGGAGAAGGGTAAAGGAGAGTTTTAATAATTTTATGCTGAATTCTGTGCTCTGCTTTTTATAATTAGCCTATTTAATTCCCAGAACAATGCCACGGCTATGAGTTGTTCCTGTCTACAATTTAGATATAACACTACGCGCTCAGAGAAGTTAAGTGACTTCATGGATGGCACACAGCTAGTAAGGTACAGTGCTGGAATGTGTTCTCACGAAATTTCACGGATCTTAACTCCCACCACATCTTGTTGCTTAATCGGTTTTAGTTATCTGACCTTGCACCAGTTTCAAAGAGCTGAGAATTCACTTCCTGTCCTCTGATCTTTCAGTCACTTCCTGTACTGGATTGTCTTTCTAGTTCTTCCTATTTTACACTAGGCGGTGGGTGGTGGTGGTGGTGGTAGGGGTGGGGGTGTTGATGTTTTGAAGCTGTGTGATGTTCACTCCCTACCCACCCAAAGTTGCAAATCTCAGTTTTCCACCAAAATATGGTCATGAATGTCTATGTCTGTCTAACGTGCTGCCCTGGCCATCTCATTTCACCCTGCAAGTTGACTCCACCGTATTACCTGGAATTTCACCCTGCACTTAGCCCTGTAAGAGCATCTTGCAGATTCCATACCTAGAGGACAAGGTGTGCCTGTGGGAGTGTCCATCACCACCACTAGGAAGCACAGGCAGAGGGGGCCATAGCAGCATTACAAGCAAAAGAGAGCCTAGAGAACTCTGGTGCCCTCCAGCGAAATGCTGGCTCTCCAAGGGCTTTCCTTAACAGAGCAGATTTCTGAGAGAGCTGAAATTAATGCCATAAATCAATGTTTTAAATCTCTGACAAAATAAAATAAAACACAATAACATTAAAAAGCCAACAAAAGCTTCTCTCCACACTGCATTTTGCAGCCTGCAAGTGTTTTCGTAGATCTTATTTTACTCTTCACCTCCACCTGTTAGGTGGAGAGGACAAGTGTTTTCATTCCATTTTGCAGATAAAGGATCTCTGAAGTTCAGAGAGGACAAGTAACTTGCTTGAGATCAAACAGCCGGCCAGAGATTGATCTGACACCTGTATCCACATCTTTTCCCTCCAAATTCAGCAATCTCTCTAAGATAGTTTAATCTTCTTTTATATGACCTATAAAATAATGCTAGCAATAAAGAATCAGGCTCAAATTACAGTTTCATCTTTGAATGGCCTTAGGTTATTGAAAAATACAAAAGCAGTAATAATTGCTGACTTCTTTGCATTCTTACTACCTGCTAAATGCTTTATACATACACTCCTCTAGTTGTTCATTTGACTACCAGGGGTACCCGCTATGATCCAGATGTTGTGCAAAGAGGAAAGTATTATTTGCTCCATTTTATAGTTGCATAGTTTGGAGTTTAACAGAAAGTAAAATGACATCCCCAAAGTCACACATTCAGTATGCAACAGAACCAGATCAAACCTGGTCTCATGACCCCCAAATTCCTAATGCATAATATTTTACATCTGCATAGGTCATATAGAATTAGTAGCTATTTTGAAATGAGAAGACAATGTCTGGCTTTGAGCCATCCATTCTTGTGCCTGTGATACAGTTTTAGTGAAGGCAAAGGAGAAGTATACACGTTAACCCCCGCCATGACCTGTTGCTGGTGGGCTATTTATTGCATGCTTCTTCTATTATGGGTAATAAGTTCTACTACATTTGGATCTGTTTCAAGAAATAAATTCTAGTAACTGCTTTTTCACAATGTTAATTATTTTACAAACATCTTTGTGAACCCTGTCTGTGCTCAATAAATAATCATAATGATAATTATCATGACATATTTGACACCTATGGAAGTAAGGAACTCTTAGCCCAGAGCCAGGCATGGCAGATGCATGGACACACAGTGAGGAAAGTTTTCTCTCCAGGGTCTCTATCACTTTCCTTAGATCTAACTCATAGCCCCTGCTGACACCTGGAGGCAAGTGTAAATTTCTGTAGAAATGGGGAGATATGGTGGTGGGAACTGGTGCATTGAATGGGCTCATTAGTCCACTCGGGCTGCTATAACATTATACAATATACTGATGGCTTGTAAACAACAGAAATGTATTTCTCACAGTTCTAGTTGGCTGGGAAGCTCAAATTCAAGGTGCCAGGGATTCATTGTCTTGTAGGAAAACCCTCTTCCTGGTTCATAGATGGCACTTTCTTCTGTGTCTTTAGATAGCTAAAGGAAGAGCCGGTTCATTGGATCTCTTTCATGAAGGCATTAACTCCCATTACCTAAGCACTCCACCTAGGCCCTCTCTCCTGATTTCATTGCCTTGAGATTAGGACACAAACATTCAGACCTTTCAGACTTATACCATTAGAATCAGCCTTCATGGTTTGAATCACGGCCTGAAGGTCCTGAGAACATTTTTCAGTGGATAACACCAGAAGCTCTGAAGTTTCCTAGGGAAGAAGCTTTGGTTTCTGCCTTACCTCCTTCCTGTTCTTTATCACTGAATGACTGCCACATCTTTCAACTCATTTCAGAGCAAAATGCTGTCACCTATACCCACTTGACCCACCCTGGAGGTCCCTTGCAGTTTTTCTGGACAAACTTCTAGTGGCTTTCTACCTCAGGTTCCTGCATCTTGCTGCTGGAGGCCTCCATCTGGCATGAGAAGGGTCCAGGAGTGAACTAATTAGGGGCAGGAATCGATGGATAGGCATCCCATTTCTGAGATGTGCTGTCAACAGGGAGTTGCCTGTAATGGTGACTTGATTATTAATGTACCATTTCTCCGCTTTATTCCGTTCCTGTCTCTCTGCCATACTCCATCATTATACTTCAGGGATCACCTCCCAAATAAGCCACTTGCATGCAAATCTTTTTCTCAAGTTGTGCATGGGCTGTGGAAGAGGGAATAGAACACCAAGATGCCCTCCTCCTAATCATGGAGGATTCTGCCTTATTTTCATTGTTCCAGTGGGTAGTTAAGGCTTTTCATGGCTTTTCCCCAGCCTGCAGTGAGAGTGATCTTTTTAAAATGCAAATATGGTTTTGACAACCCCAGACTTAGAGCTCTTCATTGACTCTTACCTTGTGCCAGAGAAAGTCCCAGTGCCTTGGACTTAGCTGCTTGTCAGAGGCCACCCAGGCTCCCACTCAACATTTGCCTTGCTCCACCCTGGCCAGTCTCATGGAAACACTAACTCTGCTCTTTTCTTCAGGGCTTTACATAGAATGTTTTACCTGTTGAGAGAGAGAGAGAGAGAGAGAGAGAGAGAGAGAGAGAGAGAGAGAGAGAGAGAGATTGATTCTGGCTTCTCTGAGTTCTCCTCTCCATCTTTACTCCTAACCTCCACTTGCCTTTCTGGTCTCCAGTAGAATCTTATTCCATTGGCAAATGAAGTTCTTTCCAAATCTGGGTGCGGCATTCTGTGAAATCTCACAGCACCTTATCCATACATATGCCTGGTGGCTTTATATGATTAGACCCTATTAACTCACATAGGCCCCATCTCCTGATTTCATCACCTTGAGGTTAGTACACAAACATTCAGACACAAACAAGCTAAGTTTGCCTTTCATCTTCAAATTCTTAGGAATTAATACCTAGTATGTGGAAGGTGCTTAAGACATATTTAGTGCAAAAAAAATACTATGGAAACATATATTCTTGATGACTGGTGTGGTTGAATCTTTTTCCTGGTTTATATTCTAGGTGTATATATTTATACATTTTTTTCTATGAATAGTCTGCCAAGCTATTTTAATATTTGTTTTCTGTTTTCTGATGGTGACAAGACTCCACACATTAGGAATGCTTCTCCCCAAATCAGGTGTGGTTCAATCTTACCTGGATACACCTGTCTCCAGGCCTCAAGTAGGAAGAAATAAATAAACCAACCAACAACAACAACAGCACAAAAACTTGCTCACTCAGCAATTCCTCTGTAAAGGATGTGTCTTTTCCCTAAAGACACCTCTACTAGCAATACCCTCAGCAGGAGTGTTTTACAGACCTATGAAATCTCTGATGCACTCTTCCAGTTGCCTGTACTTGTGTTCTAGCTCCCTGGCTTTGGGTTCTTGCTTAAAATTCCTTACCAATGCTTGAATGAAGCACCAATCTAATGCACCAGTTTGGTCAAAATGGCAGACTTTGAAGGAAGAGCAAACAGTATTCAGGCAAGATTTTCCAGCTCTTACAGCTTTAAAGTGGGCCTGACTCATGGGCTCAAGACAAATGCTCCTGAAGGAGGTGTTGCCGCACGTCCTCCATGCCTGGTGCCTCCCTCCCCGTCATCACAAGTGGTCTCTGAAGAGCTCTTATGGACTTGGCTGAAGAAAGCTGAAATCTTTCCCAGGCAGCCTGCACAGAGCAGTGACTTCCCAGGTCTCCAGATTTCAGTTTTTTGATTTTGAGCACATTTCTTTTTTTTGGGGGGGTGGGTTTCTTTCACTTTTCATAGAATCTACTGAAGGAGGGACCAAGGGTGCGTCTGGTTCTTGGACCTAGCTCTTATGAATTTTAAATGGCAGAAACATATGTAAAGTCCCTAGTATTATGCCTCACACTTAGTAGGTTCTTCCTGGTTATTACTTTCTCCTATTTTCTTGCTGTTGACAGATTCAGTAATAAATCCCTGTGTCAAGAAACAATCATGACCCTGCAGACAGCTTTATACCTACAGGAATCTATCAAAGAGGAGGATTTATAGAAACTTCTAATTACTCATAGTTTCAGGGTCATTCAGGAAAGGATGACTGGGCAGTTAGCACACAATTTCAGTAATAATGCTATTAGTAACAAGAGCAATTAAAAAAGCTACTTTACTAGATATGTGGAACATGCCTGAAACTTGACTTGTGTTACCTCTACACAACATCTTTGTAAAGATGGAATATATCATCCTCATTTTATATTTTACAAAAATAATAACCATTACAATAGCTATCTTACTAGATACCTTGAACATAATGGAAATTTTACTTGTGTTATCTTTAATCTTCATGATATCTTTGCAAGCTGGTGTGTATCACTTCCATTTTACATTTTCATGTCCATCAAACAGTTTGAACTGAAGTGGGTACACTCAACAGATAATGCTAGTTCCTTCTCTCCCCACCATTGGTTGTTCAAATGTGGCTTTTTTTTTTTTTTTTTGCCCCCTGAATACATCTTGGCCAATCCCATAGTTTGCCAAGTCCTTTACAGATATTCCAAAAGCCTCATTTTCAGGTTTAAAAAAGGTCAACTAAATCAAAGGCAAACTTCGATCTCTCACCCAAATAATAATTTCTCCCTTTTACTCAAACCCAGGCTGAACTCAGGCTGTTGAAAATACAGGGAGGAAGGAGCACGCATGGTTTATTCTTTTAGCACTTGCACTTCCTCTTTCTTTGGGGTTAAAACATCAAGAAGGAATGAGGGGTTGAATGAGAGAGGGCATTTTACTGGGCTGGTGTTTGTGCCTCTCTCCTGTTGTTGAATGCCTTTTATTAGGTCACATGTCCAGACTCTAATTAAACAGGGAAATATCTGGAGAGTTCTTTATGGCCTCCTCCCTAACACTCTTTGACCCTTTTATTTCCTCCCTCTTTACCTGCCCCAGTCTTCTGCTGAATCTCCTCTTCCCTCTATCTCTTTGCTCTGGGAATTCTGACCTGTGCTCTCTGCCTTAAAGCATAGGATTCTTCAGCTTTCTGTGTCTGACTTCTTCTCAGCCTGTTTGTGTGGGGGTTGACTCTCTGGCAGGCAGCGTACAAACTCCTAACATTGGTGGGATTCTTGGCAGAAGTATAAGCAAAAGTCCAGAACTTGAAATATTTAGGTGTACTTAAAAGGTGTAAGTCAAGTTAAAAATGGTTTAATAAAATGTGTTCTATGCTCATTTCCCTGAAAACCATAATTTCATTGAAAGGAAAGTGAGAAAGCGAGAGATGGGCAAGCGAGAAATAAGGACTGAGACCAGACAGAAATCCACCCGAAAGCTTATTTGTCCAAGCTGAGAAATAGAGGCCATCCCTTTATAGAGTGGAGAGAGGCCCTAAGATGTTCAGGTGCTCAGCTTTTGTGGGTTAGGGGTTTGGAGTTGTCTTGGCGCTGTGGGATGCGCTGGGGGTGCTGGCGTCAGAGCTAGGCGGGTGGGGAATAGCATGGGGTTGGCTTAGGTTGATGGCACCATGGGGCTTTCCAGAGCAAAGAGGTCCTGTCCTTCTGTATTGGCTTAAAGTTATGGTACCATGAGGTAGGTCACTAATAGGGGTGGGGGGAGTTCGGGTAAGAGGAAGTACAGGAAAGGAAACTTATCTCATAAGAGGGCCGTTAACATTTAAGATCGCTGCTCAGATGTTAAATCAATACCCTATGTTCATAATCATCTGGAAGGCCAGGCAGCATTGTATCTAGAATTCTCATCTTTGAATTCCAGGCTAGAAACTGATTCCAAGCCTAGGCCCCAGCCCATTGTCCACCTGTCTTCTCTTTCCCCCTGAACTCCAAGGACTCTAGTACACATACCTGTGAACTCTTACTCTTAAATCTGCCAGCAAAAACTGACCCTTGAATACCCCCTGGCCCACTAGTGACCAGGTCTCCTGTTGGAGCGTGGTTTGACTTGAGGCTACTTGGGACTGGAATTCTGTATTCTAGACACAACTCATGGTCTAAAAGAGGGTGTGTGGTAGTCAGATGAGCATGTTCTTAGCTGGGATTCTCAGGCGACAGAAAACGGGCCATTTGATAAGTTTCTTCCTGCAGGCATAGTGACAGATAGTAGATCTGAACCCAGCACGAACTAGTTCCACAAGACATCCATTTTCATTATGCAGGCTGCATCCGGGACCCTGTTTTAACAAGATGACCAGGGCATGGTTTGGGAGCGGGTGACCACATGCTGCCAATCACTCTACAGCCTGCAGTTGAGGACAGGCTGATTTCCGAGTACCCAGAGCTGAATCACTGACACTATGACACACAACTGTTCCCGCATCTCATTTGGCGGCTGCTTTATGTCCACTGTCAGACACTGGCCTCAGGAGAGTCAGGGAAGCGCCCCTGGCTAGTTCGAAAGTTCAGTCAAATGGTTGCACAGATTACTTGGGTCTGTTCCTGTGATTCAGCTGCACTGTGATTTGTACAATTAGAACAGCTTTCTCGCCTGAGGCCTTCGAAGAACAATTACAAAAACAAATAGCAGCAGCAGTAGCAGCAGTCATAGCAGCAGAGGGGAAAAAAAAGGCACCAAACAAGACAAAGGCCCTTCCCCCCACTCCTGCCCTGCGGCAGCTCACGTCTTCAGTGGAAGGCTAAGCGTATTTTTTTTATCCCAGGCCTCAAAGAGTCAGCTTCATCAAGAAAAATAGCAGTTAGCTTCCCACGTAATTACTACAACAGTTTCTAACCCATTATTTCATAATTCTTCAGAAATGAGTAAGCCAGAAAGATTCTCTCACTGGAAATTTCTCCCCTTAATGACTGGATGACCAGTCCAAGCCAGCCGTTCAGGGCTACTGAAAGGCCAGATGTTGGTTTGGCCAGTTGGAACCAGGCACCTGGGTGGTTCCTCTGTGATCTGCCTCACCT
Organism: Ictidomys tridecemlineatus; assembly: GCF_052094955.1. Classification (NCBI taxonomy): domain Eukaryota; kingdom Metazoa; phylum Chordata; class Mammalia; order Rodentia; family Sciuridae; genus Ictidomys; species Ictidomys tridecemlineatus. The sequence goes on from NC_135480.1 coordinate 133,444,482, forward strand.
GGTGGGCTGTTTCCTTTAGACCCTGACACTTCCCTTGCTCTCAGCATGCCTGGCAGCATTTCTTCTAACATCAGTGTCTTCCATTCAGAACATGTTACCTTACTGTCCAATTATGCCTGAATGAAGACTATTCCTAGAAAACTTGATAATAATACTCAACACCTGCGTAGTGCCTTAGAATTTGTCCAACCCAGATAGGAGATCTCAGCATTTTCATTTTGTAGGTAAAGGAGAGGAAGGTCAAAAGGCCAAGATACAAAACTAACAAGCAGTAGAACCAAGTCAGCTATTCTAGTTCTCTTCATACCAAACTGTACTATTACTACATGTGAGATTCCCCCAATGGCTCATGCTATCTCGCACAGTTTACCACAAAATCTTAATTGTTGTAGAGGGAAACACACACACACAGAGACACACACAGACACAGACACACACACACACACACCACACACACGCACACATAATGCATGTTAATGGTAGGAAAATTAGAAACACAAAGAGAAAATAGAACAAAAATTACCCAGAATCTAAGCATATAGTGCTATTTTGATGCCTATTTTTGATATTTTGCCTATGTATGCATAATTTCAAAATTGTTATCATACCAGAAAGACTATTTTTAACTTACTTTCTGTCTAGTGGTGGTTTATGCATATTTTCCTTATGTCCATATACACAGAAATTTCTGTACATTTGATTTATGAAGTTCAAAGGATGAACAAAGCTAAGTATTGGAGCTAAAGCATTTCAACTCTACCTAAGACAAATGGAAAGTATTAGGAGTCACCTTGATAGCATTGATCTGGCTTTGTAAATAAGTAAGTGTCCAAACAAGCTTTGGAAATCAACACATTCATCCATAGAGAGCTCTCCCTAGAGTGTTACCCAGCCCCTTATGGGACTTATTTCATTCTGTTATCTGGGTGTATTGTACAATCCCCTGTTATTGGACATTTTGTAATTATCAACAGTTCCAGGATTGACACCTTCTTCATATACCTTTGTTCACTTTCTGATTATTCAAGATCAAAATTGTTCAACTATAGTCCATTTTGGGGATTAGAAGCTTTAATTCCCAAGCTGAGTGCCTGGGAAAAGTGATGTTTCCCTTGAGCTGGACCCATTTCTGAGCCCTAGTTGCTGAGGGGTCTCCTGTCCTTCCAATACTCTCTCTCATTTTCAACAGTTCTGGTGGCTTCATTATTAGACACACATTCCTTTGGATTAAGTCTTTGTTCTCTACAAAAAATGCAATTACCTCATGAAGGAAGCATCTTCTGAGGGTACATTCTGATGCATGAATATTTCTTCATGTTGTTTTATATTGTTCTTTGTAATTGTTTATAAGTCAGAGAGAGAAGCAATGGAGAAAAGTTATTTTCAATGTAGATACTGAAGCCAGCCTGTCTGGATTTGATTCCAGCTCCACCAATTACTAGCTGGGGCAACCTTGGTCAAATTGTTTCATGCTTCTGTGCCTCAGTTTTCTTATCTATGTAATAAACATAATAATATTACTACCATCATAAAGTTGTGACAATCTAGTTGAAAAATCTAATATGGTGTCCAGAACATAGGTATTTGCTCAATGAATGTTACTATTATCTTCTTAATTGAATTGCAATCTCTCAAACTCCCAGATTGTGCTTTATAATGGATGGTGTGGTGCTCTGTCTCAATGCCAGCACTTACTGCATATGGGTAGCTTCTTAGCATCAGCTACCTCCTACTCAAGAGCTTCTCTAACCTCTAGAGTATGCCCCAAACTCACAAAGCACAAGGTGGGAAGCCCTTTACAAGTGACCATGGGGACAATGTTGACAACAGGGAGTGGTAGATATATATCTTATCTTTTCTGCCACCCAGAGAGAACAAATCTGAGACCTGTTATACACCATACCCCAAGGGTCTTCTGTAGGATGGAGCCCTGGTTTCCCTGGTAACCTGCTTCTGACTCTTGATCACCACATCAGCGTGCTCCATTTCTTTTCTTCTTGGTAGAGCCAGTGGGGAAGCCAAGCTAAGCCGGGCGTTAGAATTCTTTGAATATACTGTGATTACAAAAAAACAAAAAACAAAAAAGACACAAAAACAACACAGTATTAATCATCTTGTGGTTTAGAATAACTATTTGTTGAATAAATGGCCTCCAAGAGAGTGCAATGCAGACATGTGGCTCTTTTCTTCTTTATGGAACTTCACTAATGAGCTCCATGCAGTGTCATCTTTATCACTGGGAGAGCACTGGGCTCATCTTGGGGAGAAAAATAATTCCCTTGAGAAGTCTCCTTTCTCTCTCTTTTTATCTTAGGGTGGGTCTCCAGGGAGAGATTCTAATTCAGGGATTGCAAACTCATCTGCCTGTGGGGACCAGACAGATGAAGTGAGCTCACTTTAACTGCTCTGAAATGGAGCGAGCACATGTGTGACAGAAGGTGAGGCTACTCCTCTCCGGGCACCTGCTGGCATTCACGATGAAGGTCCATTGCTCCCCGTGACACTACCTCCCATGATTTCTTAATGTTTACTTTTGTGTTAATTAGACTTATTTTAAATTATTGACCATTCATTCCTTTTTCATAAACATCTCAAACAGAGGCACGAACTTCTCTCACCAATGACCTTTCAACAAGGTATCTCTGCTTTAAGCAATGACCCAAGTTCACCTTAGCAGCCAGGGGAACTAATTTAAATGAAAAAGCAGACCACAGCACCTGTCCCTGGGTTTCCGTGAGGCAAGGAGAAGCTACATTTACCTGGGATCAGCCCTTGCTTCAAGCTCCAACCCCCTTCACAGGCTGTGTGGCTGAGTTCATTTGCCTTCCCAAGCAGGCGCTGATCTAGAATAATGGGAGGTTTCATTTCCAGATCTCATGTAAAATTAATTTTCATAATTCTCTCAGTTCCTGCCTGTCTATACATATCTTCCTTCATTAACCACTTTATTTCCACATCTAAACTGTCTCTGTCCCACATCTGGGAGGCAAAGATTGCAGGGGACTTTTAACTATGAGTTGGCAAAATGCACTCAGGAGTCCAGAGGGACTGCTCTTGGGTTCTACCTGGCACTGCCCTTTCAAAATACTAGCTTAGCACCAAAACAACGCAACCAAAACACATTGGTTTCATTATGAATAATTAAATTGAATAAAATCATATCGAATATTGTATTGCTCTAGAGGGATATTTAGGTGTGTTTGTACCTACGGTGGTTCTTGGCCCAAGTTTAATGAGTTTTTTTTTTTTTTTTTTACTGTATAAAGGATGCTTTAAACTTGCATGAAAAGCTTAGCACAGGCACCCTGCTCTGAAGTGACCCTTCTCTGGGAAGAGTTTGGTTCTGCTTGAATTTTGAAATTTCCTCTAATGAAGTTGGGTCCTGTCCACCTACAGCTTATATCTTGCCAATTGCTGCCTCCTGAAATTGGCCTGAGGGGCCAGCCTGTTGCACATCTGTTTTTGTTCCTGTTTACATGGGACAAGTGGAAGTTTCTACAAATGAAAGTCATCATTTATTTGGGGTCTACAAGGCTCTCCTCTGGGAGGGCTTTTCCTTTGTTACTCTATGTGTTGGAGAGAGGTTTATTTTCCCCTCTCTTTTTTAATTAAACTACAAGTTTGGCATTGTTGCCACAGGGTTCACACCATGCTCTGTCAGAAGCAGGTGATGTTACACTGGGAATCTCAGGCTACAACAGTGCCCTGAGCCAACCTGAGGGAACAGTGGTATATGATGGAAGGATTTGTGAGGAGCGATGTGCCATGCTTCAGCAGAATTATTTGTTTTCATACTGGTGCACATTTTTTTTTTATTAATGCTGTGGCTTTCTTTCTTTTCTTTTTCTTTTTTCTTTCTAAAGCAGTTGAATGAATTTTTAAACAAACTCTATGTGGTACTTCCACATAAATAAAGGCAGCTGCTCCTGTTGAAAAAGGGCAGAAGAATAAGAGATGCCACTGTCCCCTGATTCTTCTCTGAGCCTCACTGGGCACCTGCATGATGCCCTGTGCTTTATTTACTACTCAGACTCTGTTCTCTGAGCCACCTGGATTATTCTGGAACTGGTTGGAAATGCAGAATCTTGGGCCCCATTCCCGCCTTCCCCCAGGTAATTCCAGTGCACATTAAATTATGAGGAATAGCAGTCTTGACTTTTGGAAAGCAGATTTAGGAAGCGCTGGTCCTAGGCTTAACTCAATGGTCTAATAAGGTCAACCCCAATCACTGGATTCAAATGTTGCTTACTTATTTTTTCCAAAACTAGGTCCAAAATTTGATGTTATATGTATCTATTTTGAAAATTAAAGTTAATTAAACTTGATTTGATTTTCTTTGACATACTTTGAGATCATCAGAAATAAAATTATAATCAAACTTGGGAGTTGGTGGTCATGACCAGGAATATGAGAGAAATCTTTTATGGCTCTTTCAGAGCAGGATCTTTCCCCTTCAGGCCCAGATCTTCTGGGTGGTCATGGCGGTGTTTCCTAGAGTCAATGTCAAGTGATAGAATTACATACCTTTTTGACTGTTCTTGATTCCAGAATGACTTTCAGCAAATTTGTCCATTGGATTTTACAGTGTTATGATCAAGTCATTATATGTTGAATGTCTGGGTAGAACACTCTACCAATGAGTGAGGTGACTGATATGTTATACAGCCTTTCATTGTCTCGTGCCATGTGTTTCTAATCAGATGACTGTATTAGTCAGTTTTCTGGTGCTATAACAATATGTTTGACATTAGTTACTTATCATTGGAGTCCTAGAGCCCAAGATCAGGTGGCCTTATCTGTTTGGCCTCTGATGAGGGCTTCCTTGGCATGTTATTGTGGTGGGAGCATATGTGAGAGGGAGAGATTGGAAGTGAAACAGGAAACCAGAGGAATTCAGAGGTCAGGCAAAATTTTTCATAATAATTGACTCTCACAGAAACTAATTCACTTTGTGATACTAACATTAATTCCTAACCCTAACCTCCCACTAGTCCCCACCTCATACAAGTTCTCCCCATTCTCTCATCCTCACACTGGGGACCAAGTCTCCAGCATGTGAACCCATTGGGGAACACACTCAGACCATATCCAAGCCATAGCAGTGACCAACTTGATCCAGTCTTTTGGACTTAGTTGTGACACTGAAATCTCCTCGTTGCAGGGAGTCTCTCAGTCCTTGGAAAACTGGGATGTTGGACCGTCTACCCCATGAGCAGGAACAGATATGTTTAATTATCCAAAGCTCTGGGCACTACATATGGTGAAAATGGTAATGCAAGCTCCAAGTTTTGTTATTTTCTTCAATGCCCAAGTAGATGAATTTTTAAAAGTAGCTTAATGATATTGTTTCAACACTTATTTCTTAGATAGCAGTTGCAAATGATTCCAAGATATGAAACAGGTGTTTCTGCATGGTCCACTGGATAGAATGAAGAAAAATGTCCTCCCAGATTACCCTACAGATGACGTACCCAGTGGTTTCTATTTTCAAATGAAAAATACGTTCAATCACATAGTCGACAGGCTTCCATCTGGCCCGTCTATAATATCAAGAGCCGCAATGGAAGCTTCAGTGTTGTTTCTAGATTCAGGCAAAACCCTCGCAATGTTTCATGAAGCAATTAAAACAGGTGTGTGTCATCCACACCTGCTGCCTCTGCAAACAGTCAGCACCCCATACTCATGGTCCGGAAAATTACTTTTAGTGTGGGTCTGTGCAAGAGCAAACAAATGCTTTGGCAAGGCTTGTTTTCGCGGCCACCAGCATCTTAATATGGGATTCAGGGTTCCTTTTATAGAACTGTCACTTTCGGTTTTGTCAAAGAGGAATTCCTACCCAGTGGTCCTCTAATTTAGTGTCTTTGGATCTGGTTCTCATCTTTTTACAACTGTAACATAGTCCTGGGTTCTAGTAGTAGTGATGTTTGAACATTTTGTCTTTTATAGACAAGAGTGGTTGCAACAATGTGAGAAGCCTGACTATAGGGGGAAAAAAGATTTGAAAAATGAAGTGCCATTCATGATCTTAACAATAAAAAATTATTATTAATGGGAGCTATAGGTCTTCTAGGCCAGTGGATATCAAACTTGGTTAGTACCCAAGAAATACCCAGGAAGCTAAAAAAAAATACTGATTCTTGGATCCTATGCCACAGATTCTGATTTAATTAATCTAGAGTGAGGCATCAGCATGAGACTTTTAAAGTCTTCCCAGTTGATTCTAATGTGCGTTAGGCTCTTATATAATAAACTTCAAATATTTTATATTTTTAACTAATGTAGTCGTACTGATTTGTTCCTTCTTTCCTTTGTTTTTTCATTTCTGCTTATTTCTTTTCTATGAATTAATTGATTCATTGGTCTATTTACTTATTTATCCATTTTGCTTGTTTTAGACACCATACAATGAAACTTAAAATACATGGGGGTGGGGGCTGAGGCAAGTTAAAAATATATCTCCAGGATATGATTCTAAGATATATCATAATCAGAAATTTTCTTGGAGTCCAAGTATAATAAAAACTCTGATAGAAATCTTACCTTCTCATCTTCTATTTCTGATGTGACTGAGAGTAAATAATCTTAAAAAGCATAGATAGCTTCTAAACAATTAAAATATCAAGGTTGGGGTCAACTTTGACTTTTTATCAGAGGCTTGTGCTAATTCTCTGCTTGGATTCACTAAATGAGCAGTTCAATTACTAACACTTTCCAATGTCATCAAACACAGGGTAATTCATGCCATTTATAAGCATAAAGATATTCCTGGATGCTGTGGAAGAACATTTATTCCTCATTAACAACTCTATCATTTTGAAATTTCAGATATTGCTAACTTGACAGATTTTAGACATGGGCTAGACTAGAATTTATTCTGTGATTTTTTAACCCTGGCATGTCTTTCTAAGTGAATGAGCCCTGAATGAAGCAAGCAGTCTAGAAACTATACTGAATAAATATGGCAATGGCTGAGTTTTTAAAATTATTTTATTTTATTTATTCTAATTAGTTATATATGACATAAGAATGCAATTCAATTCATATTACACATATAGAGCACAATTTTTCATGTCTCTGGTTGAACACAAAGTAGAGACACATCATTTGTGTTTTCATACATGTACTTAGAGTAATAATGTCCATCTCATTTTACTGTCTTTCCTACCCCAATACCTCCCCTTCCCCCTCCTCCCCTTTGCCCTATCTAAAGTTCCTCTATTCTTCCCATGTCCCCCCCACCCCATCCCCATTATGAATCAGTATCTTTATATCAGAGAAGACATTCACCATTTGTTTTTTTGGGATTGGCTAACTTCACTTAGCAATATATTCTTCAACTCCACCCATTTACTTGCAAATTTCATGATTTTATTCTCTTTTAAATCTGAGTAATATTCCATTGTGTATATATACTGCATTTTCTTTATCCATTCATCTACTGAAGGGCATCTAGGTTGGTTCCACAGTTTAGCTATTGTGAATTATGCTGCTATAAATATTGATGTGGCTGTGTTCCTGTAGTATGCTGTTTTTGAGTCCTTTAGGTATAGACTGAGGAGAGGGATAGCTGGGTCAAATGGTGGTTCCATTCTCAGTTTTCCAAGGAATCCCCATACTACTCTCCAGATTGATTGCACCAATTTGCAGTCCCGTGAATGGCTAAGTTTTTGTACACATTTCTAGGGGACAGGGATGTGGTCTGCCTGTAAGATGCCCTATGGCCTAATGGAGGGGACACCAAATTAGGCACAAGGAAGGCAGTGTTCTCGCAATGAGTCTACCATGAAAAAACAAAGAGGCCCGAGTCTCAGTTCTCTCAACTGCAGAATCATGAAGCTGAAACAATGCCTTACAAACCTGAATATCTTCTGAGGGACCCAGAGAGCTGCCAGTTCCTGTGTTAGTGATGATTTTCAGAGAACATAATTGGGTGTTTCCTTGCGGTACAAATATTCATTCTTGAATCCTTGAGTAACTTAAATTGTTTCCCCTGCTCCCATTTCCCCGTTGTTCCCTTTGGCTGATGGGATTAGAAGGGTCTGAACATTTAAGATTGGAGTTGAGCCTTGGTAGCAGCTACACTGGGACAAACTGCAGCAACAGAGAGCGGGAAGATTCCCTTCTTCCTCCGATATGTTCCTCATTTTCAGTACAAGCTCGGCTAAGCTGCCATTCAGCAGTTGCAGGAAGAGATATATCATCTGAAGAAGCTGAGCCAAATATTTGATTTGGATGATTATGTTGCAGGTGTCTCATCAGAACTGCAGTGCCTAGATTACTAATTATTTTTCCTCAACCTAGTGCCTCTTTCAGGGAACACAGTGCATGGCAAGAGTCATGAGGGATGACTAATAAATGTGGCCCTGGGCATCTGATGCCAGGGTCTGGCCAGGGAAGCTATCACTGCAGAGATAATAAGATCAAAAGGCAGAGGAGAGGAAGTTTAGACTGGGAGAAATGGATGGTGATAGGGGCTCTCTATGGCCACTTTGCTTGGGTGAAAAAAAAATTATTATTTAGGAAGTTGAACCAGAAAAGACTGCTCATGATCACAAACTCCTTTGAGCAGGTGCTTATTTGCCATTCCGAATACTCCCGTTTTCGTACACCCTTTAGTATTTGGTGCCATGAAGGGGTTAATGTAGCTTTCCAAGCTACCCAGATCTACTCAGTAATAACTTAGTTCCACATCTGTAGTCATTTTGCAGCACATAAAGGGCACTCATGTTCACTATTTTGTTTCAGCATCCCAACAGAGTGAGACAGATTTAATTATCTTGATTTTGACAAAGAAAAATTTACAAAGGTTTAGGGAGGGTAAGGGATGTGTGTGAGAGCACACAGCTAGAAATGTTAGGGCCTCAGGTGAGTTCTGACCTCAAGGCCAGGACTTTCCTACTCTACTATCTTGCTTCACTCTGTTGTAAGAGTCTCTATAACTCCTTTGTTTAGCATGTGGTATAAAAGAGATCGCAGTGGGGAACTTCATTCCCATGATAGCCCATTTGGCTTCCAGTCTCTGGGTCCATAGATTATCTAAATTCTTTTAGATCTCTGTCTTCATGTAAGAGCTTTTGGATGAGCACAAACTCACCACTCCTATAACAAAATGCTAAAATACGATCCATACACTGATGTTGTTCAATTTTGTATCTTTAGTCCAGATTCCTTTCTTGAAATTCAAATGCACATATCTAGCTACTTACTCGACTTGTCTCCTATGCAATTGAGGAATCCAAAGGTGCAAACCTCCTTTTTCTCCAAAGTCCAAAACCTGACCTTCAACCCTTCTCTATGTGCACAGCATTGCCATTCACCATTTGTTTTCATAACTTAAATCTACTATCATCTTTATTATTTTATCTGTCTTAGTCCTCCTTGTATCTTACTAAAAGCACCAGCTTCATAGGACCAGTGCAGTCACAAGGGGGACTGAAATCAGAAGGCCATGTTCTTGGGGGTTTAATGCTCTGTGGTCGCTGTCCTTGAATTCTTAAGAGTCTTTTCTTAGAATTTGTGTTTTGTAAGTGAAGTCCAATGGGACAACATAGGTCAGGGCTTGGAGCCCAAGCACCCATGGTTCCACCACTCACTGCCTTCCTGCTCTCCTAAGGCAGAGTCTCAGCTGCCCACTCTCCATCATTTGCTCAGTGACTGGTGTACCGTGTACTCCAGGTGGCGCTGTGAGTGGGGGTATAAGTACCCACTTGCTATGTAGGGGAACCGGGCCCTGGGTGCTTTGTGAATATTCTCATGCCTGAGGAAGCATAACATAAAATAGCAAATAAAGTATGCTATGATGAATTGAAAAAGAACATAGACTATATAGATATAGACACACACAAATATATATATATATATGTATATATATATAAAATATATATATATATGTATATATATATAAAATATATTTTTAGTTGTCAATAGACCTTTAATATTTATTTATATGTGGTGCTGAGAATTGAACCCAGTGCCTCACACATGCTAAGCAAGCACTCTACCACTGAGCCATAACCCCAGCCCCTCATATATATATTTTTAGCAAGCACCCCGCACACATTCGTATTTTATTTGTATTGGGTTCTGCAAATTATGAGATCTGCCCTGCTAGCCAATTATAAAGTCTTAATGATTCAATTTCTCCACAAACAGCAACAAAACAAAATAAAACAAACAAAAGCAACCCACTTCTTCGATCTGTTTCCCTCCATTCTTATTGACACTTCTTTGGTTTGAAAACTATTTCCTTTCATCAGGCTGGCAATGACAGCTTCCTCACTGTACTTGTTGATCTTCAGTCTTGTCCCCATTTTCCACCATTCCCTTTGCATGGTGTGGCCACAGTCTTCTTCTAAAAGAGCTGCTCTTGTTCCATCACACATATGAAATGGCCTTGATTTCCATCCAGATGGTTCACTATTGCTCCTGGGATGGATGTCAGAGGGCTTAACAAGTTTAACGAGGTTCCTCATAAGTTGTTTACTAGCTGTTAGTAATGAAAGTAGTGAATTTTATGTGCCAACTTGGCCAAGCTGTGATACCTAATATTAACCATGAGTTTAGATGTTGCTGTGAAGGTAATTTTTAGATAAGAATAATATTTAAGTCAGTACAATGGGAAAAAGCAGATTACTCTCTATAAAGTGTGTTGGCCCTAAAGTGGGGTTCTTAAGAGAAAACTGACACTCCCCAGAGTAGATAGAATTGAGCCTTTGGAATCAAGCAGGAATATTAACTCTTCCCCACATCTCTAGTCTGCTGACCAGCCCTACAGAATTTGAACTTGTCAGTCCCTAAAATCATAAATTTCTCTCTATAGTCTTCTGTCTCTCTCTCTCTCTCTCTCTCTCTCTCTCTCTCTCTCTCTCTCTCTCTCTCTCTCTCTCTCCTCTCTCAGTTCTGTTTCCCTGCAGAACCCTAATACCCTATCTCTTCTGACTCAGTCTTACAATTCCCTATTCTCCCTTTAGCCATTTGAACTATCTTAAATTCATAACCTTGGAACATTTACTATTCTGATTTTTATGAATGGAATACTTGTGTCCATTATTCTTCATTTTATTACTTACCTCCAAATCTGGGACACAAGCCCCTCTTGGTTTTCCTCTACCACTACATACTATCTTTTATCAAACTCTGTATTTGATCATTTTCTTGACTACTTCCTTCACTAGTCTCTGGGCTCTAAAGTGTAGGGACCATGTATATTTTGTTCAGATTTTTATCCCCAGGAAGAGAATATTTGGCCCTTACAAGGAATTGTTAGACAAAGGAATAAATTGTTTAAAGAGCACAACTTTGTATTATTAAAAGGAATGACAAGCTTACATAACATATGACCCAAGCCCGAGCCTCCATGATCTATTTCATAAACCCTTTTTATTAGGTTTTGTTTTGAGGAGACATTGGCAGTCTTGATGATAATGGTTTAAATTTCAACCTGATGAAGAAAAGAATAAGTGGATTCTACAATAATTGCCTTATCTCCTTCAAGGCCTGAGGGTAGATGTGAGGCAACATTAAAGGATTAGGCTGTATTTGATGGTCTGTGAGGGATATCATTAATGAGTAAGAATCAAATCTCCAATATTCTCTTTGTGCCTGGGGTACTCCATTATGGATCAAAGAAAATTCACAAAGCACAAACAAATGACCATATTTTCTGGGAAGAGAAAGGTGCATGAACATGGTAGGAAAGGAAGAACATTAAGGTCTCATCCCTGTGGTACATCCTTGCCAAGACTCCATCAACTTTTATCGTATGATAAAAATGTTCCCTTATGGTGACAGGGAACCCTATCAATCACCAACATGCCAAGGATGGTTATTTTAGTTCATTTACATCCACTCCCAATTGGTGAAGCATAGGATGGCACTATAAATTCTTCCCATATGAAGGAGGGGCTGTTTCCCAGGAGTTTTTTTTTTTTTTTCCTAGAGACATTTTCCTAGGAATTCTTGATACATGGAACCAGGTTATTGCTGAGCTTCAACAGTCCCCCTGAAAATAAAGCTTCCCTGGAAAATCTATTTTTCAGCCTGAGGAGATGGGTCCCCGGTCCTTCACAGTTTGTGGACTGATCTTGACTCCTGGTCTAGGCGTCATTGCAGCGGTGTGGCAGGCGGCTTGCAGGGTACAGGGTTACCTCAGGTGCAGCGGGGACTCCTTCCCTCTTCAGGCACCGCTGCTGTGTGACTGCCCAACTCTTGCTCTGTAATAAGTAGGTTTTCTACTTGTGCCGATGGAGCTGCAAAGGCAATCACCCCCTCTCTGAGACCCACGCCTCCCTCCCCACCCATACGTCACCCCACAGGCTGCCTGGCAGAGGCAGGGGGCAGGATACACAGTGTAATAAATTCTATCCACTGCTGAGCTGAGGGATAACAGATGGATAGGTTTTCTCGTGCAATTTCCACTTCACTTGGTTTGGGTATAAAATAGCAGAAGGGTGGTTTCTTCTTGTGCAATTTTCAAACGGATGAAAACAGAAGGAGGGTTTGTTAGGATGGGAGGAAAGTGAGGGGCTTGACTGTCCTTTGGAGAGCCAAATGAACACGTCGCCCCGAGACCCCTGTGAGAGATGAAGCCTTGATTTTTCTGCTAGATAGGAGTCTGTTCTTCCATCCAAAGCCGCCTGCTCATCCCACCAGGCATGGCAAAGGAAACGATCTCAGGGAGGCCAGACAGTCTGTTGTTCATGTTGTTATAGTGTTATGGTGATTGCAGTACAAATTCTCAGGGTGAAAAAAAGGTATAATGACAGATTGTGTGATTATACCCATACTTATAATTAAGCTGTTACAATACAGACGAGCGCCTGCTCTCTCATGTCACCAACAGAAACCTCTTTGCTTGGAAAGGAAAGTGACTCACTCTGGCAATTAGAAGGAGTTCCCTACAGGACTTCATTTTCAAACCTTATGAACACTGCAGTAGGAAGATGTGTCGCTCGCTTGAATTACAGGGAAAAGTACAGACAGCCAGGAGCGGCCACCTGATCTCTAGGTACAGGATGCAGTGCTGGTTAGGGAACGAATTATTACCCTCACAAATAACCTCTTTGCAATGCACAAAGGACTTGGCTCCTGCAAAGTACTTTATCATAGTGTTTATGTGCAACTCTGTGGTGCAAGTTGATCTGTGGCTTCCATTCTAGGGCTGAGAGAAGAGAAGGAGAAAGGGAGGGAAGGAGGGAGAGACAGAGACCCAGAAAGAGACAGGCACAGAAGGGGGAGACAGACAAAAGATGAACACAGAGAATGTACCCACCAGACAACAGGGCAAGTTGGTGTCCAGCTGGGACCCCTGGCCACCTGCCAACAGGACCACTTCTACGGGCTGTCACTTGCCTAGTGGAGAAGTGAATGGTTTCTGCCTGCGAAGTTCAAACTTTTTTCACTTCAAAGGCAATCAAAGGAACTTGCCTTTCTTTTCTTTTTTCTTTTTCTCTTCATGCCTTCTTGTGCTGATTACTAGGTGTAATTCTCTTTCTTTGGCAGGTAGATATTGCTACAAGGAAATCTGTTCTCCTACCTGCAAATATGTGTGGTGGGCTTCTATTCAGGTAATCTTTAATGTAATTGATGTAAACATACTTCAGGGATGAAAACTCTCCTCTGGGTAGCAGCCAGCTCCTGTGGGATTTGCACACAGAGCTCCTCCTCCTCTGCTGTGGTGTGGACTTGGGGTTTCCATAGAGAGGACTGCAGCATGTGGAAAGAATTGTTAGCAGGAAATGATTGGGGTGCATCAGTGGGCTTTGTGGCTGCCATGTAACCTCTCTGTCTATTCCTTCCTTATCTGAAACTCCAGGTAAAATGTATCCACCTCCAGAGAGGCATCTTGAAGACTAATTAGCTAGTGATGTTTGTAAAGTATCTTGAAGATGCGAGACACAACAGAAGTAGTAAGAATCAATACTACCCTATTCATAAAAATCCTTCTTGGGTGCCAATGCTTGAGAAAATCATCTTGAATAATTTCCATGAACATGTAGGATGTATGATTGATACCAAGTGTTTATAAATAAATATTGCCATTTGGTTAATGATTGAAAGAAATGATCTGCATCTGACTAGGCCTATCCCAGTCCTTGTGTTATATACCAGGGCTCTGAGTGTTTGGCCAAAAACTTTGAACTTGCAGGCAGGCTGCAGAGCTTCTGTTCAAGTTGGGCCTAATGATGGGAAATTCATCCTGTTGTTCTCCCTATGAAATGTGCAGGTGGATATAGTGGAACAATTATCCTATTGGGGAAGGAGTTAATGGGGAAAATACTAGAGTGAGAGGAAACCAGTGGTCTTGGGGGTAACCGTTTTTCCAATCTCTTGATGAGATTTTCCTGTCCATTATCTTTCTCTTCTTAGGGTGGTTGTATCTCCCTCTGGGGAACCTTTTCTCCCACCCTCAGTCTGGCTTGGGAAAGGGTGACCCACGATCTTCACCTGAACCAGTTAATAAATCTTGCCTTTCTGGCTGAAGTGATTTCTTCAGGGAAGACTGTGTAATAACAAGGAACTCGGATCAGAGGAAAACCCAGCATTAATGTTGAACCTCTGGTAACAGGCAATAATCATGTAAGGTGTGTAGTGCAGGTGACACTTGCACCATCAGAGGGGGAGCAATTACTTAAGAGTGAGGTCAACCCACCACGAAGGACGTAATAAAACACTGAGTCCTGATACCACAAGTTTAAGCCCTGCATTCTGTCAAGTCTGAACTTTCAGTCAACAAATCAATACTTACCCTTCTTATAAACAAAGTTTAAGTTAGTGTTGAGTTTGGATTTGGGTTTCTGGCAAATGAGTGGGTGTTAACTAATATAATTCTCATCAATCTTTTGCTTGGAAGTTGACTTATAGAAAATTAAAATTTCTATTGAGCTTCCCTCCCCCACGACCTTCCTTCCCTCTGCCGGTCCTAGTCCCATGACTCATCGCATCAGGGAACAAGGGCTGACTCTTCACCCACTGTGTGCAAGGTGCTGGGAAAAATACACAGAGAAAGAAGATGTGGCTCTATTTTCAAAATGGTGCAGTCTATATTGGGGCATCTGATTCCAGGCATAATAATGTTTACTTTAAAAGGCCACACAATAATTTATTTAGCATTTTTCAGAGATGATAGTGATTAAAGATGTTTGGAGAAAAGAATGATGGAAAGTTTGGAAACCTGAACAGAGGCTTATCCACTTCAAGACAGTGGAGTCTGAGATCAGGGAAGATCATCCCAGGTTGGAGGCCACAAGGGGTGAGGGAGTCCTGGACATGGAATAGAGGGATAGGAGATGGAACATAAATTTCCTGAAAACCAACAGGAGGAAAGATCGGTTGGAAAAATTAATTTGGCCCTGATTGTGGAGGGCCTTTGTTGCCAGATCTGAGAGTTGGATTTCATCTCTGAACAGTGGGGAATCTATGGAGTCTCATTGGCAGGGAGGAAAGATGACGAAGGGGGAAGAGATGATACGGAAATGACTAACAGGCCAGGCAAGAGAAAATGAGAGCCTCATTTGCTTGTAAAGGAGGTAGATGGAAATTAGAAACGAGGCTGAGATGAACAGAAAAAGCACTATGAGAATGGAGTGCACTGATTTTGGAAGCTGACTGGATATGGGAACAAGGGAAGGTCTGGTGTTTAATGTGGATATTGGAAAGATGACATGTCTTGAATAGAATGAGGAGCAGCCTGTGGGTGAAATAGCTTTGTCTTCTGAACACCCAGAACTGATGTTGAGTTAGTGTTAACCACAGGAAACTTGTCACATAAGCTCTAGACATACAAGTGAAGCAGAATCACAAACTGGACACTCTGAAGTTTGGTGCAATGTGCCAGGAATGATAGTGGCTAGTGCGCATCCATACTGATCTGATAATTCCCCTCATTGTTGTGGATTCTAACTGAACACAAACCTCTCCATACTCCTGACTGGTGTCCTTTTGCAGCTTCTCTAAGCTCTAGAGCAAGCACAAATGTAGCTCTGTAGAGAAGCGCATCAACTTTTGCTGCAAATGGTCTATAGTAGGTGTTGACGGTAGTGAAAGACAGATGTGAGCTCTCCTTCATCCTCCTAGTCATAATTTTCTTGCTCATGCCCAGCTTTCTTTTCCAACTACAAATCTGGCTGACCCCCAGGGACTTCATGTTCAACACTAGATACAAAAACAACAGTTTAACAGATTTTTCTACCAGTCCCAGCCTTTGGGGAAGGTCTATTCCTTGTGTTACAACTTTATTCCACATAAATTAGTGGAGGGTCTACTTCTTTGCTTGAACTCTAGCTAATTCTGTGAGATCAGGAAATAGTGAGTCCATTCTCCTTTACACTTGTGGAACTTGAGAAGTAGGCAGCTATTTGGGTGGAGATGTAGATAGCAGGTAGTTGGGACAATGGTATGGGTTTTGAGAAGGTTATCAGGATTAGAGAAAGCCAGACAGGTTTCCACATAAGGATGATAATTAAAACTAGAATCATAGATGAAGCCAGGGAGACAGGGTGTAGACAGAGAGGAGAAGGCCAAGTACAGGGTTTTTTGTTTGTTTGTTTGCTGATGTTGTTTGTTTGTTTGTTTTTGGTTTTGTTTCATACTGGGATTGAACCCTGGGGCACTCTTCTACTGAGAAACATCCCCATATCATTTTATTTTTGAGACAGGATCTTGCTAACTTGGCCAGGCTGGACTGGAACTTACCACCCTTCTTCCTCAGCCTCCTGAGTATCTGAGATTTTAGGTTTACACCACAGGACCTGGACAAATACAAGACTCTGGGCATTGCCTATGTTACCAGGCAAGAGCAAACTAAAGAGACTGCAAAACAAAACAAAACAAAACAAAAACCCTGAAATTAACCCAGAAGCCACATGAGACTAAGGAGAGCACATTTATAAAACCCAGATAATAGTCTTAGGAGGAGGTGATGCAAAATTATATCATGAAGGATGGGTATGTATTTTTTCTATTGCTGAACTCAGCTTTAGAGAAGAAAATTTGGACATTATTTGGCTCAATCCTTATTATATAGGTGAAAGAACAGAGGTCTTTGAGAACTTCCTTGAATTCACAGAGCTAGTTTGGGGGCAGAACTAAAAAGAAAATCCAGTTTTCCTGCCTTGTATTTAAATGATCTTGCCTCTATACCGTTCCTTCTCCTCTTGTTTATCATGCTTCTAGAATCAATGAGACAATATTGAAAAATATTGAGTCCCCGGGAGAAAAGATTTAATGATAATGCTGACATAAATTTCAACATTACCTTGCCTCTGAGGTGCACAGAGCACTTTACATAGATTATTCTTTCTCAAAACAGCTGTCTATTACAGCAAAGTAGCAAATACTTTTATTATTCTTCTATTATAAGCAGAGAAACTGAGTCATGCTGAGGTAACTTTGTGTAATAACCACAATGCCTTTTGTGACAGGTGTGCTTCACATGCTTTTGACAATGAGATTACCTGAGTGCCGTCTAAATTTTCTTGCTTAATGGTTATTGTTGAAAGCACAGACTCCCTGACCCACACCCCTACAATTATGTGAAAACAAATGAGCAACTTGTGAAACCTGTTTCCTTGCCTTCCAATTCATGGGCTGTCTTCATGTTTGTATATAATGACACACACTGAGAGCCTCGTGGGTATGCAGGGAATATTCCTGACAAGTTCTTTTTAGGAGTGTTCTTTCATCCTATGATCTTCAGAAGTAGGGAACAGAAGCAAACCCTACATCCTTTGCATCAGTAGCTCCAACATGCCCCCGTGCAGATGCACCAGAATGTTGTCAGATCAGGAACTGATCAAATTGGGTTTCATCTCCTCCCCAGAGATTTGGACATTTGGTTAAGCTTTGCTCCCTGCTCCGTGGTGGCATATCAGGGTGAAATGAATACAGAGAGATCTGGAGCTGTAAAGGGGAAATAGGGGACTGGATGCCAGACTGGGAAGGAAAATGCATTGTGAGACTTACTGTGTCCCCAGGGACCACCTCCATTTCTCCCGAGTGGCTTTTATATTTATGAGCCTGTATGGGAGTGTTTCAGCTCAGTCTGCTATAACAAAGTACCGTAGATGGAATGACTTGTGAACAATAGAATTTTTTTTTTTTCTCACAGTTCTGGAAGCTGGAAGTGTGATATTAGCGAGGGCTCTCCTTGGCGTTGCAGACTGCCATACTTCTCCCTGTATCCTCACACAGTGGAAGGAGGGCCAGAGAGCTCTCTGAGCCTCTTTTATAAGGACACTAATTCTGTTCATGAGGTGGAACCCTTGGGACCTAAATCATCTCCTAACAACCCCAGGTCCTAATACAGTCACATTAAGAGTGAGGACTTCAACATGGGTTTCAAACATTCTGCCTGTAACAGGAGTTTAGGAAAAATCACACGTTTTAATTTCCTACTCTGTGGCCAGATCTTGGTTAGACTTACCAAGTATCACGTGCAAGAACTCAGGGATCCCTTCTCAGATTCTCTCTTTAGGTCTCTTATCTAATTTTGTGTTTGTCTACGCAGCTAACCCACAAAAGACAAGGCAGTTTACAAAATGCAAATATTTAGTAAGAAACGTATACCAGAATCAGTCAGGAGGTGGAGGCGTGGATACAAAGGCGTCACTGTCTCAAGCAGGGCTCCCTCTCAGGCAGCACAAACTGGAAGCCCATTGACAAAGGCAGGCCACCCCTTCGTGGCTGCATCGATTTCCTTTCTCGCTCACAGGCGGTTACTGCTGTTACAGGTACTTGCAGCACAGCCCGGGACTGAGCCGCACCACTGTCTCCGCGGTGGGATGTGGGGAGGGAGAGCCCTGTAATCACCCCTGACGGGTCCTGTCCCTTCCTCCCTCTCCCATCCTTTGTGTCTGTAGTTCACACCGCCTTTTGTCATTCTTGCCAGTGGAGTTTTCAAAAGCAAGAATCCTGCTTCTTTGGCCACTCGGAGAGTGTACAGTATATTTGATGTCTGGGACATCAAACAAATGCTTGTGCTCACAGTGCAGAAATAATCCCAGACAAAAGACGACTATGGCCATGTGGAGAATACGAAAGAGACAGGGTCAGGAAATTACCAGTCAAGTCAAAGAAGAGGCTGTTTCACAAACCCCGTTCACCTGTGAGAAATAGCAAACGGGAGCTGTGGGATCTGCTCAGAGCTCCTGGCCCCAGCACCTCCAGGCCGGTACCTGTGCTGGGGAAGTCTGCCTCTACTTGTGCAACCCTTTACCTTCTTGCAAATGGAGTCTGGAACAGTCTCATAAGCGTTCATTTAGTGATGAACACAAGTGTGTGCCCCTCCCTAAGAAGAAACTGGCCCCAATATACCTTTCTCCTAGAAAAGCCAGACTGCTCTGCATCTGGGGAAGCACAGCCCAGAGGCTTCAGATCCTCCCTCTCCATGCATCTCTGCCTTCTCGGATGGGAAAGGGAGTTGACAGGAATCTGTGGGATTTCCTCTTCTCTTGGGCACCTGGCTTCTGGCCATTCTTTTGCACTCCCCTCTGCTTGTCCTCCCCCTTCCGTGAGGCCATCAGAGTTAAGGGGTGAATTAATTGGAAGAGGAGGGAGGAAAAGCTAGGGCAGGGGAAAACTCTGCAAATCAAAGGGGTTTCTCTCCCCAGAGGGCTCCGATGGAGCCATGCTCACAATAGCAGTTCAAGTTCACCTTGTGTGAAGGAAGAGGTGTTTTAATGGCTCTGTAGGAAGAGGGGAGGAGAGAGAAAGAGGGATAGAAAATCAAAAGAGAGAGAGAGAGAGAGAGAGAGAGAGAGAGAGAGAGGTGCAAATCCAAATGTCGATGTGTAGACATAGTGAGGAGAGCCTGCTGGCTGACAGGGTGATTTATTGGATTCTTCCAGTTAATCACTGCCGGCCTGTGGCCAAACGGATCTCCAGCAAAGCTGAAAGGCAGCCGAGGGAAACAGGCTTATAAGCATAAAGCCGCATAATGGTGTTCAATGAAGTGTGAGACTTTTAGTTCAGTCTCGCTGAGCCGGCCGCACCGCCGGAATGTCAAAGAGGGATTGTGGGTGGAAAAATTATGGATTTAAACTGCTAGCTGTAAATGAGGTCAATATGTCTGGTTCATAAACAGTCCGAGCCTATTCCAAGAATGCAGTGAGGGGGAAAATTAGCGTGAAGCCAACACTGTAGACAAACCTCATTGAGATATAATTGCAGCTATAAATACAAGCGAAAAGCTTACCGAGTGCAATAAAATACAGACACGCTTTTTTATTCCCCCTTCTTCTTCCTTCTTTGAATCTATGCATTTGTTAAGGGTTGTGCATCCCTAATGCTCCTTTCATCTCTCCCTCCCTCTCCTAGTGACACCCAGTGTTGCAATTAATTGAGTGTTCTTGATCTCCCATTCCATTTTATTCAGGCGAGATTGGAAAAAATCAAAAGAGCACATCTAAAGCATTTTCTTCCCTTTTGCTTCTCTATTTGAATCAGGTTGAAATGTGTGAAAAAAAAAAGCAGCGCTTATTTTTTTTATGAAGGGGAAAAAATCCAAGTAAAAAGCCTTTTTAAACTAATACATCTGTTAGATCATTTGAATCTCAATTTAATGAAGGGACATCAAAGGCACCTACAGGATCCTATGGTGCAGATTCTTTGGAGGGCTACCTGGTCTTGCCTCATGAAACATTGACTCAAAATTAATATATTTTTTTCATTTTTTTTCTTCTTCCATTTTTTTTAAACTCCAAAGATTCACATTACTTTATTTTGCACTCAAGCTCAAAGGACAGAGGACAGACATTAGCAAACTTGCTTTGCCCAGTTTAAAAGCCGATACAGTAATAAATTGAAGTCTAATAGCTCTGGTCAGGCTGTCTTTCCCCCTAAACCAATTGATTTAAATGGCAGTAATTTGGCCAGCGAGGCTAGTCCTGTTTAAATTAAACCCATTAATATAATAGCACAAGTACTGAATGAAATCCATCTGCAGGCGAGGCTCCACCGGTCAGTAGTTTCATAACTGTCCGGGGATGTCCTGAAACGCCCACAATCGTGCAAACAGGAATTACAGATTACAGCCAAGACCCCCGGGAGGCAGAGAGGAGAGAGAGGGAGAGAGAGAGAGGGAGAGAGAAGGAGAGAGAGGGAGAGAGAGAGAGAGAGAGAACACAGAAGCAGACAGGGTATCTAAAAAAATGGTGCAAGCACACACATTCAAAGCAAGCGAGAAACTGACTTGAGGATTTCAAGGGAAATGACCTTGGTTATTAGTAACAGGGAAAGGTTAATTGTATTAATAACAACAAGCAGTGCTCCTGTGGGAAAAGCCTGCAGCATCTTCTTTCCTCCTCCCCTTCATCTCACTATGGAAACGTTTTTTCCTCTTTAACTTTCCTGCCGGGAGACTCCCCCCAAAATTAGAAAAAACAATTTTTTTTCAATCTATGAATTTGATCTTACAACTGAAGGTACGTGTGTATGCGTTTCGGTGTTGGCTTTCAGGACAATGTCTCTGCTGTGTCCACATTTGGTTCAGAGAGCATGCCCTTGTTGGTTTACACTGAAGTGTCCAAGCAAGTGGGATTTGGATTTGAGAATTAGGAATGCAGCTGCCATTTTCATCATGAAGTTGGAGTCAGTGTTTAAACCGGAGCAAATTGTCTGCCATCTGTTCAAAGGGAAGAGTGCTTCATAAACAGACCACAGAGAGCTTGAACTAAGGAGCTATGCAGTTGTGGGGACTTCAGCATTTATGCACTTTTGAAGGGTGACAGTAAAATAATGCCACACATGCTCACAGGTGGTTGATGGAAAAGTTTACTATCTTACACTTGTAAGCAGAGTCAAGCACCTCAGAAGCTGGTACGAGGTGGCCCCGGGCTAACAACAGGACTGGGGCTAGAGGAAGAGGAACTTGGGGACCAGCCCATCTTTATCATTTATCAGCTGTGTGGTCATGGACAAGCACCATCCTCTGAGTTTATTTCCTGATTAAAAAGAAAGAAAGAACTCGTGTTCTGCATTCCTCTTACATTGTTCCTGGAATCAAATGAAAGTGAATAAAAAGTTCTAGGTAATCTATGAACAAAATGTATTAAGAGGCAGTAGTATTAGTTATAGTACCACTATTAGGCTTTATAAACAAGGCAGTAACTAATAACTATTACATGTTATTATACTGCTTTATGATATGTATTCTACATTATGTACATTTATACAGATATGATTATAATATCTCCAATTTTTATTGGATACATAAATAAATGTATTCAATTTTTATCAGATGCTTACTCTGTTTGGGACATAACAGTGTTATGGTGTCTTTTCCAAATGCTATTGCATTTAATTCTCATGCAACTCTGATAGGTAAATATTTTTATCCTCTATTTTATAGGTGAGGAGACTTAATCTTTTTTTTAATCAGTTTTAATGTTCTCTAAGGACATACAATGTTTCCTGTCCTCTGAATTGCCACCAGATTTCTTTATACTATTTGTGCTTAATTCAACCCAGCAGATCTATACTGAATTTATATTGCATTAGTACATTTTTCTCATTACTATGATGAAATGTTCAAGATAGGCTACCTTATAAAGAAAAGAGGTTTCTTTAGCCACAATTTGGGAGATTTAAGGAACGGCACCCTCATTTACTTGGCTTTGGCGGGGACCTAATGCAGATGACAGGAAAGATCACATCACAAGGGAGTGATTCAGAGGTCAAATTTGCTCTTATAATCACTCACCCTCATGAGAGCTCAGGATCCCACAAGAATTACTAATGACTTTTGGCAGTACTGGGCACTTGGCATTGAACCCAGCTTTTCTCTTTTTTTCAGTTATATCCC
The DNA here is from genome assembly GCF_052094955.1 of Ictidomys tridecemlineatus. Taxonomy (NCBI): domain Eukaryota; kingdom Metazoa; phylum Chordata; class Mammalia; order Rodentia; family Sciuridae; genus Ictidomys; species Ictidomys tridecemlineatus. The sequence continues at coordinate 133,467,280 of NC_135480.1, forward strand.
TAGTCCTTTTAAAATTTTATTTTGAGACATGGTTTCACTAAGTTACCCACATTGTCCTCTCTCTTGCAATCCTCCTGCCTCTGGCTCTTGAGTAGCTGAGATTACTGAGAAGCATCACTTTATCTGGGAAGAATTACTTTGATCTCTTCTGAGGGTGGTGTCCATAGTGACTTAGAAACCTTCACACATCCTCCAACATCACCATACTCAGGGCTGACACAGAAAGCTTTGGGGACACACTTCACCCATATCCAAATTATGGTACACATTAAAATCGCAAATACATTTGTTTGTTAAAGAGGGGAGAAATTTGAAAGAATATTCCACTGCTCCTTCCATATTTTGTATATTGTTCTGCATAATTAACACACACACACACACACACACACACACACACACACACACACACACCATAGAGTTTACTAGCAGGAAAAAGTGAATATTTCTGTGACTGTTTCTATAATTTGGGCCTGAAACAGTAAAAGAGCAAGATATTCATAAATCTCCCTACAAATGCCTTCCTTCCTGCTAAGGAGGTAACATTGCTTATCTTCCAAATCTAGATTAGATGAGGCTATACTACAAAGCATAAACATCCACCCTTCAGGTGACATTCCCTCTCACACCCACCCATACTTAGGTGGTGCTGTGCAGCTGATGGTGGGCCAGGCATCAACAGGTCAGAGGTCACTGGCAAGAGCAGCAAGCTCACCATTTCCACATCAAGATGATGTTTAGGGAAATTTCTTTGCTTCTGCTTCTTTAATAGAGTTTTGAGCTCATGTAGTACCCAAATAGATTGATTTTAACTCCATATGCACAGGTAATTAAGCACAATAAATGGGAGATAAATAAATTATATTCTAACATAGAGAGTCATATTATATATAAGATCAAGTACAAATAGCACAGAATTCTTATGAATTAAATGATACACCCCCAAAGATATTTAAATTCTTCAGAATTTAGAATCTTTGTGAGGTTCAAAATAAAAACGGGAGACCAACAGAGTAAAAAATCAAGCATGAAAGATTGAAGGATGAGGGGAAGGCATAGGGAAGTAGTGGGAACAAAATCTACCAACTTACACTCTGTACATGTACAAATATGCCAGAATGAATCCTGCTTTTGTAATGTGGAGGGGGAAGAGGGGGAAGGAGGGAGGGAGGGAGAGAGAATGCATGCGCATGCAGAATTCTTAATTCATCATATTTAGTGTATATATATATATATATATATATATATATATATATATATAACATATAACATAACTTAAGCTTTATCTCTAGTTATTCAGTGAGTCCTTCCTCCCAATGCTCTGATATGCATATAAATAAAATTTGTTTTCTCTCATTAAAAAATTTTTAAAAAACTTTGAGATATAAGAAATTGCTTTAGACTTGCAAAAGAAAAACAGGCTATAGAAGCCATGCAATTAACTGAGGCTTAATTCCATTTGTGACCCAATGTCCCCTATCTCTTCACCTTCCTCAGGGATAAAGCCCTGAAATCTCATTCTTTTCTCTCTGACTGTGCTCTCCTTCCACCTAAATATAATGGAGGCCAGAAGAAGGGATTGTTCTCAAGGGATACCATACCACTAAGTTGCCATTTCCTCTCATCCTCACTGTAGTGCACTGATATTTCTCCAGTATCTCTGATAGCAAACAGAAGAACACAGTCTCCAAAGCTTACAAGCCAAGCTGTACTCCTCAGTGAATTGCATGGAATCAAATGTAAACTATGCAAAGGAAAAGAACAAAAATAAACCAACACACACACACACAAAAACATAAACATATAAACACAAAACAAACCTTGTTTTCACATTTTTTTTTAATCTCTGTTCCTACATGTATGGCATGGGAACTCCAGGCACTATATTTCCTTTATGTGCTCGTCAATCTTAGAACATTTTTGAAGGAGGAGGATCTAGTTCCGGTCCTGGATTTCACATGGGCAGGAAATATAGCTGGTGGAGGGTAACTACTGAGGATGTGGGAGACTTGGCAGAAGAATGGAGGCTTCATTAACCTCAGACAAGGGCTCTATCACTCCCTGTTTCCGTCATTCATAGCCCTTACAACTGATGCATCACTGATATTTCACTGAAGATTTCTATATCAGACCAACACTGGGATGTGAACAACATAGTCCCTGCCTTAGTTAGTTAACCTTGTGCATCTTCCAGTGTTATTATGACAGAATTGATCCTTTTCTGAGAGAGATTTATCAAAGAATGCTACAAATCTAAATGGTTGACCTCTTCAATTTAGAGTATATATCATGAAAATTCCAAGTGGTAAGTGGTATATATAGTTCTAATCCATGTTTCACTACTAATAAAATAAGAGGAGGGTGATGCCCACAGTTACAGAGCTAATATACACATCTTTATTAAGTGACTACTGTATCCCAAAGAACTCTTCCAAGAACTAGGAAATAGGTTCTCATTGGAATCACATTCTTTTTTTGTTGGAGAAGGATAGATAATAAGGCAATAGCAAACAAGTATATAATATATGAGGGGCAAAAAGTTCTGTGAAGAAAATTAAGCTGGTTCTAGAGACAGAGAATGTTGAAAGATGCTAGTTCATTCAGGGTGGTTAGATATGCCATTTCTGATGAGGTGGCATTTGAACAGACTGCGTGATGTGAGGGAGGTAGTCTGGAAATAGTAGTCTAGGAAGAAGGACCAACAAGTGAAAAATCTCTGAGTCATGGTTGTGCTTATCTGTTCAGGGGTTTCAAATTAAATTTCCTAACCTAAGTCCTATATTCTCCCCATTATTTAATATAGTCAATATTAACATTGTGTATCTTAACACATCTATCCTCATCCTTTGAATCTATACACATAATTCCAGACATATAAGCTGATGTCCAAAGGTAAAAGACTGATATTTTCTGGGAAGGAAAAAGAGTGGAGGAAATCAACTCACATGTCTAGAAGTAGCCATATCTCAGTGGAGAAAGGAGACATTTGTTCCCTCCTCCTCTCTACAACTAGTTACATGCAGCTCATTATGAAAGAAAATTTTCTTTCTTTTATGAGCTCTTTTCATGAGTAGGTGGCTTACTATGGAGCCAGTGAAGGGGTTCAAAAGCCAAAGAGGGCCTTAGTTCACAGCCAAGCCTTGGCCACTGCCAAGATCTTCGCTCTGTCACTGACGTGTCATGGAAACATCATCTAAATAGCAGTGGAAATGTAGAAAGTCTCACAATGCTTTTGGGCCAGTTCCCAGTGCCTATAAACCACCAACTCATGAGAGCAACCTCTTGGTTTTGAGAACCTCTGCCCTCCTCTATTTTTTCACTCATCAACCTCAACCACCATGTAAGCCAAAATTCTGAGCCAGAAAGCTCGAGAAGGAAGAGCATGTGGGATGACTAAAATAGCAAAGATAGAGTTGCATTATGGATTCAGTTTCTCTTTCCAATTAACGGAAATATAGAAATATCCTTATGCCCACCAGTGAGACTTTCCTTAAATGTTATACCCTGCTTTAAACATTTAACAACAGGGTTAGAATCAATACTTGAAAATATTTGCTTGGAAAATCATGCTTACCAATAGTGATGAGCCCACATATGTCTATAAATGATTGCTTCAGACCTTGTACTTCCCTCACTTCTGTGTGGGAGATATAACCTCTGAAAAGTTTTTTTAAACCAGTATGGAGTGTTCTCTCTCTTTCTCTCTTTTTTTCCTCTTCTACATATACCTTTGTTTTTTATTTATTTATGTGGTGCTGAGGATCAAATCCAGTGCCCCATGCATACAAGGCAAGTTCTCTACCACTAAGCCACAACCTCAGCCCCCCAAATGATTTTCGAGTGCACAAAAACGTATTGTTACCTATAGGCATACCGTTGAACATCAGATCTCTATAACTTATTTATCTTGTGTAGCTGAAATTCCACTTCTCATTTCCCTCTACTACAGTTCCTGGCAGCCGCCATTCTTTCTTTGCTTCTCTGATGCTGTGGTCTGAACGTGTCTCCCAAATCTATGTTGTGAAAATTCACTCTCCAATACAACAGTGTTGGGAGATGGGTCTTTTGGGAAGTGTTAAGATCATGAGGGTTTTGCTCTCATGAATGGATTAATGCTGTTATAAAAAGGGTTTAGGGAAGGAGTTTGTCCCCATTTGCCTGTCTGCCTTCTGCCATGTGAAGATATGGTGTTATTCCACTCAGGAGGGTGCAGTGTTCAGGGTGTCATCATGGAAACAAACGATAGCCCTCACTAGATCCTGGTGCTTTCACCTTGGACTTCTCAACCTCTGGAATTGTGAGAAATAAATTTTGGTTCTTTATAAATTATCCGGTATATGGTAGCATTCTCTTACAGCAGCACAAGCAAGCTAAGACAGATTTTTATGTATCTCATATAAAAAAATTATATGAGATACATAAAAATCTGTGACTGACTTATTTCACTCACTTAGCATAAGGTCCTCCAGCTCCATCTATGTTGTCACAAACTGCAGAATTTCCTTCCTTTCAAAATTGCAGGTATATACCACAAATACCTTGTCTTGCTCTCCAGATAATTTCTTCCTTGGCTGGTAGAAACTTGTGAAATTTCTGGTTATATAGTCTTCAGTTTTGAAGAACTTATTTGTTAAACAAATAACCCTAAAAATGAACTACATTTTTTTTCTTTCCTCTTCCTGTTTTAAACTCTATTGCAGTCTTTCTGATACAGAAAAAAGTTGGTTAGGAAAGAAAATTGCTTGATTGCAAACCTCTTCCGTAGCCTGTTCTTATGCTTCACAACTTCAACCATTTATGCCAATAAAAGTCTCCAAGGCACGCAGCCAGGCTTCCACTTCTCCCTTCCCTGAAATTCCTCAATATATGTTTGTTTCATTCCACTGCCTGTTCCGAGGGCTAGCTTCACCACTTCCCTGGTTCATACTGTACTCTCATGACTGTACAGAGTCTCATTTTTTTTTCCTTTTACCTATAGCCTCACCCCTTCTGTTTCCCCTCTTCATTAGGCCACCATTCTTGTTCATTTGATATCATTTTGTTTGCATATGTTTATATAAGAGCTGTATTGTTTCCACACACATTTTAAATGCATGTAAATATTTCCACAAACCATTTCCTTTAACTCAGTGCCATGTTTCCCCCCCTAAATTAATAGAGGATTTTTAAGAGCAGTTTCAGGTTTACAGTAAAGTTGAGTGGAAAGCACCCTCCACCTTGCTTACAGATCCCCCTCTTATTAACAACTTGCATTAGTGGCATTAGTGTGGTACATTTTTATAATCAGTGAGCCAATATTAATACATTATTATTAAAATCCATAGTTTATATTAGGGTTTATTCTTTGAATCTTTGTACATTCTGTGGATTTTGACAAATGTATAATGACATGAATCCACCATTACAGGACAGTTTCATATATTACAGGACAGTTTCAAATATTTACAGGACAGTTTCATTGTCCTAAAATATTCTGTGCTCCACTCATTAATTTTGTCTCTAGCCCTCTAGCCCTGGTAATCAATAAATTTTTTATATTCTCCATAGTTTTGCCTTTTCCAGAATGTCATATTGTAGCCTGTTTCATATTGATTTCTTTCATTTAGCAATATGCATTTAAGTTTTTCCCAGTCTTTTAGTGGTTTGATAGGTTATTTCTTTTTAGCATGGAGCACTGTTCCATCAAATGGATGTACCACAGTTTGTCCATCCATTCACTTATTGGAGCATGTCAGTTGCTTCCCAGTTTGTCAATTATGAATAAAGCTTAAGGCTTTTTGTGGATCATATATTTTTAAGATCCATCCACGTTGTTATTTATACAGTCGATGTACCAATATAAGTGTTGTTATCCCATCCACCATCCACCATAGTGCTACCATATTTTATTATCCTCTCTTCCAGTGATGAGCATCCATGTTGCCACCCAGTCTCTGTCACTATGGGTCAGTTGTCAGGATCATCCCTGTGTCTGCACACAGCTTTGTGTAAGACTTTCTTTGTCGAATAACTCAGGAGCAGAATGTATTCATGGATGTGCACAGATTTAATTTGACTAGATAATATTAACTTTCTCACCAGAATGGAAAAAACAGTCTATTTTTTCCTTTAGCTATGCATGAAAATCCCAAGATCCTCACATCTCCACCAATACCTGCATTACCTATATCCCTAACTTCTATCATTCTTATGGATGTAAAATGATATCTCATTGCTCTTTTCATTTGCATTTCATTGATTTCTAATAAGCTTGAACTCATTAACTTGTTGAATACCCGCTTCTCTAAATTGCACATTTATATTCCTTTAAAGTCTTATCTTCTTTCAGACAAAGTATACTTGTGGACTAACCTTTTAGATGAGTCTATGATGCCTAGAAAATCTTACTCCCTCTAGCAAGGTGAAGTCTTCTAGGAATTCCTTTTTGTCCCACGACATACAGCAAATCTTTTCACACTTTTCCAATGTTCAGTTGTTCCATGCCAAGAATGAAGAGTAACTGTATTCTGACATTCCAGACTCAGGTTGTTCAAATCCAGTGGTGATAAAATCCACTGCTGATAAAAACCCATAGAAATGGTATATAGAGTTACATACTCTATAGCATCAATTTTAGTGAAAGAGTTAATCATGGTAACCAGAGAGTATGTACTTAATTCTCTATAATTAGAAATAACAAGCATAGCATGAGCTTCAAAATGAAGCAAAGTTGCCACTGAATTATGTATAGGTAGCCTTGCCTAATGCAAAACAGAAGTCTATTACACTGCACATGTAACGTGTAATATTTATGCCTTGTTCCCTTGTTCAAGGGGCTTGTTTGGAGAGTAAATACACTTCTAGTTTTACTTAGCTGCTCAGTCATTAATATGGCAAAAGAAATAAAAAGAATTATTGCCAGCTAGTTTGTACTCCTCACTGTTCTACTACAAGCTATATTAATTCAGTGATATTATATGTAAGTCATTCATCGATACTGTGATATTCTGTTATGTGTACCTTTTATATCAAGCTTCCCCTGCCTCTCCAGTTTTTTCTCTTTTTCAGTGGAATGCTAGTATTCTAAACACAGTGCATTCCTTTCCCATTAACAATTAATATCTACTCATTTCCTTTTTTTTTTTTTTTTGGTACTGGGGATTGAACTCAGGGGCACTTGACCGACCACTGAGCTACATCCCCAACTCTATTTTGTATTTTTTATTTAGAGACAGGTTCTCACTGAATTGCTTAGCACCTCACAGTTGCTGAGGCTGGCTTTGAACTTCCCTAGCTGCGGGGATTACAGGCATGTGCCATCATTCCTGGCTTCATTTCCTTTTTTATGTAGTATATTTCTGAGGAGTTTCTGGCATGAACTAGTGAAAGTCTATTTTCTATTTTAAAAGTGAAGGAAGGATGTTTTTCATTTTTATTTTATTTTACTTTTTCTCTTGTGTTTTAAATTTTTTCTCTAACTTTATCAAGGAATAATTAACACATAAAATTTTATATATTTAAGGTACACAACATGGTGATTGACACACGTTGTGAAATGATCATGCAAGTTAGTTAACACATCTGTTACCTCACATAGCTACCATTTTGTTTTCTTGTGGTGAGAATGCTTAAAATGTTTTCTCTTAGCAAATTTCAAGTATATAATACAATATTATTAACAATAGTCACCCTGCTGTATGTTAGATTTGTAGAACTTATTCACCCTGTCCAATTTGAACTTTATATTCTTGACCAACGTCTCCCCATTTCCCCCATTCTCCAGTCCCTGAAAACTACCATTCCATTCTTTTTTTTTTTAATTTAAAAGAAAGAGATTTATTTTAGCCTATGGTCTAGAGTCTGGGAAGTCAAAAATTAGGCAGCAGATTTGGTGAGGGACTCATTCTACTTATGGTGAAAAGTAGAAAGGCAAATGGGCTCCTGGTAAAGAAGGAGTAGACTTGCTTTATGATGACCTGCTCTCATGGTAACTAATTCAGTCCTGAGACAATGAGATCCCACGCTGTGAGAAAGGCATTAGTCCATTCATGAGGCCTCAGTCCCATGATCCAAAGTATCCATCCTGACACTGCTGTATTGGGGAACAAACTTCAAGGCAAGTTTTAGTGGGGACAAACCCTATTCAAACTACAGCAGTGCCCATCAACAGCTGATGCCATTCCATTTTTCACTTCTATAAGTTCAATTATTTTAGATTCAACATCTACTTGTGATCATATATCACCTTTATTTTTGTGTTGGAGTCATTTCACTTAGCATAATGTACTCCAGGTTTATCCATCTTATTGCAAATAGCAGGATTTCCTTCTTCTTTAGAGCTGAATAATATTTGAGCAAGTGGGTGTGTGTGTTTTTATTTTCTTTATTTTCATTCATCAGTGGACATTTGTTTCCATATTCTGACTATTGTGAATGATGTTGCAATGAACATGGGGTTGCACATATCTCTTCCAGATTCTGATTTTATATCTTGCTTAGAAGTAGGATTTCTGGGTTATATAATAGTTCTGGTTTTGAGGAACCTCTATATGGTTTTCCATCATGATTATGGTAATTTACATTCCCACCAATAGTGTACAATGGTTCATTTCTCCATACCCTCATTAGCAGCTGTGATCTCTTTTTTTATAACAGCCATCTTAACAGGTGTGAGGCGAGGCGATATCTCTGTGGTTTTAATTTGCATTTCCCTGATGATTCTTGATGTTAAGCATCTTTTTCATATACCTGTTGGCCTTTATCCTTTTTAAGAAAATATCTGTTCAAGACTTTTACCCATTTTTTGATAGGGTTACAGTTGTTTCTGTGCTATTGAGTTATTTGTGTTCCTCATGTATTTGGATATTAACCCCCTATCAGCTCTATGGTTTGCAAAGATTTTCTCCCAGTCTGCAGGTTACTCTAATTACTAATTTTATTGTTTCTTTTGCTGTGCAGAGTCTTTTGGCTTGATGCAATGCCATTTGTTTTGTCTATTTCCCCCTATGTTGCTTGTGCTTTGGGGATCATATGCAAGGAATCATTGCCAAGGTCAAAGTCAAGAAGGTTTTTACCTATGTTTCTTCCAGGATTTTTGCAATTTCAGGTCTTACCATTTAAATCTGCAGTCCATTCCAAGGTCGTGTTTTTGTGTGCTGTAAGAGAAGGGACAACTTTTATTTTTTGCCCTTATCTATTGTGTATTCTCAGTATCTTTGTCAAAGACAAAAGTAATGGGAATTTTTTTTTTTTTTAGATAGTGGGAATTCTGGGTGATTACTTAAGGACAGAGATGTGACATAGTGGCATATAGGAATGTTTTTGCATAAAATAATATTTGAGTTGCTTTTTCTATACCTAGACATAAAGGTTTGCTCTGTGTAATTGAGATCTCTATTTTAATGTCTTCCTTAGGGCCCAGACTATTTTCTTACTCTATTATTATTATTATTATTATTATTATATTTTTATTTTTCTGGTACCAGGGATTGAACCCAGGGATGCTCAACCTCTGAGTCACATCCTTAGCCCTCCTTTTTAAATTTTTATTTTGATACAGGGTATTGCTAAATTGATTAAAGCCTCACTTAGTTGATGAGGCTGACTTTGTACTTGCTATCCTCCTGCCTCAGCTTTCTAAGCTGCTGTGATTATAGAGGTGTGTCATCACATTGGCCCATACTGTTTCCTTAAGATGCTGTTTACATCTTCCAGAAGTTCATTTCTTGTCAAAAATTTGAACAAGGTATGCAGTCTGCCAGCCTAGTATTTAAAATGTATGCTGGGAGACTAAATGAGTGACTGTGTTAAAGACTTAAGATTTCCTCTCCCCAGGGAGATCTGAGTTTTAGTAGAAGAATCTCAGAAAAATATGGGACAAACAAAAATAAACCTCAAAAACCCAAACCTGCTAGCCTTTTAAAGCATTCTGGCATGACTAGACACAAAGGAGCTGTCTGGAATAAGTGGAATTAGCCAGCCACCATTCAAATAACACCTCAAAGGCAACCATCACAGTTATCAATTGCGATTTTATATTATTCCATTCACAAAGATTGTCAAGTGTAAAACCATGCCTGAGCTTGGCCTTATATGATTAGGTAAATAATCATTCTCACAGTTTAAGAAGGAAAATAGACAAAATTGACTATATAATATGATACAGTAATGGCAAATTTTGTTCACGAAGTGTGTTCAGTGTTATTGGAAGCTAAAGGTAGGAAATAACAGTTTCTGGAAAAATCCGGAAGACTTCCTGGAGGAGTATTTGGGCTATGTCATAGACATGAGAGGGAATTCAGCAAGTGGACTAAATGGTAAGAAGACAGGAGAATAACAGTACGAGGGACCAATCTCAGTATTACATGATTAACAGACTGAAATGACCTGCTATGCTGGATCCCCCATGGCCACATGTTTTAAGACATCTTGCTAAAATAGTTACAGATACAACAAGGGCATATCATTCTAACTTGCTTCCTTCCCCTCTGGATGTTTTCATGGGTGGAGTCTTTCCTCTTTTTATTTTCCTCCCCTCTTAAGTTGCCTTAGTACACGTCTGTGTTGTGACAATCAAGGTTGATTGTCTTGGATTAGTTATACTGTTGAGCTTAATTTTCATTTTGAGCTGTTAACCATTCAAAATGTGCTTGATTCTGTGATGAGTTTTGCTGAGGAGATTTTCTGTTTGGGAACGTGGGTAGCTTTTCAACCCTGCTTTTCTGGCAGCATTATGCAGATTTAATAAGAACTCCCGGTTACAGGAAATTTGGGGAGACAAAGAGATGTTAAACCAATATTATGTTAGTGTTTATTACCTTTGGAGAATATTCTGGGCAAGGAAATGGCTTGTACCTGAGAGATCAGAGTTAACAAAGAAATGACCAAGTATGTTTAATTATAAAGCCTGACCTTCTCCTTATACAGCCCCCCCGCCCCCACCTAATCTTTTTTATGGAAAGAAGGCAGCTATAGGGAAAGGCCATTCTCTGACTTCCATGTCTTACCTGAAATGACTACACCACCTCATTCTTATGGACAAGTGAATACTGCATGCTAAATACTCATTGACATTTTCATAGCAAGGGTGGTGCTTTCAATTATTGGGCTCTAAAACAGGGATTTGGTTAGGGGCACAGTGGATTTCTATATATTTATTGGAAGTACAGTGATGTGCATCTGAAAAGAATCATGAGAAAATAAAGACAGCAGGCGAGGCATTTAAGCTTGGTAGCAGGGAAAATGGACAGCTAGCCTTGGGTAGACAACTTGGGTTTGGAGAGTGAACCTCCCAAGACTTCAGTTTTCTTATCTACAAAATGAAAGTGAACTAGACCCTTCCCATTTGGGGGAGCCTCTAATGACAGTTTGATGCGGATAGTGTTGTATAATCTGTCTTTTGTTTTGTTCTGAGTGTTTTCATCTGTGATGCTGTTATGCCAATACACCTCCTCCCTTCTTTTTGTTAACAAAATGCTCATGTTTAGTTTTTGGATAGGGGCAGCAATGCACCTATATTAAGTAAATCACTCTCCCAACATCCATTGCAAGCAGAGCTGACCACATGACATTCTTCTGGATTAGGCGCCAAAGAAGTCTAGTGGTAACTCTGGGAAGACTTCTGCTTTTCCCAACAAACACTGATTGGTGCCTCCAAACTTCTTCTTCCTACCTTAAAATGAGAACATGAACTGCTACAGCCAACCAGTGACTAAAAGGTAGAATCATGTTATAACAGCTATCACTGAGCACCCACAGATCTCCAAAATTATTATGTGACGTAATCTTTGCCACCTGCAAAAAAAAATAAAAAACAAAAAACAAAAAACTGTCCCTTCTTTCAGAGTCTAAAAGGCCAATATATACAATCCCAACAATATGAAATTAACCTGCTTAGAATGAAAATTTTTATTTAAAATAGTAATTGCTTAGATGTTAATCCTGATTGCTCTACAATCTATAAAGGTGCAGTTCTTTTAAATGTAAGTAAATGTAAATTTCAGGATATTTCAAGGCATCTACATCGTACTTCTATTGAATGTATGACCAAGAACAACTTAAGAGTACAGGATGGCAAGGGAACGTGTAGGCGAAAACTTTAGACTGAAAGGTTCTGTTGAAAGAGTTTCAGTTCTTCTTTCTATCATTAGTTCTTGGAGTTCTTATTTTTTCCGGAAGTCGATAATGCACCAAATCAAAACAGGATGCTAGATATTCAGTTACTCCCCCCAAATGTTTAAGTCATAGGAACATATAGACAATGATAGAATCATAGGCAGTTAGTTTTCTATATGAGGTAAGACCTCTTCATTTGTCTTTTGATTAATTAATAAATATGTTTATGTTGTGCAACATGCTGTTCTGAAATATGTATACATTACAGAATGGCTAAATTGAGCCATATGCATTACCTTACATATTGAGAATATTTAAAATTTAACTTTCAAGAACACAATTCGCTGTTGTTTATTATAGTTGCCGGGTTGTGCTATAGATTTCTTAAATTTATTCCTTCTATACAATAGAAATTTTGTGTCCTTAGACCAACATGTCCCTACCCGCCATTCTCCCAGCCCAGGCTAACTACGATTCTATGCTCTACTTCCATGAGTTCTTTAAAGGCTTTCTAAAAATTGAAAGAATGTCCTGCATGTGAAAATCTACACTACCTTTACATGAGGCTAGCTTGACATCTTACAATGAGTCAATAAAGGTTTGTTTATAAGAAGTTTTTTACTTACTGATAAAGAAAAAACTGAGAACATAATACTATAGATAAACCTCAATCATTTACATACTATTTTTTTTTTTTGCTGTAAGAATAAACACACACACACATGCTGTCAGGTTGTATGTCTACACACACATTATACATTCACTTCTTAATCTGTTCAGCTTATTTTTATCATAATGACACTGACGTGTAAGGTGGCACCAGAGAAGAACAGATCACCACTTCTTTGCCCTAAATAAAAAATGGGAGTAATGAATATACAAAGTGTACAAAGATTTCGCCTGCATAGGAATTTCTGGGATGTTGCCTTATGGTGCATCATAGCCCCTGCTAGGTTGGCAGAGAGCCACACCGTGGGTGGACAGTAGCACATGTGGGAAAGCATTGTCCTTCTGCTTGGAAGCATTCCCCATCTTAAATGTTCATCCCAGCTCTCCCAAGCACATGATCGCTCACGTGGAAACCCTTGATGAATGGACTGTCAATACTCAATGTGTTTACAGAGAGATCCCCAACTGGGATCTCCTGCTGGAGGGAAATACTCAGTATAATCCAGCACATAAACCATTTCAATTAAAGCGGAAAGGAGTTACTACTTCATAGAGTGCAATAAGAAGCTAGAAAATGTGTCTAGAATGTAAAATTGGAAGACGGAAGACGAAAGTACTGGTAATATAAGACAGTAGCTCTCTAGGTATGCAATGACTAGTGTTCCCTTTTGTGTTAGCCAGCTTTTTATCCCTGTGACAAAATACCTGACAAGGAAAACTTAGAGGAGGAAATGTTTATTAGGGTGAAGTTTCAGAGGTTTAGTCCATGGTTGACCAACTCCATTGCTCTGGGCTTGAGGTGGGGCAGAATATCATGGCAGAGGAAAGTTGCTAAACTCATGACAGATGGAAAACAAAAAGAGAGTGAGACCTAGGAGCCAGGGACAAAATATATAAACCCCAAGACATTTCCTCAGTGACTCACTTCCTCCAGTCATGCCTCACCTGCCTATAATTACCACCCAGTATACAATTCAAATTATTTATCCATCAAATGGATTAATTCACGCATGACATTATAGTTCTCATAATCTAATTATTCACCCCTTGCATTAATACCTGAGCTTTTTTCCAGGACACCCCCATCCATACCATAATACCTGTTTTACCTTCAACATTTTATTTCAAATCTAGGTGAAATTGGATTAAAATAACGGGCTGCTTTATAAGAATGACTTGACTCAAGATGGCAGTGTATAGATCAGACCAGCGAGGTGGTGGAAAGAGAAGGGCTTACCCCTTTTGCCTTGGTGCAGTGGTAGTTCTTTTGAAAGAATGCTATAGGCCTTTCAAAAAGTTATGTGGGCTTTCTTGATGGGCACAGTTTAAAATCTACATGTGAATTTGGAAACGAAACCATCCAAGTAGAGAATAGGGAGATGCAGCCCCAGTTCTCTCCTGCCCTAGGTTGCAATTATCCCTCTGGGAGTTTCTAAAACCATGTCCTTCTTCCGGTGCTTGCCAGGTTCGGTGACTATGAACATGTGGAGGTCTGTGGCTCCTCCTTTAGCTCCTATTCTAGTGTGAACCCAACCCCTTTTTTGTTCTCCCTCAACACGGTTGACATTTTCAAAGGAAGATGAAATAATGAAGAAACCATATTTTTGTCTAAGGAAGACAAAAATGATGGCATAATTGAAGAATATATTTTAAAAACATGAAAACAGAAAAAAACTCATGAAGTATAAAGATTTATTTCTCCCTTTTTGATCTCAAAATTACTGGTTTATGACACCTCCAAGTGCACTGGCTTTGATTCTTGATCTCTTTATTTAGTCTATTGATTTTTATTTGTCATTATTGAAATCATTTCCTGAACTGTTTGCCCCTATTCCTGTGAGGACCAAAAGATCTTATTTCAGTGTTTTTGCCTTCTTTGGGCATGTTCATTAAACTCCTTGTCATCACTCTGTCATTGCTAATGTTGGATTGTCTCCTTGGAAATCTGGGTGCTGTAATATCTACCTCTTGGAAAATAAATGACAGGATGCTGACATAGCAGGTACTTGCCATCTTACTGAATTTTGATCCACTTATCTCAATCATAAAATATGTTTATTCAATAAGCTTATTTTAAAAATAATTTAAAATTGATTCAGTTTCTTTCTGTGAATTTTTTGAAAGCAGTGAAGTCCAATCATAGCTCCTACTATAACATTTCTATTCTTTGGTCTCCTTTTATCTTCCTTCAAACCACTCTTATGCTCCCTACTAATTTTTTTTTGTACACGTCTTTAAAACAAAAGTCTCACCTTCTTCCATTCACTCCACCCACAAGGGATTTTCTCCTGATCCACCATTTATTACCCACCTTCCTTCTTGCACTCTGCATCAGGAAGGCCCAAATAGCTACCTTAACTACAGTGGCAATGGAGTCAAATCTCCATGGTACTGGGGAGCGGGGAAGGAGAGAGAGGGAGAGGAAGTAACGAGGAGGTGAAGCCAGGGTCCTGTTTGGTTGGCAGGAAAGGGGGAAAGTTTGGGAATTCTCATGTTAATAATTTTAGTTCTTCTACACTTAAAGTCAGCTATACGCACTCAGGCTGGTAAGGCCAAGTGTCTCATCTTCTGTGAAGGATAAATCAGCCAGCCCCCTTTCCCTGCTAGTCCCTCCCTACTCACCACTACTTGCCTTACCTCTCTTCCTTCCCCAGAGTCTACGGCCCAGTACTTTATCTTACCCTGGAATGATCTATTTTTAATTCTTTGAGTTATTAGTATAGTGAAGCTATGGCTTTCCCATTTGGAGTCCTATCAAGCAAAAGCTTGGAAATATCAATAGCAACCTTAATTCTTTCATCAGACCACTTTTTCTCTGTTACAAAAGAGAAAATAAATCTTACCAACATTTTTTTTTCCTTTGGTTTTTCAGGTGCTTTTCCTCCTAGGTATATTTAACATTGGCCTTAGATATGTGAATTTTATTTTAATATGGCTTTTTAAAAAGGAATATAGAGCTCAAAGTAGAAAAAGCACATTTGAAATAGTTGTGGGAATTGAGAAGATAAGATGTTGGGAATGTTGGAACTAAATTCTTTTGAAAAATTTTCTATGCACTTTCTGGATCAGCAGTCCCCTTGCCTGCCCCCCACCCCCCCACACCCACCCCTGCAACAAGAAACTCTATGGTTTGCAGGAACACACTGGTTTAATAAAATTGGCCTTCTTCCTTCTACTAAAAGTTTACCTGCGAGAGCCCCGAACATAATAAAATCAGATTATGAAGGCAATCATATTTACTTGTAATAAATCAAATCTTGCAGACATCAGTTAAGTCTCTCTACTGCACTGGGACAATATCATGCGTGCATACATCAATACCTGAGGTGTCAGAAATATATTTCATAAGTTCAGAAAAATTGCACATACACTTGCAGCACCATTATGAGCAGTGAATTTGTAATGTGAACATTATGATGTATAAAGTGGCTTTGTTCCTACATTTAATAAGCACCGCATGTCAAGCCCACAAACATAATGGAATTTGCTGGTGATTTCTTACCATTAAATGTAGGTTATTGTTTTCAGGGGGAGGAAAAAAAAAGAACTTTTCCACATTTTGCTAACATTATCCATTTCTAAGCACCAAACCTCCTTCAATATAGCAGCAGCCACTTTAAATTAGTATATAAATAAATAAATAAATAAAACCAGGCCTACCACTGTGACATTAAATTAGGTTGGACTAAAATAACCATTGGCCCCACTCTTTGTCAGGAATTATCTGCTATGGAAAGCTGTGACTTTCCTTTTCAAAGATATCTTTTAAAATCACAGTGGTCCAAAATTCACTGTCTTTCTTAGAAAGGTCCCCAAACAATATGGCATTTTCAAGATTGTTTCATTAAACTTTTACAGCTCTCTTCTTCAACCCAGTACTTCAAATTGTTATATATAAGAGGTACAGAATGGAATTCGAGTTTAAGGAGTTAGTTAATTCTGCAGTAGTAAGTGAGGGAATTGGAACTTGTGTATATTTAAGTGTCTTTTAATAATTCTGTGGGTTTATTTTTAGAATGCATATATGTTTGTCTATCTGTTGAGAATTTCTAAGAGACTGGTTGGTGAGAGATAAAAATCAATGCTGGATAGTTTTTACTTCACTTTTTTCGAGGAGTATTTTTCTCTGCAATCTATTTGCAAGTTTCCACTGTATATTAGCTCTTGATCTCTTAGCAAAGGCAGAAGGGTTAGAGATGTGGAGACTAGCAAGGGTAGCAGTAAAATTGATAAATCTGTGTGGGAACAATGCCTGATGCAGGAGAAAAGTGCATTTCACACGAACAGAATGATGCCGGAACATGGGTTCTACCACGCACCAGTACCATCTATTAGGCAAATTCAGTGCTTTTTATTTGTCTCAAGTATTGGCATCTGGAAAGATTTCAGAGATTCCCCATGAGCTTTTTCAGTTTTTCCATTCCTTCCACCTCTTCCCATCTGGACTATTCTTTTCATTCCACTTTATTTTTATTGGTGTGTATACTAGATGCCTTGATTATTTATAGAATTAGGTAAATGGAAATGTTTGATGAAGTCTTGAGTTGCAGGAGGTTTACAGGATGGGGAGAAAGAGTACAGAACACGAAGAGTCATTGAAAACACAGGATCCTAGCACGTGCTCAAGTCAGAGCTTCTTCCTAACAGATGTGATTCACAAAAGGAGACAGGATGTGACCTGAGTGGAGGGCTGAGTTTGATTCTGAATAAGGGTGGGTAGTGTCCTTGTTCATAACACAGAGGGAGGAAAGGCCTGGAAACATGCTTTTCACTTTCTCAGAAGAAGGGAGAAAATTCAGCACTGCTTAATTCTGCTCTTTAAATTCGTCCAAAGAAATTTCAAACAATTCTCCAAAAGCAGTCCTGAATTTTTATTTGTCACAGAGTATTTTTAAGTGGAACATTTCCCCCCGATGTCTTAGAAATAAACATTCCCATTCACAATTGCTCACTCTCAAGGATGCTATTTCAGAAACTACCCATTTGAAACTGCAAAGCAGGTTGGTATTTAGAGTCCTATGTATTGTTCCCAATACTTAGGATACACATAGAGTAGAAACGCAGCATTCCATCTTCCAATTTCCACGCCCCCAAAGGTGAAGGGAAAAGAAAAGGTAGATAAAGAGAAGCAGAGAGAAAGGAGGGAGGAAGAGATCAGACAACCAACATTACTTCCATACTTGCTATGTATCAAACTTCAGGTCACCTTCCTCTTCTGTCTTTCTACCTTTCAGTGACCCTTTGAGGTCATTATTAAGATTATCCCTAGCTGGGCATGGTGGTTCATGCCTGTAATCCCAGCAGCTCAGGGGCTGAGGTGAGAGAATTTGCAGATTTGAAACCAGCCTCAGCAACTTAGCAAAGCCCTGAGAAACTTAGCAAGACCCTGTCTATAAATAAATACATGAATGGAAAGGAACTGGGGATGTGGCTTAGTGGTAAGGACTCAGTGGTAAACCTAGGGTCATTCCCTGCTACCAAAAATAAACAATTAAATGTCCCTATAGTTAGGGATTGAGAATGAGAGAGAGAGAGAGAGAGAGAGAGAAAGGGGGAGAGAGAGAGAGAGAGAGAAGAAGAAGAAGAAGAGGAGGAGGAGGAGGAGGAGGAGGAGGAGAGGAGGGGAGAGGAGGGCAGAGGAGGGGAGGGGAGGGGAGGGGAGGAGGGGAGAGGAAGGGTTTGAAACCCACGTTGCTGCAGGGCAGGGTTGTGTTTTAAACTTGGTTTCATCTGTTCCATTCATGCCTATATGATTATACTATTTCCTGTCCTTCATATATCTAAACAATGCAGCATGATATTTCTTCCCTTAAGCCAATGCCTATTCTGAATCCTAGTCGCTGATTTATTTGCACTTACCTGAATTGGAGGTCAATCACTAGAATATCTATTCATTTACTTTTACTGCATTTACTTCTTTGCTAGTAAGACTATCAAAAAGGGAAAATGAATGCTTTCTTTTTGTTATTATTATTATTATTTTTGCTTGGAATCAAATTTGTAAATTTGGAAATTTACCTAATTCAACTGTTTACAACCTTAAGATCTTAAGGCTTAATGACCTACATATCCTTTCCTTATGGCTAAATTGTTGATGACATAAAAGCAAATTTTATTGGTGGATTTAATTTTTGATTATCTAAGTGAATGAATAATGGTCAGAATATCTATGCTCCTTACAATTTCATATTTTGAAGTCCTTCCCCTCACAGTGTTGGAATTAGGAGATGATTATGTCATAAAGTCAGAACCTTCATGAATTAGGGTTAGTGTCCTTATAAAAGAGGTTTCAGAGAGACCCTCTACATCTTCTCCCATGTGAAGTTAGAACAAGAAGACAGCTGTCTATGAGCAAGTGAATCAATGCCAAACACCAAATTCTCTAGTGCCTTGATCTTGGATTCCTCAAACTACAGAACCGTGAGAAATAAATCTCTCTTTATGAACTGCCTAGTCTATGGCATTTTGTTACAAAAGCCTAGAGAGACTAAGACAGGAGCCATGGCATGCATGCTTGGGAATGACTTGGTTATCTTAATTATCTTCATTAATATTATCAAATATTGAAAAATGTGCATGGTATGGTGGCTTGGGGAATGTGGTGACTTGAATATACTGAACTATTCTCAGAATTCACCTTCCATGTATGTTTCTGGCTAAGATGGGGGGCACCAGGGAGATTTTGTATGGGATTTAGTGAGCAAAAAAGCAAAAAAGCACAGCCATGCTCTGGCTCATATGTTATTGTTTATATGCTGCCTTACTTCACTGGTGTGGGACAGCAGACTGGCTGGCAACTGCTCTCTTTTCCCTGGGTCTTTCTTCAGCTGCTCTGACTCCTGCACCGGGAGTGCTTAGCTCTCCTGGTAGGATGTACGACCCCTCCCAGAGGATTTCCACAACATCAAAGTCCAAGTCAATAAGAACTAACAATGGTTTAAAAAGTTTAGATCTATGGGTTTCAGCTCAAACTCGAAGGTTCCAGCTTGTTCTTGCTCTCCCCAGTGTTACAGGTTGAATTGTGTCTCCCAAGAAAGTTATGTTGAAGCTTAACCCCCCTGATACTTCAGAATGTGACCCTGGTTGGAAACAAGATCTTTACAATCAAGTTACATGAGGTCACATGACCTCATCTAGATGCACCTAATCCTACATGACTGGTGTTCCTATGAAAAGAGAAGAACATTTGAAGACAAAGACATGCACAGAGAGAAGATGATAGTAAGTGAGAAAATGCCATGTAGAGGGAGAGAACTGAAGTCATTTATCTGATCCGTATATTTCCAGAAATTTTTGTCAAAACAACAGACGCTGGGTGAGACACATGGAGCAGATTCTTTCTCATAGTCAGTTCTGCTAGATGAACCTTGATTTTGGACTTCCAGCCTCCAGAATTGTAAGACAACACATTTATGTTATTCTAAGCCCTGGTTTGTGATACTTTGTTACGGCAATCCCTGTGGACTGCTAGTATCAGACATACTGGCAACACCTTATAAAGATTACTACATCAGATTGCATAGTTATGTAAGATTAAGTCCTTGAAACAATTTCCTAGAGGTTCTGCATCTCTGATTGAGCACTAAATGATAGGTGGAAAAGAAATTGGTTTAAAGAGAATCAGAAGGCTCCGAGCAGGGTTGCACAGTAGGTAGTGTAAGGGTAACAAGAAGAGGAACACTACTATGGTGTTAACAAACAGAATAAGCCTGAATCTTCATCAGGGCAAAAACACTGATGGTTTATTAAAAATATATAAAAAGTTATTTTTCCTCTAAACATCTTGGCTACACCTTAAGCTTGTTATTGGATTGACATTGCTTGTGTAAACTAAGCTCATTAGTGGTAACTGCCTGTATTTTCACCTTTTAAAAGCAATAATTTTTATTTTTACCAATTCATCAAACAAGCTCTAAACAATATGTGCTCTTCTGAAGAAGGTGAATTCAAATCCAGGGAATACTGTTCCCACATATTGCTGTATGTTACCTAATTAGTATTTATTAATATTGTTAACTTTCTTTAAGAAAAAATCAATACTTGGCAGATATTACTTTATTAAAACCCTACCAGTGTGCTTCTAAGTTAAGAGATAGTACAACTAATTATCAATGCTTTCCACTGACACTGGGCCCAGCAGCCAGTCAGCAGGAAATCAAGGAGGAGCATGGTGAGGGTTGTTCACATCTTCCTAGCTAAGGTATTATTTCCTCAAGGAAAACAACAAATTTCCATTGAAGCTTTAATATCCTGGAATTTTCTTTAAAAATGGTTACAATAATTGTTTTTCCTTAAAATTCAAAATTGTTTTGTATCTGGGCCGAGGAAAACTCCCTCATTGCTAAGCCATGCCACCTGACCATGAAATGTAAAGTTGTGCTGCAATTGTGTACATTGAATCGTGATGCATTCTACTGTCATATATACCTAATTAAAATGAAAAGGAAGAAATATGCTCAAGTTAGTTTCTCTATGACCACAATATTTTTATATCTCAAAATTTGTCTTTGAATTGTCAGCATATTTTTATACAGTAAGGTACCATATTGCAAATTGTGTCATTCTCTCATTTAAAGATGTATTTTAAAGATCAAATATTCATAAAGCTATTAGAGATTCAACCATTTATAAGTACATGTGTTAAGCAGACTTGGCAAAATGAGGATTTAGTAGTCATTCGTGAAACAGAGCCGTATTGTCTCCAGTCAGGACATTGGTTTAGCTACAAACTCTTACAAGTTGCTATCCATCCTGAAGTGGATTTGTAAGTTAATATCTTTCCTATGGTTGAACACAGGAACAAATCTAATCAGCACAAGCTCACAGCATCTAACGGAGTTAAACTTGGTTTTGGTGTTGCTTCTTCACTTGACACCATATAACTTACTTATATTAATATGGAGAACTTTGATGTAGAATATTCATCATTTTGTCAAATTCCATTTCCCCTCTTTATCCTGTTCTACATGCTGCAACCAATATAATTACCTAGTACATCCATTTGAACACATGACAACTCTCCTATAAAGGGCCCTTACCTAGGGATTTTTTTTTTCTTTTTAATAGCCTCCTTGATTTCAGTTGTCTTTTGAAAATATTAAGGTTTAAAAAAACAAGAGCTATTTTCTACCAGAGATCTTTGACAGAGTAACAATTAGTTATTGGATTATTTTAACTCCGTTATGCAAATTAACTTATTTGCTTGGATAGTCAAAATAGTGAGCTTAAAGTTAGCTGCAGGGGGTGACATAATTATGGATGTGAAGAATAAAATATTTCCGGTTAAGGGAATCACAGGCACTTTTGCAGAGAGAGAGAATAAGCAGGAATGGAAGAACGGCTCTCTCTCAATCAGAAAGCCATTGGAGCAAAGTTAGTTATCTAGAAATGAAGAAGGAGGGAGGAGAAGGGAAGAAAGAAAGAGTAGAAGCAGTGAGTGGTTTCATATGCCAGTGAACTAACAGGTATTAAAGAGACAATGCTTTACTTCTGAGAATCATCAACTACAGTGTTTGCAACCAAGTGATTAATTACTTCATTCCACACAGCAGCTCCCAGAGTAGATGGAAAAGGCAGAATTGGCAACAGAGCATAAAGTGGAATGAGATCTATTATTACATTAAGAGTTAAAACCAGAATTAGATGTTGAACAGGGTTTAATGGAGTTAAATTCTGGGTGCTCGTATAAGTGCGCGCGCGTGTTTTTTTGAATTATGCACTTAATTTTGTATTTTCTTAAGAAATCAAGTTAACAGTTAAATAAAGTAGTAATTAGCATAGCATTTAATAAAATACAAATGCTTTAACAGAAAGACAGCATTGCTGGGATTATTCATGTGAGAAAGGAAATTTATTACCATTTGGACTCCCTGGCTTCTCGTTTTAATTCTGCCATTGAACTAATCTATTTTTCTTTCTTCTTTCTTTCTTTCTTTCCTACTTTCTTTCTTCTCTCTCTCTTTTTCTTGTTTTCGTTTACCTTTTACTTTAAATAAGTGATTACTTATTTCTATATCTTTAAGGTAAAAAATCTGGGGTGGTCAGTATTTTTCCAGTTGGTTTTCAGCCATCAGCTTGTTCAAGCTGAAGTCCTACCTGGAAACCCAAGGTGTAAAGCGAGAGCTGCTCTGCTGGAAGCTGAGATGGGGCCCAGAGCCTTGGAAGTCTCTGATCTCCACTTTTCTCTGCCTGACCACACCCAAATCTAAAACAGCAGGGGCAGCCTATTCTAAAAGAGTGAACACTAGCAAAATTTACCACCCTCCAGAGCATGGTTTTTGGTGTGTTTCCTTCTCCCAAATAATTCTGAAATTCCTGAATTAAGGAATTTCTGCTTTGGGGACCAGCCATGGGTAATCATTCTTATTTCCCTTTCTTTTAGTTCCTCGCTTCAATCATGTTTTAATTTCCTTTTCTCTCATTCCTGGCTTTCTCCAATGACTACTAAAACTAAACCCTGTGCCATGTTAGCACCTGGGCTCCCTTTGCTAATCTATTCTCTCTGGGAATTCTGTAATTTGGATTCTTGTCCCACATTTTGGACGAAACTTTTCCTCATCCATTTACATTGGCCCGTCACTCTTCAACGTCCTAAAATGTTCAAGCCACCCTCTGTTCCAAGTATATGTGATATTTTATAATTTCGAATGCTTCAAATTTAATTGTGCTGAAGTTTTGTTTATGAAATCAAATAATTAACAGCAAATTCATTCAGTTATAATAGTTTTGCTTATACTATCAACTACAACAATGTAGTTTCTCTTGAGGTTTCGTTATTTCATCACTGCTACTTGGGGATTAAATAAGAATTATGATTAAATCTGCAAGTATATTTGAATTGCAGATTTATGCTTTTAATTAATTTTTTAAATCAGAGAATATATGCACATGGTTTTAAATGTCTTGCAGTTTATAACAAAAACTAACATATCTTAGTCTATTTCTCCCTCTTCCTGATTTATGCCTGTGGCAAGTGACCATCATTCTCTTAGCATCTTCTGGTATTTTCCTTTTTCTAAGTATTCTGTATTCCTAAATTATATTTTACATTTTTCATTTTATTGTAGGTATATTCTATTGATCATTGACCATACTCATTACCTCTAGAAAGCACAGTTTCATTCCTTCCAAATTTATAATGTAGCTACACCACAATTTATATAAATTAACAATGCTTACACGGTTATGACCCTGTAAATGTTATTTATAGTTGGACATTGTAAAGCATAATGGTTATATTTTTAGATTGCACTACTTTTTGTTTTTCTTGGAGTTAGTAATTGCCTTACATTTTCATTTTCTCAGTTTTCTAAGTACTTATTATTCACAAACTCTTTAGAAGAGTAATTCTTCACTTAAAATATTTTTAAAATTCAAAAAAAGCTTTATAGCTTTTTTTTCACATGAGGGATATTCATATTCTTGTTCCAATTTTGTCTACTTGCTTATTTAAACTGGTGTATAAAATTCTAAGATTTTACTTTATTATCTTCTGTTGTATCTTCTATTCCCTCGATCCCAAGTATTCTTCTATTTTAATTTATTACCTTATTTAGGTGTAGCACATTCTCTAGTGGATTTCTGATAAATGGTGCATAAGAACTAAATATTGAATGATTTTGCCTTTTTCTTCCATTCTTACGTTTGGTTGATAATTTGACTATATGTGGATTTAGGCTGCAAACCAATATCTCTCAGAATTTCAGAGGCATTTAATCATTATCTTCTAGCTTTCAACTTTGCTTTTGAGGAACCCAGTGCCATATTGATTTCTACTCATTTATGACATGTTTTATATTTTTTTATTTTGAACATATTTGACAATTTTTCTTTGGCCATGGTATTCTGAAATTTTCTAATATTGCAACAAATGGTTACTTAATCTGAGGATTTAGGTCTTTCACTCTAGAATTTTTGAGTGTAGGCATTTAAAAAAAATTAATCATTTTTTCTCTTATGTTCCTCCCCACCCCCAGAAGATTTGTTATTTTAAAACTTTTAAAGATTTTAGAACTTTTTTACAGATCGTTTAATTTATATATATTTTATCTCTTTTTTCTTTTATTAGAGCATTATAGTTACATTATAGTTATATATATTTCTTTATTGGTGCATTGTAGTTACATTTTAGTTATAATAGTTGGGTTCCTTTTGACAGAATCATACATGCATGGAATGTGATTCATTCCATTGCAGTTGCCAGTTCCCCCTGCTCCCTTCCCTCTGTCCTCCCCCTGTCTCTTTTCTCTATTCTTCTTTTCACTCATTCGTTTATTTTTTATTGGTGTTTTAAAAATATACTTAAAGGTGGAATTCACTGTGGTGCATTTATATATGCATGTATGTCAATGTCCTTCATCTGCTCCACTGATCTTTGCTATATCTTTGTGATATCCAATCTCCCTGTCACTCCCCCCCCCACTCCCCCCCCCTCCGCATTTTGCTCTAGCTTCTTCAAGTGAGAGAAAACATTTGCCCCTTTATTTTCTAAGTCTGGCTTCTTTCACTTAGCATGATGTTCTCTAGTTCATTCCATTTGTTTGTTTTATTTCACTTTGCTTTGTGGTTGAGGAAGCAATCTGCAAATTACCTTATTTTCCATGAGTCATAATGCATTCTTAATTTATCTTAAGTGCATTTAATTTCCATAGATTTTTTAAATTTTCTGAATCTTTTTTATTAAAAAAAAAGCTGGTCCTATTTTTGTTATTGAGATAGTTTTTTTAATTTCTCCTAAAAGTAATATTGTTATTTTATAATATAACTTCCTCTTCTACTGTCCAGTTTCCTGAGAGCCCCCTCTTCCCCTCTTACTCTTTGTATCTTTTAGCCCTTGAGTTTCTCGTCCCAATCTTCCTGAAATCTTTGATGATCCTTAGCTTTCCCATTCACATTTGAGGCAGTAAGAGTTGATTAGAAGCTCTGTGTCAACCATCAGGACTAGTCAGGTGATCCAACAGACAGGGATTATTTATTTGAGAGATTCTCAATTGTGTTTTTCAAATTGGTCAGTTTCCTCTGAGAAGAATCTGGGAATCTGCCTGGGGGTACAAGCTTAGCTGCCATTATTCTCTGTGCTGGTGGAGAAAAGGGACTGGTAGCCCCACTGTTTCTCTGTGACATTTACTTAATTATTCTGTTTCCAGCTGTGTCTTATATCCTCAAATCTCTACTCCCTATGGCTCAATATTCCCAGTGCATACCTCTTGTCTTTCAGTCATCTGCTAGGGTGGAGGAGGGGTAGATGACTGGTTGTGCGGTGTAGTCAGGGTGGATTTAGGATGAATTGACAACATAATTTGTAGGGCCCAGGGAAAAATGAAAAGATCAAGTCACTTACTCAAGACTAAATAAGAATTTCGAAATGGAAACAGCAGAGTATTAAGCCATGTGAGGGCTTTGTATGTTTGGGGGTCTTTGCGAGTGTACAGATTGCATGCCCATAAAACCAGTCTTGAAAGTAGGTGTCTAACCACTTCTTAAATAAATTTTAAATTAATCCTTCTAACTACAGCCTTGCTTGCACTTTATTTCTTCAGGGGCATCTGGAACTCCCAAAGCCTGAGTTTCTCATGCTTCCCTAGCTTCTTGCTTTATTCTTTGAAGGCTTCCTCTCTGCATCAATTGAATTTCACGTTGCTTCTGTCATCCTCCGTCTTTGAGCCTGCAAAATTGTGCTGACATCTTTCATATGTTGTCCTCTCCTCTCCTGTTCTCTTTGTCCTTATGGGTTTTTGTCTTCCTCTCAAAAATCTACTTTCTCTCATTTTACTAGTGTTTTGGGAGAAAGTTGAAGTAAATGCTTGTTTTATGTATGCAATATTTAATAAGAAATCTGAATCTTAGTTTTATATTTCTCACAAACCTCTATTAATTTTCTTATATGGTTTCTGTAATGATCAGTGTTCATTAGTTTAAAAAATTATTGTATTTTAAAAAATAACAGAAAATTTTAACTGAATAAGCAGTAAGAAAGGTATTTCATAAAAACTAATGACTTATTTTGGACATTAAGCTATGTGAGTTTGAGAGAAGTGCTTCTCTATTAAAGTATATGTATTATTTAATCCTTCAACATTCAACAAATATTTGTTGCATACTTCCCATGGGCCAGGTACTCTGGATGCTTGATTATATAACATATTTATAAAGCATGACTGTACTTAGTAGTCTTGGAACTCTATGTGGAGGAATTTTAAGAAAATTGATCTCAATTTCCTTATTTTAAAGGTGAGGAACATGAAGTCCAGAGGGACTTACTAGATTATGAACTTCTTAAAAAAGAGATCTGGAGTCTCTTTAGTCTCTTTGTTGTTAATTGCCTTACATCCACCAAATGATTGAACAGGCTTTTCAAGGGCTTTAAAAGATAAAGCGTAATTTAAAACATTAGAGGTACCATATAACTTAATTGGTTATAAATACTATGATATAATGAGGTATATGAAATGTACACAAATCTCAGACATTTGCATTTTCTTTTTTGCAGTACTAGGAATAGAACCCAGGGCCTTGCAGTTGCTAAGCAAGTGCTCGACCACTGAGCTACCTCCCCAGCCCAACATTTGCGTTTGAAACTTAAAAAAAAAAAAAAAAAAAGCAAATAATTTTTAACAACTGAAACTGAAGGGAAGAAATACACGTTGTTCTACAAATGAACCAAATAAAGACTTCACCAGCAATCCCAAGAACCTTTGTCTTAGGGAAGAGCACATCACTGACTATATCTCCAATGTAAATCTTTTGGGGCAGCAATGGTCTTTGACTGTGATCTTGGTCAAGAGGCACAAAGAAGTCCTAAGCAAGAGAAAGATTAGAAAGGAACAGGAGCATATTCTGTACTGACGAATGTTAGGAGCTTTACAAGGCACATCCTGAGCTTTCCCTGGATCCTTAGATTTGTAGTGAGCATAGTAGCCAGAGTTCACTTGAAGAGGCACTTAGCTGCAGCACATTTTAATGGGGTGGCTTCAGGAAGAAAGCCGGAAATAAACATTCAGTTCA
Source organism: Ictidomys tridecemlineatus (assembly GCF_052094955.1). NCBI lineage: Eukaryota > Metazoa > Chordata > Mammalia > Rodentia > Sciuridae > Ictidomys > Ictidomys tridecemlineatus. The sequence continues at coordinate 133,495,042 of NC_135480.1, forward strand.
CTTTGTCTTTTGTCAATGCCTTCTTGCTTTTAGATGAAATGCTCTAAAAGGCAAAAATTAGGACTCCTACAGTCTCCTGAAACCAAAAAGCAATTAATATTTTCAAGGTATTTGCTATCCTTTTAGAGTTTTGCCCCACTAAACAGTGACAATAAAATAGTCAGAACTGATTGAAAATCTGTGTTGTACCAGTAACTGTGCTAAATGCTTCTCCTACCTCATTCTACTGGAGTCTTGCAACAGTAATCTTCAAGGCAGATATTTATAGATATAGGAATTAAGGCTCCAATAGATGGGACAACTTGTCCAAAATCAAGGTGCTAGTGATGTAGCCAAATTTTATATCTAGTTTTCTCCCACTCCAAGGCCCATGTTCCAACCAAATCTGCAGAGACTATGTTTACTATATAACAGATCTGATTAGTTTAGTGTGTTTGTTCATGTTTTTTTGTGCTGGTTATGTTGATGTCTCACATGGATTGATTGATCACGGGAAAGATTTGGATAAGGAAATTAACATTATCAATAAATTTGGTTATATCAAACAGAACTGTTAGAAGTGAGAATTTCATGTGAAGACATTCTTAGAATATTTTGATTTCAGTGATTTGCATCTGACTGTTGACTACTGATCATCAAATATGGTTTAGTAGAGCATGTAATGAAAACTATCACAGACCATTCCTGATTTTCTCAACTCATTAGTTGTCTTCAAAAAAAGAAAACAAAAAAGAAAAACAAAAAACACTACACTGAACTAAACTCTGGATTCTTACTGCAGGAAATGGTATTGTTCCCAGAAAAGAATTATATGTTCACTAAAACATAATTGTTTACTAAAAGACTAATGATGCATTATAAGGCTTCTCTGTTTTCTCAAATGCATATAAAGTTTTCAGAAGTTAAGAACATCTTGCTGCTTAATAGAAAATATCTCCGAACAAAAGCAAGAGGAGGCTATACTAAATATTCTGAGCCTGGATCAGTAAGGAATTTTAAAGGATAGCCTAGTTTGCAGATTTGATAACTTGTCAGCTACACTTGCTCAATTGTTTTTTCATGTGTGAGAGATGGGCAGGTTGATGATCAAAGTAGAAAAGACTTTCTGCTCTGCCTCCAAATATCTGTCTCATATGATTTCATAATTAGGAACTGACTTGGTAACAGATTTCTCAATTACATTAGTTACTTTGATCTTTCTGGTCATATATGGCTATGTATATATATGCATCTTATGAATATGCTTATCTAAGGATTACAAAGCCAAATGTTTAAAAGGGCTGCCAAGTAAGAACTATGGCAGGGTTTCTCAGCCTTGATATTCTTGACACTTGGGGCCACATAATTCATTGTTGTTGGAGGCCATACTATGCACTGTCAGATGTTTAATGGTATCCCTGACTTCTCTTTAGTAGATGCCAGTAGCATACCTGCTCCCAGTTGTGACAACCAAGAATGTCTCTGGACATTGCCACATGTCTCTTAAGAGGCAACATCAACCTGAGCTGAGAACCAGGGACTACAGACAAGTTAAAAAAAAAAAACTCTATTCAAAGGACACAGGTTCTCCTTCTCCACAGCTGATTGCTGCAAGGTGGGAATACTGGCCATTATCGCCAGACCTGAGAAATTTTCAGCAAATGCCAGAATTCATGATATTTTAAAATATGAAAAACTGAGTTTTAGAATATTTGTATGCATATCTTTTTCCTATGTTATTTCTAGAGTAGAACTACGAGAGTTAGACACCTGAGGATTTTCAGAAATTTCTAAGCTGGAACATGTCCAATCAGGAACCCAAATTTTCAAATATGTGCCTCTCTGGGATAGGCCATTTTAGGACACTGGCTAATAGGAATAATAGGAAAGAGCGTGGTGCAGGGCCTTGGAAATATGCAAGGGAACTTGAAATAATGGAAGAGAGGAGGTTCCCATGGAAGGAATTAGATAAAAAACTCTTTGACTTGCAATTGACATGTATATTTATTCCTGGTGGACTCTCCCTCGTATTCCTTTTCCCATCTTGTCTGCTCAAGGGAGCAGCTGTAGCAAGTTGTTAGAATTTTATAATCACACTGCCAGGAAACTTCTCCACTGTGTTCTGGCTCTGCAAGAGAAAAATCAAACTTACAAGAGGAAGATGTGTTATCTTTGCTCTTTTACCAACCATATGCATCATTGGATGGTTTATTTTTTATTAGGTATGCAATCCACTGTAAATAAACATGATAAAACCAGCAATTTCAAAATAACGTATTCATTTGCACTAAGACTTCTGCTCACTCTCTTATTATATAACTGTAATTAATGTTTTTGTGTCAATTTTCCCAAAATAAGACTTTTTCTAAAAAATCTTTAATAGCAATACTTTATTTATAGAACATGGAGCAATATTAAAATAACTCTTAAGATAACGTTCTCTTTTTTTTTATAGCCTGAGAAATATTCTGAAGGTGTCAAATCTACTGGGAAAATAGTAATTAAAAATCACAGTTATTTTCACCCTATATACTAGTAGTGATTCGTTATAATACATAGTGACGAACAATAAAATTTTGTTTTTATTAGGAGAAGCAGAATTCAGAGCTATTCAAAGGAAACGATATGATGCTGCTATTGACAGAACTGGAGGGAGGGACGTGAACTGACTGAAATCCAAGGTGCTCCTGTCATTCCTATCTGGCCATTTATTCCAGCAATCATTTCTCTGACTTGGAATCCCTGAAGTCCAGTTTTGACAAGACTAACTCCCTAAAGTGTGACAAGATAGCGATAGCAGAGTCTAGCAGTTTAAAAGTTATATGCTCGGGAAATATTTCAGAGTGTTAGACTGAATAAAGAAGTCTACCGACGTGACGAAGCCAAAGAATCTAAACTTCACAACATGTCTTCGGCTGCCAAGGTGGGTACTTTGTAATTCAGTGACCAAAAATGGTTTCTGAAAGCTTCACCCTCATAATATTACATAGAAATAAATGGATCTCTAAGCATAAGTGTGGGGTGGAGGAAGGTTTGCTCAGCTCCCAGGTCAGGATCTCTCCCTCTGTCGGTGACTGTCACTTCCTATTTCACTTTGGATTGTCTCCACTTTACTCAAACCCATTCTTAGGAAGTGATCTGCTGTTTGATTTAAGGTGTATTTGAATCAGCATCTGGTTGTATCCAGTAAGCCTTATCTCTTACCATGGAGCAAATGATGACTTGTTATGGAAATTCAAGCATCAGCTCTCAGATGGAAAGATAACCTGTCAGGTAAGAAATCCTGTCTTTGGCCCTTATAATCACCATGTACGGATTATGGATGACACACAAAAGTTCTTAGTGCTGGAAAAAAAAAAAGATTAGCACCTGTTATGATTATGTCTATGTCAAACTCTTTGTGGTCTGGCTCAGCCGAGGAGGAATTCTGTATTCGTTGACTCTATCGTTTAACCTGAAATCCTTGGATCTGAATAGGCGGTTGTGTATGCATGAAGCAAACAGAGTTGGAGCACCCCAAAGGGTGTTGAGGCATGTGGCCAAGAGCTCATGGAAATTTTGAGTCATATTGGCTAGCTACTATGCTTCATTCCTCACCCTTATCTGAAGTCCTGAAAGACATCACGGAAAATTTCACCAGTGTTAAAAGTGTTTCCACAGCTCTGCAGGAAAAGGGGCGGGGTGCAGTCTCCCTCTCAGATCTGAAAAAACTAGACTTGATTTCCTACTTCGAAAGCTGGTGCCCACCTGGTCACCATGGATAGCAAATGAATCAAAGCATCATCGTCTGCCACCTGAGTGAAGGCAATCCATGCAGTGTGATCCTCAAACAACTTTGATTTTTATTCCCATGGTCTCTCTCCAGTGCTGTTCTGTTGGGTTAGTTCTTGATCCTGGATCAAAACTCAGTCCCCAATTGGTCACTCTTTGGTCACAGTGTCCTTTGTTCACTTTTTGTAGAAAGACACAGCCTCAATTTAGTAATCACAAAGTTCATTGTGATTGAAAGTTAAAAATTCAATTGTGACTCTAAATTGAAAATGTTTCTTCCCCTTTTTACTCCCGCCTGCTCCATGCTGGAAGCTTCTTGTCAGCAGAGTGAGTGAGGATGGTTGTTTTCTGGTTTTTCAACCTAGGAGATCAGTTTCCTCCTCTCTTAAGCTGCTAATCAGGGTTAGGTCACGGGGATAGGAAAACACGTCAGAGGTCAGGAATGTAACTTAATGGGTACTGTCATTTAATCCATGGTGAGTATTTTCTGGGCTTGACAGATATTGAAATGTGTCCCTTTGATGGAAGGTTTTGTGAGATTTTCAAAGGACATTCCTGGTGTGGTCTGTAAATGGTTTGTCTCTACCAAACTCATGCTGGGGCTTGGTCTCCAGTGTGACAGTGTTGACAGTTGAGAGGACCTTTTAGAGATGGTCTAGTTATTAAGAAGGATTAACACTTTTCTTGTGGGAGTGAGTTCTCGTTTTCTCTGGACTGGATGGGTGACTGTGAGAGTAGGTTGTCTTAAAAGCAAGCCCAGCACCTCTTCTCGGTCCCTTTCGCATGTGTGTCACTCCTCTGCACTTGTCTGCTTCCCTTCTACCTTTCATAGATTGGCACTTGACCCTTATCAGAAGCTAAGAGGCTGTCAGCACCACCATCTTGGACTTCCAGTAGTGTAAGAGCATAAACCTCTTTACTTCATAATGTATGAAACCCAAGGATTTTGTTATAGCAACTGAAAATGAACCAAGGCAATCCTCATCATTCTTTTCATTGCTGAGGATCTTTTAAGGAAAATTCACTTGATGTAGAAGAATACATCTCTGACTTATTCCTCCAACTGCTAGAAATAGAGTGGTTCCTCTAGTACCATCTACAATGTCCAGTAGTCCTCCTGGACGGCGATTAAGTGATAACCTTCTGTCATGCAAGAAACATGATCACTGACTTCTTGTCCTGTGAAACTCCAGGAGTGTGAGCCACCGATAGCAGCCCTGATCCTTTGCTCAATAATTAAAATCCTTGTAGTGCCCACCTGAGATGTCACATGTCAATGCTTTTTCTGCTTTTATCTTATTTAACCTATCAAATAGTTACCTATTAGGACCATGAGACTATGGATAATACATTATAGTCAGTGTATGGCCTAATATAACAGTCTTGTATTTATTTTGGGTGACCCCCATATATGGCTTCTCATCCTTTAATTGGCAAGAACAAATGAAACAAAATTGTACAATAGTCACAAAGTGCATGGGGTGTGTATGTTGTATTGACTGGAAATTTGTAATGAGGAGGAACAAAAATAAACATCTCTTTGGTCACTAGATAGCTCTGTGCTGAGATCTTTTGTGTTGTGTTCACTGGTGCTGGGGCTGGACCCAGTGCCTTGTGCTTGATAGGCCAGCATCCTACCCAGGCTGATGTGTCCTAAGCACTTCCACTAATGCCTGCACATAACAGACCATAGTATTTATAAATATTTCTTGAATTGAAGGGATGAACCATTTCTGTTTCATTCTTTCCCTATAGAGGATTGAAAGTGATGACTCCCAATTCCCATGGGATTCATGAAAAAAAAATCTAATTTTATTTTATTCCACCAGTATAAAAAACATTATTTTTTTGGAAAAAAATAAACTTTATTTTTGATGCTAATTTGTGATATATGTGAACTCCAGACCAGGTGTTTTCACCTCAGTTATTTAATTTTATCTCCCTAATAACTCTCCAAAGGAAACATGGTTCTGCAGAGTTTTAGGATATGGGAACAATGCTAAAAAGAGTTGCCTGACATAGCATTAAATAAACAAAAAAATAAGGATCTAAATATTGTTTTTTTGACTTCATGTCTAATGGTTTATTCACTGTACTGAAAAATGCATTTTAATTTTCAAGTAGGAATTTATGACATGCTTTGTTATATTGCCTTCCAGATTTGTTTTGTGTATAGTAGAAAGAAGCTATACCAAAGGAGAGGAGGCACTTAGAGGACCTTTAGTCCTGTTCTTAATTTTTTTTAAACTTGATCCTCTTGTTCCTTTGGAATGAACTTTTAGGCTGCGTTAATTCCATAGCAGATCTTTAGTTCTATGAATCTTTGGGTATATGGGGTCTGAGGTGGGTGGTGGAGGACAGGGATTGGAGGGTATTAATGGAGTTTTTTTTTATTAACTAATTAGGGACTTGTTTGTCAAAGCACCTCTCAGATCTACAACTGCATGAAACAATAACAGGTGTATAATGAAGATTTTCTTATGATAGAGGTAACTTAAAGCTCAGTTTGTATATTACATCAAATATCTACTTGATTTTGTTACTGTTTTCATTAAAAATATGACTCAAAATGAGGAGTAGATTTATTCTGAGATGCAAAGAAGCAAAACTGAATTTGAACTGTGATCATCTCTGTGCTCCAAATTCAAGATCTCAAAATCGTTTAATAGAAAAGCACATTTCACTAAGATATGCCAGGTTTTGTTTCCAATAACCCTAGAATAATATTTTTTTCTGATAAAATAGACAAAGAATAACAATATTTTTTAAGCATTCTGATTCTGGAATATTTAGGAAATAAATTTGAACATTGGGCCTCAACTCAAAGATTTCTCCACGATGAAGAACTTTTTTAAATACAGAGGCAAAGTTAGATGTCACTGCACTACTTTTACTCACATATTGGTTTGTTTACCTGTTTCCCATCATCAATTGGGTATTAAACAAATCAATGAGCAGAAGGCAATGACATGGTTGGCATGTGTTGTTCTCTTAGAGAACTTTGATTTAGTATTTGCTTAAGCTATGGGGAATCAGATTGTCTGCACCATAAACGCGTCTCATGATTGTTTTCTAGCTTTCTTCCCATTCTTACCTGTTAACAGTGGTGATAGATATTCTTTCTTCTAACCAAATCAAAGATTATAGATTGCGTTTTATAACAGTGGCAAAGGACAATCATTCTTTCCTTCTAGACTTGTGATTTTCAAACTTTAGAGTGTGCAAGAGTGACCTGGAAGGAAAATAAGGAACCCAGAATGAGGCAGGGTTGAAGGAAAGGGTGTGGTCTTGTTTTTATCATGTTCCCAGGTAATCCTGATAACTGGCCCAGGTTTGAGAGCAATTTCTCTGGTTGAAATTGCTTTTGCTTTTCTCCTCATTCTTGATATCTGGAACCATACCCCGAACCAATTGAAACTCACAAAGAGATGAATGGGAAGTATGCACAGGAATAAAGAGTGCTAAAACATGACAGTCCTCTAGGACTGAAGTATCATGGATATTCCATTGGCCCTGGGTAATCAAAATCAAGCAAGATCCTTTTGAATTTGAAAGGAAAGATCAATTGCTTAAGAGGTTTTCATACTGAGTATGGGGCCACAGAATCTTTTCTTACTGGATGGACTCTGCATATTAAAACCTGACACAACTGGAGCATCTCTGAATGAATGCGGTCAAGGGTAAGGTGGAACTTGACCCAATGCACAGCCCCTTTGCCTCTTATAGTGGCTTTTAAGGGCTTTCCACGAATTCCTAGGGTTTCTTGGAGCACAGGTTGAAAATCACCGATGTTTTAACACCTTCTTCCCAGGATATCCTACCTTGTTCTTTTTTGGTGGACATACTCAAGGTGGATGTGACAATTCATTTAAATCGAATTATACCTGATTCTCACATTCAGGAAGGCACCTGAAAATTCATGCCAGATCTACTAAAGTAAAGGCAAGATGAAATCCTTGGCTTGCATTTCCCTCTGGACAGAAAGAAAAGCCTGAGAACAACAACACGGAGCACGCCAGGCAGACGAGTTTCCATCCTGCTGTTGCCAGCTTGGCGTCCTGTTCCCTTGTTCCCCTTTTAGGAGGCAAGTGTCTTTTTCAAGCATTTTGAAAAGGAAAGAGAAAAAGTTCCTCTTGCTAGTCCATGTGGGGTCGTTTGCTCTTTTACCCTCAGAGAAATCATAGCATGATTTCCTGTCTTACTATCAGATTGGCTCACGATTGCCTTATTTAACGAAATAATTTTAACCAGAAATTAACTTTTTTTTTCTTTTTACATGGAGCTTGAAGCAGTTTTTTTTTTTTTTTCCTTAATTGAAGAGTTTCCATTCCTTAGCAAACTGACGTCTAACTTTTAGAGGGGCAAGAGAATACCTATATTGATTATTAATCAGACTATATTATCTCCGAAAACAGGAAACAAATGTACATTTCATAGAGCTTCATCTACTTTCTTCCAAAAGGAACTCGTCTGACATGAAAAATAGAGATGATGATTTTTTTTTCTTTTTAATGTAAAAACCAATATTTACCTATGTTGCAAGGGAACCCAGACCCAAGAACTACAAGCACAAAAACAAAACAGAATGCTTTTCCAGGAAACCTTCCAATATTCCTTTCATATCTAACATGACAATCTCCCTTTTACAATTATCTCATGGGATTAAGTCACTAGAGGATAAGCCCCTAAATCTACTTTCCAGAAAACAATCGTTAGAAGGTTCTAAAACTGATCCTTAATTCTTTTAATAGGGTACTAGGAATAAATTTTACTTTTCTTTTAGACTCTCAAAATCCTTTAAGGAGAAAGACGTTTGGGTGATGTATTAGGATTTTTATTCTATTCTCTGTACTGCTTTCTTATCATTCTTAAAGAAAAATGTGTTCAACCGGCTGAATTTAGAGATATTTGTGAGAAAATTCTCTCTAGCTCTGCAAAGAACAGAGAAAGAGCAAATTTCCTATTTGTATTAAAATATGCATCTGTAATTGTAGAGTCAAATCCAGTATTTGTGCATTTTAAAATTGGTGGGACCCAGCAGCAAGATGGCAGTTAGCTCTTCTCTGACTCCTGTATCTATATTTATGCATGGGGACTATGTGCCTGCATACATGTGCTCATTCAATGTGCAGCTTATTGCCCATTTGCAGATGCAGATTTTATGCTGGCAAGTGTGTGTATCAGCCAATGTCAAGCCTTCACTTTTAGAGCAGTACCAAAAATCTAGCCTTTCAATTTCTAAATGACACACACTTTCAGAACTGTTGTCTTCTCTAGTTGCCACACCTAGACTCACACATTTAAAAGGAGCTTAGAATTGAATTTTTTTTTTTTTTGGATCATGTCACAAATTTGTTCATTCTGATTTTTGCCTCTTAAAAGGCAGGCAGAAAAAATTAAATAAAAATTTAAAAATATATAGAAAAGGCAGGAAAAATATGAATATGAAAAACAGAGAACAAGATACAGAATAATGTAATTCAGTTCATTATTAGACCAAACACTTCTTTGTTTAAAAAAAAAATTAAGAATAAAATGAAAATAAACTCTACTAAGTAAAAAAATGTTTTTATGACATTAGAATATTTAAGGTTTAGGAAAATAGAAAAGATCCAGCAACCCCTTTCTTTAATAAAACTCTGTGTTTTTGTTTGTTTGTTTCTTTCTTTTAATGATCTAGGCACAGTTCATTACAAAACAAAAATCTTCACTGTTCACTTTAAATTGAAATGGGGGCCCATCTTGAATATTAAACATCCCAGTGTCTTGGAAATGATGGAGTTAGAGGATTATCCTGTAGCAAATTCCTGGAATAAGTCCTAAAAATCAGTTGAGATAAACCAAAGCTACATCTGTAGTCACCGGTGCTTACTGCCTCTTATGTGGAAGAAAACATAGTCAATACTATTAGAGTCTCAGTGTTTCTACCAATTTCTCTTCAATGGGTGAATGTTAAACTATTTATTCCCCTGCTACAGGGCCTCAGGAATCTGAAAATATTTCCACTCTACTGGGATAGTGGGCTTTTCCTACATGCCCATGTCTCTGTTTGAAGCAGTATTCAGAGAGAAAGCCATGTTCTGATGAGAATACTCTAACCCTGCAGGGAACAGAGAAAGATTCTTTAGAGGGAACTGACACAACCCTGCAAGGGTTGGGACATTAGGGAACCTAATGCCGCCTGAGTCCTTGCAGCTAAGTCTCTCATGTGGTGGCAGCCCAGCTCAATGCTCAAATGATGATGACAATGACAATACTCTCTTCTCTCCTTTTCTCTCCTTCTTGGTAAAGATGAGTTTAGGGGGATGTGATGATTCATTTTATCTATCAAGTAGGCTGAACTTGAGGGGTACCCAGACATTTAATCAAATACTTTTTGGAGTCTTTCTGCATGTGGATAACAGTAACATTTAAATTGGTGAACTCTGAGGAGAGCAGATTCCTTTCCATAATGTGGGTGGGCCCTGTCCAATCAAAGGTGTGCTTAGAACAAAAATCTAGACTCCCTCTAGCAACAGAGAAGTCCATAGTAGAATGCCTTCAGAGGTCATCTGCAGCATGACTATCCCAGGTCTTCAGAAGGCTGGTACACTCTGCAGATTCCAGATTTTTCCAGTTGCTTTAATGGTATGAACCAAGTTCTTATGAAAAATCTCTTCCTTGCTATATATGTACAAATATTGTTGGTCCTTCTTCTCTGGAGATCCTTGACTATTATAAAAAGTAAAATTTGGATTTCACTTCTGGGGACTTTAATATTAATAATATTTGGCTCAGAAATAGCAAATTATGGTCACTGAACTCACAGAGGATTTGATAACTCCTAAATTGGATCTAACAAAAGTAGAGATGATGTTTTGTCAGGAGATACTGAAATTCTAGTTAATAAGATAGGCAACATACAAGACTTAGGAATCCCTTGACTCTCTCATTCATTCCCCCCTCCAGTTGTTCAGTGAACATTTGGTGAAATTTACCAATAGTTTTCAAAGTGCCTGCCCCTGAATTTGGCACCAGACATTTTCAGATTGTAGCCATCAGGAGATAGAAACCACACAGTGGATTTACAGAGGAAGCTTAATATAAGAACTACTAGTGATAGTATATAAAGAAGCTCTCTGAATACACTGTCCTGGGGCTGACAGAGAATGACCATGGAAGGACCAACTCAGAGCTAGAGATGGTGTACTTTGGCCAACAGTTACCAAAGATATTTGCTAGTTTAGCCAGGCTGGAATTAGCCTGGAGTTGCACCCCTTCAGGGTGCAGGCTGGGAGCAGGCCACCAGCTCCTTGTGACATGGTCATGCAGACTGCACGGGGCTAGTGGAAAACTTTGGGTTCTGTGGAGAGAGAGTTGTAGACAGGTTATGGCCAGGCTCAGGCCGTGGAGGTGGGATAGTTCCTGTTCTTCTGTGGCTCTGACAGGCAACCCTGAGTAACACTGAATCTCCTGGCCTTCCCTACCAGAAGCCCCTTCCCCTGTAATGTCTTCCAGCGCCCTCTACTGAGAAGGTTTAACATCACACTCACTTCAGAGGGTAAATGCTTACCTGTAAGCATTTAAATTCTGTGGTTTATTGTAGCATATATTGAAGGATGTATTTGGAGCTGAGAGGCAGTAAATTGACAGCTGAATTACAAGTGAATGAGATGTAGACCCCGTCTTTGAGCTTCTCACTGTTTAATATGGGGCACACACCACAGAACCATTATTGAAGAGGAGCACTAATCCAATCTCTCTGGGTGGAGGGTGGGGTCAGGCTCAGCTTCAGGTCAGTCACAGACTCATCAGAACTTCTACAGTCTTCACAACTTAGATAGATTGATGTTATAATTATTCCCCAGTAGCGTTGTCACACATGCCTCATCAATCCCTCAAGACAATCTCTTACTTCATTGAAAGAAGTCTTCATCTTATTTTTTCCATAATTTGATCTCAATCAGATTCCTTGCAAGGCAGTTAGATTTCTTGACTTTTTTTTTAAGGGTAAAAGCAAAACAGAATAGAAAGACACTTTCAATCAGGACTTATCTTCAATAAGGAGTGGGTCCAAACCCAGTACAACAAGAAGTATATGAAAAGACATGAACTTAAAAAAAAAAAAAAGACATGAATAGCTTCCTGGCATAGTGCCCCACACTGAGATCATGGACTCTGCCAATGGAAAAGTGACTTTTTTTCTTTTGTGTGTGTCAAAACAACCAGGTTCCTGGTAAAGCTTAGTGAGTGATCAGCATTCTCTTAATATGAGCTTGTACTAGACATTCTCGTATCAGATGACGTAACTTCTGGAAGTCACAAAGAAACTCATAAATGTCTTTATTACTTAGGATCGTTGGTCTTCAGATTGGAAGATGCTGCTGAAAGGAGTATTTTTTATGTTCAAGTACAATAAAAAGATCAATAGGGTGCAGTCAGGATGAATAAGTTCTCATGTTGTAGAATATAGTAGGATAACTATAATTGACAACAATTAACTGCATATTTCAAGACAGCTAGTAGAGAGGATCTTGGATGTTTCCAACAGGAGGAAGTGGTAAATGTTTGAGGTGATGGTCATACCAATCATCCTGACCTTATCATTACCTATTGTATCCATTTATTGAAATGTCACTGTGTACCCCATTTTTATGGTTTGGATAGGAGGTATCCCACTGCTCCTGTGTTAATACAGGAATGTTCAGAGGCGAAGTGATTGGACTGTGAGATCTGTAACCTAATCAGTCCATCCTAGTTTGAATGGACTGACTGGGTGATAACTGTAGGCAGATGGGGTGAGGCCATAGGAGGTGGGTCACTGGGGCCAGCCCTGGAGGGGTGCATCTTCCCTGTGGCCCCTTCTCTTCTCCCTGCTTCCTGGCAGCCTTGAATAGAGCAGCTTCCCTTTGCTACACCTTTCCACCATGATGTTCTGCCTCGTCTTGGGCTCAGAGCAGTGGAGTCAGCTGACCATGAACTAAATCTCTGATGCCATAAGCCAAAATAAATTTGCTCCCCTAAATTGTTGTTGTCAAGTATTTTGGTCACAGCAACGCAAAGCTAACTAATACTCACATAAATATGTACAATTATTATGTGTTACTCAAGAAGAAAGTGGGGAAGAAAAAAAAAAGGCCAGTAGAGATTGCAGTCATGATAGGTTTTTGCTTTTATTCCAGCCATACCTCCTTCCCAGCCTGGTTGCTGCCATCTCTCTTTTTACCTCTATCCTAAAATAGGATTATTTTGCCCCAAAATAGGACTATTTCTCCCTCAACCAGTTCCAGAATAGCCAGGATTTGCCCAGCTTTAAGCAACATGTTGAGGGAGCATTTTTCGTGTTGGCCTTGGGGGACTAGGAGGATTCGAGGATCTGTGGGTTGGATGAACCCTTCCTTGTCATTTCAGATTCATAGACAATAAAGAGAAAGCAAGCTCAGAGGGGAGCCTATTAGAAGAGAAACTTAAAATCATAGTGATGGCAAAAATAAATTAAAACTTGAGTTGCTTAGAACTGTTTTTTGTCCTAAAATAGGACTATTTTCTCCATTCTTCACTCAGAGAAGTGATGAGAAGGATTTTTTTTTTTTTTTGAGTGATTGTTTTAGTGAAGAATCCAGTGGTCTTGGGTTATCTGAGGTACTCTTTAAGAGGAATGGGGTTGTAACGTTGTGTCTTTATCATCTGGTGGAAAGGAGAGCCCATCTCTGCTTTCAAGGATAAACTGAGGAAGTTCTCAAAGATTTTCTGTGCGTTTTCAATAGGAAGAACATTTTCTAGGAATGAAGGAGCACTCCTTTCTGTAAATCCAGTGCCTGTCTCCGTTTCTAGCAAGCCTGCTGAAGTAGAATTTGCTCTCTGGTATTTTCCTTAACTACATAAATTATAGAGGTATTTTATGTTGTTACTCAAATTATTAAAGGAAAAATTAAAAAATAGTCTAATTTGTTATCTTTCCTGTTTCTTGGTAGGACAATGAGCCAGAGAATATGTACAAATGCTTACCTGTAAAATAACTTCCTCCCTGAAATCTCCTTTACTTTCCCCCATTCATGGATGCCACAAAATAGCTTTATAGCATATCATCTTGTTTTCTTTCTTTTTGCCTTTGAAGGGAGAAAATGCTATTCTCATCTGAAAGGGACAAAGAAGGTTGTCTTGTATCTCTTGCTAGAAGCCTTCCAGGGTGTTAACAAAACTCTCCTAAGTGAACACCAGTCCACCAATTATTTGAGTGCCGACTTTACATTAAAATATAGATAAAATATAAAGTATTAGTTACACAAAAGGGATTTTGCCAGATTGCTCCATTAAAAAGCCCCCTATGTCATAAAATGTCCTTTCATTAATCAAAATATCACCTGAATGAAGTCATCATGTTTAGCCTGATTGCATTTCCCTCATATATGTGCAGCTGCATTTGCCTCTCTATAAATGTCATTTGATTATGAGAAAATAAACAGGAAGGGACTCAAAGGGAGTCAGTGCGGGGCCTGCTTGTTTACCTGCGCAGCTTTCTTAGCTGAAGAACAAATGTCATGCAAATGGTGCACCAGCAATGAGCTGCCAATCACCCTGGCTTGGCATTCATGATGATTTGCTAAATCATTTAAAGAGACATGCTTTACTAAATGAAAAAATATCAGCGGCAAGGGCCTGTGTTTAAACACGGGGCTGAGTTATTATCCCAGTAGGCTGGAATGAAATGAAGACATCTTCCAATTAAAGCTTGCAGATGAACCCAGACAAACCCCCCTTTTTTCATAAAGACAGGCAGATTATGATTGGGAAGGAACAGCGACAGAGGCTTTCATTACACGCTGATTATGGTGATAAAATTCCCAGCGCTGTGTGTCTGCGGGCCCAACTTCACATTTGAAGGTTTTTAATATAATTTCCTTAGGGTGAAATGCTGAAGATTTATTAAACTTTATGAAGGGCTTACAGATCCAATTTAAGAGGACATATCATAGGGCAAAACTGACAGACGATAAAATACATTCCAACTATAAGAAGAGAGAAAAAAAAAAAAGCAAGGAGAAAGTTGAGCCGTGAAACTGTTTTTAAACATTTTTTTGTTGTTGGTGGTGTTCAAGTGAAATCAATCATTTCCCCCAGTGTTACAGCCTTGTTGCTCCATTGAAGTTTCTTCGTGCTTTTTACAGAAGGTGAGTCTTCAGCCCACAGAGGGAATGCTTAGAGAGCTTACCTAATTTTATTTGAAAAAAATAAAAGCACCAAAGTAATTTTAAGGTCATCAGTTCATAAAAATGCTTCATATTTACAGTTTTTCTACAGTGAGACTTGCATGATGTTCTTGCTCTCAGCATCCCACTGTTAAGATACAATGCTGATGGGGGTGCAGATCTGCATTTTCCAACCATTTTCATACAGGCATTTGTCAGAAAGACAAGTTTAGTAACTTGGTTTCTATTTCAAAAGATTCAGTGTACTTGCAGACATGATATCTCTGTAATTTTCTTTGGGGTTTCATGAACCTGTGCTCCTGGTATGAATTTAGGTAGGATTTTTATATAGGAAAACAACCAGTGTATGGTCCCTCCTCCTACTTGCAATGAAGAACGGATTTCTAGGTATCAAAACAGTCTAGTTAACTCCTGAGTTTTGCTCATCATTTAAAACAGCCTGCAGGTAAGAAGCAGCCAGAAGCAACTCCTGTCTCCTACTGCCTTTATCCAGAAGCCTCTGTCCTGGAAATTTGCCTACTGCATTGATAAGATGTCTGGGTTTTCCTCCCTCTCTCTTTCTCCTTCCTTCTTTCATTTTTTCCTTTGTAAACATTTCAAAATATAATTTACATATTATATGAATTTACCTATTTTACACATACCATTCCATGATTTAAAAAAATGTTAGAATTGCATAGCCCTCATCAAATTTCAGTTTTTAAATATTTTTATCACTCCAGAGAGATTTTCCATGCCTGTTTGCAATCAAGACCAGCTTCCCTACTCAGTGCCAGACAAGCTCTAATCTGCTCTTATCTTTTTAGATTTATAGTTTCTAGAAACTTTATATGAATGGGATCATATAATATGTAGTTATGTAGTTCTGCCTAGGGATTTATTTTAACCATTTCGGTGCTAAACAGATCTCACACTGGAACTCATTTAGTAGGAACTCAATTTACATTCTAATCATCCTAAAAAATAGATCAAGTCAGAGTAGGATAAGCCATTTTGGGCAAAACTGACAGACAATAAAATAGATTCTAACTATAAGAAGAAAAAAAAAGGCAAGGAGAAAGTTGAGCTGTGAAACTGTTTTTAAACATTTTTGTTGTTGTTGTTGGTGATGGTGTTCAAGTGAAATAAGTCAAAAGACTTACTTTCTTAAGCAGACTTGATGAAAATCACTAGAAATTTGGGAATAAAGGCCCTCTGACTTTTTAGACTTTTAGATTTTTTTTAGATTAATATCACTTTTGAGGAATTTTTTATGTTTTATAAAAAATATTTTGCTTTTCACTAGGAGAAAAAAAAGATTTATCTTGACTGATTCTTGTACTACATATTCACTAAGCTCCTAACACGAGGAATGAACCTTATTAAGAAGACAAAGGAGCAAACTAACATAGGATTCTTTCTTGGATGCTTTATTGGGAAAATAAATATTATAAAGACATATATTGAAATAATTGGTGGATTTTAATGTGGACAGTGTCTAGGAAATAGTATTAAATTGATTCTGTACTTGATAATTTGGCTGAGAATGTCTTCATTTGTAAGAAAAACATGACAAAGCATATTATAGCTCAAGAGAGAGGATGTGGGAGGGGAGAGAAACAGAGAAAGGAAGAGAGAGGTAGAGAGAAAAAGGCAAAATGTCAAGAGTTGGTGAATCTGGATGAATTTTGGAATATTCTTCATACTATTCTTGCACATTTCCTACAAATTTTTAAAAAATTTCAAGAAAAAAAAAGGTAAAAGGATGGCAATGGATTAATAGTTGTGTTAGTGGTAGTTTCTCTCTCTGTATATAAAATAAAGCCCACCTGTTAGTGTGTGTCTGCTCTTTCCTTGGGATTGAGGTCTACAGTTTAGAGCTCAGGCCACCACAGGTGGTGACGGTGACATTTCTTGAGAGCTCATTACATGCCTGGTACTGCTAAGTGGTTTTATTTTTCCTCTTCAAAACAAAAGCCAAGAAAATGACTTGACAGACAAATGCTTTGTTTAAATATAATAACAAGAACAAAGATGCCCCATAGCTTTTTTGACCACGTAGCATCTTGACCACGATCCAACACTCCTGGGGTTTGCAGAAGGCTGACTGCTGATTATAGTCTAGTGTTCCATGGCAGGGTCAGGGGTATTAGAACCCAGGACCCAGGACTTCAGGCATCCAGAAGGAAGCACTGAACAGCAGCTGCATCACTGATGGACAGAGAAAAATTAGGTGTGTTTTTAAGCAACTTTCTCTTTCTCTCTCCCCTTCCACACTCTCTCTATTTACAAATATAACATGCTTTGCTATGTTTTCTTAAGAACAAAAACATTCTTAGCACACTACTACAGTTAGTGACAACTTAAAATGTGTAAGCTATTACACAAGTATGTCTGTATGATGGGTATGTGTGTGTAACACACACATGTATTTATGCTGATGTGCACAGATATATATTCTCATTAATTCCTCACAAAACCTTTTGAGAAAGCTACAGATGTCCAGAATGCAGACACTTAAACTTGCCCAAGGTCTTAGCCAATCAGTGACAGCAGAAGCCTCAAAGCCAGGTCAGCTTGACATCTAAAATGGCATTCCACCTCTAATCAGTAGTACCTCAGTTAGCCTATCAATCCAGGTGTAAGGAATAAAAATATGCATCCCTGGTTTGTTTGGAACCATGATAAGAAGATTTATGAAACAAAATATTTTGATACACTTCACGGAAGAAATAAAATAAAGGTCCTTTGGCAGAGTACCTGAAGCACTGAGACATGACTATAATCAGAGAAAGTCCAATTTCCAGCCTCCTGGCTCTGTCATTCCCAGGCACATTAATTGCATACCCCCATGGATTAATAATAGGATGGAGGTATGAAGAAAGGAGCCATTTCTCGTTATCTACAGTATATATTAAGAGATTTATTTACCAGCACAACTACTCATGACTCACATTATAATGGGTTCCTGAGAGCAAATTAATTCAACTAATAATGGTGATGAAATATAAATATGAATTTTACTAAGTATATAGTAGTTATGATTCTATGATACATAATAATGATTGATAGCAATGAAGATGTATTCTCTTGTTTCTGCAAATATTTATTTTCATCACTTGGTGAATATCCCGTATGGATGGGATTGCCTTTTCTGTTTTGCTTGTTCTTTAATTTTTCTTTCTTACCCTAGTTGCTGCCATGTATTATTGGTGGAGGACTATAATTCAAATCACTGCTGTTCCTCTCCTTTCTTTACTCATTTCTAATTATATTTGGAATGTGTGTCATAAAGATCCACTTGAAGCACAACAAAATTATCTCAGTCTATTCAGGCTGCTATAACAAAATACCTTACTGGTGGCTTATAAACAACAGAAATTTATTTTTCACAATTTATTTTTGGAAAGCCCAAGCACAATGAGGCCCTGGCAGAACTTCCCACTGGTGAGGGCCTGTTTCCTGGTTCACATATGGTGCTGTCTCAGTGCAGCCTCATGTGGTAAAGGAGGTGAAGGAGCTCCCTTGGGTCTGTTTATAAGGCACTAGTCCCAATCATCTCTCCAATGACCCCACTCCTAATACCATCACCTTGAGGGGTAGGACTTCAGCACATGTACTTTAGGGGACACAAACATGCAGAACATAGAAAGCATTAATTTTGTATTCCCATTTGTCCTCTACACACACTTTCTCTAATCCTCTGTCATCTTTTAGAACCAACAACTAAGCAAAACTTAAATTTTGTAATACACTTCTTTTCTAAAATTCTCACTTAATTTCTATTCCTGGGACATTTACGCTGATCTATAATCCCTTAAGGTAACTAGGAAACTTGTAACATTGTTATTGCACAATATGATAAAAATAGAAAATATCCCCCAAAGGCATGCTAGAAACAAGAGGGAATCGGGGCAGTATTCTTTCCCTTGAGCATCCAGGCAAAGGAGTTTCTCAGTCTGCAATTTTCCTGTGTAGCTATAAACACATCCTGATCTTCCCTTGGGTCCCTCCTTGGGCTGGAGGCTTCATTGGCTAATGAATTACTGCACTCTTTTTCCCAGTGCCCCAAAGACCTCTACACAGCTTTCAAATAACAATGGAGTTAAAAATAAGAAAGATGAATGGGAAAGACAAGATGTAAGGTTTGTAATAACAGGTTCTCAAGCCGTGAAACTTCTTAAATCATTGGTAGTGGAACTGAAAGAAGCTTTTGTGATCATTTGAGCTGATGTCCTGTGTTCTAGAAACACTGGTTTGTTCAAAGTTTGGGCAAAGAAAGGAAAGGAAAGAAAAGAGTGAAAGAAGAATCACAGATGGATGAGAAAGAAGGTTAAGCTATAGAGTAAAGGTATGAAAACAAAAACAAAACCAATACAAAAGAAGTTGCTTTTCTTCAGGGAATTATAAAGTGTCATTTAAGTTCTGAAAGTGAGAAATAAAATGGAATTGGAAGATGACACTGAGAATTAGAAAAATACCAAATAGAGTCCTAAGCCCTTTAAGTGCAAATGAATTTTAAGATACTCAATTCAAACAAATATTTATTGAAAGTCATTTTGTGCAAGGTGTTTTGCCAGGTGCTGTAGGTTCTACCAAGATGAATTTGTCATGATTCCTGATTAGAAAATAATTCAAATGATGAAGAGACGGAGCAATCTGCAAGAAAGGAGAGATAATGTAATTTGGGGGATGAGAGAAAAATAAGGAAAGATTTCACAGAAAATTGTGCTTGGAGCTAGAAGGATAAGTGAGACGGCAATAGTTACAGGTACAGGAGGACATCAGCAGTAGTGTTTAGGGATCTTCCAGAACTGAGAAAAAGCCCAGCTCAGACTAACGTGGCAATCTGATGTCAGCCATAATGGGTAGAAGGATGATGCATGAAAGAGTTTGTAATCTGGTGGACAACGAAGAGCACAGGGCATGGATTTGGGGTTTATTTGCTTGCATTTTATTTATTTTGTTCAGAAGACTTTTTGTGGAAATGGGATAAAGCTGAGAGTGGAAAGGAAAAGTAAAGGGCAAAAAAGAAACCAGCTGTGGGAAGCAAACTCAGGTGAGCTGGACTGAGGGCTTCAACTAGGACCACAGCAAGGAATAACTGTACATTCAAGGCACGTTAGAAAAAAAGACTTAGAGCTGAGTGGGTAAGGGAAGGGAGATAAGGAAATGTTTTGTTTGCAGATCTTCCTGCAGGGAAACATAAATTTGGGATTCAAAATGTCCTTTGATTCATTTAACAGTTATTTGGCTTCTAATATGGACCAGATCTAATGCTAAGTGCAATACAGGTAAAAGAGATGAATTACATGTAATCTTCCCCCCAAGGAACTTACAGCCTATGGTCAAGGTAAAACAAGATGCAAATAAGAATTGTTCAAAATAGAACATGATAGATTTCATTTCAGAGATGAAAATCAAGTTCTTTGAGTTTTTTGAAGAGAAGGTTCATTTCCTAAGAGAAAAGGCAACACTGAGAAAAGATTGGGAAGGGAACTTTGGATAGGTTCAGAGAGGGGGAAAAAAGACTGAAATAATGGAATAAGTGGCTGGAGAAGGGGGAAAAGAAAACAATACAGATTTACCTGGAACTTTTGATAATGAAATATTGTGGTAAATACTAATCTCTTTTCCTCCTCCTCTTTTTCTCCCTCCCTCCCTCCCTCTCTCCCTCCTGCTTTCCTCCTGGTTTGGCTGCTGTTGCATGTAGAAAGGCCCCTTCCCCATCAATCTTTCCCCACATAACTCATATGGACAGTGTTAGCATTAGCTTTAAAAAAAATGTAAAGACCTTCCATACATTTAGAATAAAAACACCAGAGAAATAAGTATAAAGCATAAATGTAAATGAGTAACTCTGCTTTCATTATTAGCTTACAAACACCTTCAATACAGCTGCACAGTTGATCTCTCAAGACATTCACTATCTTCAGATTTCTCTTGTGCTCCCAAAAGGGAAAGGAGGGGATATTTATTCCAACATATTTTTAAAGACAAAAATTACCGTGAATTTACTCAGCTATAGATACTGTATTGGTATTTAGGATCTCTAGAAAAGTTTGAAAATTTGGAAGATAATAGCTGCTGCTTAGCCCCTGAAACAAAACTAAACAAAATAAAACCTTAGAGAGAGCTTTCCTAAGTAATGTCTGTTCCTGAGGTCATGAATTGAAAAGTCACAATTCTAACATTCAAATCAAGACCACCTTGGATTTTGACCAAGGCAGTGATATAATGAATCTGTGTTATCAGGAAGACTAAACTATCAGAATGCTACTTTTTGCCCTGGGCATATATTTCAGAACTAAATAAAACACTATCAATGCATCTTATAACAAAGAGTATTATGAGTGTTGTATATTATTTTTGAGCCAACTCAAAGGTAGGAAAAATAACTACTGAGGGAAAAAAAAGGGCTGGAATTGAGCAACGTTTTCTTGCTCATCTTCAAGATGAATGATCCTTCATGAAATGTGGAGAGGGCTCAGAAGAGAGGATGTGAATGTTGCCTGCATTGGTAGCCACTCAAGGTGGCTCTCCTAGAGGTGGCTACAGGCTCAGGGTAAAATTTGACAGCCTCCAGTAGTGATTTCTGTGATCTGGGGAGTGATCTGTCTCCTGTTTCTCTTTCAGCAATGAAAAAGTACCAGTGTAATTTATTTTCCCTTATTTTAGGGATTCCTAGATTCTTTAATGAGTGATATCTTCATAAGCAATGCGGGTGAAGAAACAGAACGTGTAGTAACCTTGTTCTTAAAAGAAATTTCTTAAAGGAACAGTGGCTAGGAGAAGGTATTATCAAAGGTATTATATAAGTCTGCTGTTAACCATAGATCTCAAACTGGCACAGACTGTCCACTGTCCCCTCCATATTAGCCTGGAAAACTCAGTCACCTGCCTGGGTCCCAGGGTATCTGTCTGAGTAGTGCCAGCTGATGCAGCCATGTGGGGATGGCCTGCCATGAGATGGTAGCAATAGTCAATGTACTTCCTTGTTTTTAACTGTTGGACAGGTAGGTTCCCTACTATGGAATTAACCTTTATTTTTGTAGTACCCCATTATAAAAAGAGACAGAATAAATTATTTAGATAATCAGAGTAATAATTCCTTTCTAATATATTGCCCAATTCTATCTTGTGAGCACATCCTGCGTGTGTGTGTGTGTGTGTGTGTGTGTGATATATACTGGGTATTGAACCAGGGGTGCTCTACTACTAAGCTGAATCCCCAGTGCTTTTTATTTTTTTTTTATTTTGAAACAGGTTCTTTCTAAGTTGTTGAGGCTGGCCCTGAACTTGTGATTTTCTTGCCTCAACCTCCTGAGTAGCTGGGATTATAGACATGTGCCACATGTTTGATGGCACACATAGGTAGTTTCCTTACTAGTAAATTCACTAGACATTTTCTAGTACATAATTCTTATTAGCAATCTCCATGAAGAGGGATGTAGCAGAAAACAGATTTAAACAAATCATGCAATGAAGTTTGCACCACATGGTTTGGAATTCTTGGCCATGGCTGGACCATGTGATGGACTTAGAAAACTGAGTATTGGAACTATACCAAGGCCTAAGGAGCAATATGCCAACTTCTAGTTAACAGCTAACAGTAACAGACAAACCTGCAACATTCCAAACAAGAAAAACTAAAAGCTGCCATGATTCACACGTTATTTCTTGCTTCCATGAACAGCTATTCTTGAAGGGAGTCTTGTCCTGATATAACTCCCCGCCACACCACCCCCATTCACCAACATTCCTCATTTTTCTTTCAGTCTTTGGCCTTGGTCAAGTTGTCTGCCATGCATTAGCCCTTGATTGACTGCCCTCTGCACTTTCCATCTCCTCTTCTATGCTAGTGTGTATTGATTCTGAGTATTGGATCTCTCCCTCCATGTTCCATACCAGGCCCTATTAAGTCTGTAATATATTCTTTCAGCAATGCAACACTTTCAGTTGCCTGAGGATAAGTGGAAGCACAGAGTCGCAGCATCTCAAAGCTAAAAGGAACCTTAGAATTTATGCCATCTGACTGCAACAATTGACAAATAATGATACTGAATCCTAGAGAGGTAAGAACCCTGCATAAGATCACAATAAGATCACTTCTGTTTGAAGGATCAACGACCCAAAACTTGGGTTCTCTTTGTAGGTCCATCTATGAACTTTATTGCCTACTCTAATGCTCATCTCTTATAACTCCAAGTGAATCAGTCTTCCCGTTAGCATGGCCATAGAAAAGTGACATGCTAAGGAGGGAGTTCAAAACAGAGGGAGCTTTCTACATTAGTGAAAATTCAATTATTTGATATTTCTAAATGTTAATAAAGTCATAGAAAATTGAGATACTATTTCTCTCTTACCTAAGCTACTTCCTTATAGTATCCTGGAGGAAGGTAGGAAATTAAAGAATTGTTTGGGAAATTTCAGGCAAGTAGATTTCTTCTGACTGTCTAACCATTCTTCCGCACTTGTCTTATGGAATAGCAGATCCATCTGCTTATGAATGTGTTTTTCTTTTGTTTGTTTTTTTGTTTTTTTGCTTAGAGAGTATAGAAGCATGCAGAAAAGTTAGGGTTGGATGTGGAAGACAAGAAAGCTGTGGGCATGTGTTTCATATTTCATTTTTTGGCTCATGTGCTGGTCCTTTTCACTAGCCTGTCCTTCTCCATGCCCTCTCTGCCTTCTATGCATTGTCATTTGCCTGAGCCAGGGAGAGAGGGCAGATCTCTAGCACTGATTTGTGTCAGCTGGGCTCTTTTGACATTTGGCTTCTAGTTGGAATCAGGTAATGGGAAGTCCTGCCTGGCGAGGGATCAAGAAGAAGAGACAGGAGGGTACATTCTTACCCATCACTTCCTTCCTTCTTGATGCTGTGTTTCTGGCAATGCTTCGTCCTTCAACTACAGCTCTTGAGAAGTGGCTCTTCTCCATGACTTCAGCTGTCACTAGAGTCCTCTGATACTCTCCCTTCCCCAGTTCCAATGTAGAAATGGTAATCACTTCTGTTTGTTGCTGGACTTCAGGTGTGTCAGTGTCCCCTGGAGGTCCCCTCATGTTGCTATGTATATAGTCCTTCCCACTCTGAACTGTCTCCTCGTGTGTTCATCTGAGCAGCTTTTCTTTGCTTGCCTGGGCACTGTCTGAAACAGTTCATTTGGGGTTAATCAGTGTCTGAAGCCACCATTTATCTTCTTTGCTGCAGCAGCAAAGCCATCATCATAAAGGATAGGATCAATTCTTGTTCATTTTGTATCTCATGGATCTGCTAATCCATGAGAAATGCAGCTAATCTAAGCAGGAGATTGACTTTCACCTCTGCTTGCATTTTTTGCCTTTTGGGTTTGGTTGATACCAAATATGAAAAAGATCATATTTAAAATAATGAAAAAGGTCATTGGCGAATAGTATACAGGAGCAAAGGTTGTATTTGGTTTATGTCGATGTATTCTAACACCTTCTCCTGAATTATGGAGACTGATATAAGAACCTTGTTGTTTATATTGAACCTGATAATATTTAGTGGACAAAAGCATGCTTAGTTAGGTTGAGCTATTGCTGTGTGAGCAACTATACAAAAATGTCATTGACTTTATTTATATTTATAAATCAGCATGATTAGTGGGTAGGTTTGTAATGGTTCCAATTTTCACCCAGAAAAAAAAATATTCTTGGTTCTTGTTTCATTTTTTCTTATCTATCAGTCTTTTGGAACTGTCAATGTTAACTAAAGAGAATTTATTTACTAATGCCTCTAAATATTATCAACTTTTCTTTGGGCTAGATATGTCATTTCTATCTGTACAAGAAAGTGTTTGCTGAAATTTTTAGGGAAATTATAGTGTATGTTTATTCTTTCCACTTAATCTCTGTGAGTTCAGGGGTGCTAGAGAAGAAAGATGCCTTTCAATAACAGACGGGAAATGGGACACAAGGTGGAGGGTACGGAGCATTCACATTTTGTACCAGAAGTTGATTTGACTGAGGTTATGGATCATTCATTTTTTTAATCCATTAACATTGATTAAGTTAGTATTTGATAAGTTCTATCAAGTGACAGAAGCTGGCAGTGGTAAGATGAATAAGACCTGCTTATGATTTGAGGGACTCAGTCCAATAGGAAAGGAAATATTCCGGGAAGCTATTGCCTTAACCAGGTAGGGAGATGGTGCTAGTTGTTCCAAGTTATCCCTCATCTATTCAGTTTGAATAAGAGAAAAGGAGATTCAAATCCCGATGCCTCAGCTTTACGAAGATTTTGAGGCTGAACCTGAGGGATAGCTTCTGGCTCCACTTTGGGGAGCACTGAATGGTAGGAGGGTCTTGAAGGGGGGGGGCACTAATTCTCTACCAAAAATTGTTTTGAAGAAAAAGCCAATTGCTTAGAAAGAATAAAGGTGGGAAAAAAGAAAGGGAAGAAGGAGAGAGAGCACATGTGAGGGAGAAAGAAGGAGAAAGAGGAGTAGAACAGAAGAAGGAAGGAGGGAGACAAGAAATGGAAGTTGGAAACCCATAACCCTAGAGCAAGGGTCTGCAAACAGTTCCGATAAAGGCCCAGATAATATATATCTTAGGCCGTGGGGTCATACAGTCTCTGTCTTGTAACACAAAAACAGCCAGAGATAATAAGCAAATAATGGAAGTCATTGTATTCTAGTTAAATGCTATTTATGGCACACTGAAATTTGAATTTTACATAGTTTTTACATATCACAAAATATTACTCTTATTTTGACTTTCAACCACTTAAAAATGTAAGAATTTTTCTTAACCTATGAGACATGTAAAAACAGTCTTGCATTTTGTCCATGGGCCGTTGTTTGCCCAATCTCAACCTGGAATTAGAAGCCTAAAGAAGGAGAAGCACTTCCTACCATGGCTCAGCTAGAATACCTAATAACATGGTCTTCGACTCCTTCCATAGCCATTTGGTTCATTCTCTGACGAGGATACATCATTAACTAGGCATAGTGTCTTTCCTTTGACCAGGAGTGCACTGGTTGACCTGAATGAGCTTCTCTTCCTGGCCTGTGAAATCAACAAGCTCACCTGGCCTTTTTTAACTCACAGGATTTGATGAGGACAAATGAAATAAAACCCACCGAAAGTACTTTGTGCTCTTAGGAAGAAAAGCATTATACAAACTCAATGTATTATTAAAGAAAAAGCACATCTGTCAGGAGGAGTTGGAAAGCCCGAAAGAACAGTGCCACATGACTGTGAAGCTGCCCAAGGTGGAGCTCTCCCTGCTCAGATAAATGACGTGGCTCTCCCTCCTCCTCACAGTTCCCCCATATTTCATCATCTGAAAGTGGGATGCTTTTACTGCCTGTTATTTTTCTTCCTTTTCTTTTTTCCCTACCTCATTAGTACATCAAGAGAACCAAATTGTTCCTCAGATGGATTGCTCCTGGCACGCTGCTGGCTCCCTCCCCCATGAGGCTCACGGGGCTGTACTTACCCAGCCAAAGCCTGCGCTTGCTCTCCCCACTCAGATGAAAAATTACTGACAGATTACCCCTTAGCCAGCACAGTATCAAAAGCATTCTTATAAACTTCAGATAAAATACGTGCGTGGTTTGTTTAAGAGTTAACTAAAACTCATTTATATCCCAAATCAAATTGTCCTTCCAATGGTGGCAGACTGGGATCATTTTTGTGAATCAGACCTTCTGTATTCTTATTTTGGTGACACATTTCCTGGATGACTTTTTCAGCATCTTCCCCTATGAAAAACAATTCCAAAAGTCTGGTATTTTTTATATTATCCTGATTTCGACAACCCCTTCCCCAGTAGAGTAGACCTGTTACAATAGACACGTTTTGTCGACCTTCGTTGGTCCACGTTTCTATCTGAAAGTTTTGAGCTCTCTGTTCTCAATTGTTATGGTTTCCAGACTTTGCTCTATCAAATGCAGATGTAATTTCTAAGAAACACTAAAATAATTTCTCCTTACTAATGGAGACTCCCTTGGACTCAAGTTCTTGTTTGGGAATTACTTTTTCTGTGCATCATCTGTTTTTCCTCCTTCCCTCCACTTCTTCCTCCTCCTTAATTTCCTTTTGTTTTTTGTGCTTTTCAAAGCTTGTCTTTCAGAGTAGAATTTGGCACAGAAACACTCAGGTAGGAGACTTTGGAGGGATTTTTGCATAGTTGAAAGAGGGGCTATTTTTGTGCTTGATTAAGGTTAAAATTAAGTTACTTACCTTTTAGACCTGGTATGATGAAGCCACATATTTTCTGTACTATCATCGGTCATGTGATATACCTGTGTTTTCCAACTATCAGGGTTCCTATCTTTGTTTTGGCTTTATTTTCCTATGTTCTTGTTATTATTACACCAATGGTATTTTCATATGTATAAGTGTCAAGAATTAATTCCACTCTTCTGTTCTGCCCTTCTGTTTATTTTTTCTAAGTCTTCCTCTGTACAACATAACTCTAATATTATATAACATCCATACCTATCACAGTTTGACGCATGCTTGCAATTGTCAGTGCCAACAGAGTAAAAGATATTTTCTAGAGCCCTGTCTTGTGAAACTTGAACCATAATTTATATCAGATGGGGGAAAAATCACTCCTGGTAGAGAGGTAGAGAAAAAAAAAAAAAGCACTTCTTTCCTTTAAAAAGATTTTTGAGTAGTTTTAATAACAAACCATTGTAGGCTTCTGCTATTGTGTCTAAGAGGTACCAATGTCCCTCACTTCTACAGTTTGTGCTTAAAACAGTGTCACTTGAATTCAGTCAAGTACAGTCCTATGATTACTTTTATTTCTGGGACAGATTTTCAAGAGCAACTTCTAATTTTAGGTATTGTAGCTGAGATTCTTCCCATCCTCTGCACGGCACTGATGTTCCATGTGCATTAGCTTCCCGTTAAAGCCGACAATCAGACCCTCCATAGACAAAGCAGAAAGCTTGAGTAGGTGGAGGTGGGTGGGGGAACAGAGACAACATAGGTATCTTTCTGTGTGTTTTTGTCTGAGTGTTTAATTTTACAAAACTGTTTTTGCAAGTAAGCAACTTTTCAGGATAAATTTTAATTATTGTAAATCTAGAGACTGGAAACCAATCCAAAGCTATTCTGATTATTTAGAGGAAGGTGTAACATTTCCCCTTTTGTGAATAAAACTCAGTTTGCATTCTTGCTATGCTGGTGACCCATATAACACGTAATGCCTCCTACTGAATATTTTAAAAGTTCACATTGCCATCGAAAAATTTCCTCTTTCCTATTATTGCAAAAGCCAGGGTAGGTGAGCCAAAAAAGCGTGAATGCAAGTGTATAAATTAGGAAGTATTGAAGTTTAATCCCCAAACGCATGTATCACATAGGTTGGAAGGCTTACTCAGAAATGCAACTGTTCTGAAACAAAGTGCTCTCAGGTGAATTTCCTCCTGATTCTGAATTGTCTTGAGATGTAGACTCTCACCTGCAAAGATCTGAGCATGGGCAGACATCAGGTGTGAGGCAAAAATGCCTGAGACACTGGTTAAGTAGAATATGAATGTCACAAGGATTAAAGATAAATGTGAGTGTGTGAAAATGAAGGAATCCATCATCTTTCTAGTCTAATAATATGGAGACATCTTTTATGTTTCCAGCTTCAGAACTGGACTATCCACTATGCAACTCAGTGTGATTTCCATTATGTCCTTAATCGCTCTCCTTGAAATCGAATATGGGAACTTGCAATTTCCTGTATGAGTCAGGATCCCAGCCAGAATTAGATGGCATTTTCCTGAGCATTTAATGAAGTGATTGCTTACAAAGGAGTGAGCAGAGTTAAGGGGAACAAGTGAGGGACGATGCCACACCCCTGGGCTAGCAATGGTGGGAAGCCATTACCAACAGGGTCAATAGCAGGGAGCATGGGAGGGCCTTAACAGCAATGTAGGTCAAGATTACAGCCTCTGGGGCTAGGGTGTAGCTCAGTAGCAGAGTGCTTGCCTAGCATGCAACCCTGGGTTTGCACCCCAGCACTGAAAATAAGCAGACAAAGAATGTTGCCATCATCATAATGCTAATCAGAAAACAATAAATAGGGGAAACAAATCCACCTATCTCCAGGCTTGTCCTCAGTCCTCTGGCTTTCTTTCTGGCTGTAACCAACTGGTTGCAGAGGGCGTGAGAGCCCCTTTGGAGATTCAGCCTTTGGGTCAAAGCTCAGGGCAAAGCTGGGGGTGATAAAGGGTGCCCGAACATTCTCCTCATATAACCCTTCTTCTGCATTTTCCTGAAACTCTTGGCTTTCCTTCTTGATTTTCTACTCCCGGCCTTATGCTCTCAGTTTCCCTGCTTAGCAGGATTTCCTCACTCTCTGCTCGCTGTCTGTGCCATCGCATCGTGCGATTGGCACCCGAAGGCCTCCTCCATATGCCCGCTCCAGCGCCTCCCACCAGCTCCACACAGCTTCACATCAACATCCAGTGTGCCCATAGCTCTTCTCTCGCACCATCGCCCTCACCTGCGGGGGCTTTGCAGAGTATGTCTCAACTGCCTTCCGGAACTGGAAACCTTTACAGCACCAATATTTTGAAGTCACGCTTTGAGGTTGCAAATCTGTCACTGATATATCCTTTCACATAGCACCGTTTGTATTTTGAGTGTTGCGTAGTAAATCGTAATTGCCACCAACTAAAATAGATATAGGAAATAGGAAGTGTGGGCATTTCTTATAATTTACCATTCACGTTGAATCTTCCCCTCGGTGTGACTGCAATAACAGCTCTTGCATAAAACACCGAGGAACATGTTGGCCTGAACGGAACAAAACTGCTTATTCTCTTCAAATTGCATTAAGCTTATAGTTTCAGGCCTAGCGGGGTTTTCTCTCCACAGGAATTTTGAAGATGCCCGTTGATAATATGTCTGCTTGCCAAAGCCCAGTTGAGTAATTTAAATTGCTGGTAGTGTGGTCACTGAAAATGCTTTGAATGTAAGAGGGATGAAATTTACATCATAGTCACCCCTTTTTATGAGAACCCAGGAGAAAAACTTTGTAGATCTCAGTGCTAAGAATTACTGTGCTGCTTCTGACATTGCTGGTAGATGCATTTATATTCTCTGGACACCAGGAATCTTGTGTATGTGATCGCTTTTTTTCCCCTCTTGGCTTTATAGTAGCATTTCAGTGAAATTTGAGATACACCCTCAGTGTGTTGCTAAGATCTGAATGTTTATGTTCCTTTACAGATTTCTATGTTGAAATCCTCATCCCCAAGGTGAAGGTGTTAGGAGATGGGGACTTTTAGGCAGAGCCCTCATGAATGGATTAGTGCCCTCATAAAAGAGACATGAGAAAGACCCCCCCTACTCCTTTTGCTGTGTGAGGACACAGGGAGAAACATCACCTGTGAGCCAGAAACCGGGCCCTCACCAGACTCTGCCTCTGCCATCATCTTGGACTTCAAGCCTCTGCAACTGTGAAAAGTAAATTTTTGTTGTTTATCAACCACCCCAGTCTGGAATTTTGTTATAGCACCCTGAATGAATCAAGAGTGATGCTTTCTGTGTGGTGTATGACTAGTATTATTTTATTTTATTTTTTTTCATTTTCATTTTCTCACACTTGGTCTATGAAAAGGGTATTCATTCTACTTCCAAAATAGGTTTGAGTGTACCTCCAACTTTACTAATTTTTAAATTTTTATTAATTTTTTTGGTAGTGTAGTACTAGGAGTGGAACCCAAGGTCTCTTGCAGGCTAGGCAAGTGCTCTACCATGGAGCTTCACCCGCAGGTCACTCACCCAAATCTTACTCTTAATATGTCCACACACTACAAAGACTGAGGGAAAGCCACCAAAATTTTTCTTCTGACCATTGTATAGTTCCCTGACTGCCTTTTATCATTCCTAATCACCACTCCCAATTTCTTCTCCACACATCTTCTTGAATGGCTTATTAAAAACATGAGTCTATTTGCCTTAACATTTTGTTTTGAAAAAAGTCAAACTTAAAACCTGCAGGAATAAAATAATGAACATCTATGCACCTAGTACCTGGGTTTACATTTTACCTCTGAATATTTTCTCATATATTCCCTAACAAGAAGCTGATCCTCCTACATAATTGTACTACTCTTATCACAATCAGGAAATTCAACATTGATCCAATATCATTACCTAATTCAGAATCATATTGAAATTTCCACAATTGTCCTTCATAAGGTCCTTTATAGCTATTGATTTTGTTGTTGTTGTTTTGTGTTTTGGGGGCTTTTGCTACTGTTTCCATCTGCATGTTATGGTTTATCGTTGACTTATTTTAGGATCAGGTATGGAGTTTAGCTGTAAATATCTCTTTAATCACATTTCGAAGAGTCCAGGTCCAAAGTACTGCAGACTCTCTCTCGGTCCAAAGTACTGCAGACTCTCTCAAACTTACCTGATTGTTTTCTCAGATTAACTTCAGGCTAAAATTTTTCATTTTAATTTTTTCTAGAATGCTGGAAAGCTGATGTTGTGTCCTCATGGCATCACAGTAAAAAAAGGGCTGTTCATTTATTCCATTACAAGTGACTTAACACTTGATCATTTTGTCAAAGCATTGCCTACCAGATTTTTCCATGGTAAATGTTTTCTTTTCTTTTTTTTTAATTTATGTGCAGTCTATAGGATTATGAATATAATTATTTTAATATAAAAATCTAATTTTTAGAAAAATTATATAGTTAAAACCGTTCCCACTCTTTTCCACGTAATTGTACTTGTATATGTTATTCTCACTACTGGATTTATTTTACAGTTTCTTCTTTTTTCATATTGAGGATTAACTGTCTCTTCACAGGGTCTTTCTCTGATTATGCAATCAAAGCAGGCCTCTGATTAGCCACCAGCTTCTCAGTATCGGAACACTCTATTTCCTTCTTAGCACTTTAAGATGTGATTATTTACCTGGTTTCTTATTTATTATCCATAGCTATAGCTAAACATAAACTGTTAAGAGTAGAATTACCAGATCTCCTTTTTCATTATTATAGCCCCAATACCAGAATACATGGACTTATACACAAGTTCAACTCTCAAATAAACATCTGTTGAATAGAAATCGATGTATATAAGAATAAATGTTATGTCTGGATACAATTTTACATATTCATATATTTTAAAATGATTTTTATAGCCAAAAGGCCAATGAAGTGGGGACATAAATGTAGGACTCTGTACTAAAATTCATAC
This sequence comes from Ictidomys tridecemlineatus, assembly GCF_052094955.1. Classification (NCBI taxonomy): domain Eukaryota; kingdom Metazoa; phylum Chordata; class Mammalia; order Rodentia; family Sciuridae; genus Ictidomys; species Ictidomys tridecemlineatus. Next base: position 133,527,150 of record NC_135480.1, read on the forward strand.
TTTCATTTTCACTCCTTTATCACTGGGAAGCAATTGCCCACATAGTGAACGTGTTTCCTAGTATCCCAATCATCCAGGTGTGGCTAAGAGATTAATTCTTGTCAATGCAATGTGGGCGGTGGTATGTGTTTCACTCCCTGGCTTTGCTTTTAAGCAGTGGGTGGAACATGTCCATTGTCTTTTTCTCTCTGCAAGTTGGAAGTTGTAAGGGCTTGGCACAGCCACAGTTGGAAGGATCCTAGAGCCTTTGCATCGAGACAAGGAAGAAAGGTACATGCCAGGCTAAGATGAGATGAAACTACAAAATGAAGTTTTATGGTGGAAATCCATTGTAAATTTCCTATTTATTTGTTTAGGTGGAACATCCCTAATCCCAAAGTCTAAAATTCAAAATGATTGAAAGTTGTAAGTTTTGAGGACCACAAGTGGAATATTACCCACTTGATCTCATGTGAGGGGTTGTAGTCCAGAAGCATTACACTGAAACTATTGTGTAAAATTATTTTCAGAATATGTGTATATATGAAAGATAAATGAATTTAATACATAGACTTGGATTTCATGTTCATGATATCTCATTGTAAATATTCAAAAATTTAAAAACACCAGAAATCTGAAACTAAGCATTTTTGATAATGTAATAGAATTTAGCACTGCTCTAAATAATATAGAAATGAAATATTATTTCATTGGTGGTAGCCAGAAAATTAAATGAATCACAATGAAAACACAGTTGGGATTTTGTTAATCAGCTTTTCATTACTGTAACAAATGCCTGAGATGATCAACTTATAAAGAGAAAAGGTTTATTTTGGCTCACAGTATTGGAAGTTCCTGTCCGTGGTTGATTGGCCTCATGGTTTTTAGTCCTGTGGTGAGGCAGCTCATCATAGTGGAAGTGCATGGTGGAGTACTTCTACTCACCTCACAGCTAGAACATGAGTGGAAGAGGAAGGGGTTGGAGTTAATTCCTCTCACTATGCCTTATGCCCTAAGGGTTTTACCACTGCCCATTAGCAACAAGCTGGAAACTGAGCCTTCAACACATGTTCCCTTTGGGGGAACATTCCAGATCCAAACTATAGCAGGATTATTTAAAATTCACTGTTGTGTTACTATTTTTGGCAGTGTATATTTTCCAGATTCCTCAAGTCTTACAGAATGGCATTAGGCTTAAAAACACTCATGTAGGAGCCTGTGGAGAGTTTTTTCTTATTGAGTAAAAAAGGGGGGGCACCTTTATCTTTGGAAAAGATGGAAATCCAGTCATTTTAGTTTTTTTGAGGTGGTTTGATGAAACTGCATGGCTTCTGAGATCTCACACCCTATTGCCAGACTAATCTGGGGGAATTCCAGCGTGGTTTAAGAGACAATCCATCAAATCCTTTCTCTGTTGCCTCCAGTGTATTTTGTGTGCTGTGGGTAGCATTACTAATGAAACAACAATCTAGCTAGTAATTATTTATTATCAAGCCAGCGAATGAAAGGATTCACTGAATTTTAGAGATGGAGAGAATCTGAAGTTTGTGTTATAGTGGGTCCAGAGAAGTCAAAGTGCTTGCCTCTCAGCCTGTACTCAGGGTTAATTACTGACCTGCTGGGACCCAGAAACCAGAAACCAGGGCACAGGGCATGTGGTCATAGCAGATGGGGCATCTGCTAGACCCTGTGCTCTTTGAGACTATGACCAAGACTCAATGGAAATGATTTTACGGGCAGCACATGATATTACCCATGCCTTGAGTTTATTTTGATTGTAAGAGGGAAAAGTGGTCATGCTTCAGAAATGGCATTCTATACTATATATTTTTACATTAGATTAATATGAGTATTCCTAAACAAACAACAAAACACATGAGGCCTTCAAGGTTACGCATTTATCCCAGCTATGATGTATTACTCACAACATTTTCAAATTTGTATTTATAATTATCTTTAAGAGCACATGGCTGTTATTCTTTAAATTGTTTCATTCCCATTTTAATTCAGAAAGCAATTGTATGAACTCTGGAAATAAGAAAAAAAAATAAAAAGAAAATGAAAACCACTCATTATTGGATCACTCAGTGGTAACCATTCTAAGCAAGGTAAAGTAAAACGTCATTTGTAAATCGCATAGTCACGTTTACGTGTGTGTTTTTATGTAATATTGCACTAATGGTTTTAAATGTAATATTTATCATGTGTATTTTTCTATGAAATGAATTTATTAATTTTATTTATTATATTGAGTTAGAGCACATCCATAGATATTTGCTTAATATTCTAGCTATTACAAGTAATTGGGTAAGAGTGTGAAGACTTATTCATATGTGGGTGTATTCTATTGACTATTCTTTATGTTGTTAAACATCCATCCTTGGAGTTGTCATTTGAAAATAAGAAAATGATATTGGACCCCAATGTGTTAAATAAGGTAAATGATTCAAACAAGAAATGCCATCGAGGGTCAAATAGTCAGTGGTTAAAATGTAATGAGACTTTCTAAAACTATCACAGAAAGCAAATTCAAAGGAAGAGTTAGTTTCAAAAATAGTTTGGATAATGGAGGCACTTACTAAATAAACATGTATTCATGTATGATAGTTAATTTAAAGAAAAATAATTCCTTCAGTGCTTAAGTTCTGCTGTGGAACTAAAATGATCCTTAACTTTATTGCTGTTTCTAGACATTGGTGCACACTATCACCCAAAGATGGAAGGCAAGGAATCACAATCTACCACTGTGCGTGCAAGAGAAAGGTGGATTTGGTCATTTCCTATATTCTGTTCTAATATAAGGCAAGAGAAATAAGAAAGAAACAGAAAGATGAAAGGAGAACAGGAAGAAGAAAAAAGAGGAAAAGAAAGAAAGGCAGAAGAAAGGAAAGAAGAGATATTAGGAAAGGGAATAGAGAAAAACCAAGAGATAGGAGAAGAAAGGGAAGAGGAAAGAAGGAAGGATCCAAGGGAGGAAGGAAGGCAGAGAGATTGCTCTTCCAAATTCCTATAAAGTAATGGTAAAGCCAGTTCTAAAGGATGACTTTATGAAGCCACTCATAAACTTATTGTATGCTAATGGTTTTCAAAAATTTAAAGATAATGGTGCTTTTCTGTAATATTTCCATTACAATGGAGCTCCGATCATAGTACAATTTGGGAAAAAAATTGGACATGATGGAGCAGATACACATAGAAACACATTAGACAAAACCTTCACACAGCTTCTGGAAAACAACTTTTGAAACTAGTTTTAGGCTGATAAAGTCTATTAGTGAGGTTAGCTTGTATCCATAGGACTTCAAAGGAAAGGAAGCTCATGATAACCAGCCAAAGATGGCTAAACATGGTTTTCCAAACCCAAGATTCTTAGAGATAAAGTGCCCTGACCAGACATAAAATGTTAGGGTCTTTATCAATTCATTACCCTACCTGGCTTCTAAAAGTGTACCATTGTGCAGAATCTTTCCATTAAATCTGCCACCTTCAAGGAAAATAACACCACAAGGAATTACAATCTATCTTTAACCATATTTTAATATAAGCTTTGAAAGAAAAACTGACTTTAGAGATGTGTTTTTCACAGATCTCAAAAATTCAGTCACTGCTTTCAATGAATTTAAAATTCATATAATTTGAGTCAATGTCTGTTTTTAAATTATGCATATATATATATATATATATATATATATGCACACTCAGAGTTCAGAAACAAAAATTGCTTTTCTGTTTCTCTGTGACTGTACTACATGCCTCTAGAATTAAGCAATAGTTTGTAAAATAATAACAACAGCTATTGGATTGTTACACAATAACTCTCACACTGAGAATAATTAGAATAGTACATATTAGAAGTATTGCTCATCATTTACTTTTTCATTTTATGTAGTAACTACTTTTCCGTGTTATAAGAATGTAGATTAAGTCCTGAAGAAAAAAAAATCTTACTTCAAATTCGCTGTTTGCCTACTGACGCCCACCAATAAAAATTCAGGGAAAGAAGGTAAGTAATATAATATTAGAGTATTCGTCTTGTGAATATGCATGAAGTTAGACCAGAGGTTTTATAAAATGAAACAATAAACGTTTATAAAATGAATCATTTATAAAATGAAACAATAAATTCTGTTTTTTTCAGAGCTTAAATTTTGAGAACAATTAAGAAAGAAATAGACCCATGAAAAAGAAATTCAGAGGTTACATAAATAAGTAGGATAATACTGATATACAGAAAAGGAAGTAAGCATTACAAGGAGTATTCAAAAAGTCTTTTTAATTTTTTTTATACTTTGGTAGTGCTGGGGATTGAACCCAAGGCCTCTCAAATACTAAACATGCTCTCTATTACTGAGTTAAAACCTCAGACCCAAAGAGTCATTATCTATTGCAGTTTATCTTAAAAATTCAGAGAGATTGTCCACCTTCTTAGATTTAAATAGCATCAATATGAAACAAGTAAAGAAAGAACAAAATAGAGGAAAAAAGGATTTCAATTTAAAGGAGTGGTTAAGAATAGACCTTTAAAATCATTTCCTATTTTTTCCCCCACGGTGCTGGGGATTGAACCAGGGCTTTGAGCATGTGAGACAAGCACTCTACCAACTTAGCTATATTCCCAGCCCATTTCTTAATGTTTTTATTAGCTGTGACAGACAGAATAAAAGCTTCCCAAAGATGTCCACATCCTAATCCCCAGTACCCATTACTTTTGCTTTGCTGTCATTAAGGATGTTGGGATAGAGCAATCATGCTGGATTATCCAACGAAGCCCAGTGTACCCCACAAGAGTCCTTATAAGAAAAATCAGAAGGCATGATAGTCAGGATGAAGGAAGGAGATGATTGAAACAGAAGTGAGAACATGAGCCAAAGAGTATGGGCATCTTTCAGAAGCCAGAAAAGACAACCATTAGTTTGGTCCCAGAGCCTCCCAAAGAATGCAGTGCTGCCAATCCATTTTGGACCTTTAACCTATAGAACACTTAGACGTTCAATCTGGGTTGTCTTCAGCCATTAAATATGTGCTAATGTCATAGCCACCATAGGAAACTCATGCATTAGTTTTGGAGGAAAAATTACTTTTTAAAGAAATTTACACAAAATCAGACCCAATTGCTTTCCAAGCAGATGATTTTTCAATTCAGAAACGGTTATGCCAGATAAATCATTGATTATTCTTTTCTTTTTCTAGTAGTCTTTTGTTGTTGTTGTTCCAATTCCTATTAACAATGCCATACTAACAAGGGAAAAAGAACTATCCTTGCTTTTACCTCTACTAGGTACATACCAGAGTTAAAAGTGTTTTTTTTCCAAATTATTTTATGTTTTCTTATAACAACCCCCAAATAGAAGCATCATTTCTTATTTAATAATGAAGTGATTTTACAGCAAATAGACAATTTGTCACATTTTGAGTCAGTGATAAAAGTAGAAAAACACAATACCAGGACAGACATTAGATGAGTAAATTTTTATTTCCAATAGAGAGCAAATATATAAGAGATAGATGAGATAGATAAGATAGATACATAGCTGGCTGATAGCAGAGAATTAGAGAAAAACACTAAGAATCTTATGAATAGAATTTAGTGTGGCCCAAACTTTTCAGAGCAAAGTTTTGGCCTAGATAGTTATTAGAAAATAAACATCTTTTGGACACTCCATCTAACCTCCTGGTTTCCTGCTCTATAAAAGAAAGATAACAATAGATGTCTGTCATAAAGAATCCCAAGAAATAGGACTGAATACTATGACACTGAAGAGCTCTTTAAATGTTGATTCAACACTCTGTGGTCTGCTTAGGATCCCCAAACCAATTTGTGACTCATTCAACACTAAGAGGTAATCTGTTCTGAAGAAGAAAAGGAGACATTGTAAATCAGGTGGCAATCAATGATTCCAAAGAGAATTGAACATATTCTTTGTCCAAATGAACAGAAGATGTTGGGATGAATAGTGTGCTCTCAGTGAGAAGTAGACACAGCCGAAGCTGCTTACCAGAGGGTGAGTGTAATGCAAGAGAAACTTCAAGAACAGCAGCTCCCGAAACATCCTGGATAAGTGTCTCAAGTTAGGTCATCAAGATGAATGAGGTCACCTAGACATAGTTTAGACAACTGCAAAGCAGAACAGTATGACGGAAGACTGGCTTAAGACCTCAACACAACTATAGAGCCAACGGCAGCTGGAAACCCTTAAGGACTAAATGCCAAGGAGAGAGTAATTTTGACATCAAAGGGATCAGTTTGACAAATGAAAATCAAACTGGATGGACTTTAATGCAAACAGCTGGGTGTGATGCAACTGAAGAGGCAGATTTCCTGGAGTCAGCCAAACAGATTTATTAGAATTCCACATACCTCCCAAGGAGAATGGAAATACATATTTTTTAATTTTCAAGGTTTTTTTTTTCCATTCCAAACAATGAGGAAGAGATTATGGTAAGATAAATAGGCTGCACCACAATCCTTAGCACTACTTGATGGCTATGCTTACTTTGGCTCAAGACATTTTCTTTGGTCCCTTTTACATTTTTCTCCCTTCCTGTCTGCCATCTCTCCTTTGTGCAAAAGATTTTGTGCAATGAATTCAAAGAGTAAGTAGATTCCTGCTGAAAGTTTTCTGATATCAGAAACTCTTCCTAATGGGCCAGAAATCCATGACACCTTATATAAGAATGATAGATAATTTTGCTTCACAACATGTGCTTGGCAATTGGCCTTCCTGTGGAATGCACCAAGAACAACATAGGTATTACCCAGGCCATGGTTTAGATCAGAGGGTTGGTAGCTCATTTGCTGATGGAGAGATCAGACTCAAGGTAAGTGGAAGAATGAACAAAAGTTTATTATCAGCCAGTAAGACTCTCTTTGAAGTAGCTTCAGGGACATCTGTTTTGTTTTCTTTATTTTTCATGCAATGATGGGGATAAGCCCAGAGCCTTGAACGTATTTGTTCTATTTTCTAATAGTGATCCACCCTTACTGTGTTATCAGTGGTAACCAATTTGAATCAGAATGCAAATATCCAGTTCAAAGGATTAAAGTTGTCACAAAAGGCAGTACTATTGCAAATCTCATTGCCCTATTTTCTCTGCTGTAATATGGTAGAATCTCCTTGATGAAACACTTATCCAAGAAGCATCGAAGCTGCTTAACATTGCTCATTAATGTATCCCCAGAAATTAGAAAACTATAGGACACTAGTAGGCACCCCATACATATTTGATATGTTAATGAGTAACATGAGCCAGAAATCTGTAAATGGGTCTAGACATGATTAAGTATAAAGGGAGAGATAAGACACCCTTAGTTTCATTAAGTCATCATTATCCATTTAAATTGCCTCATGTTGCAGGATCTGCAGAGCAAATTCAAAGCCATAAAATTTAAATTCAGGATTAATTTGAGGGTTCAAACCAGAAAAAAAAACAGAAAAAAAATCTTCTAGCATTTGGTATCATTTAATGGGGTCTGTTTGGCTCATTACAAACCTATGCAATATGTCTAAGCAGCATGTAGGAGATTTTAAGCTAATACACACTTATCATGCTTTGCTGGTGGATCAGTGAATGATTTCATTGACCTGAAGCTTTGTTCTTGTTCTTGTGCCCGTCTAGATTATTCTATTGATATGCTGAAGAAAGACGTGCAGGTGAGAGCTAATGGGCTCAGCAGATATTAAGCCCGTTTTCCTGTTTTCTTTCTGTTTACTGCCTGCAACTCCTGCTGGTTTCAAGTGTTCAGATTTTCATTTGAAGGTTTGTTTTGTTGACATAATAAGCTATTTAGGGCTAGGGCTGATTTGAGGTAAAGGCTTCCCTGAAAATTCATGCTTGCAAATTAGCAAAATAGAAGATGGTATAATATACTTATGTCCACAACGTCTTCTATGCAATGAGCTGATGAACCTGTAACAAGCCCTTGTGAATTGAAATGCAGGTACATTTTATTTATATTTAGGCAACTGATTTCAAGTCTTTCTGGATATTAGCAGTCTTCTAATGGGTTTAAGATTTTAAAAATAACATGAAACACTCAAGATACAACTTTTCAAACATGATTTTGCAACATAGATTATGTATTTATTTTGTGGATAGTTCAGCAAAGTCAGTACTAATATTATGTGTGTTTGTATGTATACATGCACATTTAACTGTATTAGTTAATGTATAAAAGTCAAATGGGTGGCAAAGAATCCCTAGTTGGAAAAAATTTGTATAAAAGTCAAATGGGTGGCAATGAATCCCTAGTTGGAAAAAATTTTTTTAAAATGTTTGGCTATTAGATAACTTTAGCATTATGGAGAGTGAGATTAACCTTATTCAGGTACATAGTCATAGACTATTAAAACACATTGAGTATCAGCTCAAAGTAGCAGTTAATTTTGTCATTCTCTGGATGACATTATCATTCTTCAAATAATAAATGAGCTCATGCAATGTCCAGCAAGACTTGATTGGTCTAGATTTAATTTTAAAATTGTTTCCAAACTGCTTAGATCTATTAACAGGATTTTCAGTTCACAAAAGTTGCCTCTTTTCCTCCCCATTTCTCCTCATCTTTTGCTATAGACATAGAAAACAGAGTGGACAGAAATTCAACAGAATTTACTACTATGAACTCAGCTGAGGTTGAGGCAATTTAGGTAATCCCATGTGTTTGGAGTGAACTAGATTTGTACTATTCCTCATTCCTATGAACGCTTCTACTTTTGTCTCTCAATCATGAGGAAATTAACCTATTCATCTGCATGACAGGAAACTGGTTCATCCTCAAAATAGTTTTGAGTCTAAGGAGTTTCGAGCATCACACTAGACTTTAGACTGCATAAGGGGAAAAGATGAAATGAAAAAGTGACTGCACAATAGAAGGGAAAATTGTACAGAAGGAGCCTGAAATCAGCTTCGGTTATTTGTGGGTCGTCCTGACTTTGCAGAAAGGGTTATCTCAGCAGTGAGGCGTTTTCTACGTAGTTAGCAATGGGAGCCAGAGAGGTTAAAACAGCTCATCACTTTATCAGGATTACTGAGGGTATGAGGGAGGCCTTAATGGTCTGGCAGTCCTTTTTGTCACAATTTAATGGCATATCGATCTTGCAGAGTGAACAATCATGACCTTCAACTGTTTACAGATGCTTTGGAGGGAAAAGGCTTAAGGAGCTTATTCCAGGGAAGCTGAGAAGGTTCAGCCCTGACCAGTCAAGTTGGGGAAGCCAAACAGCAATCAAAACATCCCAGTTTAGGGGGTAACTTTCCACTGGGGGTGGCACTTACAACTGGGAAGATCACAAGTGCTTCAAGAAAAGCCGGTGGTGTTAGAGGCAATCAATAAATCAACCAGAAGTGTCATTAACCCAGAGAGAGGGAGAGCAAGTGATGTGTGGATGAGCCCATGCACGCAAGCACGTGAATGCAAGCACGTGAACGCACATATGCGCGCATGTGTACATGCACGTACAAACACAGGCCAGTGACAGAGGAATCCCCCTTGCATTGAGTTAGGCATTTCTGCTGGGACAAGTTTTCAAGAAAGGTTTCTTTTACATGAAACAAGTTTTCAAGAAAGGCTTCTGTAATGTTTGGCACCTAAAATCAGCAGGAGCTGGGTAGTAGGAGGAAGTCATGAAATTTCCCAAGACAAATCTGAGCAAAGAGCAATATGAAACAGTGTTTCTCTACAAAACATTATTAATTATTAATTAGAGGAGTATTATTATTAATTAGAGGGTCATGAAAGGCATTTTATTCAGTTGATATGAAATTGCCTACTCAAATGTGGAGAATTGCTTTTTGAGAGAAAATTCAAATGAAATTGAACTCTCAGAAAGAGCAGGAGTGTAGCACTGTTTGTCTACATCCTCTATTTCAGTGAATCTAATCTGTGCTACCATTGATTACAAAATAAGTTTCCAGCATGGTTTGTTGAGCCTCTACTAGGTGTTCTACAAGGTTCTGGTTGCTACAAAAGACAAAAAAACAGTTCCTGTCCTCACAGAACTTATAAATATTCTAACTATTCACATATTATTTCTGGCTATTAAATTTTATCCATTTGAACTCTAGTAGGTTGGAGCCCCACAAGATAGTCTTTGAACCTATGAATGTTACCCTTATTTGGAAAAAGGGTTTAAATATTTAAGATCTTGAGATCATTCTGGATTTTCTCAGTAGACCCTGAATGCAATAATTTAATGGCAAGCATACAGAGAGACACCCAGAGAGAGGAAATGTGATGGGAAGACAGAGGCAGAGCTTGGAGTGATGCAAACACAGACCAAGGAGCACAGAGCATTGCAGGCAGACACCTGAAGTTAATAATAGGCATGGTTCTCTTCTAGAGTTTCTAGAAGGAATAAGTTTCTGCCAGCAAGTTGATTTTGGACTCTGGTTTCCAAAACTATGAGGGAATAAATTTCATTTTTTGTAAGCCACCAAATTTATGGCAATTTGTTAATGTAGCTCTAGATTTTTACCTAGATTAGTATTAACCTTATGCCCCATGTACTGATTGAATAATAACATGAGAACCAAGATGTATGGTGTCTGCCAATAGTTACTAAACTGTAATAACAGAATACACCTTCATGGCTTTTCTTGTTCACTACTAATTTACTTGTTTCCTCCCAAATTTGCACATATGAGATATCAGGTGGCTGTGCAGAAAGAGGAGGTATTTGTCCCTCAATTTGTGGATCAGTGAGAGGGAAAGAAGGGAGATGGCAGGTCTTTACTGAATCGGTGTGTTGGGAGGAAACCTGGTGGCAATGCAAACCATAACATTGAGGTGTTCAAAGTTTACAGCTACAAAAGAGTCAGTAGTTAGTGACCAACAAAAATGTAGTAAAACTTTGTAAAAGAGGTGTCTAGTGCACTAGATCTAACTTTAAAATAGTCTCAAATCTTCTCTACAGGAATAGAAACTAAAAATCAGTTTCAGTCATTTGCAGATTGTCCATTTGCAGGAAGGTTTATCTGAGTGGGTAAGTTTTTTCTATATAGGTTGCAATGGAGAAGGGAATAAATATTGGTTATATGCCATACACTAATAGAGTCCATTTGGCTTCCCAAGATACAGGGTTAATGACAGAACATCATCAACTTAGGCAGAACCCCTTAGTGGTTGTGCTGCAATGGAAGCCTTGGGAAATGCTTGGAGAGATAAATCTTCCTATCTACTTGCCCAGCTTATTCGTGAGATGGGGAGGAAACCTTGAACCCCATTGCATTACTCCATCTTCCATGTCCCTTCCTGTAACCATTACTCACTCTGACAGACATCTTTCCTTTATGTTAGTATGATCATGGTTCTCTTCCTGTCTGGTCATATAAAGCCTCTATGATCTGTCTTCACCTAATTCCCTCCTGCCTCCTGTTCACCCCTGTCATGGAGTTGCAGTTGAGCCATTCTGAAGTTGTTTGCATAGTGTTTGCAAAGGTGCTGTGCCCAGTGTATTTATCCACAAGGTAGATTCACTCATTCTTAAAAATTCAGTTCAATAGTCTCCTCTTGTCAGAATTGCCCTATTAAAATATAATTAATTATTCTCCTGTTTGAGTGATCACTAACCTATACTGCATTCAAAATTTGAAACTAATCATCACATCAAACTATAATATGTTTATGTTACCATCTCTCAAGATAGCCTGAGTGCACAGGGTAGAAATATTGCCTTCTCCATGAGGGTAAAAGAATATCTTCCATGTCTGATCTATGCCTGGGCAAATAATTGGCATTCAATAAATCTTTGATGAATAAATGAAAGAATGCTTAGTCCTTTTTATGATTAGCAAGCTCTTAAAAGCTCTTAAAACATGTATGTTTATTCACAAGTCATTAATGTGCGATAAGCTTGTCTGCACTTAAAAGATCTTTGAGGGAGACAGCTTTTTCTCATGTTTAAAAATTTAATGTTAGGGCTAGGGATGTGGCTCAAGCGGTAGCGCGCACTTGCCTGGCATACGTGCGGTCCAGGTTCCATCCTCAGCACCATATACAAACAAAGATGTTATGTCCGCCGAAAACTAAAAAATAAATATTGAAAAAATTCTCTCTCTCTCTCTCTCTCTCTCTCTTTTAAAAAAATTAATGTTAGTTTTTAAAATTTTTTATTGTAAAGTAATACAGTTTCTTTTTGGAACATCTGGAATATGAGAATAAATATGAAATCAGAATTCATTTTTAGTCCTATCACCCAAAGATATACACAATTAATTTTTATTTGAATCTAATTAAAAATACATCCATATGGTCAAGGGACTAAATAACTGTGATAAAGTATGTTATGTATAAAAACACAAACAAACATATACTAATATTGTCTCCCTATTTCTCTCTTCTCTCTCTCTCTCATTAACACACACACACACACATATACACACACACACATACACACACACACACACACATTATGGTTATAGTCTACATTAGTTATGGTAATGCAAGTTGCTATAAAATCCAGGCCCAAAAGTCACAATGACTTAAGTATCATAGAAATGTAGGTCTCACTTACATAGTAAACAAGCATTTATGACCAGCAATACAAGAAAGCCATACTAATCCCATCTTGTGACTATACAGTTTTCACCAGAGTTTCCAGAGTCTCTGTGTTCCCACAGCAGGACCAGAAGCATGGGTGATAACATGGGAGGGGTGGGGTGTAAGGGTTGGGCCCAGCAGTGACTTGTACTCCTTCCATTCATATTCCAGTGGCTAGAATTCAGTTCACATGGCCCTGTCCAAGTGTAAGGCAGGCTGGGAAATATCACTTATCTCTGAACCCAGGAAGAGACGAAAAGAGGTTTACTGAATCATTAGTCAGTCTCTGTTATACACTGAATATATTCCTTTATGACCTGATATTTTATTTTAAAAGCAATTTAATTGAAATGAATGAAAACATTAACTACCAATATAAAACTATTTAGGCGTATAGCAATCTGTTCACTGAACTGTCAACTTTTAAAAATGTTTAAAAACAATTAATTCATGCATGATGATTATATGTAATTAGCCACATACAACTCCATGACAGTTAGTTTTCATTGTGAATTTTATTCTCAACATAATATGAGTCTACTTATCAATGCCTTTCCCCCTGAGTTCTATTTTGATTTAAATAAATACCCCCATTCATGTTTTCCTTTTGTTTGCATTTGTCTGGCCATGTTCCTAATATTTCTGAGTCACTAATTTTGTATGTGTCTCTGGTAGAGTGTACACAGGTAGATAGTTTGACCAACTTAAGAGCCTTTATTCTTAGAGACTTTTGACCCTTTTGGTGTTTATTTTCTAATAAACTGTTAGTTATACATTGGTTATTATATTTTATGACTTCTGAGTCACTTTCCTTACATAGAAACTTTATGATATAGCTCATATTTATTTTGTCAGCCTACATGTTACTTGATATGTCTACTATTATGTCTTATGATTCACTTTTCTGAAAGCAATTTTTTTTCTCTAGTAAATTGGATAAAAGTCATTGATAATAGTCATAGTTGTGGGATATAATCCCACAACAGCTTGTCTTCTTTCAAAATGATGTTCTAGTAGATAACTCAGTTTTCCAAATAATTCAATGAAGGAACAAATGAAACAAAGGAGAAAATAATGTAATTATTTTTCTCTAAACTAGTAGAAAAATTTGTGCTTTGCTTCCTTCCACTCCAGCCTATGACACAATTGTAACCATTTGTATAACCTGAGCTAGTAGACCCAATTAAACATTAATACTATTTCCATCACATATCTCTTCCATATTAAAGAATAATGCCACTAGCTACAGAACTGTTAGGTTCTATCTTACTATCACAAAGCTCATATTTATATGACGCCAGTCATATTTCGCTCAGCTCAAAACATTCCACCTCAAATCTTCAGCATAACAACCTAGTTCTGCGGTAAGTGGTGATTTATGCTGATAAGTTCACAATGTAGTTAGTTAGAGCACCATGGTAATAAATGCTTGACAAGAGTAATCCATATGGAACCTCATGCTATTCATCAAGTTTTATTTTCATCTTACAAACTTCAAGTTCCACCTACACTAGGAGCCACCTCTGTCCCCTATAATTCACTTTCCTGTCTTTTATAGCATTCATAATTTAAGTGTCACAATGTATTAATTATAAGTCAGTTTCTACTATTTGTTGCTTGCTCAATTACCTTATCTCAGCAACCAAACTGCAATTTTTTGTTGGTAGAAACCATGTTCTATTTTCTCTGTATAGCCCCAGTCATCTAGGATGGAAATGAACACCATGAACATTGGCCACATAGTAGCGTGGATTGATCATATTTGAGGTTAGTTTCAAATATTTTTTCTCATTTAATTTTGTAAAAGTTAGCAAAAAAAAAAAAAAAAAAACAGTGCCAGGCATGGTGGTGCACACCTGTAATCCCAGTGGCTCAGGTGGCTGAGACACGAGGATTGCAAGTTCAAAGCCAGTTTTAGCAAAAATGAGGGATTAAGCAACTCAGTGAGATCCTATCTCTAAATAAATACAAAATAGGGCTGGGGAAGTGGTTCAGTATTTGAATGCCTTTGAGTTCAATTCCCAGTACCCCCCAACCCTGAAAAAAAAAAAAAAGTATAGCAGCTATTTGAGTTTGTGTTGCTCTAATGAAGTCTCTGAGCCAGAGTAATTTATAATGCATATAAATTTATCTTCTCTTGGTTCTGGAGGCTAGAAAGTCCAAGATCAAAGCTCCAGCATCTGGTGAGGGCCTTCATGCAAAGAAGACAGGCAAAGAGAGGTGAAAAGGGTGCAGAACTTGTCCTTGGATACAGCACTGTTGCTACTTGTGAGGGCAGAGCCCTCATGGTCTAGCCACCTCTTAAAGGTCTCCTCTCGTAACACTGTTAAAATAGCAGCTACATATCAACATGAGTTTTGAAGGGGACAGCTTCCATCCGTAGTAGTAACCTAATTCAGAAAAATCATTTATTTATTTATTTTTTTTGTACCAGGGATTGAAAACCCAGGGGGGGCTCCACCACATTTCCAGCTCTTTTTATTTTTTATTTGGAGACAGGGTCTCACCAAATTACTTAGGGCCTCACTATGTTGCTGAGACTGGCTTTGAACTTGTGATCTTCCTTCTTCAGCCTCCTAAATTGCTGGGATTACAGGTGCACGCCACTGTGCCTGGCTCAATCATTTACTTTTAAGGCTTACCCCATGTACGAAAAGACATAAAAAGATGAAATTATTTAAGGTAGACAACTAATTAAGGTAAGGAAGGAAACAAAGTCTGTGAGAGAAGAAGAGCATCAACTTTATGTACTATGACAACAATCAGTAGCAGCAGTAATGACTAAACTTTTAACAAGTATTTAGTGCAATGATAAATACTTGCAATAATTGTCTGATGCAATTGTTACCTGGAACCTATATGGACTAGGGATGTAATTCAGTAGCAGAGTGTTTGCTTAACATGCACATGACACTCATTTTGATACAAAGCATGGCAAAAACAAAACAGAACAAAACCCCAACAAAATTGGAAGAAGCTCTAGCTCTTTCTATGCAGAATCCTTAGAAATCTGATGCCTACATAGGTCGAGACATAACTTTATTGTTTATATACTTTGGAATGTTGATGCCAGGCTTCGAACTGCATATTAGTTTGTTTGTTTGTTTGTTTGTTTTTACTTATTCTTAAAATCATAGGACCACATTTACTGGTTACCCATTGTGAAAATACATAATGCCAAACTTTGCTAAAAGATGCAGAATTATATATATTGAGAACATGACAGTATTTTACACTAAACAGAAATGGGTTAGAATTTTAACTCTCTTACTTGCTGTCTTTGTGAACTTGGGCAATATTATTTAATCTCCATGTCCCAAATTTCCACATCTATAAAACAGAAATTATATTTACAGTGCAAGGCTGTTGACATAATGAGAGTTAATGTATAGAATGTGTTAGCACATGGTAGCTGTTCAGTTGGTAGCTATTATTGTTAAAATAATTATCACTCATTATCACTCTGTGTTCTCTATATCTCAGGTTATAAAAATCTGATTTTTCTGTTCAAGGCTCATCTTTAATGGCATCTTCCATGTTACACATAATTAGCAAATGATTAGCATCCCTTGTCTTTTAATCTTAACCTCTTTGTGTTATATGGCCATTTTTCTTTTTTATCAGTCATTTCTATGTTTGTTTTCCCTCTCTCTCTTAGCTTGTTACTTTTTCAGGATAAGAACTCTCTCTTACTTTCCTTCACACTGTACAGCCTTATGAGGTGACTTATGTAGGTCTCTAGCAGTGTTCTTTAGCTTTGATTGGCACAGCACTGGGTATCTTAACTTCCTTTTTGGCTGAATGGTTCAGGAAAGCAGAACTTAATTTGATTTTTACCACTGACCTCAACACTCTGATGGCTCATACTACTGCAGAACTGACTCTGTAGGTACGTAGTTGAATCAGGTGGGTGAATTGTCAACACATTCTTTAAATGCCTTCAAAAGAAAAGACTGAATTTCTAAGGTTCTATGGTTCTCAGTCTTGGCTGACTGGGTTGACACTTGACATGGTTTTTAATAATCAACGTTGCTTTGAGTAAAAATGAGTTCCAGTGAGCTAAGAATTTTAATGACCTTTAAAATTTCGTGTTTAATGAAATACAGGGGAACTGGCAAGGTAAGCTGACACTGTTTAAAAGTATTTTATAAGAGGAAAAATAAAAGAGGAAAGATTGTCCTGGAATCCCGTAAATAGCCAATAAAAATTCACCTTGTCTATGTATTGTCCTAGGAGACACAATCTCATTTACATTTATTAGAAGTAATGATGTAGTGTCCTGCAGATAATTAACACAATAAAATGCTGCTAATTTCACAGTGTCATTATAAAATTTGCCAGTTCAAATTAGAAAGTGATTAACCCTCTGAGTGAGGCAATGACATTTCCATTCCCAGTTTGTGAATAAATTGGGAAGAATGTTTCCCCTCCTTTGGAAGTTAGATGCTCTCCCTGTTCTTGCTTTTCTTCCTATACCATCTTCAGCATGCCTTTCTAAGAACGAGTGCTCTGGCTTTCAGCAAAAGTGATCGCTTTGTATTCCAGAGTGACAGAGTTATCAGCAAAAGCACAGGCTTGTCTCCAAATGGGAAGGAAGCCAATTTTTCTTTATTAAAAAGGAAGGGTGGAATTAAGGGAGGAAGAAAGTGTTGAGGGGAGAGAGGAACAGAAGGAAAGAGGCAGGGAGGAGAGAGAAGGAGAAGGGAACAGTAATCTCAGACTGAGAGTAATTTCATTGAGTAATGAGCTTCTTGTTAGTGCATCTAAGTATGAAAATTCTCCATTAACACGTTGCCTCCAGAACGTGCTTCATTTCATTTAATGGCAGTTACTCCTTCACCTTTGCCCTGACACTACTTTATTCATTTACTGCATATCTCTCATCCCCACCTGATTTTAATTAATTCCTTAAAAAGGAATAAATTCATTAAAGGAAAAAAAAAGATTTATAGCACCTCATTTTAAATATTCCTACTCAACTGAAATCCTCTTAAAGAATATTTAACGAGAGAATGATATTGCAAATGAACAAAACCTCGACTTAATGATAAAATGTCCAACCTGTTAAGACAACTATTAATTGAATAAATTGAATGCATACATTTATAAAGCTGCTGAAAATCTGCAGCCTTGCCCTTTCTCCCTCTCACTCCTTTCCCTTCTCCAATGACTCAAGCTAAAGGACTGATGTAAGTGGAAAGCTCTCTTAAAACAGAGGAATTCATGTCCAGAGCATTGGAGCTCACTAAATACCTATAAGGAGTAAAAATAATGAGAAATGTTCATAGAGCTCTAAAAAGAAAGAATTTTTCTTTAAAAATTCTCTATGTTTATGAACACATTTGTTTCTGCTGAGACCTCCTTCATATATGTGATTTTAACACTGAAATACCTCAAATATTCTGTTTTAGGAGTTATTAAGTTGCTATCCTAAGCCCATTTAAAGAAAAGGAAGGAATCTTGGAGCTAATAACCCTGGATTCAAAGTTCAGAAGTTGGTATTAATGCTTTGCCTCTCCATCCTTCATTTCTGCTTTCCTCCCTGTGACTTCATTCTCACACAAATTCTCTCAACTTAGACCCTCAGCAGCCTTAGGCCAATACCTTACCAGCTAAACAACTCTCATGTAGAGAGCAAGGCCCTAAGCTGGTTCACACTGGTGGAGGCTCCATTAGGTATAACACCCTGGCCATCCCCTGCCACAGGGACTAGCCAGTATGTGATTGTTGGGCCATTAAAATCAAGTGGTACCCAGAATAATTAATGAGAAAATTCATTTTCTAAGTGGGAGGTATGGCTCTGAAGAGACTATGCCTGCATTGTTGGTTAGTGCCAGATTTGGGGAGTCATGAGACTTAGGCATTTCTCTGTCATTTGTGTGTGGTTTAGAAAATCCAGGGACTAAATGGACTCTAGTGTCCCTTCTCACTAGAGGGTGTTTGACCATGACTCTGAACAATCCAAAGATCCACAACCTTAGTCCCAGTTTCATCTTTTTTTTTTTTTGAGGGGGGAGCTTATGTTATAATATATTTATACATGCACACATAAGAACAGTATAGTTTGATCAATCAATTTCATTCCCTATTACCTCTGCTTCCCACCCCCAACCCCCTTCTTCTATTCTACTGGTTTCCCTTCAATTTTTTAAAAACTTGTTCTAATTAGTTATACATGACAGTAGAATGCGTTTTGACACATTGTACACCAGTTCCATCATTTTAAAACTGTAGAACTTTGAGAAATTTACTTCAGCTCCTTGACTTTTAGTTTTCTTATCCATAAAAAGACAAGATTAGTAGTAATTAGTGTTTGTTTTTTTTTTTTTTGGAATTTCTATTGGGGTAGAATCTTTTTTTTAAGTGAAATATTAAAAATCCTTAATTAAGCAGATCTAGGTTCGTGTACATTTAGCTAGTGTCTACTTCCAACTTGGATTGTGCATTACCTCATCTTTATTCAAAATAACTTATGCGTCAGTGATGACAAAAGCTATCCTGTGTTGTCCCAGCAGTGCTCTATGGGGTTGTTCCAACCAGACAGTGTCATAGGTCATATGGAAAGTCACCAGTGAATAGCTCCAGAAGGCACTCATCTTCACCCACATATAACTGCACTTCCATTTGGGATGTGGAGTTTGTACTACTGAACTTAAAGGTTTTTGTTAGAATGGTCATCTGTGCTTTAGTTATCAACTTGTTTTTATCAGTAAAGTGTCCTATTGTGGTTCAGAGAGAAGCTGGGTGTTGGAACTAACAAGGGCCTTCTTTAGAAGCCCCAGGCCAAGCAGGTTGGTGATGAGAGCCTGGGGATCTTGGGTCAGGGGTGTGGAGTACAGTGTTGGGATCTGGCAGCTTGATGATTCCTGTTTTTACTGATGGGAAGTTATGGTCCTGTATATAAGCTCTTGGGGTGTGGGCCACCTGGTACCTGCACAATGGAATCCTTCATGGAGTCAGCTAGAAGCAAAGTCCCTTTTGATGGGGAGATATTTAGAAGTCACAGCCACAGTACTTTCCAAATGCCTCTCTTGTTTATTAGCAAGTTTATGCCTCTCATGCAAAGTGCTCATGGGGAGGGGATCAACCCACTAACACTTGTGGTCCTCAGGGTGTGGATGGAGACTGGTGAACCAGATAATCTTTCATATCACGCCCATCCTCAAGTGAGAAACCCTGTAAAATGTCAGCCACTCTCAGATTCCTGAGGTCTATTGGTGACCAAGCTCAGAGAGGAATTTTCTCACATCTGAATTTTTTTTTTTTTTTTTACTTAAAGCATGAAAACACACGAGCATACCCGCCCCTCCCCTACACACACACCCATCTTACTCATAACGTCCTTATCTATAGCCTAGGGGTGCCTTTCCGTGTTTGTTATTACTAGTTTTCTTCCCTTGATAACTTTACAAGAAATTAAAAATTTCTTTGCTGTATCTTCTGCTGAAAAGGCAGATTGAGGGAAAGTATATGTTTAAATTTGATTTGATTACATCTCCCCCAAAAACCCCACAAGGAGAGTATGTCCTCTTCTGTCCCATTGCCACAGAAAGAAGCAAGGCACGTATTTAAGACAACACTGATTTATGGTTGAAGTCTTCAGGATGGGTGTGCCTTGGAGCAAAGGGCATAATTGTTGAGTGTGCTGATTGGAAAGATTAGGGATGACTGAAGATAAATGTCTGGTTACACAATGTTTTTTCAGCGCAATTAAACTGAGACTATTTCATCCACCATCAGGGAAACAAATTGCTTAACCTTAATCTATGCAACAATTTCTCCCACACATAAATGCCCTTTCACTATTAAATTAGGTCCCTCCTCTCCTGCAAACTTCAATGCCCGGCCCATGTCACCCTGCCTGGGAGGCTTGTCCTCTTACCTCCTCCACCTCCATTCCTGCTTCTCCCGGATCAGCATTGTTCTTTCTGTATTACTGTGCACTCAGTTTTATGTAACTTCGTTAATGATATTATTTATAGTATAATTAAAGCTTAGAATGCTGTGTTTTATTAATGAAAAAGACTAAAACTCATCTTTTAAGCTGTGGTTACAGTGATGAGTCACTCTGTTGGTGGACTAATCCTTGAAGTAGGGAGGCTGAACTCCCTTTATTTCCATTTTATACCCAGTGAATATTGGAAGGAATAGAAGAGAAGATTAAGGAAGAGAAGATTAAGTGATGTGCTTACATCTTTTACTGAAAGATGCTTGACGTCAAGAGTTGTGTGTTTAATTTCTTTTTTCTTAGGGTTTAGATGAAACTGAATCTGTTAATATATTGTATTCATGAAACTTTTTTATTAATTTTCCTTTTTGAGTAAAAAATATGCTACATGCAATATAGTTTTTACAGTTTTTAATTAATTCTCACGAAACCTCCATGGGATAGTTAATTTATACCCATTTTACATATGGATAAAGAGAATTCCAAATTGAACTAACTTGACTTAGTTAGAAATGGACAGTTAGCTTTTGGATAGGAATGATCTGATTCCAATATTCATTACCCATTGTAATATGGTGTGTTTTGGGCAAACCAATGACCTTTTAGTATGTCAAATATATATGGACATTCAGAATGCATAACTTAAGTAGAGTGAGCCTCCCTCGGTATTATTTAAATATTTCCAGACATTCACTAGTCTTGTGAACAACAGTCATGTGAAAAACAACATTCTGTTTCCTTGCTTGGAGCTTCATTTTTCTCAATAGTAAGTTCAACCAAGTCATCTATAAGATTTCTTCCAGCACTAAAAATTCAAGAGTGATTAAAAGTTTTAATTTAGATTTCTGCAACTACATAAGGATATAAAACTTAAAAAAACAAAAGTGAATTAAAATTCCCATGAGTTTATTAAACCCAGCTTACATTAAGATAATGAGAAGATTCACTCAGATGACAAAGGAAAAGGTGGGGCTTTGTGTGTACCTTTCATCTTGCTACAGAAACTCCACACCTCCTGTGCCCTACAAGTTTTAGGAGTAAAGTACAAGATGATATCATGAGTATTTGCAGTGATACAAAGAGCCAAAGATTTTTTCACTTGTTATTTCACCTGGAGATATTTATGTGCTACCACTCATTTGGCTGCAGATTTTCTTGCTTTTATTGTTCTCCTTTTGGACTGCATTACAGTTTAGATATTTGCACCTTAAACAAATCAAGAACAAAGGCTTTTGAGAAAAGTGGTGGAGCCATTGCAACTGGAGAACATGGCTGACTCAGTGCAGCCGGCTGCCAAGATCCAGGTGGGTGATAGAGCTACTGCCCTGGAGCACCTGACTCCATGGCAGCTCCTGCCAGGGCCTCCTACCTTGATGAGGTTTGGGGAGGTCCTCAAAATAAAATCTGGCAAGTGTAAGTGGACAGGGAACGTGATAAAGTAGTGACTTTAGAGCTTGCGAGATGGAAAAACAATTTGAATATGACACTTCTCATTTCCTGGATATGATTAGAAGGAGGTTTCCCAGGTGGACAAGTAGAATAGAAGCCCTGAGTAATTAGGTGATCAGAGAGATGCAAGGAAATATTTAGGTGGTTACAGTGAGAGTTCTAGAGAGAGAAGAGCAGAATGAAATAGGGTGCAATGACCATGAGAACTGAAAGAAAGATGGGCTTTTATAACAGCTTTGTCCTAAAACTGAGTCTCCAGACATGGAGAGTTGGTCAATGCTATAGAGAAGGTGAGAATGAAGAGAGAATCCCAGACATTTCCGATGCCCTTGACTTAAACACCTGGGTAGATGGTGGTGCTGTCAAGCAAGAGCAGGAAGCGGGAGGTAAAGAATGCATTAGAGGACATGTAATGAGCTAAGTTTGGGGTATGTTGAATATATAGGAGCCATAAATGATCAAGGCAGAGATAGCAAGTAGAAGTCTGAATGAACAACATAAAATTTGGGTGTGGCCAGCACATAGTGGGAAGCAAAATTTACAGGTAAAGGAGAGTTCCTCCAGGAAGATGGAGTGTAATAGAGCAAGAGAAAAGTCCAGGGAAGAACTCTGAGGAACACCAGTATATCGGGGTAGGCACAGAGGAAGAGGTATCTATGAGGATGAATAGGAATTTCTAAGAGGTGGAAGGGAAAGTATAAATGACGGAAGACAAAGCCCTAGAGAACTGTAAGAAGGTAAAGACTGTGAGGACAAAGAAAATCCTAGAACAGAAGCTGAATCAGATAAGACAATCTTAACCAATTTTGCAGCTTCTTTCTATGTTTAAAGAAATGACATAAGAATCTAAAAATGTCTATTTAGGTATTTTTAATATTTTTATACCTGAACCACATAAAACAAACTGCAGGATAGATATTTTGTCAATTATTATTACAGTGTATGTGTGTATTTGCCTAGTTCAGGGCATTTTATTTGTGATATACATGTTACTGATAGATGGTATGAGCTTTCTGAAAATAGGGATTATTTTTTGTATAACAGATATATGTTGTCCAGTAGGTCCTGAATACTTAATATAAGCCTTTCCATGATGATAACTATTATTATAATGAATAAGCCAAGCCCTCCTCTACAGAAAAATTGTCAGGCTGTCCTAAGGAAAAGTTAAGTATGGCTTTTCACATCCTAAGCAGGTATTTGGCAGTGAGTGTTTCCATTCAAAACCAGAATAATGTACACTATGAGGCCTTCCAGAAAAGTAGAGCTCTTCCATTCAAAAAGAGTAAAAATTTTAATAGCTATTTTTAGATTCCAGTCCAATTAAAATTCTGCTTAACTTGTTCTCTCTTAATTTGTGATTGGTATTTTATGCAAGGATGCCTGGCAACTGTCCATGGTTGGCATTAGAGGTAATGTATTTCTTAGAATTCTATTTCTTACCTATAATGAAAATATCGTGTTCTTATCTCATATAAGCAAGATGCTAAATGAGCCATGAAGATCTTGGCAGCATTTACAGAAATTGGTAAAACCAGTTTTGGAAGCTGGAGCTTGCTAATTGCTTTGTATTCTTCATTACAGATGAGTATGGAATATCCACTTTCCATAAATCCTGGGTTTTGCACCTAAGCAAGGGGTAGCATCTTTCTTAGATGTCATATCTTTACTAATAAAGTCATTTAAGTCAAACTTGGAATAAGTTGGGGTTAATATTTTTCTATCTTTGTTGGGGAGCTTCTATAGTCAAACTACCTGGAAAAAATTAATAACAGACATTGCTAATAATAACAGCTGACAGTAGCTTAAATGTTCTTAGTATCAGGGCATGAAGTCTAATTTAAGGCCTTGTTGCTGGTCTCTTATTGTGATGATTCTTTCTTCCTGACTTGAGAAATCACAGAGATAGTCCCCAAAGGTAGTAATAGCTCACAAGAAAGAACAAAGAGTGGGATGTCTAACATCTGGGACTCGGTGTTCCTAATGCATAAAAGAAGGAGGGAGAGAGGGACCAGGAGAAGGAAATGAAAAGAAGAAAGAGGGAAAGAAATGGAAGAATCTGAATGAATATACAAATTTGCAAAATCAATATAACACACCAATAAAGAGAAACAGTAACTAAAGCCCCTGATGCAGATTTTGGAGCACTAATGAACACTTATTGAGACCTTTTAAGGCACCAGGAATTAGACCATCATAACCTATGATCATTTCTTAAGGAAATTCAACTGTTTCTTCTTATTTTCATAAAAGTGTTAGAAACTATGTCATGTACTCTGCATGGAAATCAGCTGGATGCTTGTTCTGGTTTCTCATCACCTATGTAAAACTGTGGGATGTGCAGTAGAAGGAGGAGAAAGGTAAAGTAGGAATTCACAGGGGCCTGATTACCTTTACAGGAATTACCATTTTAACATCTGTTATGGTTTGGATATGAGGTGTGCCCCCCAAACTCCTGGGTTAATAAGGTAGGTATCCCACAAGGTACTCCAAAGCACTCTAGAGAGTTAGATGCTAGGTTAACAAAAATCCTAAAGGAAGAAAGTGATCCCTTATAATCTATTGGTGACAGATGTTGTAATGACATTGCCAACAAACCTTTTTCTTCCCCAGTGCTAGAAATTGATCATTGGCCCTTGTGTATGCTAGGCAAGGGGTCTACCACTGAACTACATCAAATGAAAGAACTCCAAGAATGATCCTGGTAAATTTCAGGGTATAAAGTAAATTTTAAGTAAGGAAAGAAATATTGTTTTATCCTTTGAAATGTTCTCAAAATGCATGTTTTCTTCTCCTACTTGTAAAAGAGCAACTCACTCAGGGGTTCAAGTCCCAATAGTTGAGAAGGTTTGTATCATCCATGAATGTCTTGATTGCAAGAAAGTGATATAAGCTTGACCTAAGACATATTAAGCAGAAAGCAGACTATGGTCTTACTAACCAAACCATGGGATGAATGGAAGTGCAGCAGAGTCTCAAGGATGACCCATTCAAGTGCAAATATTGTCAGGAATCTCCCTTCCCCACTAACTTCCATGATGTCTGCTTCACTTTTCCATACAGCTCTCCGTGGAGTTAGAAACATGGCTATTCGACAACTCCAATAAACTCCTTGGTTTCAAGTGAACTGTCTCTCAAGAAAATGCAAGGCTTGATTTAATCTGGCCTGGCCTCAGACCCAGCAGTGATCCAGGGTACTGAGTTACAATAAGTGGACCGTTTGCATTAGGAACCAGGTACTTCTGCCCAGGGATATGAGTCCTCTAAAAAAGTAGGAGCTTCTTTTCCAACCACTCCTACAGGAAGACAAAGACAAGATATTAATTATTAGTTTAATCACAGATTATTGCTTCCAAACAAAAAGAAGGGAAATGGGTCAATCAAGGGATTTAAAATTTCATTGGAGCAGTAGAAAAGAAAGCTACCTGAGCTCATATTATGCCAACATAACTCCCTACTTGTGTGACCTTGGACAAATTACTTAATGCCTCCTACCTAACTTCCTCATCTGCAAAATTGTAGTAATAATGGTACTTAGTTTGTAGAGATTTTTAAAGTTAATAGCTCCAGAATTGAATCTTTCTTCGTTCACTCGAGACTGACACTTTCTCACAGCATCCCTCTATCAGTTAATGGCACCATCAATTCATCAGGTCCCAAATCTCAGGGTTATCTTTGAGACTTCCTTTTCATCCATGCCCTATTTTGGGCTAGTCTGCTAAACTTGCTTATTATTTCAAAATGTCTTTTATAGTTATCTCCATTCCTCCCTTCTAACTGCCACAATGTCACAGGGGCCTGATTACATTTACAGGAATTACCATTTTAACATCTGTTATGGTTTGGATATGAGGTATGCCCCCCAAGCACCTGCGGGAATTTTCAGAGGTAAAACGATTAGATTATGATATCCGCAGCCTAATCTGCCCATCCAAACTAGAATGAACTAACTGGGTGGTAGACAGGTGGGGTGTAGTTGGAAGAGGTGGGTCATTATGGGGGGTGTGCTCTGGAAGGGTTCATTTTCCTTATGGCCTCTCCTCCTGGCTTCCAGGCCACCATGAGGTAAGCAGTGTTCCTCCACCATACCCTTCTACCATGATGCTCTGCCTCACTTTTGTCCTAGAACAGTGGTGTTAGCTGTCTGTGGACTGAGACCTCTGACCTGTGAACCCAAATGAACTTTTCCTCCTCTAAGTTGTTCTTGTGGGGTATTTTGGTCACAATGAGAAAAGCTTATTAAAATAATCTCCTAACTGGTTCTTCTTAAAAAATCTAAACTTTTTCATTCATTTTTTTCCTTTTCTTTCTCTCATTAGCGCATTATAGTTAGACATAATATTTGGGTTAATTTTGACATAACTATACAAGCATGGGATTCAGTCTCCAGTACTTCTTGTAGTTAATATTATCTCAAAGTGGTAACATGTGACAGAGCTGCCTTTCATCCAGGTACCCTTCATCAATTTCCTTCTTATGAACCAGGGACACCCACACCAGCCTACTTTTTATCCTGAAGATACACACATATACTCAGACAATACTCAAACACATTTCACTGTACATCAGTGATGTAAATAATAGGTGGACTGGAGGTAGGAATCTTTTGGTGATTCTTGAATCAATTATTTTCATGAACTCCTTTCCTGATCTTCATTTTCAAAAAATGTTTGCCTGGGCTCATTTCTTTTTCACAATCAGGCCAGGATCCAGTGGTTTCTAGTCATAACAAATGCACATCTTTTGAGTTTGAAGGGTATCATTATATGAGAGGATAGCTGATATATAAAAGCCTTCATGCTGACTGTGTTTTTCTATTCTATGTGACTATTTTGCAGTTTGCTCACTGAAGAGTGATATGTGATAGGAAAAATTAAGAGTTAAGAACTAATGGGCATAGCATATAAGTATATTCTGTTCCTATATTAGTCTATGAAGTAAAAGTATGTTTTTCTTTAGAGTAAAGGGGATTGGGATAATGGAAGTACACAGAGGGCTTTAAAATATTTGTAGTGTTCTATTTTTAAAATTTCTATAACATATTAAGATTTAGCAAAACTGGGTGATGTGTACCTGAGTTTTGTTACACTTTGATTCTCTATTATTTTGCTTTCCTATTTATATTTTTTTCTGAAAAATGAATATAACATTCAGCCTTAACATAAAGGGTTTGAAAAATTAAAATGCAAGCTTCGTAGCAAGGCCAGGAACTTATCTTCATCTGGTTCCTGTTTGTTGCTTGTTCTGTCCTCGTTACTCTTCCTGTGGCCTCTGCAGAATTGCCAAGCTATTCACCATTCCTGAAAGTGCTAAGGAATAGAATCTGCTCCTCTGTAAGCTCAACCTGTGTTACAACTCTGCCTGAAACTGTATCCCAGGCTTCTAAACTCCTGTGTTCACTCTAAAACCTTGTGAAGACCTAGGTGCCTCTTCCACATGGAATTATACACCCCTCCGTCTTATCTTTGCTCTTTCAGTAGACATAACATTTGTTCATCAATATGTATCTTTCCTAGACAACAAACTAGGTTATAATTATCTACTCCTTGCACTTCCGGCGCAAATTTTTTAAATTTTCACTAGTTATTATTCTTAACTTTTAAAGTAATTTATCCCCTTTAAAAATCCCAACAATTTAGAAGTGTACAAGATAAAAAGTATGTCTTCTTCCCCATTCTCAACTTCCTATCCTCACTCTCACGACCAGTGTCATCTAATTTATACTTCTAAAAACATTCTTTGTATAAATTAGGATCCAAGTTTATAAAATATGAATACATAAAGGCTCATGATCGCTTTTACATACAAATGAGACAGTACATACCCAACATTTTGCATCTTGATTTAAAAAGTATAGCAATTTATCTTGCTTTCTATTCATGTAGTACATATAGATCTACATTATTCTTAAAAACTGTACTATATCCCATATTATGTATATAATTCAGGACCACTTGAGAAGGAAGTAGCATTCAACCTGGTTGATACTGTAGAGGGTTTGGAAACTCCTAAACTGGGATGAACTTATGTTCATAGTTGGGCAGAACAACCTTAGGGTTGACTTAATCTGGTGACCAACATGTCAAGACTTCATTTCCTTCTCTCTACTTTGTCATTCTCTGGTATTAGCTTTAATGGCTTTCTTCATGGGGAACAAACTGATACATTGAGTTTAAATCCAAATCATCGAGAATTATAAGTTACCAGAATATGTTAGTTCCTTTGTCCTTGTCAATGCCTAGTTTTATCATTCAATCTCAAAGCACATTGTTATCGCACACTGTTGATCAGAACCCTTGAACTATATTTGGTACCTTGTAGTACAAGTCAGAGATGGATGTAATTTTAAATTAGGTTTACACATGATCAAGATGATGCTTTTGATAATGGAGGTGAGAGAGTTGGGCCCAAGGAAAAGTTATATAAGGAGCTTGAGAAGTTTTGTCAATTTGAGTTGAAGGTAGAAGTAGGGTCATATTTTTGTTAATGTGGGGTGGTATAACAAGGAAGGGCAAAATGTTTCACATTAAAAATATTCTTTTCCCTGCTTGTTGATGACCGAAATAGATTTGATCACTATCTTACATCTATTTATTTTTGCTAAAATTTCGATGTGTTTTTAAAAATTAGCATGTGCTTTTCTGTATGTTAAGAATAGCCCTTTATGGTAAATGAGGCACCAGAGAACAAGGAGAGAATAAAGATGCCCTGAGGACCACAAAACAAGGAGGGATGAGAGGGGCCTATAGGGGATGAGCAGAAGCGGACTGTAGAGAAGAGAGTGTTTCTATTCACAAGGTTTGGGGTTTTTTTTTTTTTCTTTTTTTTTTTTTTCCTCACAGTTTTGCCTAGAGATGAAGCTGGAATTTCTAGTCTATGAAATGTTCAAGATAGAAATCAATTCAGTTCTATCCAAAGGAAAAAAGTGTCATTCAAGATTAAAAAAAAAAAAAGCAAGGAGAATTTTAGATTATATACATACACAGACACAGATGGATTTAGAGAGTCATATTCAGTTTAATTATATGTTCACACACCCCTACACATTCAGAAGTGAATTTAGGACCCTAAATCATAGTAATTGTCTAATAATGTTAGTAATAACAAACTAGATGATAATTGAGGGACTCCACTCCAGGGAGGATAAAAGGCATTAAGGGCCCACAATTAAACCAGAATAGATCTCACTTTCCTAGTATGTACTAGGTGTGGTCCTGCTCCAGGCAGTGAAACAGAGACAAGCACCTACCTGTATGCATAGTCCCAGTGCTGTCCTCTACAATGCAGGCATGTTTGGAGAATTAAAGAGATGGTATCTGTACAGAATCTTAACTCTGAAGAAATGCCAAAAACAACTCCTGTGATGTGTTATTATCACCCTACGAATCACTCAACAGAGTATAACTAATCCTGCTTTGGAGACTTGGGAAATTCTACCACCACAACAATTGAAAGCTCAGAACATGGATTTGTTTGACTGAGGTTAATCTTTCATTATATCTCTCACCCAGTTTTTTCCAGAATGTGTCTCTCAAAGGTGATTATTTCACCAAAAGCAAACTCTTGCAATCTCTGCTTGCTTCCTCCTCAACTGGCCCCAGGAGCAGAGCTGGGCACAGAAAGAGACAATCTTCCATCTCCAAAGAGGAGGTAACCATCTGAATGTGACTAATCACAACATAGCAGCCAAGTGGCTGGAAGCACCAAGAAAATTACAGGGAGGCATACAGGACGCCGAGGTCAGCTGGCGAACGTGCTTGGCAGACACAGTTTTGCAATCAAGCTAAAAAAGTGCAGCTCTCCAATGCGACTAAGTATCTGCTAAGACTCCAACTACTGTTACACAGCTGGTGGGACTAGGGTGTAACTAGCTTCACACTTCTTAGAACTCTCATTTTCCATTTCTGATTTAAAAAAATCAGGACTTCTTATAAACATTTAACATACCAAGCTGAATATCTATTATTTACAGTGGTCTCCCTTTATCTGTGGTTTTGCTTTCCATGAAATTTGTTACCTGTGAACACAGTCTTAAAACATCAAATGGAAAATTCTAGAAATGATTTATAAGTTTTAACTTGCACGTCATACTGAGTAGTGTGATGAAATACTGCACTGTTCTGCTCCATCCCATCCAGGATGTGAATCATCCTTCTGTCCAGCACACCCAGGCAGTAGATGCTACTGCCTGTGAGTCACTAGTAGCCCTGCTGATTACTGGGTCAATTATGTGGTTCTGCAGTGCTTTGTGCTCAAGTAATTCACTCTTTCTGAGAGAGTGATAGATCAAGGAAGAGAGGGAAGGAAGAAGGGGGAGAGGGGGAGAGAGGGAGAGAGAGAGAGAGAGAGCTTTTATTATAGTTTACTGAATAATTGTCCTGTTTTATAATTATTGCTATTAATCATGTACTGTGCCTAATTTATAAATTAAACTTTATTATAGGTAGGTATACATAGGGAAATAGAGAATACATAAAGCTGGATACTACTACGCATGGTTTCAAATATGCACTCTAGTCTTGAACAGTATCTCCCAGTAATAAGGAGGGATATTGAATAGTCAAAATATGAGAATTCAGCATTCATTCATTCATTCATCCATTCATTCATACACACCTATTTTATGCCAGACTTTGAATTAGATGTTAGGAAAAAATGCTAAGGCCCTACTCTCATGGTGTTGAGAGTCTTATAGGGGAAACACATGGTAAACTGAGGAGTTCAACAGAGAATGGCCATTGCAAGGACAGAGGAAGGGCCAGGAAACATACAAAACTAAGGAGCTTGGATTTTATGGTGACAGTGGCAAGGATCCTAGACAGGGCTTTTTTAAATGGCATTCTGGTGGCAAAAAGACAAGTTGAAAGTTGTCAATGGAGGCTACAATTTTAATTCAGGTGAAAAGAGAAAGAATCCCAAGTTGGAGCAGTTTTGATGGGACTGGAGAGAAAAAGGAAGACTCAAGAAATATATAGAAAATGAGGTACATGGACAATTTTAGAGAGCTGTTGGGAAAAGAGGTAATCTAAAATGAGAGTCACATTTCTGCTTTGGACAACAGAATTAGAATGATGCCTACACCTGAGATTCTGAAGATGATAAAGAATGAAATTTGTGGGATGAAAATAATAAAGTGAAAAGAAAAAATTAGTGAATACAAGGAATACCAGGGAGTTTTGGGGAATTCTGTATTGCACAGGTGCATGTAGGCACAATCACTGTCCAAAACCAAGTGCATGAGTTGGGTTTCTGAATAGAAATACATGGCTAAGGAGGATACCAGAAAGAACATCAAATTTAGTAAGTAAGTGGAGCTAGAAGAGTATATGATGAACACTAGGAAGCAAAGTCAGACAGGTAGAAGGAAAGCCAGAATAGATCATGGCATGGTTTGGATATCCATTGAATGTGTCCCTCCAGGGGCTCATCCTTGGGAGGCTGATCCTTACTTCGGTGATGTGGGAAGTGTGGAGATATTTAAGAGGTGGGGATTGGAGGGGGAGGTTTAGGTCACTGTGGAAAATATTAAGGTAGGAAAATATTAAGGTAGATCTTGTGAAACCCCTGCATTATTGTCCTGGAGTGAGTAGTTATAAAAGCCTGAGCCAGCCCTTGAGTACAGCAAACTTTCTGTTTCAAAATATGATCTCTTCATTTCATGTTTGCTCTCACTGTGTGAAACCATCCATCATGAAGTCCTCACCAGAGTTAAGGCAATGCCAACACCTTACCCTTGAATCTCTAGAATTGTGAACTAAATACACTTCTTTTCATTATAGAGTTACCCAGTCTCAGGTATTTCATTACAGGAATGAAAAAGAGAATAATATGAAGTAGTATTCTCAAAATCCAAGAGAGTAGTTTTATCAAGGAAGTGTTTAACAGTGCCCAATTCTGCCAAGGAGACAAATAAAATCTTGAAAGAAGAGTGACCTTTGGACAATATGGAGACCTTTGGTGACTTTTAGTAGTTTTATTAAAGTGTTAATTACAAGTTGAGATGTCAACACAAGTACCTAGTAGATATGGTAGAGATAAAGGAAATAAGGCAGAGATATCAGAATAAGCTTTTAATCTTGTTTCTACATTCTTATCAAACATGCATACTTGACTGTACATAGTACTTGATTATATTGCAAAAGATAACAAGTTAATATTTTTATATTAACCCAAGAATTTTGATAAAGAAGATGTAAGAGCTCAACTCTATTAGAGATTACCTTCATTGATGCTTACCTCTTGGTCTTATGCCCTTGAGTGTGTCTGGGATTAGTGGCTTCCTTCTAGAAAAAGAGTACAGCAGGGTAATGAGATGTGAGACCTGAGCTTAGGTGTAAGAAAACCAAAAACACTTTGACTGTCATTTGGGGGCATATTTTTGTGTGTATGTGCATGCGTGTGCATAGGTGTGCATGTGTAACTGCCTGTCTTTCTCTCTTCCTCACCCTGGGGAGGCAAGCTCCCATGTTATGAACCTCTGAACAGGCTCACATGGCAAAGAACCAATGTCTTCAGCCAACAGCCAGTGAGAACCCAGGGCCTGCCAATAGCCACATGACTGCTCCTGGATACGGACTGGAGCACTGCCAAAGCATCACGTGGATGAGCTTGGCAATTGACTCTCTCCCAGTCAGACCTTGACATGAGTGCAGCCTCAGCAAATATCTTGATTGCAGCTTTGTGAGAGACCTGAATCAAAGGTACTCAGCTAAGCTACACCCAGATTCCTGATGCACCGAAACCAAGAGGTTGAAAAAAAAAAATCTTGTTCTAATTTACCAAGCTTTGGTGTGATTTGTTACACAGCAATAAGTAACTAATACATAGGATAAACATTAGGTACTTAAGGTGGTCAAAGATGATTTTTCCCTATGTTAACCCATATATGCCTTCTGCTCTAGTCTTGACCAGAAGTGACTGAATTGTAATAGCAGGACTTTTAGGAACACTATTTACCTCATCATCATTTTAATACAAAGTAATAAAAGTCTTCTCCTTAACCAAAAATCAAAGGCAATTACAGAGCTCTTAGAACTTCTTAACACTGCAGTCACACATGTGCTCAATCTGTAATTGAAGGTTAGGAACGCAAGAGAGGTCACTGTGGTTCATTCATTCCCTGCCAGCCTGGGGAGCAGAACCCAGCTATTATCTCCTTGCCTTCCTAGTGATTAATTCATCATCCTGTCTTTCCAGCTTTCCACCTTCCTCAGCTGGCACTGTGTGCTTTCTGTTTACTAGACTCAGAAATGCCATGTCTCCTAATCCTCCAATCCTCATGTATAATCCTGTGCTCAACTCAAATGTTTCTTGATTGTATTGGATGTTATCACATCCTATTGACTGCCTGGAGTTTGCTGTTATCTCCAGAGAGTGTTCATCCTTTTGTAATTAACAGCTTATTTGATTCAATGGTAACAGAGGTCAGGCTGTGTGTATTTTACCATTCTGAGTTTGCAGGGGTATTTGCCCTCCCCTTTGATATCTTTATTTTAATTACTTCTGAGATTTGCGTCTGTATCTGTAGGATGTGATGTGAGTTATTTTAAATGCATCTCTCCTTTTTAATATAGTTTGTGAATATTCCGTCCACTCCTGAAAGATGCTATGGCAGGTTTATCAAGTATTGGGTTCCTTTACTCATTTTAATTCATCAATTATTTATTTATTTTGCTCAGCTCCATTTTCCACCAACCTGAAGAACTAATTTTCAGTTAGCTGACATGACATGAGGGCTAGTTAATCTCTCCCAGGTGGATGTTGAAATAAGTATCTGGACATGCATCCTGAATATATGTTTATGTGTAGTCTATAAATTGTATCTGCATGTTCTCAAACACAGAGGCAATATGGATAGGTCTCTTTTATTGTAATATTTATCAGAACTTTCTGCAAGAAGAATCTTGTAGGTCAGTTAATACAAAATGTTTCCTTTTAGGTACAAATGATGATGGTGGCTTGAAATTTTTAGAAAAAGAAATAATAGCTCCATGTCAGCTGCTGCTGGTATCAGCCATTTGGTTTGAGATAATATAGATTATACCCTTTATTCAAAGCTTATAAGAAAGAAATATCAATACAAAATTTATAGCCTAGAATCACTTGCAGTCATCCAAAGAGTGAAATGGTCTTCCTCTCTATTCCAAAGATAACAAGATAAAATATGATTATAATTCATCGCGGTAGGGAGTACCATCTTTTGTCTTCAATAAACTCAGCATTTACACTTGGTTAGGGCCAACCTGGTCATTCAAAGATGGGTATCCAGGTTTGTAAACGAGCATATTTAATTTTGTGATCAATTCATGTGGTTATCCTAGACCATCAAGCAGGACTGATAACTTGATTGGGGCACAGGTATTTAAAAGTAGTGACAGAGGAACTCAACCACTTAGAACAGCCTGAATGATAAAAACAGGACTAAAGTCCAAGCATCAGAGAAGGCTCTAGTCCTGATTCCAGGTAGTCAGGCAAGTAATGAAAAGGCGGCTATGCAGTCCACAAGGATGATGAAGCCACAGATATGCTGACTCCCTTTATCCAGTGTGACAGAGATTAGGACAGCCCACTGACATCGACACTGCCATGTTTTTATGTAGGAACTTCCTAGGCATTAGTTGCATCCCACCTAACTCTTCCTTCCAGAATATCAACTGGAGACTAGCAGATACATATTTTATATTCAAATTATGCCATCAGTAATACAAATGAACTATATTTCCTATTCTCATTACTTCCCTTAATGCTGCTAACATTTTAAAGTAGTCATATTATATGCAAAGCCAATTAAAATGTCTTGATAATTAAATAGTGTGATACTGGTGTCTCAAAATAATGGAATAAATTAGGAAATCTTGATATAGACCAAAGTTTAAAAGATAATTTCATATGTAATAGAGACTTTTGTTTTTCAGTACTGGGTTGAAATCCAGGGGTGCTCTACCACTGACTTACATCCCAAGCCCTTTTTACTTTGAGACAGGGACTTGTTAAGTTGCTGAGGGTGGCCTCCCAATTCGTAATCCTCCTACCTCAGACTTTTGAGTAGTATCAGGAATTATGGGCATGTGCCCTCATACCTGATTAAAGGAGACATCTTAAGTCAAGGAGGAGATAATTTTCTTTTTTTTAAAGAGAGAGAGAGAATTTTTTAGTATTTATTTTTCAGTTTTTGGTGGACACAACATCTTTATTTTTATGTGGTGCTGAGGATCGAACCCAGCAACCCGTGCATGCCAGGCGAGCGCGCTACCGCTTGAGCCACATCCCCAGCCCTAAAATATTTTTAAAAAGAGTTTAAAAAAAATCTCCATGAAATATTTTTAGATATTATATTAAATAGGGAAATTTCATAGTATACACTTCAAGCTACTTGGAATTTCAAATTAAGAGGAGGAATCATGTAAGAGTAGCTAGGTCAAGGTTTCTTGTTTACAGACTAGATATCACTCAGAAGAGCTGGCCCATGATCATGCAATGATACTAAAAGGTCTAGAGTCTGTCTCTGGACTCTTGTTGCTGAATGTGTGGATCCTAAGCCTGGGATTTTCAACAATTACAATCACACATAATGCTGTTTTGGGTAGTGATGGAACACATATACCATGGTGGTTCCATAGAATTATAATAGAGATGAAAAATTTCTACACCTAGTGTCATCATAGCTGCCTTAACATTCTGGCTCAAGGCTTTCCTCACCTATTTGGTAATTCTAGTGATAACCAGGATACTGTGCTGCTGGTTGTATAAAAGTATAGCACATACAAACATATATAGAGTACAATACTTGATAATAATAATCAACAACTGTGTTATTGGTTTATGTATATACTATGTTATACTGTCTATCATTATTTCAGTGAATACTCTTTCTATTTATAAGAAAAGAAGTTGACTATAAAATAGAACACTGGTTACAGCACCAGCAACCACATACATCTTGGTTTACTACATCTATTTATTGCATCCAGAGGCCACATTGGTGGTTGATCCATACCATCTAGGTTCACACAAGTGCATTCTATGATGTTCCAACACCACCAAAGCTACCAAGGTTGCATATCTCAGAAGGAATCCCTTTGTTGAACAACTGTGACTGTATAGCAGGAACTGCTAGGTTATCTGATTTGGTTACATAAAAAGCAAAGAGAACATATCCAGATTAGCATTTCCCAGGATGAGTCCTTTCAAGCATCAGTTTGGCAAGACATTTTGCTAGAAACAAACAGGAAAACAAAACAAGACTTTCATGGTTAAATAGGTGTGGGGAAATGCTGCATTCCTTTCTCAAAGGACTAGTACACATAAAAATTTTCCAAAGTCGGGCACAGTGGTGCACACCTGTAATCCCAGGAGCTTGGGAGGCTGAGGCCAAAGGATCAATTGTGAGTTCATAACAAGCCTCAGCAATTTATCAAGGCCCTAAGCAACTTAGCAAGACCCTGTCTCAAAATAAAATATAAAAAAGGCTGGGAATGTGGCTCAGTGATTAAGCACCCTGGGTTCAATCCCGAGTACCAAAACAAACAAACAAACAAACAAACAAACAACAACAACAACAAAAAAACCACAACAAACTCTCCAAAAGTCTTACAATAATGCAGCCTGCTTAACTTTATTCAATGCAGTATTTTTCAAAGAACGGTTCCCCATAAAACATCTATTAACACTGCAGAGCAGACTATAACTTAGGCAACTGCTCTATATTCAGGCTAAAGAGAAATAATTGCCTGAGATAGTCAGCAAGGAAAGAAAGGGGAGATGGGGGTTGAGACTTGTTCTTCTCAAACTCTTGGGTAGCTGCCTCAGTTCTCCACTTGACTTGGTAGTTCCAGGCCTATAATTAGGTGTGTTCTTGTGCCTCTCCCAGCGGCATGGAGCTGAGTCATTGATGCCTGACACCTGCAGTCTAGGACCTGTCTAGGTTCTGAACTGAACCTGCAAAGGACAGGGGGTGTATTGGCACCCCCAGCCCTCCAGCCGTGGGATGTGGAGTTAGTCACGCTGACATAAATCTCTCTGAGTCAGAGCTCGTTATGTCTTCTTGCTAAGTTGGCTGAAGATATTCAAGGGTTGTTACCTCCCTTTGGTGTCTGGTATGAATTTTATCCAGAATCCCAGACTGCACGTTCAGGAACCTCTTTTTCCAGGACAGCAGTCTTCCACCAGATTCTTTTCACACGCCTGCACTTCCTTCCAAGAACTGGCT
Source organism: Ictidomys tridecemlineatus (assembly GCF_052094955.1). NCBI lineage: Eukaryota > Metazoa > Chordata > Mammalia > Rodentia > Sciuridae > Ictidomys > Ictidomys tridecemlineatus. The sequence continues at coordinate 133,564,269 of NC_135480.1, forward strand.
GCAGCCTGAGTATAAACAAATAACTACTGTTAGAGCGTGTACTTACTGAACATTTGCTTCAGTCCAGGTAGGGTTCTAAGTGCTTTGTATCACACAAAGCATGTAAAGCAAATGTGTTCACTACATGTTTTGTGTCAAGTTCTGGATTAAATAGTGAGTTAAATTGAAATAGTGAGCCAAACTGAAATGGTTCCTGCTTTCATAGAGTTTCAAATGAAATGAGATAAAAAGTTTAAATAATTATGCAAATTCAAATCTAACACACATGAGGAAATTGTTATGGATAAGTACCACACAGGAAGTAAAGCATTGTCAATGTGCATAATGTTATCAAATGTGGACTCTAATAGACAGAAGGATGGGGGTGAAAAAGTAAAATTTGAGCAGAGATCTAAAGGATGATAAGCAGTGAATACAGTCTGTGCAAAACATAAGTGGTGGCTGGGGACATGACATACTCTGGGAAGTGGCAAAAGGGTTCACTTGGTTGACAGCTCAGAAGAAGGGAAAGACAGCTCCAGATGAGATCACAAGAGAGATTTGGGGTCAGAAGTTATAGGAGCTTCAAGACCATGTTTAAGTCTCATGCTCTGAGTAACTGGAAGCCACTGCCAAGATAACTGGACACAAATTTGAAAAATATTAGAGTGTGAAAGATGAAATGAAAGGGGGCAAGAAGAGATAAGGAAAGATTAGAAAACTACTGTCACACTGATGCTAGCTTGAATTAAACGGTGACTAAGAAATTAACATATTCAGGAGCAATTTAGGGGGTAAGATGAACAGAATTCAGTGATAGCTGAATGTGGGAAGTTCAGGAAGGGAAGTTTTCAAGAATGACTCCTGTCTCTGGCTGCATCCTTGGTCATCTCTTGTGTAGTGTACTAGTCAAGCTATTAGGAACTTGCTACTGGAAGGAAGAGCCAGAGTTCAACACCACACTGAAGGAAAAGAACAAAGATCTGACTCTATTTGATGTCAAGACTTACTGTAAAGCTACAGTAATCAAAAGAGTGTGGTATTGGTGAAACAGAAAAAAATAAATCAGTAGAACAGAACTGAAGTCCCAAAATAGATCCACATAAATATAGTCATCAGATCTCTTTTTTTTGTGTGTGTGTGTGTGCTGGGGATTGAACCCAGGGGCACTTAACCACTGAGCAACATACCCAGCCCTTTTTTGTATTTTATTTAGAGACAGGGTCTCATTGAGTTGCTTAGGGTCTCGGTAAATTGCTGAGGCTGGTTTTGAACTCGTGATCCTCCTGTCTCAGCCTCCCAAGCTGCTGGGATTACAGGATTGTGCCACCATGCCCACCTAGTCATCTCATCTGTGACAGAGAAAATGCAATACTGTGGAGAGAAGAGTCCTTTTAATGAATATAGCTGAAATGCCTAACATCCACAAGTAAAAAAAAATCAATTTAGACACAATTTATTACACTCTTCAAAAATTAACTCAAAATGGAATGTAGACCTAATGTCAAATGAAAAACTAAAAACTCCTAGGGGATAACATAGGAGGAAAACCTAGATGATGATGAGTTTAGTGATGACACTTTAGACACAACACCAAAGTATGGTCCATGGAGAACATGATAGATAAATTGGATTTTATTCAAATTAAAAACTTTTGTTCTGTAAAAGTGTCAATGAAGGAGAAAATAAGTCACAGCCTGGAATAAATTATTTGCAAAAATCATATCACATAAAGTACTGTTATCCAAAATATGCAAAGAACACATGATCAACAGTTAGAATGACCTCATTAAAAAAATGGATTAAAGATCTTAACAGAAATTTCACCAAAGAAGATAAACAGATGACAACCAAGTAAGAAAAGATCCTCTGCACCATATTAATCAGGGAAATGCAAATTAAAACAACAACAAGATTCCACTATGATCCTATTGCAATGGCCAAAGTTTAGAACTTTGACAACATAAAATGCTGGGGAGAATGTGGAGCACCAGGAACTCTCATTTATTATGGGTGGGAACACAAACTTATCTAGCCATTTTGGAAAGAGTTGGGTGATTTCTTACAAAACTAAACACATTCTTACCATATGTTCCAGTTATCCTGCTTTTTGTCATCCAATGCAAAGAGTTGAAAACGTACTTTTGCACAGAAACCTCCACCTAGATATTTATAGCTTTATTCGAAATTGCCAAAACTTGGATGCAACCAAGATGTCCTTCAGGATGTGAATGGATCAACAGTGTTACACCCACACAATTGCATATTGTTCTGCACTAAAAAGAAATGAGCCAACAAACCATAAAGAGACACGAAAGAACCATAAAAGCATATTACTAAGTGAAAGCATACAACTCTAAAAGGCTTTATGCTGTACAATTCCAACTCTATGGCATTCAGGAAAAGGCAGACCTATGGAGACATAAAAAGATAATTGACTACAAGTGGTTTTGGTTGGGGAGAGATGAGTAGTAGGCAGAGCACAAAGGATTTTGGGGGTAGGGAAACTGTTCTGTGTTGTGTTTTTGACTAGATTCCAGAGTTCTACAAAAGTTGATTCTGAACAATTTGCCATCTTATTAGCTGCCCTGGTCCAGGGATGGAGCTCCTCCTGAGTCTACCTTTATTGTTGAACTGTGATGGCCTTTTACTTTGAGTGAAGTAGGGAGACCCAGGGTAATTTTGAGCAGAGGAGTGATGTGATCTGACATTTTAAAAGCCTCTGTCAAACTTCCATGTTAAGGGTGGACAACATGAGGACAAGGTTAGACACAGGGAGGTCAATTAAGAGGAAATTGAATAATCCATAAAAGAAACATTGATTGCTTGCAGCAGCATAATGGCAAGAGAGAAGAGAGGTAATAGGATTCTATGTATAAATGTGTGGATCTAACCAAAAAATTTGAATATGAGATATAAAATGAAGGGAGCCATTAAGGAGGACTTCCATATCTGTTTTAGATTTATTATATGCTAAATTTTTTTAAATAGTATGTGTTTAGTCAAGTTTTTTTTTTGCTGCTGTTGACTAAAGGACTTGACAATTGTAGAGGAGAAAGGTTTATTTAGGGGCTCAATGTTTCAGAGGTCTTCCATAAAAGGCTAGCTCCATTTCTCAGGGCTCCAGGTAAGGCAGAACACTGAGGTAGGAGAGTGTGGGGAGGGACGCAGCTCACATGATGATCTGGAAGCAGAGAGAGACTCCACATTCCAGATACAAATAGATATTGCATAGTCACACCTCAATTCCCACCTCCTCCGGTCACACCCCACCACTTCAGCTACCACTGTGTTAATTCCTATCAGGGGATTAATTTGCTGATTGGGTTAAGACTCTCACAACCCAACAATTTCTCTTATGAACCTTCTTGCAATGTCTCACACAAGAGCTTTGGAGACACCTCATATCCAAACCATAACAGTATAGGACTGTGACAAGGGTAGAAACTTTGGAGTCAGGGACATCTAAATATGTTCTTACTGTATCACTCACCAGTTTTGTTATCTGTTGAAGTCGTGACTTTGTCTAGCATGGCATAAGAAGATCCAGCTCTCAAGGGTTGTGAGTGTCAAACAAGATAATGAGGTAAAGCACTCAGTTTTGTGCCTGCATTATAGCAATAATGAAAAAGAGTTAAATTCTTTTTACTTTGCTTTGTTCTATACCTGAGAGCAGCAGACCCATTTCAAGCCTCCTTCCATTTTTTGGGCTTCCAATTCTATAAGCCTTCCAAATATAGAGAGATTCTGAAAATCCACTTCCCTTCAGATGTGAAGTAGAAGTCAGTTTCTGACTCCTACATTCTGTTATGCATTTGAATGATCTCATTTCATTCTCTAATGTTAGAGAATTCTATGGGATGGGGGTTACACTGTGGAGATTTCTCTCCCTCTCTTACTTTCTTACATTTGGGGAAAACCTTGCATTTTCTAGATCTTTTTCAAACAATAGCACAAAAAGCACAATTTGGTAAGCTAGGTTCTTGGGCACTAACTATCATGATGATTACAAACATCTGATTGATAAAGACATAGAAAAAGTCAGAGGAAAAGCACATATGTTCCATTATAGTTTGAAGCTACGAGGACATATCTGAACAAATGTGCTACATGGAGCAGGAGACAGTCCAGCTAAGCAGCTGCTGTTTACCATTCTCATGGGTGGTCTTCATCTCCTCTATCCCTTCCCAGTTATTTTAAATGTTAGGCATGTCTCTTTCTACTAACCAGGCGAGAGGTCAACACCACTGGAAATTTCCATGTTTCCTGAGAGATTGACTGAATTAAAGTCCATTTTCCTAAGCACGCCAGCACTCTAGACAGTCTTAGGTTTAACCTAAGATCTATTTCTGTAGATCCCCAAAATAGATAGACTAACTAAATAATAAGTGTGACTCTGGGATACATTTTATAAAAGTTATCTTCGTTTCTTAGAGCTATCTTGTGATACTTCTAACAACATGCACAGACAAGAAAGACAAGAAATCCAGCCACAGGCCCATGAACAAACTTTGATTTGTTCCACAGGACTTCTCTCTGCAGCGATCACGGCTTTGGATACGATGTGGTCTGTATAAAAGAGTCACTTTTTGGGTAGAGGAGGCTTTGTGCAGCCATGAACGTGCTCTGTAGGTGGGAGACAGACAGTCCAGGGCCTAAAAAGGCCTCAAGTACTTTGCCCACAGGAGTAGCACAGATCTACTTGGAAACTGATGGGATTAAAGAAAGACCTAAAAAGGCAAAGGGAGAAACATTTTTCTGGCCCCTGGGGAAAATAAGAACTGTTTAATATGTGTGGTGGCATCCCTGGGATGGATTTTTAATCAACAACTGTTCTCATTTAGTGCAAGAGTCAGGCAATGAATAGACGAATACTAGGGACTGACATTATGGCCCGTTCGTCTGCTTCAGTTGTCTGAAAATTTCAGCTGCCAGCAAAGGATTAATATTGATTTTCAGGCTGTCTTCGTTAAATACCTGCTATAGAGTACCACTCTCTTATTCTCCTTGCCAGCTCTTCCCCCAATTGTCACTAGTATTAAAATGAAACCTACCTATTATTAAATCAATCATACCTAGCAAAACTTTTCAAAAAGAAGGGGAGCATCTATCATCTTTACTGTCAACAGAAAGCCTGTTTTTTTTTTTTCCTTTTAGTTGGCCAACCTGGAATTACTGGCATAATTAATTCAAATTTCTTGATAGGACTGAGCTAAGAAACTAAAATGTCTGTGGAAGGAGAATGAGTAGAAGGGAGGCAAACTAACAGTTGATAGATGTATGAGTGTGTCTTTACTTAAGTTGTTGACCACAAGAATAGGCTGACATGAGGCCGGACTGGGAGGCCCTGCTTTTTCATCTGAGAGCCACAAATAACTTGTGTGAGCCTGAACGTGATGTTTGGTAAACTTCTAACCATTCTCTGCTCAGCCTCTATGCTTCTCCTCTATCACTTTGAATCCCCCCCAAATGTATCAGCCTTGCTGTTTCTTGTCTCCACATCTTTCGGCTGGCTATTCTTCCTGAAACACTCCCAGTCTGTGCAATTGAACTGCTCATCCTCCAAGACACTTACTCAGTTCCTCTGCCAAGCAGTCCCAGGCCAGCCCAGGTAACCTGGGGACCTCCTGAAGATGGCCTCACTGGCCCTTGTTCAAACCTGTAGGATACTCCTCACCATATTGAATCATTCCCCCTACAAAACCATGAACACTTTGAGAACAGGACCTATACTCCTATTTAGGTTTGAAACCCCAGCAAGATGTTACTAAAAAACTTGACAGAAGAGGTGTGTGATAAATATATGAATGAATAAGTGGGTTTTGAAGTACATCATTCCCACCCAGTTTTCTTATACAGAAGAAGATTAGAAGTTCATTGGATTAAACAAAGGGAAATGAAAGAAAGGGATGGGGGATGAGAATAGGAAAGACAGTAGAATGAATCAGATGTAAATTTCCTATGTTCATACATGATCAGTGTAACTCCACATCACATAAAACCACAAGAATGGGAAGTTATAGTTCATGTATGTTTGAAATGTCAAAATACATTCTACTGTCATGTATAACTAAAAAGAACAAATAAAAAAGAGAAAAAAAGAAAGTAGAGCACAATGGTTCAGAACATATGTCATAAAGTCAGACTTCCTATTTTGAAATCAAAATCTATGACTTATTAGCTGTGTGGTGTTGGACAAGTACTCAACAATAACTAAGATGTTTCTCAACCATATCACCACTCCCTCATTTATAAACTGAGCTTAGTAATAATACCCAGGAGGATAGGTGCATGGAATAAACAAAATACCCATGGAAAGTTCTTAGTGTAGAGTCTACTATATGATGAACATCCAGAAGGTATTTATACCAGAAATCTTTGCGTTAACTTTGCAGCCTGTTTTAGGAAATGTATTCTTTATATCACCATATAAAGAACCCATACCAGATACTCACTCAGCTATTATTCCTAAAAGAGGTTGTGTATTCCATGAATTATGCATAATTAGGTCTTTAAAGCCACAAAATACATCTATTAAGGAAGTTTCTTTAAACAAATATTGTGTACCTACCATATGTGGTTATGTGCCTTCAGAAGTAAATCATCCCATCTCTGAGGGAACAATCTCCAAAAAGATTTTTTGCTGGTTTAGAAAGTTAGAAGTTGGGATATAGGTTGCCTAGCACTTCTCTTTTATACATGAACATAAGGAATGCTTATAATTAAAAATTTATATTATGTGAGGGGGCTGGGGTTGTAGCTAAGGGGTTTAGTGCTTGCCTAGCACAGACAAAGTGCTGGGTTCGATCCTCAGCACCACATAAAAATAAATAAATAAAATAAAGGTATTGTGTCCAACTACAACTAAAAAAATTTAAAAAAAAATTATATTATGTGAGCTTTATAATGAAATATCAGTAAATAAATACAGCAGCACTAATCTAAGACACCTAAGGATGATTTAAATGAACTATTCTATAGCTTGAATCATACATGTCTCCCATAAGTCTGTTGGTAAAGTCTTGGGCTCCAGCATCCTGCTATTAGGTGGTAGAAACTCAGAGGAGGTCACAGGGGGAAGTCTTTCAAGTCATTGGGGGCATGTCCTTGAAAGAGGTTGTGGGTCTCTGGCCTCTTTTACTCTGTTTTGCCTCCTGGCCTACGAGGTGAGTGGGTTTGCTCTGCCATACCCTCCTGCCATGATGTGCTGCCTTGCCCAAAGCAACAGGGCCAATCAGTCAGGGACTAAAACCTCCAATACTGAGCCAAAATAACCTTTTTCTCTTTATAAGTTGATTAACTTAGGTGTATGTTATAGTGATATAAAACTGATGAACACAAACTGTAACAAAGAAAACACATTCTGTTGACGGTAAGAATAATTATGAAAGAAAGGTATAAAAATAAATATTTTTCATGATCTGAGTTTTTCATGATCTGAGTCCCCAAAATATGGCATACCTTACAGATAACATAGATTTAGAGAATACATATTGTTCCATGCAAGTTTTACTGTCAATGGTAGACTAAAGATCAATTCAATATGCATTTTTTTTAAAAAAAATAGTTATTATTTCAAATAAAAACTAAAACATAACATGGATTTCTTCTTACTTTCTATATCTTGGGCTCTATTTCCTGGCAGTGCCCTGAGCACTTTTTAAGAATTTTTGGGTTCAATCACAGCCTGTTTGCTCCTTCCTTCCACAGGAGCAATTGTAACTGAGGGTAAAGAATTTAGGAATACAGTAATATAGTAGCACTTTTCTTTTTCTTTCCTTTCTTTCTTTCTTTCTTTCTTTCTTTCTTTCTTTCTTTCTTTCTTTCTTTCTTTCTTTCCTTCCTTCTTTCTTTTTTCTTTTCTTTCTTTCTTTCTTTTTTTTTTTTTTGATTCCAAGGATTAAACCTAAGGGTTCTCAACCACTAAGCCATATCCCCAGACTTTTTTTTGGTTTTTGAGACAGGGTCTTACTAAGTTGCTTAGGGCTTGCTAAGTTGCTGAGGGTAGTCTTAAGCTGTCAATCCTCTTGCCTCAACCTCCCAAGTTGTAGGATTATCGGTGTATGCCCTCATACCAGCCATAGTAGCCCTTTTCTATCCCAGAGACAGTCATACAAAAATTTTCAGACCTTTAGTCACTAATCATCTGTAGAAGGATAAATAGGGTATTTATGAGATATTCGTACTTAAATTATAATAGTATGTTTTTGTTGGAATGTGGACAACATTCAAAATTGGTTTCCACATGTAAATTCAAAGCAGTAAGGCAGACCGAAGTTTAGTGCAATAGACTGAGGTCTGTAAGGAGACCAGTGTTGCCTGACTATTCTGTGCCAGAAGCTGAGCAGTCATCTGGGTTTCACAGGCTTCCCCAGCTCACAAGGTTTTCTGGGAATCTTCTTGGTTGACAAGCTCCTTATCTGTCCTTTGTCTGCCCTGGTGCTTCCTGGAATCTGTAGCCATTAAGAACAAGTTGAAAATTCTTTTTTAAAATAGAAAAGCTTCAGAATTAGGCCCTTAGAGTTAGGAGGAATGGAATCTCCCCCAAAAGTCTAATGCAGAAAATCATGACCAGGTACATTCCATTCTTTCTCTTGCCCCAAAAGAAAACTTTTCATTTATTTGCATGTCATTGTGGCTGTTCTTATGCCTGGAATTTATCCCCCAAATAGGATTAACTGTTGGGAGAGTTAACAGCAATCAGAATTCATTCACTCTGTGTTTCCTGCACTTACCCATAAAACAGACAACAAGACAAAAAGCAGAAAAAGGTCCTTAAACATGGACTACTCACATATAGCTGTGGTAGAGAGAGAGGGGAAAACAACAACAACAACAAAACCAACCAACCAACCAAACAAACAAACAAAAAACAAGCAGACAACAACAACAAAAACCATTAGCTCATCTTAAGAGGTTTACAAACAACCAGGAGAGATAAATCTTATAAACAAATAATTTACAAGATTATGTGGTATAATGTAAAATTGTAAGTATAATGATAATAAATTATCTAATTATTTAATTTAATTTTTAAAAGAAACACTTGTTGAAATTTACACGGAGGCTTACAATGGTTTTGTGACTTACTCAAGACATATTGTGGCCAATGTGGGATTTCAACCTAGGGTTTGGCTGAGGACCTGTGTTTGTAAACTGTGTGTGCTGCCTTTGTTTTAAGGATCTGAGGGCTTGAATAGTCAAGGAAGGTGTCATGAAAAAGCAGGGCATGAGCTGGCCTTGTTAAGAGATTGGCCATGTCTTAATGATCTCATAGTAGGGGGATAGTATGAGGAAGGGCTCAGAAGCCAGCTTGAGGAAGAGCAAGCTGCTTGGATTTAATTGATGTGTAAGATAATGGAAAAACAGCAAGAATATAATATCAAGAAGTAGGGTGGATTTGTATTTTAATAGGATTTGAAAAACTAGCATATCTGAGATTTTTTTCCCTATAGCAATGGGTAGCTCTTTTTTTTTGTCTTCTTTCTGTTATTCCAAAGGCATTCTTTCTGAGTTGAAATGCATGTACAAAGAAGAGGATACAATGGGTGAATTAAACACTGTAGGGTGAGTGTGTAATCATACCATTCGGAGAGCCCACCAGGAGCTGTCATCATTGATTTGCAACTCTGCTTCTTAAAATGACTTGCTAAGCAGATATGGCCACTTCCATGATACACTTTGTTATCTTTCCAATTGCTATAGTTACTCGTCATTCAAAGTGAGTGGTGAAGTTTTATTCCAAATTCAGTGAGAGGCTAAGTAAATAAATTAATTGAAGCTAGATATAGTGGCATTTAGAAAGAATATTAGGCCTAACTTGAAATGTTTACATACATATCTTTTTTAAATGATGACCTTAATATCCACATAATTGCTCTAATTCTTCCTGAAATATCATAACTTTCCTGTAAGAATTGGAAAGTACCACTTTGTCTGCCATGGACAGTACTTCTGTATGCTAAAATTCTTAGAAGTTTTTTGCAGTGGTATCTAGCTGAGAATATCAACCTATTTCCTGTATTAGCTTAGCTACTGAAAGTCTAAGAGCATAAATAAAACAGTCACTATGTCATGTCCATTGTCGTCCATTGCTGTTTTACAGTGGGGTGGGACTTCTTCATTTTTCCTCTCAGGTGTGTAATTGAATGTAACCAAAAGAATGGACCCTCATTAAACAGCATTGAGTAGACTGTCATTTAGCCCACATCATGGTTCCAACAGAGCTCCAACAAATACAACTCTTAAAGTTACTTTCTTCTTTTGTATGGCAGAAAATACGTTATCTTGGTAGTTTGGTGGGAAGAGAAAACTTTTCCAGCTTCCATCATTGCTTTGGAATCATGAGCGGGAAAGAAAAAGAAGAGGTGACTGCTGATGATATGATTTCATGTAAGTAACTACAGCAGAGAGTTCTTGTAAAATATGATTTGAGTGGCCTCTGACCCCCAAATATCTCCCTGATTAGGTATTGAAATTCTTGTAATTAGATGTCCTCCTTGAGGATGTTTGAAGCATTATATTAACAAGAAGGTATACTCTATAATTAAAATGTCAAAAGAGGACACCTTATTTAAACAAACACTGCTAGTTATCATCGTTCAATGAGAATAAGACTCAGAAGGAAGCAATTCTGAAGGCCAAGAAGAAGGCAGTGTAAAGAAAATGTGAGCCACACAAACCAGAGTATGGACAGTGAGTGTGTGTGTGTGTGTGTGTGTGTGTGTGTGTGTGTGTGTGAGAGAGAGAGAGAGAGAGAGAGAGATGGTGGGTGGACAGGAGATGATTAATGTTTTCTATGAACATCGTGTGTTGGTTTGGGTCTGTCAAGCAGCAGATGTCCAGACAGGAAAAGATGGGCAGGAGGTTTTTTAAGGAGAGAAGAAGGGAAAATGAGGAGAGGATGGAAGGGGAGGCAGAGAGCCTTTGGTGAGACAATGATCTAGGTCTGATACTTATAGGAGAAAGGGAAGAAAGGAGGACAGAGAGGGAGGAGTCGTGGATACAATGCAGAGAGTTCAGGGACAAATTCAGCCAGATTAATCCGAAATCTGTGAGGCAAAATTGCTATGAGTTCTGTATCTCACCGGAATGGACTTGTTTGAAACCCTACTCTATAAACGGGCATTAGCTAGGACTAGGCTGAATCAGGTGTGGCTTTAGTTTAAATGTGATGGTTGATCCAGAGAGACAGCAGAAGGGACCATCAGTCAACTACACTCTCTCATCTGAGTGATACCCTTTCATGACTATCACTTTAAAAAGTTACAATTTAGGAATTCTTTGCTCTTCCAAATTGCAGTGAATGTAATTAGAAAAAAAGTTTGTGGTCATTTCAATTAAATAAGAAATGTATTCAGTTTGTGAGTTAGCATTTACATAGGTAAATCTTTTATAATGTAAAAATAAGTTAAACATGTAATGTCATTATCAATGTTTTTCTTCTGACTACTTGCTTTAAGGAACATCCCAAAACCCAAGGGCGACTCTTCTCAACATAGTTTTATTTCAACACATTCTTGGGAGAGTGGACTCCCCATCACTAACAGTGACTACTGTGGCAGTGAGTCTCAGACATGTGGCAGGGATAGCCCTGGAGTATTATATTGTTATTTCCAAATTGGGATGTGTAGGCTAATTTGAAGTCTGCCGTCCATCACCATCACCACACCAAACCTAATTATGAGTTGCCTGTTCTATAACGTCTGTGCCTGTATTCTTAGGAAAATTTCCAGGTTGTGCACAACCCTACTGAGGATCACTGTTCTAGGGAAGTGGTTTTCAAATTTAAGCATGCATAAAAGTAGGAGGCAAGATGTTTTAAAAACATTTGTTTCAGTAAGTCTAGGGTAGATAGTACTAATGAGCATTTTAAGCAGGCATCCTACATGATTCTGTGTATTCAGGTGAGCCACAGGAAGAATATTTTTGAAAACCATTAATTCAGGATCTTAGTTGACTATTCCCAGTCTACAAGGAGCCAATAGTTATCTTCACCCAATGGATCAGTGCAGCAGTATGGAGGATGGGCAGGATGCAAAGTGGGGACATCTCTAGGTAGCAAGATGGTGAGGCAGAAAGGGATGGGGAAAATTAAGGAATGGAAAAATATATATAATCTGTATACCTGTGTCTGTCAATCAATCTATATATCTTATCATCATCTTTACCAGGAAAATCTATTTTAGTTGAAATATGGAAAGGGATATATCCAAAAAGTAGTTATTATTGTTCTACATCTTAGAACTCTATTTTGCTCTGGACTATGATACTGAAATATATGCACATATATTATACCATTATATCATTTTATATACTGTCAGGCATTGCTTAACACTGGAGATACTTTCTGAGAAATGTGTCATTAGGCAATTTTGTCATTGCATGAACATCATAAACATGCTTACACTAGCCTAGATGATGTAATCTACTACAGACCTAGTCTAGATGTATATACATTGAAAAAGTAATATGAGATTAAATCAAGCACAGGAGGAAACAATGTAATCCAGAAACATGGTAAACACAAGATATATGAGGCTGTGCTGGGGTAACAGCATAGTATATCAAAGCACTTTTTTAAAAAAATAAATAGAAGCATTACACTAGAAAATAATGATAAAAATAGAGTGCATTAAACATATAAACCAGTGACATGGTCATGTGTTACTATTATTAAGTATCATGTTTTGTACATAATTGTACGTGCTATACTTTTATACAACTGGCAGGATAGTAGATTTGTTTGCACTAGCATCACCACAAACATTTGAGTATTGTGATGTGTTATGACATAAAGACAGCTGTGATGTCACTAGGGGATAGGAATTTTCCAACTCCATTAAAATCTATGGGACCACTGTTATATATGTATTCTGTCATAGACCAGAACATAGTTATGTGGCACATGGCTTGATATGCAAAATGCACACACATCTGCTTTCTTAGATGTCCTTAGCTTTATTTTAGATATAAGGGAATGGTATTGATCTTGCATATATTAGATATCTGACTATTTATACTCCTTTGGAGTAGAAAACAAGAGCTGTAATTATTGAACAACATTATCTGCTTGATTATACTATTAGGAAAAAATGCAACCTTATCCTTGTTTAATAGTGTTCCAGTTTAAATCAAATATGAATGCCTGATAGAAATCTGAAGCTGACAAATAAATGATAAATTTTTATACAGGGGGCAGGAAGAGACCCATTTTTATTTTTTTAGTTTCTATGTAATTCTTAAGCACCTTTTTTGAATGCTGATTTGGAAAAGAATGCTATCTGTATGCTGCATGACAAAAATGGTGATGTTTCTTATGCCTTGGCTTGTGTTCCTGTTGTTATCACCCAGATAATATTACTGTGACATATTGACACAGCACTGTGGCACAGTGACCTTGTGCCTGCAGCAGCCTAGAAGGACAAGTTGACGGAGGCACATGGCACATTTCGAAGCAGTGAAGCAGTTCATTACTGCTACAAAGAGAAAGTCTGCTCTGGAGACAAGAATTCTTATCTAAGGCACAAGACAGTCTTGATTCAGTTTCCTGTTCTAACACTGATTTATTACATGATCTATAACAACAACAAAAAATATTCGATTCATTGGTGACTCAGCCTTTCTATCTGTAAAATGGAAGTGACTCAACATATAAAATTTTTCATCCAAGGGCAGTGATGGCATAAGCAACCCGCTCTTGGGAAATAGAAATTTTGGAAGTATATTCAGAAAAGCTAAATTAAATGATAATCACAAATGGTTGGTTTTCAGTACTGTCATAGCTTGAGAATTATTCACTGCCCTGAGTTGTTCTCTTCATCTTAAAGGTCCTCATGATAGTCAAGCTTTGAAATCTTCTTTGGTCTTAACATTAAAATTTGCCCCTTCCCTCTTAATGATAGCAAACTGTATCTCACTCTACATGGGACTACTTGGGCCACTTGTCCTAGAATCCCTGACAACATGCAACTTCAATTGTTGCAAAATAGTTATCAACTGGGTTCTGACAATTACGTCTGTCTTGGAAACCATGTCCCAGACTCCAGTGGAAGAGTGGCCTTTCAAAGTTATGGATTTTCTCAAGCACCTGCTGGTCCAGCCTGTGATCTATTTCATACATTTGGCTTTTCCACGTAGGAAATACAATTGCAGATCCTCTTGACTTGTGTTTTCTCAGGTCATCTTGATCAGGAACATTTTAGAAGCCCCAGTTCCTTAAGGAAAAAAAAAAATACTCTCAGTAAGATCAAGCCTTTTTTTTATTATTATTAGTAACTAATAAAAATGTCCATCTATTCTGCAATGAGTGGCGCAGCAGAATCTTGGGCCTCTCATTCCCCAGCATGTCAGTGCCAGGGTAATGAGGCTGGTGGGGTGGGGGATGGGCTGCCCACAGCAGGAATTCTGTAATCAAGCCACAAGGGGGCAGGGAAACATGCTCACTTGCCAACCTCAGCCAGGGGAACTTGGTGTGAGCTGTATTTTGATAGCCTTGCTTGTTTTCTCAGCCATCTGAAGGGCATACTAATAAGTTTGTCACAGAAGAAGGGGAAGGTGGGATTAAATACCAGGGAAAGTCATTAAAATGAAAGAATGGGCTAAGCCTCACAACTATTTCCAAAGCTTAGCTATTTCCTGTCCAAAGCCAAGTTTCCTTTATTTTGTAAAAGATGAGTAAAATGAAGGAATGAAGGCAAAATCACGCGTATTCCCCCTGCTCCCGTATTAGCTAACAGAGGAGACTTTGATGAGATGAATTCCTAGGGGCCTCATAAACCTTTTCTCTCTAACATACAAACGTCATCCAGTTATTTTTAAAGGGACTCTGTACATGTTTCTTAGTACACAAAATGCACGACTTCAACCCACATCAACAGAAACAAGAACAGCAGGGGAAAAGGCAATGGGATTCTTCCAGAAAAACTGGCAGAGCCCTGTTATTGATGGAGGCGTGGTGCTTACTAGGGGAAAGCTTGACTTTTGGTTGCAAAATAACTAGGATGTGTCACAACTATCTCACCTAGGTCATGAAAAAAGTTATTATTTAAGACAAATCCAAGAGAACAAATCAGTGCCACTGTGAAGACTATCACTCTAAGATAGAACCATCCTCATTTTTTGGAATGTGTTTACTTTTTATATTTAACCTTCTTTTTAATTAGAAAATAATTTAAGAGAGAATATTGAAATAATAGTCATTAATTTATCACCCAGAATTTATATACATATATGCATATATATTTATATGTATGTACATATATGAAATATGACTCCAGTTAAAGGCCCCTGCCTGTTTTCTCTTATTTTTCCTTCCTTCCCCAAAGGAGACCCCTCCCTACCTTGGCAGGTTTTCTTCCTATTCAAGAAAATGCTTGGACATTTGTGCAGTAAAAACCTGAAACCCTTCAACTGTCTCTGGATAGCAGATGGATAAATAGACTGGTTCATTCATGAAATGAAATATAATTTAGTAGCTAAATCATGGATAAATCTGAAAAATTATCTAGTAAATGAAACAAAGCAAATCGTAAAAGAAGGCAAAAAGTATACTACTTATATAAATCTTCAAAACATATATAAAATTGTATATGTCATCCATGAAAACCTTACAGGTAGCAGTACTAAAATAATGTGGCTGTGTTTATTTTTCAGTACATTTTTTATTCTCTATGTATATATATTATGACTTGGAGGTATTGTGAAGGCTAAAATATGTATGATTGGGATCCCTACCCTCTAACATGGGCAGAAAGATTAATTAGAAAGCAACAAGAAAGATAAAAAATTAGTTATTACACCAGTAGGGTAGCATCTCACAGTGATTTAAACTAGTGTGATAAATAATGTAGTATTGAAGAACTGCTGCTGATTATTGTCATGTCATTTAATAAATTAAAAAAAAAAACTGTGGTTTAACTAAGTAAAGGAATAAGCTTGGCATGAGTCACGGGTCAGAGCCAGGATTGGAACCTGCATTTATTCGACTCCAGAGGTGCCCTCTTGACTAGGTCTTCCTCTGCTCATTGACCTTGGTTAGTCACTGTGACAAAGGAGAGTGATAGTAAATAAATAAATAAATAAATAAATAAATAAATAAATAAATAAATAAATCTTTGAGGACTAAGGACAGCAACATATAGAAAGAAAACGGATTAGTCATTGCAGGCTTTGGGGTAAGGGGACTGAGGGGTTAACTACAAAGGAGGGCAAAAGATTTCTACAGGTAACAAAAATATTCTATATCTTGATTGCATGACATTCATTTGTCAAAACTCATGGAACCACACTGAAAAGGATGGATTTTAGTGTGTGTGTGTTATACCCCAATAAACCCAACCTCAAAAACAAAGAAGAAAAATAAAAAAGTCCAATAAACAAAAAACTTCAAAGGCTCATGGATAAACACCTTGTTCTGGGTGTAAAGACATTACCACTGTTAAAAATTTATTTCCCCAACTGGTAGAAATTCCACGGAAGAGTCCTGGGCCAATGCTCCCAAAGCAAAATAAAGCATGGCCTATTTCCTCTGCAGCCTCTCCTTGGCAAACCAAGAAAGCTGGGCCTACTGGGGAGTGGTGGTGCACACCTGTAATTCCAGCAGCTCAGGAGACTAAGGTAGGAGAATGGAAAGTTCAAAGCCAGCCTCAGCAACTTAGTGAGACCACTACCTCCCACCCCATTGCAAAATAAAAAGGGCTGGAGATGTGGCTCAGTGGTTAAGTTCCCCTGAGTTCAATCTCTGGTGCAAAAAAAAAAAAAAAAAAAAGAAGTCGGACCTGTGTTAAGCAACACCTTTCCTTCTGCTGCAGGTAGGAGAGCCAGGTTTTCAGAGAAGCCCTGTTCTTATTCAGGAAGGCTTCCCTACTGAGGGGATATCCGGTGTTCATGCTGTCTTTTTGCTGGGGAGGGAAGCTGCCGCACACCTGAGATACTTGCTACCAAGCACACCTCTCCCAAGGTCCCTGCAGATTGCACGCTGGAAAGCATAAGT
Organism: Ictidomys tridecemlineatus; assembly: GCF_052094955.1. Classification (NCBI taxonomy): domain Eukaryota; kingdom Metazoa; phylum Chordata; class Mammalia; order Rodentia; family Sciuridae; genus Ictidomys; species Ictidomys tridecemlineatus. The sequence goes on from NC_135480.1 coordinate 133,581,241, forward strand.
GGGGAGGAAAGAAGCCTCACTAATCTGCAGCCTGAATATCTCAGAGTACAGCCCTTGAATCTTGGCAGTTTAGATCCTCTGGTGATTACTGGGACAGAGGCAGAAAGACAATGCAGAGAGCAATTTAATCAAGGCAGTCTGTGCTATCACCACAGAATAAAGCTATCCGCTGTGCAGCCCTGGACTTTTGGTCTTCCTCCCTGAAAGCTGCATTGCTTTGTAATGCTGGGTTCAGGACTCGCAGCTATTCTTTGAGTCAGTTGTAGAACCCAGCAGGATAAGACATTAACAAGCTTAAAAGGTATTACCTACCTTGCCTTACCAGGAGTTTTGCACAGACTGCAGGGGCTTCACGTATCTCTTGTACTTTCCTGAGGGAATTAGTTAAAATTGCCAAGGTGGAAAGTATTTGATTTAGATTAATCTCACTTTGCCAAGCAGGAGAGCCTCATTACTCTGATTGGCTAACCTAACTACGCTGCCCTTCTTGCTCCAGGAATGGGGAAAAAGCTTCTGGTTCATAGCTTTTGTTGGATAAGTAAAATAGGTCATCATTATCTTTTCATGAAACCCATAGAAAGGATGGAAAAAACTAGAAAGCCAAGCCAATGGGAAGGCTGGTGAACCCACACACTTCCACAGTCTTTAGCAGGACCACCCTCTGGGAATAAATTTGTAAATCCCATGTCCTTCATGTGCACTAATTTTTCCAGGATTCTCTTCAAATCATGGTGGGACAGTGTTTTAGGTCAGGTCAAAACCAACTGGGAAAAAGCATCCATTACAGGTTTTAAGAGGCTTTATTTGTTGTGAAGGGGGAAACAGCAACCACAAAGATTTCCTCTAATTGATTCTAAATGAATGATTCTAGGCTTTATGAACCACCTGTATACTAAAAGCAAGAGGGATGCCCCTTTCAGGAAAAGCCAATTATTGGCTAGAAGAACTCTAAATGGTATTTTTTCAATTGTGAGTATGCAATCAAATCATCTGCAGACTTCTTAAAATGCAGATTCTGTCTTGGTGGAGATTCTGCATTTTTAATAAGCTTCCAGGTGATGCAGCTGGTCCAGGGAAAGCGCTGTGAGTAGTTAGACCCTAAAAGTGATAGAAATGAAAAACTGTTTGCAAACTGAACAGCCCGAGCCATGCAAATTATTCAAATTATTCACCATTGCATATCAACATTTGCTGTCAGTTTCCATTGATAATTTTGTTACTACCTGATATTAAATTATTTGCCTTTTATTTATGTGATCATGCACAGACAGCTATCAGGCTGTACACCACAGACAGGGAACCTAAAATCCTCTTGGCTGGTCACTGACTTCTCATATACTCTGCGATGTCTGTGTTTTCTTCCCTGGATATAAGGCTAACTTCACAATGATATCAAGTGTCTAAATGCATATTTATGTCATCATTGTGCCTTTTCCCCCCAAATCAGAATCAGCTCATCTCCAAATCTTCCAAATCTTTGTAATTTTTGACTCCACACAATCCGTGTTTGAGAAAGTGCTGCAAAAATCACAGAACTCTGCTCTGCATAACCGGAATGTGACTCTCTAAGACATTGACATGGTCGATCAAAAACTAAAAACTAAGTAAACTAAAAAACACCAATCTTGTGTTTATTTACTTAGGAAAAGACAGGCTATGCAAACATATATCTCTACAAGGAGTTTTTAATAATTGTATACAACTGTGATAGGTACGATTTCCAGGCATAATTATATAGTTTAAATCCAAAGAGAAGAGGTGGGTGTTTCTGAAATCTTGAGCAACAACTGGACCCATTTTTAGTGGTTTATACACACATAATTAGCAGTTTAATTTCCTCTGTGGCTAAGTTAGCCTTAAGATTTCATTTAATAACAAGCACAATTTTATAGCCAGAAGCAAGGTGCCAGTGCCAGCCTCAGCTCAGCACTGCCCTCTGCCGTCCCCCAACCTACTCATGCCGCCCTGCTCAGGGTAAAAGCATCTGCATTGCAAATTGCAATTGGGCTGCCCAAAAATTAATTGTGAGAGAAATGGAGAAATGTGATTCATCTAAAACTCTCCTTAACAAGGCTTTTATTTTTAGCCAAACAACAACAACAACAAAAAAAAAAAACATGGAAGATTATGTTCTGAACTCCCTTTCTCCAGTGTCTCAGATAATAGTCATTATCATATTAGCCTTGAAGCAGGTTTTCCCTTCACACTACTTAGCACAATTATAGATTATGCTGAATGCCGCCTTGGAAAGGATAGCCCCAAACAACTGTTGGAAGTTGCTACCCCTTAACTACCCCAGATAAGCATAATCTGTTTTATGCCCAGCAAGCCCAATTTGGGCTTTATTTTCCAATTTCCTTATGCAATTGTTTTTAAATGGGGGGATGAAGTTTCCTCTATATGCAGACTCCAGTCACTTTGGGTTAACACTGAGTGGGACGGACCACCAGAAGTAGTGTTGTATCTTTAAGATTCCTGCTAAGGAACTGAAAAAAAAAAAGAAGAAAATGCCAAAGCTGCTCTGACCCTATAACCTTCTCTTTTTCATCAGAAAAAGAGAATTGGGGGGAAGGTAATGTAATTCATATGACATGGACATTATGAGGTTTAAATTAGATACTTTGTGAAAACACATGGAGCCAGGCACCCAAATTTTTGTGGTTTCTGAACTGAAGGTATGGCCTGACTCAGGAGAAGGAGGCTTTTTGATCCCAGCCCCACCACTATGGATGACCTTGTTAAAGTTACTTAAACTTCTTTAGACCTCAGTTCTCTCATCTGAAAAAGAAGGATAATAGTCATTCCAGCATTATTGCAAACAACTTAACAAAAAATCATCACCATAAGACCTTGTTCATAGTATGCATGTCAGCGAGTAGTACCTGTGACTGAGGATGGAGGCCCATGGGGGCCCCTTCATTTGGTCTCTGTGCCCTTTCATACAGCATATCTAATCATGATTGCTCTCTTTTGATTCACAATAAGGTTAACTATATTTTTTCTGACAGGTTAATGTTGGCAAAAAGGAAGGAGCTGGGTACAGTTGCACACGCCTGTCATTTCAACGTCTCTGGAAGCTGAGACAGGAGGATGGAGAGTTCAAAGCCAGCTTTAGCAACTGTGAAGCGCTAAGCAACTCAGTGAGGCCCTGTCTCTAAATAAAATACAAGATAAGGGCTGGGGATGTGGCTCAGTGGTCGAGTGCCCCTGAGCTTAATCCCTGGTACCCAAAAGGAAAAAAAAAAAGTTTGATCTGAAGATGTTGAAAATCAATAGTATCTTGTCTGTAATGCTCGGGGTAAGGAAGAAGCTCTACAGCTGGTGTGCAGAATTCACACACGCACAACGATGACCTGAACTATCAGCACCTCATATCTTCCTTTTCTTTTAAAGGGCAATAACTCCACTAATTTATGGCCCTATTCTAGGACAACCAAGAAGAAAGCATATCGCTTCCAGCTTTTTGCCTAGCATTTGGCACCAATGCTACTTAAGCAACCATTAAGAAACTCTTGAGAGGAGATGGGACTGCATTGCCTTCTTCTTACTCTAGTCTATCCCCAGAAGAAAAATAAGAGGTAGAGGGTACACTTATAAATCTGGTAAAGTTTTAAAAGGCCAAAACAAGGAGCTTTTCTGTGCTGCCTGAGTTTGGAACCAATTAAGAAACAGATATGTGACATACAGATGCAGAGGGTAAAATGTCCGCTTGTGAGTGTTCAAGGCTGGACTGGAGATGTGGCATTAGCTTTGAGTCCATGTGGACTTTCTTGTACTTTCCTTCAGAATGAGGCAGACATACAAACCAGCCAGGGGTAGAGCTAGACCACTGTGGAGACCCAATGCAGGCAGAGTGCAGATGGGCATGCAAGTTGGGCACCTAGGCAGATCTAGCAGGAAGGAAGGAGAAGCACTAGAGTAAGACTTTTCTTGCAGCTCCTAGAACTTTCACCACTAATAATATTATCCCTCCTCTGCTTGGAGCACCGAGTGAGAGGTGGAGGAGGAGATACCAATGCTTCTCCAGCTCAGTGGTTTGTACTTTAATGTGCTGTGTCACCTGCCTTCAGAGATCCAGAGAAGCTTCTCTTCCTGGAACTAGTACTTCAATACATAAAATATATAGACTTACAGAGTCCTATATTAATAAAATATATTTTATTAAGAGATAGATATAAAAATAATTTTTAAAATTTGATATATAGTAATAGGTTTATTTAATACTCTAATAAAAATACCTGGCAACAGGCCTCATAATTACCATAGCTTCAAAGAAGAAATGAGTGAGAGATATTTTGAGATATCTACAAACCCTAAATTGTGACATGAAAATATCTCTGAATTCAATTGGCAACATGTACTGCTAGGTAACCACTCTGGTCTATAGCTCACCTCATGGTAGAGGGATGTGCTCAATGTTAGCTTACTGTCCTCGTTCAAGTTTATGAACAGCTAGTGTTAGTCTACTAGGGTTGCTATAATGAACCATAGACTGGTAGCTTAAAAACAACAGGAATTTATTTCTAACGGTTCTGGAGATGGGGAACTCCAAAATAATACAGTGGAAGATTGAGCGTCTTTCCTGATTCATAGATGGCCATTTTCTCTCTGTGTCATCATGTGGTGGAAGGGTATCTCTCTTTTTAAAGGTCACTAATCCTGTTCATGAGGGATTCACCCTCAAGACCTTATCACCTTCTTAATACCACTACACTGGGAATTAGGGATGAATATGCATTTTGGGGACACAAGCATTCAGTTCATAACATTCAGGCTAAGAACCCCTACACGAGCCTCTTAAGATTAGTGGTTCTCAAATTTGATGGTGCATCAGAATTACCCGAGGGCTTGTTAAAGCACAGATTTCTGGGCCTCATCCCAAGACCTTCTGAATGGGTAAGTCTAAGTTCAGGTCTGAAAATGTATGTTTCTTATAATGCCCAGATGATGGTGCTGCTTGTGGCTCAGGAACCCCAATGCAAGAAGATTATTCTAGATGAAAGTGTTTCTTATAGAAACACTTACAATGGGAAATATATTCTCCACTGAAATGGTCAAATGTTTGCCTCTTAGGGATTTCCCACCTTTTAAAAAAAATTATTTATTTATTTATTTTAATTAGGTATATATGACAGTTGTGCACAATGCATTTTGATTCATTGTGCACAACTGCAGCACAACTTTTCAATTCTCTTGTTGTACACAATGTAGTGTCGCATCATATGTGCTGTCATACATGTACCTGGGGTAGTGATGTCTGTCTCATTCTACCATCTTTCCTGCCCCCATTTCCCCTTCCCATTCCTCCCTTCCCTTTGCCCAGTCAAAGGTCCTCCATTTTTCAGATGCTCCCATCCCCAGATGGATCAGCATCCACTTATCAAAGAGAACATTCAGCCTTTGATTTTTTGGGATTGGCTTACTTCACTTAGCATGATATTCTCCAACTCCATCCATTTACTGGCAAATGCCATGATTTTATTCTGTTTTAATGCTGAGTAATATTCCATTGTGTATATACATACCACAGTTTCTTTATTCATTCATCTGTTGAAGGGCATCTAATTTAGTTCCACAGTTTAGTTACTGTGAATTGATGTGGCTGCATTACTATAGTATGCTGATTTTAAGTCCTTTGGGTATAGACCAAGAAGTGGGATAGCTGGGTCAAATGGTGGTTTAATTCCAAGTTTTCCAAGGAATCTCCATACTGCTTTACAGATTGGTTGCACCTATTTGCAGTCCTACCAGCAATGTATGAGTGCCTTTCCCCCCACATCCTTGCTAACACTTATTGTTGTTTGTATTCTTGGTAACCACCATTCTGACTGGAGTGAGATGAAATCTTAGAGTAGTTTTGATTTATATTTCTCTAATTACTAGACATGTTGAACATTGTTTTATATATTTATTAATCGAATGTATATCATCTTCTGAAAAGTGTCTGTTCACTTCCTTGCCCATTCATTAATTGGGTTATTTGTTTTTGTGTGTGTGTGTGTTAAATTTTTAAAGTTCTTTATATATCCTGGAGATTAGTGCAAAAATTTGCTCCCCAAATGTAGGCTCTCTGTTCAGCTCATTGATTGTTTCTTTTGCTTAGAAGAAGATTTTTAGTTTGAGTCCATACCATTTATTATTCTTGATTTTATTTCTTGCATTTAGGAGTATTGTTAAGGAAGTCAGGGCCTAATCCCACACTATAAAGATTTGGGCCTATTTTTTTCTTCTATTAGGCGGAGGGTCTCTTGTCTAATTCTTAGGTCCTTGATCCACTTTGAGTTGAGTTTTGTGCATGGTGAGAGATAGCGGTTTAGTTTCATTTTGTTGCGTATGGATTTCCAGTTCTCTCAGCACCATTTGTTGAAGAGGCTATCTTTTCTCCGATGTATGTTTTTGACACCTTTGTCTAGTATGAGATAACTGATATGTGGGTTTGTCTTATTCGTCCATAAATAGAATCCAGATTGCAATCAGTTCCATTATTGCACCCTTCCCCCACAGTTTAAATCTCACCATTTTCTCAAAGCTTTCTTTATAACTCCATGTCTAAGACAGTTTTCCCACCACTTAACTTTAAAACGCTTCTATTCTTGGAGCACACCTGTAATCCCAGTGGCAGGAGACTGAGACAGGAGGATTGCAAATTCAAGGCCAGCCTCAGCAATTTAGCAAGACCCTGAGCAACTTAATGAGACCTCAAAAAAAAAAAAAAAAAAAAAACAAGAGGCCTAAGGATGTAAATCACTGGTAAAGCACCCCTGGATTAAATCTCTAATACCAAAACAAACAAAATATTTTCAACAAATGCCATGATTGTTCTTTTTTAATGCTGAATAAAATTCCATTGTGTATATATGCCATATTTTTTAATCCATTTATCCACTGAAGGACATCTAGGTTGGCTCCTCAGTTTACCTATTGTGAATTGTGCTTTTATAAACATTGATGTGGCTGTGTCCCTGTAGTATGCTGTTTTTAAATCCTTTGGGTATAGACCAAGGAGAGGGATAGCTAGGTCGAGTGGTGGTTCCATTCCCAGATTTCCAAGGAATCTCCATACTGCTTTCCAAATTGGCTGCACCAAATTACAGTCCCACCAGCAATGTATAAGTGTACCTTTTTCTCCACATCCTCGCCAACACTTGTTGATGTTTGTCTTCATAATAGCTGCCATTCTGACTGGAGTGAGATGGTATCTTAGAGTAGTTTTGATTTGCATTTCTCTGATTGCTAGAGATGATGAGGATTTTTTCATATATTTGTTGATTGTATATCCTCTTCCGAGAAGTGTCAGTTCAGGTCCTTGGCCCATTTGTTGATTGGGTTATTTGTTTTTTCTGTGTTTAGCTTTTTGAGTTCTTTATATACCCTAGACATTAGTGCTCTATCTGATGTGTGAGGGGTAAAAATTTGCTCCCAGGATGTAGGCTCTCATTTTCAGGTAAATGGATGGTGTTGGAGAACATAATGCTAAGTGAAGTTAGTCAATCCCCAAAAAACAAATGTTAAATGCCTAATGTTTTCTCTGATATAAGGAGATTGACTTGTAGTGTGGTAGGGAGGGGGAACATGGGAGGATTAGATTAATTCTAGATAGGGAAGAAAGGTTGGAGGAAAAGAAAGGGGCAGAGGATTAGCAAAGATAGTGGAATGTGATGAACATCATTATACAAAGTACATGTATGAAGACTTGAATTGGGTATCAACATACTTTGTGTACAGAGATATGAAAAATTGTAGTATATATGTGTATTAAGAACTGTAATGCAAAAAACCAAATTACATGTATAAAGGCATAATTGGCATAAACATACTTTATATACAGAGATACAAAAATTGTGCTCTATAGTGTATTTATAAAAAATAAAATAAAATCAATAAAAGATTAAAAAAAGAAAAATACTAGAAAAGAAAAAAATATTTTCAGTTTCATACCAAGCCATTAGAAATATATAGCATTGCCTTACCCATCTTCCTTTTCTGTAGTTTATTTCCCCTTGCCCTATCCAGAGCATATAGTGTATGGAGAGAGAACTAGCCCTATACTTATACAAACACTCCCTGTGATGCCTTGTGCACAGAAGGCTTTGAAATGCTCTTGTTGGTTTTTTTTTTTTTTTGGTTTTTTTTTTTTTTTTGAGAGAGAGAAAGAGAGAGATCATTTTTTCTTTTAAATTTATTTTTTAGTTCTCAGCAGACACAACATCTTTGTTTGTATGTGGTGCTGAGGATGAAACCCGGGCTGCACGCATGCCAGGTGAGCGCTACCGCTTGAGCCACATCCCCAGCCCTGGAATGCTCTTGTTGATTATGACATTTTGTAAGTCCACAGTTAGGTTCAAATAGTCAACTATACTGTGGGTCTATTTTCACTGATACAGTTCACTTAAATCTAGTTGAGATGTTTATGTTACAAGTGATAGAAAATTTAACTCAAACTGATGCAAGTTTAATGTGGGGCTCAATGGTTCAAATCGCGTGTTTTCTGTTGCAAGTTAATGCTGAGGTTACTCATGCCATCAGCCTCCATTTCCCTTTGTTTTTCTTTTATGTATTTTGCTCTTCTTTCTGCATTTGACTTGTTCTCTCGATGGAATCTCATAATAATAACAGAAATGGCCATACTAGTTCTGGAAAACACTTTTTAAACACATGCCACCCAGAGAAAGATGGCAGCTTCTTCCTGAAACTCTCTAAATCACTTAGAATCTTTTCTCCCAGAAATCTCTAGCACATGTTTCTTGATATTTCGTTTGTCCAAAGTAAGACACATCATCACAAATGGAAGTATCAGCAAGGGTCAAGGGAATGATTTTGTAGTCTAAGCCCTCCATTCTCCGACACATGGGAGAAGACAAGGTCCTAGTGAAATCAGCATGTTGTTACCGATGAAAGGGAGAATGAATGGATTATGAAAAATCAAAAATAGCAAATGTCCTCTAAAATAGCTTTCTAGTTTATAGTTTTATCTTACATTTTAAGCTAGCAAATAACAAATGGGTTAAAAAGCTAGAAGATCTCAAAGGAAAGAATTGACTGAACCCACTGTTTCATAGAGAGATGATCCTAAACTATATATATATATATAAGAAATCAAAATCATCCCCAGGGACAGCGACTTGTCTCTAGAAGATAGAAGACCTAGGATGGAATGAACCTTTAGCCATAAAGCTGAGGGACTCTGTATATAGTAATTACATCTCTCTGGACCGGAGTCTTTCTATCTATAAAGTGAATAAATGACAGTAGAGGATTTCTAAGGTTTAGCCAGTTTTAAATAACCATAATAATAATCATAATAATCATAATCTAATGCATTCATGTTTGAGTGTGTGTGTGTGTGTGTGAGTGTGTGTGTGGGGAGGTATGTGTGCATGTTTGAGAAGGGGTACCTCTTGACTTCTTTTCTATTATTGGAGTTTAAGCCAATTCCTATCATTCTAAACTCTATGATGGATTGTAATGCTTAGCCGTGAAGCATTTTTAAGCAGTTTGCCTTTACTGTTCTCAGTTTCCTAAATTGCATCTCATTCTACATTCGAAGCTCATGCCCCCACTCTTCTCCACTGTTCAGCTCTCATCTTCTTTATAATATCCCTTTCCTCCCAGGATCTCTGAGGAGATTCTGAAAATGATTCACACTAATGTATAAATGATTAGCCAACATTAGAAGTATCAAATTTCTCAAGGGTATATGAAAGGTTAATTCAAAGGACTGGCCTTTTAATGTGATACCCTAAGAAAAGGACAGGTTCTTCAGAACCTGCTAGTTCACTGAACTAGCTTCAAATACTGGATCCACTATCAATTAACTGTGTGATTCTGGGTAAATGACAGCCTCTCTGAGCCCCAGTTTCTTCATTAAAAGATGGAAAGTACAGAAGCCTCTGTGCACAGTTCTTTTAAAAACATATTTAAAACAGGCCAGGCCAAGCATAGTGTTTGGCTCATAGAAGTGACTCAGTTTTAGTTCCCTTTTCTAACAGTAGAAACTTAGATATCATTCAACAGTTCTGGGTGGTGTTATCTAGGATGACAGGCTTGCTTATCCTCCTTCAAATCATTCCAAGAAAGTTACTTAACATATTTACACATTGAGCTAATTTTAAACCCAGTATCCCATCCTATTATCTGTTTAGAATCCTGCCCTTATTCTTCTTATACGCATGAGAAAAAAAAGCAGAATTAATATTTTAAACAACTCACTTAAGTTTTCATTCTCAAGGACTCTCAAGTAAGTCAAACTGAGTTTTTTTTCAACTGTTTTCAGCTTATTTTAAACTTTGACATGGAGTCTGATGAGAGTCGTGGGAGGAGAGGTAGATGAATTTTGTGTAGAATTCAGTAAACTTTCCTATTCTTGTGGGTCACAGCTTCTGCTATCTACTCAATCATATGGCCTCAACCATCTCTCTCCATCATGTATCTTTATAACACATTGAGGACTCCTATTCTTTTCTATTAAACTATGTTTGGGGAGGAAGTACACTTCCTCGTCTATTATCATTACCGTGACATTGGATTAGCAACTCCTTCCAAATGAAGAAGCAAAGGTTAGCTGCTCTCCTCCTTGGCCACTAGGGATGATATTAACTAGGTTGACCACAGTGGAATCCTTCTTCTTTTTCCTTTCCAGTTTGTTCCTGGCAACAGCCTTTTGAGCAAAACTTGGAGTTAGCCTATTTCTTCTTGATTTGTTCATAAGAATGTTGTATGAATTGGGATCAAAATCAAACTCTAACTTGAAGTCCAGGTGGATTGCAAATATTGCTTTCCCTTATCACCCTGGCCTGTTGCTCCAGTGCAGAAGGAAATTAGATCAGTCTGGCAATCTGATCTCCACAGTGCTGTTGTGCTTGTGACCCGGGATCTTGTTTTTTCTTAGAAGACTGTGAATTGATAGCTTGATGATTTCCTTAAGTATTTTCCAGACCTTGCAGTAAGCTACAGAGCTTAGAATCACCAATGATAATTCCTTTTTCTCTTTATTAAATTTTGGCAACCCGTTTGTATTTTCCAGCTTTCAGAGTTTCTCTCTGTGCTCTACAAATTTTTATAACAAGGTGGAAAACTCAGTTATCCTCAGTTAATCCCTGTCTCCAATGCATAAATACCAAAGAGTTACAAGTTATGTCAGTTCTACTTTTTAAAATGTTTTTCAAAGTATTTTCCTCTCATGGTTCTAATCTTAATACCTCACTTTAGGCCTTTGTCACCTCTTAACTTTATTTTTTAGAGTTGATAATTAATCTGCCTCCTACCAAATTCCCCTCAATTCAGTGTGTTTACTAAACTTTTGACAAACAACAACAAAAACCCAAACCACAACACAAATGAAAGTCAAAACCCTGAAAACAAACCAACAAAAAGATAAAATGCACAAACCAAAAACCAAAAATTAAGAACAAACAAACAAAAAAAGCCAGGTCTCAAAATGAGTCACATCATGACCACATCATAAGGTTTCTAGAGTCCCCCTAATGGCTGTAGCACAAGATGCAAACTTCCTGGCATAGTACATAATATCCTCCATATTTAATTCTGTGGTCTTATCTTCTATCTTTCTTCCCAACAGCATGCACTTGAGTCTGACCAATTCCATTCACAAATAAAGGGTAGTACCAGAGAAACATTACTCAAGGCTGTTCTGTTGATCTCTGTGTTCCTATACCTCTCCAACACCTGGGATATAACAAACAGCATGATAACTAATTAGGGGAAGAACAACTGGGCTAAATAAGTTATGCTCTTGGTCCAGCTAGCTAGACCTATTCACTCAGCTTTTTAAGATACATTCAGGTAGAGATCTCTCTTTTGACTGGTCTCTCCTATTTCTAGCTTCCATAACTCTGTGGGATTATTTGATCCATCTTAATTTGACAAAACTGAGAGATGATGTAGAAAGAGGGAGATGGCCTAGGATGAATGGGAAGGTATAAAATAAGTTTCAGTGGCTCCATAATCTCTAGATTTACTTGAGGACTCAGGAGTTACCATTTGGATCTATAGAATGTGACATTTCTTGAATGCAAGAAAAATCTAGATCAGTGCCTTAGAACAGAGATTGAAAATGACCTTCTTTCCCTGTGCAACAATTTAAGAGGCTAGGCTGAGATCTGTGGCATCTGCCTGAGCTAGTCCAGTTTTGCTGCCACCAAGATCAACTCGCTCTTAGCACAGATGTGTTCCCTGCCAGGCTGTTGAGGTCAACTCAGGATACAGAGATGTTGTGTCATAGTTTGCATTGAGAGTTCTAACTACTGGGCAATACTGGCTTCCACAAACACAGACAGAAACTAGCAAAACAGGTGCACGTCAAGGTTGATATTAAAGCAGCTTAACTCCTTTATTTAATGAGTCAGTGACCTCATTGTATATTACCTCATTAATCCTCAAATTTCACACGGTTCTACTTTGAATATGGTAAAGGCAGAAGTTGCTGTAAAGATAATAAACACAAAAATCCCTTCAGGGCTGGAGGAAGAGAGCTCTGGAAACTGCCCAGGACTTGGTACTAGGCCAGGCCTTCATTGAACTTCTGGTACCATCCCTCAGAGGCCCAGTGAGGAGAGATTCTTTGCTTCTCTTCTCGACGACTTCAGAGTAAACAGATAGCTTGGCAGCAGGAGTGTTGGGAAGGGGAGCTCACCATGGGGTAGTGAACCCAAAGGGGTGGCATTCAGCTTTTTTTGGAGTTCAGTCCTTGTTCTGTTTTCCCCGGAGACAACACACAACTGCTTTTTATTCTATGTGTGATCCCACTGGGTGCCCAGGAAGGCCTTTATCCATGCCCTCAGCCCCTCCTGACTGCCTTATGAACCCTATTCTGTAGCCTTCCCTCATGGTCTAGTCTCACCCTTCCTTGGGTCAACTGCAGTTGGTACTTCCCTGAATCCTCTCCAAATATTTCAGGCACAAGATGGCTCACAACCCAAGGGCTTCCCCAGGGTTCACAGATAGCCTGATAGCTGAGTGAGAAGAAGAAAAGAACAGGCGAAAGCAAACAAAGACACACAGCCTGCCATTCAGAGCAACAGCTTCCTGGTGAGGACCTGATCCCTCATGACGCTCCCTTGGCACAGCTGAGGTATTAGGCTGACTGGGATTTTGTCCAGAGCTCGCTCCAGGTGAAAAGCAAACCCTGCTTCAGGCTGAGGTGGTGCCATTAAGTCATTTTCCTATTGCTGTTCAGACCAGCTTTGAACTATAAATAAACCAAGTGCCCAGGAGTCGCCGCAATGCCTACTATAAGGTTATTTGCATCCCTGTCTCTATCTGAATTCCCTCTATGCCAACTCCCCCTTTTAGAAACCCCACAGGTTGGCAGGTCCTCCTCTCCTGCTGCCAATGTCAGTGCATTAGCACTTAGCTTAAGTGAAGCATAGGCTGGGCGGCTCATGCTTCCTCCTCCCCTCTTGCCTAATGGAAACACTTCAGATAGAGAATGACACCACTAATATATTGAATATACTTATTATATTGATTCTATTTTAGGCAGCTAGCCCTTGCCTTGAAAATAGTGATTGTATGAGCTTAAATTTTGTAGAGTGACTGTACAGGCCTATGACTACAAAGGCAACCATGAAGATGGGGATACAAGGACAACGATGGCAGAAGTGACCTAACAACCTAGTGTTTACTGAAGGTCTCCATAGTTCATAAGGTACAGGGTCAGGTGACTTTTGTATTATGTGCGATGTGTTATTTCTAAGCATCACAACAACTTTGAGAGTTTTTCTAATCTTTATAGAAGGAAAAAGGAGGATTGAGGCAGTTAAATGATTTGTCCAAATGCCCATGGTGGGCAGGTAGGGCCATCTGTCCGACCTCAGTGTCAAGTGCCCTTTCTGCTCTTTTCTAGGTTTAATTTCATTTGGCAAGGAACACCAGAAGGGTTTAATTTTTGAGTTCTTTCAAATAATTTAAAGCAGTCTCACTTCTCTTAAATTTATGGGAAAGCTATAGAATCAATAAATTTTAAAATGTGAAGCATCAGATTAGAAGCCACATTCTAGTAGATTAAGGAGGGTTTTTTCACCATCATTACAGGCTAAAAATAGAACATTTAATATTCTCTCAGCTACATTGTCAAGGATATTTACTTTCCACTCCCTTCTTTCTTCTTGTAAGTTCTAGAGGTGTCACTGGTAATATGAAGAAAGCAATACTCCAAAGGTTCACATAAGTTTAGAACTCCATTTCTTTCTCCTTCGCATTTTTTTTTTCTCACTGTGGAAAAGAACTGAGCTTCTTTGATTTCATGAATTTGGAAATTAGGATTATTTTTTGGTGTGTGTGGTGTGTGTGTGTGTGTGTGTGTGTGTGTGTGTGTGTGTTAGAAACAAGAGAAAGAAGAGTTTTTTAAATATTTATATGATTTGTGTGTCCCTGAAAAAATTATCATCCACATTTTAACCATAGGCAAAATGAACCTGAATGTAACAAGAGCTAATTATTAACTCAGTTGCCTATTCAAGATTTTTTACTCAATACACCATGCACTGGATTATTTTGCGTTGTGTTCATTAGAGGTTAGATTTGCTGATCTCCAAGACTTGATAAGATGCCCAGTTTCTGGACAGGGATCTTCTATAATATGATATGTAAAGAAGAAAAAATTGGCAGGGAAAAAAGATTTTTATAAACCTTACTTTATAAAAGTAAGAATGTTGAGCATGAGATCAGTCATTTGATTTTGTGATTGAAAATATCAATGTTTAATATCTAAAACTTTGGTATGGAAAAGGAATAATTAAAGCATTATTGAACATTCTTATTAATCAAATGTTTACTTTGTGCCAGGCATTCTTCTAAGCATTTGATGCATATTTCTTTCTGTTGGATCATAACAACTATGCTGTAAATGCTTTTATTATTATTCCTATTTCCCTTGAATATGCAGTCCCATGTTGCTTAACAAAAGAGATATTGAAGTGCATTTTAGGAGATTTCACCATGGTGTGAACATCATGGGTAAACTTACACAAACCTGTATGGTACACATGGATCATAAAATGTGGCCTCTTGAAATAAGAGCAATGATAAACACAAGATGGATGAGGTACTGCTGGTGTAATACAGCACAGGTGTACAGAAAACTAATTCTTATAAGTTGAAGAAATGCCATCTAAAATAATTACAAAAGTAGTACAATATAGTAAATAAGCCAATGACAGTCATTTATTATCACTATCGATTATTGGGCACTGTACATAATTGTATGCACTCCAATTTTAATATAACTGGAAGTGCAGTGGGTATACTTACACCAGAATCACCATAAACAGGAGTCATGTGCTGTGGAAGTAGGATGGTGACAGTGTCACTAGGTGATGGGAAATTTTGTATTCATTATAATCTTTATGAGACTATCATTGCTTATGGTCCATTGTTGACCAATATGTCATCACATGGCTCATGACTATGTATAAAATGAAACAGACTCACAGATAAGTTAAATCACTTTTCCAAAGTTACAAATTCAGGTTTGTGAAAGGTTGAGTTAAGATGTGAGTCTAGGTTTTTGGACTTTCAATACTTTTCTTTGCTTCAAGTATCCATAGAGAATAGAGTGCAAGTCCAGGTCATCTATACAAGAGGTTGCAGGTTAAATGATGTGCAGGGATTGTGCCATCTCCAGTCTCCCTCCCAATGTGGTGCCAACAAGAGCACTTCAATCTGGGACACCCTTGGGCCACATCTCTAGGCCCTGAGGTCCATGAACATCTGTCAACTACTTTCCATATGTAGTCATTTGCCTGACCTATGGGGCAGAGCCATTCCAACCTTACTGAGAACCCAGGATGATGAAACTATCCACCACATCCTTAGTTTTCCAGAATGACCTTCTTTCAATAGATGTCAATGAGATTAAAGACTATTGCCTTCATGAAGCCTGATTGAGAGAAAATTGAACTTGAACTTGCAGACACCAGCAATAAATCTCTCTCCTATTTACATCTCAGAAACACTGATAATTGAACCTTCCTTTGAAGAACTGGCCATGCTCAGTACCACTTTCCCTTTATATAATTATATTAGAATACCAACAAATTTCAAAGACAGAGGATACACTTTAAATCTGAGGTTACTTGATTCTATCACATAACCTTTCCTCCTCTGAGTCACCTGCTCCTTGCTCCATGTTACTAGCACCAGCAGTTTTCAGAAAAGAACTTGGTTCTAATTTTTTTCTCTCACAAGTCAAAAAGAAAACTTCTGAGGGTCTTCTGCATATTTTAGCTTTTGACAATGATTCTGTTAATATCCTTTTATGAAGCTTTTGTGTGCTATTTCTTTTGAACAGCTATCAGAGGTGAACCCATCTCACTACCGAGAGAGGCAGACCTAGCCATGATGCATTCACACCAAAGAATATTACACTTAGAACCTGCAAAAAAAATATATACAAAATGGCTTAATCAAGTCTGTAGTGCTTTCATAGCTGTGGATAAAAAGAGCTGAAGAAGCACACACTATCATATATAATTTAGCAGCATTACTTTATTATGATCACCTCTGCTCTCCTAGGTTTATCTTGCAACCTCCTTGGCATTTTAAACAAACAAACAAACAAAAGATGCTTTCCTCCAATTCTTCTGTTTTCTACCAGGTCATGCTGTGTCTTGTCACATCAAGTCATGTTTGATGTGACTTGACATAGGTGCTCTGTAACTCAACCCAATCAATAGAACCATCAAGAATACCCTGGTGGATCTTTGATGCAGAGCTGGGGTCCAGGGTTATAGAGTGCTTTTTGACAAGTGCCATAGCTGTTTTGGTCACTGACTAATGACAAGGGTAGGGCTATCCTCATAAAATGTGAGGATGTTCTATTTGTTATTTCTATTTTTCCTGCTGTTGATAACCTAGTTAGGGAAGTTGTATATGATATATCTTTTAATCGCAATCATTTTAACTAGCTATATTTTGTACATTTAGGAATGGCTACATAGTTTGTTGGGCCTAATGCAAGATGAAATGCGCAGCCTCTTGTTTAACATTATTCAGAATTTTAATTTCAAGTTGACAACCCTGAACACTTACATGAGCATGGAGTCCTTCTAAGAATGGAACTCTGCATGACTCACAGTCCATATGCCCATGAAGCTGCCCCTATATACACACCTCACGCAAGGAGGAGGCCCTTGGTCATGGGATCACATGTAGTGATATTCCCGTCTTTAGAAAGTGTACCCTGCATGATGGTGCACATTTCTGATGATGGCCTATCGTGCCAGACACAAGAGGGAGAAGAGGAATGTCATTATCACTGCATTCAGGGATATTTCAATCGGTGCTGATTGCTACTTCTCCTTAAAGCACAGCAATTTGCTGCGCAGATTCTGTAGTGTTGAGAACGGCACCCTCTGCTATTTCCTACCTCTGTCTACCTCCTTCTCCTCCTCACAACTGTTCCTTTCTTTCCCTTTCTTCTGTTTGGATTTGTTTATCATGCTTTGGGCAAAAAAAATATATATATTTCCTTTACATTTTTACATTGCTGCTTTTATTCTGAAATGATTTCCCTTGCTTCATTTTGTTTTATTGGTCTTCTGTAAAATTACAGCAGCTTATTACCCAATAAATTGCACCAACTTATGAATTCAAAGAACTGACCCCTTTTCTTTGAGCGTTAGATTGTGTATGTGTTGTGTTTGTCTGCACATACTCATCCAAACACATTTTGCAAGCTGCAGATGAACTAGAACAAATTCATTTGGTATATAAACACAGGACTTTGAAATTTGTTGAAATTTCTAGAAGTGCAGTGTGCATAAAACGGGAAAAAAGAGAGAGAGAGAGAGAATGGAAACAAAAGAGACCTTTTAAACCAAATATTTTTTTCCTCTTCAAACAAGTTGGCATAATGGGCTCAAATCTCTTGTTTTAAAGCAGGTTAAGTAAAAGTGTTTTTAAATCCTAAAAGATTTAGTCTATGAATGAGGTCCTGGGTTCTCTCAGAATTGCAAACATTTTAGCACCAGCTGGCACTGGAGGCCCTGTGCTGAGGTGCCTTTGATGCAGCAACCCTGCCTTTGGAGATCTAAAAAAGAAATTACCCAATTAAGATGTAATGGCCCTCCAGCCTTCCCAGGCTGTGAATGAGAGGAGGCATATTTACAATCACAGCATGCCATAAAATTTTATCCAGTTATATCAAATCAGCAGGGCTAAATTAGCTCTGTCCTGATGAGGAGAGCCACATGTGCACATGCAGGCGAGGGTGGCAGTACTTAGGGCCAGACACAACGAACTGTCAGGGAGATTTAGGGAGATGTTCTTTAAACATAAGGTTGGGGTGAGGAGGTACTGGGGTGGAATCGTTATGTAGACAGCCTATCTAAGATATATCATTGTGCCCCCAAAGATTCCATTGATCAAAGCAAGAAAGTTCTAAAAAAAAAATGCATCACATAATTGGCATAGAAATTTTAAAACATGATCTAGAAAAATTAGCACATATTAATTTTTAAAGGATGATAATGTTTTAAGTGATTCTAAAGTACTTGGTTTGAATCACCTAATTCCTTCATGCTTTCCCTGAGAAATTCATTTTTTTTCCTAAACATGAGGATTCTTTTTTTTTGAAGAAGAAGGTTTTTTTTTTTTTAATAAGAGAGAGAGATTTTTAAAAAATATTTTTATTTTTCAGTTTTCGGTGGACACAACATCTTTATTTTATTTTAGGTGGTGCTGAGGATCCAACCCAGCGCCCTGTGCATGCCAGGAGAGTGCATTACCGCTTGAGCCACATCCCCAGCCCTCATTTTGTTTTTGAATACAGAAAGACCTGAGTTGTCCATCAAAGCAGGGCCTTCTACTCCTCCAAAGGCCACATGATGTGGGCAGGTGGTCTAATGATTTCTCAGACCCTTTTTCTCATTCTTCTTCTCTCTTTCTCTTCTGCTTTAACAATATCAGAGAACTCACAACTGGCTATAAAACATATTTTCCTCTTGTTTTTGCAGAGAACAGGAGCCCACTTTGGTAAGTACACAATGCATTCATTAATGGACATCACAGAATACATCGTCCCCTGTTTACCTTTCAGAAGACGGGGGTGGGGGTCCCCACTCTGCCAAGGTAGATAGAAGCAACATCACCTGAATAATGAAGGGAGGAGAAAAGCTCTCTCAGAAGACTCTGCTCCATAGAAGTACACTGCATGTGTGTGTAAGAGTGTTTGGGCAGAGGAAGACAATGACACACAAAGGACACACGTGATTGCACAAACACACTTAGAAGGGGGTCTCAATTTTCCCGTAAGACTTTTGCCAGTCTGCATTTTAAAATTAAGATTTTTCTTAACCTCCATCATCCAATCAGTAGCCATATTAACCACATGTGGCTATTGAGTGCCACATGTGGTTTGTCCAAATGGCAATGCAAAGTCAGTGTAAAATGTGCACCAGATTTCAAAGACTGAGTTTGAAAAAGAGATGGTAAAATGCTTACATCGGTTACACGTTGACATTTTAACATTTCAGATATATTGGGTTAAATAAAGTATATTTGAAAAATTGATTCCATCCACTTTTAAGCATGCTTTAATGAGGCTATATGAAAGAACTGAACAATATATGCAGCTTGCATTGTTTTCTGTCGGACACTGTTTCTTTATTTCAGTCCCTGGTGTGCGTAGTGGGAGGCGGGGAGGGATTCAGGGAGGACTGTGAGTTCTCATCCACATATGTATAATTCTTTGATCTTACCATCCTAATCACCCCAAACTTCTCACTTGATTACCCCCAGCCCTGGAAGATATGACACATTCCAGAAAGGACTATCTACGGTTGTCAGTTTCTCCATGTCCTGTAATCCTGCAAAGGAAATATATTTACAAGGCACTTACGCCTGGCAGCTCTCTTATCTTTCTTAAAATATGGGTGAGGGACTGGCTCTGTGATTGAGCACAAAATGAGAGCCGCTCTTTCACGCCATCTTCCAAGCAGGTGGTATTATATGCCAGGCTATTTATGCAGTGAGACCAGAGTACAAATAGGAAAAGAGGAAAAGAATGAAGGGGAAAAAAAAGTCTCTTTACTAAAAATCCCTGACTTCTCCAGAAGCATGTAAAGCAGAAACAAACATTTGGTGTCAGTGGTTATTTATTATTTATTATAATAATTAAAGCTATTGTTAAAATATAAAGAGGAATCTCATTAATAGCATCTTCTTATATTTGTGTAGCTATTTATAATTCAGGAAAAGTGTAGAAATATGTGTTCTCAGCTACCACCTGATTTCTTCTAATGACTCCATGACATGGGTGGTTTTATTCTCATTTGCAAATGAGGAAACAGAAGCTGTTACTACAAGTTACTACGGAACATAGAAAAATTAGTGACAAGCAGTTCTGAAATTATGATTTTCATAGGATTTTCTCCTTCTTTCATAATTATGGCTTGATTGATCTCACTTAAAGGTACTTCAAGGTGTTCTCCTCACACTCTGTAAGACTCCTAAGATAAAAAGCAGTAAACTTTTGGGAGGGGTACACAGTCCCTTGTTATGGTTTAGATATGGTGCCCCCCATAAGCTCACATGTGAGACAATGCAAGAAGGTTTGGAGGAGAAACGATTGGGTTATAGCCTTAAACTAATCAGGGCATTAACCCCTAATGGGATTAACTGAGTAGTAACTGGAGGCGGGCAGGGAGTGGGTGTGGGTGGAGGAAGTGATTTATTGAGGGCCTGGCTATGGGGTATATATTTGTATATGGCAAATGGAGACCTCACTCTCTGTGCTTCCTGATCAACACATGAGCTGCTTCCCTCTGCCACGCTCTTCTGCCATGATGTTCTGCCTCAGCTCAAGTGCCAAAGAATGATGCCAGCCTTCCATGCACTAAGACCTCTGAAACTGTGAGCCAAATGAAATTTTCTTCCTCTCAAATTGTTCTGGTCAGATCTTTTAGTCACAGTGGTGAAGAAGCTGACTAAAATACCCCTTGTTGTAGCTAGCTAGGTCTCTTGAGATCTACTTCACATATGATGGTGAATGTGATTTCGGTCAGACCTCTGGGATGTGCTATGTGTGCACAAATTGTCACTCAGAACAGTGGTCCTCAAATATTACCAAACATCTGAACCTGCTGGAAGCCTTGTTAAAAGAGATCCCGTCTCCACATTTTCTGATTCCACAGGTCTCTGGCGGGGCTGAGTACATGCATTCCTAAGTAGTTCCCAATGGATGCCAGTGCTACTGGTCCAGGGGCCATACTTAGAACACTATTTTAGGATGTTATTTACATGTCAGAAATTCACAGGGACAGAGGACATAGAAGGGCGAGTGATGGTCAAGAAAAATGGATGCTTAGAGGCTGAGCTGGGTTTTTATCCAAAAGCCTTATGGAACAAGAATAACTTACAGTAGTGAATTTCTGGAATATAGATAATTTTAAAAATTAGGGGGAAGACAGTGGAAAGTGGAGGAAAGGAGAAGTGATGGGGTGGTGGGGGGAGAGAGAGAAACAGAGAAAGTAGAGGCAGGAGAGACAAAAGAGATTGATTTAAACAAAGAACTTCTGATAGCCCAACTTACCAGAGAAGAATAAAAGAGCAAATCGATATCACGGTTTCCTGTTGTACACATATTAAGAATAATCAAACAATAAAAAGGTCATTAGTTAGCTATTTAAATGTTTGCAGTGTTTCCCCTATGAAGGGCAATGACCATTTATCATCATGGTTGAAGTCATTTAAAAACGTCTAAATACACAATTATCCAAATTGGCAGTACAGGCAGAAGCTCTTGCCTCACCAAACTGTGACCAAGCAATAGGACTTCAAATCAGTCTTTTATACCAAATTCTTAAAGAAAATAAATGTTCAGGGAAAACAATTAACACGAGGTGTTTTTCCTATGACATAAATGCTAATTAATAAAACGGATCACCTGACTGTTTCTGCCTCCCCTCTCTGGGGCAGGGCAGGGGAGAATCCCATTCTTTCGAAATGTCCTCTTCTCTCTTCGATTTTTCCCTCACACTCTCTCCCTTGTTTTCTCTTTGTGATAGAGTTTAAAATGCCAAGGAATGACAAGTATTATGTAGCAATGGTCAAAAATTAAATTACCCCAAGTACCTTAAAAAAAAAAAAACCCTTGCTTTAAGAAAATCACTTTCCTATTTCAAATATGGGAGAAATGAAATTTTCAACCAAATGGTTTTTGAGGCATTAAGTTGTTCGTAGTGACACAGTGAAACAGTTTGATAATTATAAAGCAGCGTGTCGCTTGGGAGAGTAATTTTTCCATTTAAGAGAGAGCAAGAAGCCAGTTTTCAAAGGAAATGCTTTGTGATTCCATGGCTGTGGGCAAGGAAGCAAAGTGGCGTCTGGTTCCATTGTCATGAGTACCTGAAAACGCGGAGCCCACGCTTGCACGGTCTCAGCACAATTTTGGACCGGGACTCCTTTTTGTCCTGCTCAGTTAAAAGTTGGAAGGAGTGCAGCTGTAGAAAGCTATGGCCAGCACATTTTTTTATGAGTAAAATTTATAGAGTAATGTATCTACTTTTAGCATGACTATTGTTAAACCTGGAGATCAAGCAAAGTGACACTGAGTATATTGCTTTATCAATTGGATTCGTTCGAGTGAAAAATGCTGATCAGGCCATGTCTATCCCTTGGGTACAGAAACCCTACTTCAACTCTGAATGGTCGATACATAAAAGTCAAATTCATTATAATTTGTAGCTTTTTTTTTCTTGAAGAAGCACGCAGTTCTCAGTACATCAATATCAACTCTTAAATCCACATCGGATGGAGAGGGTACAGCACAGTAATTCAATCTCTTTACACTTAATATGGTCAGGAAGGGAGAATGAAAACAGCCTCTTGTAAAATGATGGAAAAAACAGGATGCAATCACTCTGATGGAGCAGTGCAAAGGAGTCGTTTTACACCATCCGTTACCAGGGCAACAAAATACAGTGAGCCCTATACATCTAACAGGTGACATTTTAGCTAAGAAATTGCTTCTTTGGTATTTTTTCTGTCTATGAAAAACAATGTTACCAGCGTTTTCACTTGTCATGTAGTATAGGGCAACATATTCCTGCTGACAGACCCATAATGGAAAAATAGAGCATTTAAATAGTATTACAGTCTAACTTTTTGGATACATGCTAATATGCTCTTTAAGTTTCAGACACTTCCAAGGGACTGGAAATCTCTGCCTACATCTATGCATGTTATTTGGTTTTTAGATAAGGAGAAACTATTTAACTCTGTTTTCAAAACATGGTATAAAATCCTAGATATACTTTTAAGAAAAGTAATTAATACAATTGTCTCATGTCAGGCATTCCACTAGCTGGGCAAACTCAATGTTGTCTTATTCCAGTAGGTCTTTCTTTCTTTTTTTTTCCTTTTTTTTAAATTTATATATGACAGTGAAATGCATTACAATTCTTATCACACATATAGAGCACAATTTTTTATATCTTTGGTTGTATACAAAGTATATTCACACCAATTCATGTCTTCATGCCTGTGTTTTGGATAATAATGATCATCACATTCCACCATCATTAATAACCCCCTCCCTTGCTCTCCAAACCCTCTGCCCTATCTAGAGTTCGTCTATTCCTCCTATACTCCCACTCCCTATCCCACTATGAATCAGCCTCCTTATATCAAAGAAAACATTCCGCATTTGGTTTTTGGGATTGGCTTACTTCACTTAGCATTATCGTCTCTAACTCCATCCATTTATCTGAAAATGCCATGATTTTATTCTCTTTTATTGCTGAGTAATATTCCATTGTGTATATATGCCACACTTTTTTATCCTTTCATCTATCGAAGGGCATCTAATTTGGCTCCACAGTTTAGCTATTGTGAATTGTGCTGCTATAACATTGATGTGGCTGTGTCCCTGTAGTTTGCTGTTTTTAAGTCCTTTGGGTATAGACCAAGGAGAAGGATAGCTGGGTCAAATAATGGTTCCATTCCCATTTTTCCAAGAAATCTTCATTCTTAAAAATTAAGAAATATTTTCAGAAAATGATATTTTCACAGCAGAGTAGCCATTTCTTTCTAGTTTGTCCCCAAAATAATCCAGTTTTGAGAAAGTAGAAAATGGGTCAATTAAAACTTTCAGGAAACCATTGAACAATTTTATAGAATGTAGTGTCACTGTTTTTTTTTTTTTCAGTTCTGAAGTGGATAATCATTTTTACCTCCTTTCCTGACCAAAAAAAATGTATGTGACATGGTTGGTGGGAAACATCATGTTTGCTTCTTTCTTATATTTTATTTTATTGCCCACCTATGCTAATCATCCAAAGCTACTGTGGTTCTTCTAGGCTCAGATTCCAAAGGGAAGCATTAGAATTTGTGAATGGACCTTACTTTTTCTCCTCATGATGTCCCATTGGAGCCAATGATATTCATAAATAGAATTTGAGAGCAGGGATGGAATTTGAAGAATGATTAGCTTGAACTTTTCTCTTCACAGATCAACAAGCAAACATCCAGGGAAGTCACAGAGTTGTAAAATGAGACTAGAACCCAGGCCCCTAACACTGAGGCCAGTGCTCTTTTAATTGCTGTAATTAATCACAATTAATGCAATAAAATTTTCCCATCCAAATATTTCTTGAGCACCATGTATGTGCCTAAATTTCTGGGATATAAAATTGAATGAAGCATAATCACAGCCTGCCAGGTATTCACATGTGGGGATGACAGAAAGTTATAAGAACAACAGGCTGAGTGCTCTCATGAAGATATACTATGAGCAATTTCAGTTCATATTATATGAGCTAGGAAGACAAAGGAAGGAAAGCTCATGCTTAAACAGTATGTATTCGCTGGGGTTGTACCTCAGTGGTAGAACAGGTGCTTAGCATGCATGAGGCCCTCGGTTCAAATCCTAATACTACACCCTAAAAAAGACATGTCAATCATGTGAGAATTTATTAGCTAACAATAACTAACCTCCTCTATTATTTGGCTCAAAAGAAAGTGACATATAAACCAGCACATTCATGTTGTTTCTTTCTTCTATTTTTGTCTTATTTCCTACTTGAAGATTTTGTTATTGGTCCAAAGCTACTCGGATTCTTCTAGGCTTAGATTCCAAAGGGAAGCAAAGGACAGAAAGAGCTTCTTTTTTCTCTTTAATTTTTTTTGATCATAGTAAAAACACATAAAACTCACTATCCAAACAACTCTTTTAAGTGTACAATTCAGTAGCACATTGTGGTGAAACAGATCTGGAACTTTCTCATCTTGTAAATGTGAAACTTTGTATCCATTAGACAACAACTCCTCCTGGAAGCCCCCTTTCCGCTTTCTGTTTCTATGAATTTGACTCGTTCAGATGCTTCATATATTTGGAATCATATGGTATATATCTTTTTGTGACTGGCTTATTTTATTTAGCACAGTTTCTTCAAGGTTCATCCATGTTGTAATGTATGACAGCATTTCCCTTCTTTTTAAGTCTGAATAACATTCCATTGTATGAATATAGCACAATTTTTTAAAACCTATTCATCTATCTGGGAACATTAGGGTTGCTTCCAGTTCTTGGCTATTGTGAATACTTCTATGGAAACGATATACAAAGGTTTCATAAATAATGAGATAAGGAAAGGGGTCAGATATGGTAAAGAGAAGCTCAGACAAGAGGAGATGAAAGAAGAAAAGAAAATCATCATCATCGCACATGCACGTAGGTTTGTAAAATAAACTGCCAAAAAATGCATTACAAACACTTCTCCAACTTAAAATTTGGGAAAAATTAAATGATTTGGATTTTGTCTGGCATGGTGGTGTACACCTGTAATCCCAGTAGTTTGGAAGGCTGAGTTAGGAGGACCACAAGTTCAAAGCCAGCCTCAGCAACTTAGCAAACCCCTAAGCAATTCAGCAAGACCCTGTCTCAAAATGAAAAAAAATAAAGAATAAAAAAGGGCTGGGGATGTGGCTCAGTGGTTAAGTACCCTTGGGTTCAATCACTGTTACAAAAAATAAAATAAATAAATAAAATCTGGATTTTATTACTTTTGATCCCATCAAATAAAGGTAAATAATGGAAAATTAAGGTGGAAACATCCAGAAAAAAATTAACATTAGCTTATTGGAACAAAAAGAAAAAGCAGCCCAGTTCACAATGCCATGGGACCAGAAAGCTCCCTGTGTCCATGGCACTCACAGGATGAATGACCTCTCTGCTACCCATGTTCCAA
Source organism: Ictidomys tridecemlineatus (assembly GCF_052094955.1). Taxonomy (NCBI): domain Eukaryota; kingdom Metazoa; phylum Chordata; class Mammalia; order Rodentia; family Sciuridae; genus Ictidomys; species Ictidomys tridecemlineatus. Next base: position 133,607,448 of record NC_135480.1, read on the forward strand.
GGCCTCTGCAGAGGTGGCAGCTCTTGGGTCAGTTTCTCCCCTTCTAGAATTACACATGGTTAAAAAACATCTAGATCTGATGAGCACTTAGATAAGCTGCAAAAGAATGTTGAAAGAATTAAACTATTTCTAAAATTTTAATGTAAAAGGACTTAAAAGAAACACATAATATAGTATGACAAACAAATGTACAGTGATTTTCCCGCAGGACTGTAAATAAAGCACGTCTGAGAAACAAGAGTTTGTGTTTCCTGAATTTTAAACCACATCATCTACCCTTTATTTTTAATGCTTGATTTAGAAAGTTTGAAGTTTTGAATTTTGAGTTTAAAAACTTAAAACAAGCAAATATAAAGACGAAGTAAACTGAAAACAATAAAAAGATTTTAGTGAGAAATTGTTCCCTAAATAAGACTTGTAATGTGTGGAAGTGCTACATGTAACAGGTATATTCAAAACTTTTTTGAATTAAAAATATAGCAATTTTTCATATTTGTGTACACATCTGGGCATGGTTTTCTTATCCAACTTTATTTTTCATATTAAGAAATATGACCTTTATATATTATTATGGATTCTTTGTAAATATTATTTGTCATCTCTACAATAGTTCATTAACTGAGTAGATAATAAATTCTAAAATCTAAAGTCTATTATTGAATGTTTGGGTTTACTTTTTAAATTTCTCCTTCCAAAAATAGTACTGGGGATTGAAATGGGGCAAATTTATGTTATATGCATTTCTGAATATCTTAAAATGAAACCCATGATTATGTATAACTCTAAGGCACTAATAAAAATAAGGAGAAACAAAATATAACAATGTTGTGACTGGAAGTGAGGTTTATTATTTTATTTTGATTTTTTGACAGCAAGCACAAGTTATTAATTGCATAGAGTTAAATTCGTCAATACTTTCTGTAGGATGTTCTCCCTTGGCCTAACCTTGGAAAATTCTCTACCTTTCAAAATTATACCAACAATTTACTTCCTTTTCATTTTAGTTTTCTTTCTCTTAATGCTTGAAGATTTTTTTCTTCTTTTTTTAATCTAATCTTTCCATAAATTTTTATATATCCTATAAGGTATACATTCAGATAATGTTTTCATTTAAATACATAACTAGTTTTCAATAATTTATTGAATGATTATTTTTCTTATTGATTTAGGCTATCATCTAAATCAATATATCACCTAGGATATCCTAGGTGATCCATATATTTAATATATTTAGGATATATTAGATACTAGCACTTGCTAGGGTCTTTTTATGAACAAAACAGGTGCACTTTGGATAGCTACAATTTATTAAAAATATTAATAGGAAGAAATTCTGAGATAACATGGCTCCATGTGTTGAGAACTCTTTTTAATGGGAATAATAATGATCACTTGTTTGGGTTTTTAGAATAGTTTTTGGTATTTTCTTGAGTGAACATTAATTTCATGAACTTCAATTTCTATTTGTAAACTCTGGTGGTAAGCAGCCCTGGCCTCTCAGGTTCATTTTTAAATTTAAATATTAATTTTTGAAATGTAATTTATCCCCAATCATCACAGGGCTCTCTTGAGTAATTATAGAGTATTAGTCACATATTCCAAATATAAATGATGTTATAGAAAATTTAATCTACAAAACAAGCACAGCAAGATCTGTGATGAGATGTAGATGAATATGACCACTGCTGATTTGCATATGATATTATCAATATAGTGAGGAGATTGGGATACAATTTCATTTATTCTTCTTCAGTATTTAGGATTCTAAAAGGAAAAGTGTAAGGGAAATGTTGCAGTCAGAAGCAAAATGTCTCAAAGAGATGGAAGAAAATTCATAAAATACAGTTTGATTCCTGGAAGCTTTGTTAACAGTTTGATAAGTGATTTTCCAACATTTCTTTTTTTTGTTGTTGTTGGGGATGGGAGCAATGCTCATGGAGGAAAAAATGAGATCCAAGGTTTGCAACCTACAGTCTATACATCAGAAACATATAAAGTTGGTCTACTATATCTGAGGGTGACATATCTGTGAAATCAACCATCCAAGGATAAAAAGTGTTCAAAAAAGTGAAAAAAATACAGAAATAAGTTCAAAAGGCAAATCTTGCACTTGCTCTATGCTAATCACTATGTTGAATCTGTGTGAATCAAGTGATGTACAGGTACAGCTTGCTGTAGTCTCCTACCCCTTCATAGGCCCTCAGTCTCTAACATTCATTGTGTGATCATTGCTCACCTCCCGTCTTCTTCAGATACTAGGTAGTTAGGCTTTGATGGTCATATCTGGACTGAACATGTACAGACTTTTTTCTTGGTCATTATTATTTAAACAGTACAGTATAATAGCTATTTATATAGCATTTATTTATATTGTAGTAGGTATTGTAAGTAACCTAAAGATGATTTAAAATATATGGAGGGATGTAGGTGATTTGCAAAAACTATGACAATTAAAGAAAAAGATTTGAGAATTTACAGGTTTGGATATCCACATAGGGTCCAGGAATCAGCCCCCTCAGACACTAAGGGATGACCACACAAGTAAAATAGTGTCATTAATAATATATATATATAATATATATATATATATATATATATATATTTTGTTATAGCTTTATAATTTATTTATTTTTTCTTTTTTTATTGTTGGTTGTTCAAAACATTACATAGTTCTTGATATATCATATTTTACACTTTGATTCAAGTGGGTTATGAACTCCCATTTTCACTCCGTATACAGATTTCAGAATCACATCAGTTACACTTCCATTGATTTACATATTGCCATTCTAGTGTCTGTTATATTCTGCTGCCTTTCATTTTTATGTAGACATTTTAATTCTAGTAAAATGTATGAAGCAACTTTAATTTTGAATTTCATAACACTATATAGTCATATTAATGATTATAAAGAACAAATGATGATTATTTAACATTTGTACAACTTTTTTCACTTTCCTATACTTTCTTTTCTGTATAGTTTCTAGTACTTAAAAAAGTCCTAAATAGAGATGGATTATCATTTTTATTACATTCTTATACTAAAGGCCCTGACATAATTGCTACTTGTCTAGTGGGGGAACACATCTAGAAATTTTTTTCTTTTTTCTCTTTTAACTGTCCCCAATTATGCTAATGAAGTGATCTTATGATTCTCAGATCAGTCATTCTGACCATTTTTTCTGTAGAATAAAGTCCAAATTCCTTAACTTTGGGCATGAAGTAGCCAGTCCCCATTCTTCACCTTCCTCTCCAGGTCCTGGAAACTTCATGTTCCGTGAGCAAGTTTTTCCAAACACTGAGCTTATCTTTCTATCTGGGACTCTATTCTGCAAACTTGTGATCATGGAGAATTGCTGACGGGTTAAAAGATTTTTTTAAAAAGTCATCTAATAGTGCATTAGAATTAGACAGAAAAAAACAGCCTTGCCAAATAAGCTGAACCCAAAGCACAAGGACAGTGGAAAAAAACAAAAAAGTCAAGTCAGCTTAACCCCAACTGGCATTTACAAGATGAACAATATGGTTTGCAGTGCACTTGGAAGAAAACCAACCAGCTTAAGATAATTAAGTGCTACACCATCAAGGAAGGACTCTACAGTGCCAAGTAAGGTTCTTTGGGACATCAAAATCCCTCCTTATCTTAAAACGCTCTAAAAATATGATGAACTTAAAGAAGAAGGGTAGTTCTAATAGTATTTGTGTTACCCTAATTCTATCTGAGGACAAACTTCAAAACCTAGATGGTGCAAAGAGAGCAACTGAAATTGGGATATGTGCTTGTTAGCTTTTTAAATTTTAGCATGTAAATCTAAGAATCATCTAGAGTACTCAGGATCTTTTTATTCTCCTTCTGGCTCTTGTTGAATTTGTACAGGAAATAAATCATGAAGCTACCCATTGCATTGTCTTGCCTCTCTTCTGAAGAAGAACCTTGGTTTTTCTAAGAACGATCCTGGTGGCATGTGGGGAAGGTGTGTCCACCCGGCAGGGCAAGTGTAGCACAGTCACCTGCTGCTACCTCCTCCTTTAGGGTCTATTTGAAGCTCACTTGCTCTGTACAGCTTTCCAATTTGTCCTTGATTTCTCCAGAAAGATTTAATTGCTTTTACATTTCTGTAGCACTTTATCCAAACCCATAACACAATATTTTACATTGTATATTTTTTAAAAAAAACTATTTGAATCCATTAAGATTGGGGGTATAGAGCTTCATCTTTTGTAGTTTCGATGCCTTAAATATCATCTTCTTTAGAAAAATGTTAGTTTTAATTAAATTGTCAAATTAAGCTATGAAGTCATAAATTTCTAAGTCACATTTAATCCACATATTCATCAAGTTTACTGCAATGTTTCATGACGTCCCCCTTTGCACTATATCCTGTAAGTAAAGATCTTCTTTCTCTGAACTTTCATCAAATTTATTCTTAGTGTCTTATAGTTTAGAGCTTAATTATTTCTCACATGTTCATTCTCACTTCTTTGGTAGATAATTGGATTTTTAAGATAGAAATAATGTTTTAGTCTAAGAAATGTCTAGCACAATACTGACATCTGAGAAATAGTCAAAACATCCTTGTTAATTGGTATATTTAGGTCAATATCCTAGTTTTCACCCAATATATTAATATCTCGTACATTATTTTTAACTGTAATGTTAACAACAAAAGACCTAGGCATCAAAGTCAGATGTAATGGAATTCTGAAGTGCTTTGTCTCCTGGCATCATGATTAAGAGCAACACTCTGAAATCAGGTTGACACTGATGTGAACCACATCTCTGTCCCTTTCTACCAATATGATCTTGAATTTAAATTCTTTCAACTTCATTTTTAAAATTCAGGTATAAAATGAAGATAATAGAATTGACTACAACTCACATTGTTATACTGATTAATAGAGATTATCTAAATGTGAGTGTGTGTGTGTGTGTATATATATATAATGCAATAATTAGCACATAAGTATTGCATAGAAGATAGGTGATTATTCTAGCAATTAAATAAAATAGTCCATCAACCTGAGGAAGTCTGAGAATTCCTTTAATGTCCTTGCAATATTTTTAATTTAATCACATGCTCTGGGAAACGCATGCAAATGAATAAGGGGAGGCTATTAGACATTGTTATTTTTAAAAAATTACACAAAGGGTAACATCAAAGACAGTAGTGATATGATAAAAAGAAAAAAAATCTAGCAAAAAAAATTTGAGAATTAACTTTTCAGAACTCTGGAAACTAACCCCAAACTTGTAGCAATCCAGGCAGAGCTTATTCAAGCAAATGGTTAAACATCTTAAAAAAAAAAAAAAAAAAGAAAAGCAAGCTTTATCTCATTTTAACTTACTCTCCACTCATCAGCTCAGAGGAATCTTGAAAATTACAGCCCACATTCCTCATACCTGTTATGAAACAGCAGAAGGACATCATTTGCAAAGAATCATCCACAGTAGATCTGCCTGTTAACTTCCTGGAAGTCTTGCTCAAATGATTCATCTTTATTTTGGCTAACTCAGAACTCACCCAGCTAAATTCACTATACTTTGGGTACTTGTCAAAAACATTTACAGTTAAATGTGGCTACTATTACTTGAGGCAATGGATAGCAGTTGGGGCAAAGAATAGGTTAGGAAACCTAGAAGGAAAAGCTGAGGAATGAGGTACTTTGAGAAATAAAGGCTCTAAACAGCTCTGACATCCATCTGGGGATCTAGTAGCCACGTGCCTACCCAGGGCTCTTCATGTCCTCAAAAAATACCTGCAGAGTCCTTAAGCTCTTGCCTCTGGCTGACTTTGAGTCTCTGCACAGGCAGAGATGAAGGATAACAAAGAGTTATAAATCTCCACAGTGAGTACTGGAGACATACTCAAAAAAAAACACACCAAGCCTTTTTGCAAAGAATGAGAAAAAGTTCATTTGCATATTAAGCATTTAAGGAAATCTCTGTCCAAGCATTAGTTGACCACAAAGCTAGACATAGATACTTAAGTGCCTATGTAAAGAGCACACAGTTTTAAAAATAGTTCAAAAAAGTAACTAAACAAAATAATGATAGCACACACCAACAACAAACCCTGAAGTGGGAAAAAAATGTTTATCAGAGTTTCACATTGAAATATTTAACATGTCCAATTTAAAAAAAATGAAGCAAGATAAGTAACAATAAAATATGGCTTGTACACAGAAAAACAAAGAAGGCTATTAGTAAAAGCTGTGCCCAAGAATGCTTACACCAAGTACTAGTAGAAAAAGATTTAAAATTAGGTATTTAAAATATGTTCAAAGAACTAAATAATGAAAGACAAACCTGAGAATAGTGTCTCATTAATAAAGTGCTAGAAATTATATAAAAAATGCCCAAATGAACATTCTAGAAATATATATATATATATATATTATATATATATATATATATAAATATATATTTGAACAGTCAGAAGAATCAGTGAGTTTAAAAATAGATCAGTTGAGGTTATCCAGTATGAGAAAACCAAAAAAAAAATTAAAATTAAAAAAAGAAAGGAAGAGAGTAAACAGAATCAAAGTGACTTGTGGAACTCCTATAAGATGTACCTAGATATGTACAATAAAGCCCAAAAGGACTGCAGGTAGAGAAGGGCAAGAAGAATATTTGAAAAACTAATATCTCAAAACTTCCAAAATTTAATTAGAAATACTTTTCTATACATTCAAGTAGGTCAGCAAAATCTGCATAGTTTAAGCTCAAAGAGATACACACTCAGACATATCGTAATAATCAAAATATCAAAAGACAAAGACAAAAAGAGAATTTTTAAAACAATGAGATATTGTGATTTATCAGAACCAAAGATCTTCAGTAAGAGTAACAGAAACCATGGAACATAGGAAATAATGAAATGACATGTTCAAAATGCCCAAAGAAAATTACTATCAATGAAAAGTTCTATATTTAGCAGACATATACGTCAAAATTAAGGAGAAATTAATTTATTACCAAATAAGCACAAAATAAAAGCTGCCCCCAAAAAGATTCTTTATTCAGGCTGAAATGAAAGGACATAAGATAACAACTTTATTCTATATGAATAAAGAATATCAATAAAGACTAATATTTAGATAATATCAACAGTGTTATTAATTTTAGTTGTTAAAATAATTCTAAGCCTGTATAAACCTATATGTGAATGGGTACATATATCTAAAATGTAATTTGTGATAAAAATAGATCAGAAAGAAAGGATATGGATAGGACCAGAACATTAGAAGATATTGTGTACAAGTGAGATTAATTTGATATTAATCTGAACTCTGATTCTAGATGCTATGAATTAAAATCTAATTATAATCCCCAAGATAATTATAAGGAAAATAACAATAACATATAATTAAAAATGGTGGAATTATGATGATACAGAAGAAATAATTTAGTACAAAAGAAGGAAAAATGGCAGAAACAAGGGACAAAAAAGATATGAGACATATAAGACACAAATGGTAAAATGGCAAAAGCATATTTTTCTTATAAAGAATTACTATAAACATAAATGGATTAAACTTTCCAATCAAAAGACAAGAGATTTGCTGAGTGGATTAATAAGCAAAGCCTGATTGGAGAGAATGCTATTAGAGACATAATAGTTTCAAAGGTATGAAAGGCTTTACATGAAAAGATGAAGAAGATATTTCATGTATACAGTAATCAAAAGGGAACTGGACTGGTTAAACTAGCATAAAACAGACTTTAATTTAAAAATGGTTACAGGAGATAAAGTCCTCATACAATGGTTAAAAAGATTAACCTATTACATGACAATTATAAACAGAACCCTGAAATACATGGAGAAAACTTGACAGAATAGAAGGGATTAGCAAAGCACCACCATAACAGAACTAGAGTCTCACAGGAACCTACTTATGTATTTTCCTTGGGAACAATGGCTCAGAATTTGCTGATTTAGTGTTTATAGTGACCCTGTATATAGAATATAAATACTGCAAATAACAAAAATTAACTAATGTTTGTGTATGCATGTATTTTCTGATTCTGTTGCTGATATTCCTGCAACCCTAACATTAAGAGTAGAATATGCTAATGTGTCAGTAAAAATAAGGACTTTTATATAGAAAACCTGGATTAAGTTCTCATTTTCTACTTTCTGGCTATGAATGTTTGATAATTTATCTTCTATGAACTTATCAATTTTTGTAAAATTAAGCGATAAATAAAACCTAACAGGGAAGTGTTAATGAGATATCTTTTAACTCTCAAACATAAAAATGCTTTATCAATGAAAAACATTTACTAACACTTTACTGTGTATGTATTACAGTGTCTTTGAAATCATTATGTCTGTATGCAAAAAATATATGTAAACTTCTAAGTTTCTATTACAAATATTCATGATGTTTCTTAGACTGTAACAAAAAGTGCAGTATTATTACAATCTAGAAATAAAAGAACACCAGAGGGTCAAAATCTGGGTGAGATTGCTATTAAAATGATTTGTGATAGAGATAGATGGAGAAATACGTTTTTGGAAATCTATTCCATACACTTTCTCAGACCCATCCATATACTGTGTTGTTTCCTAAAAAAATAGGCAAAACTTTTGTTAATTCTTCTATTTGCCATTGGACCCAGGACCCATCTGCACTAAACTGAGTACCCTGAAAGTATTCTGCTTCAGTTAGGGTCATTCCACCTTTCGTCTTCAATATTGTCTTTAAATGAATTCATAAGGGACAACTTCTAAGGCAACACCATACAAGCCAGAGGGAAAAAAGCAGAAGTATGTTGAAAACAAAAGCATTATACGAAGTATGTTGAAAAGAAAAGCATTGTACAGAACCCTAAAGAGAGAAATAGAAGAAGACCTTAGAAGATGGAAAAATATACCCTGTTCATGGATAGGCAGAACTAACATCATCAAAATGGCAATATTACCCAAAGTTCTCTATAGGTTCAATGCAATGCCAATCAAAATCCCAAGGGCATTTCTTGTAGAAATAGATAAAGCAATCATGAAATTCATATGGAAAAATAAAAGACCCAGAATAGCAAAAGCAATTCTAAGCAGGAAGTGTGAATCAGGAGGTATAGCGATACCAGATTTCGAACTTATACTACAGAGCAATAGTAACAAAAACAGCATGGTACTGGTACCAAAACAGGCGGGTGGACCAATGGTATAGAATAGAGGACACAGAAACCAATCCACAAAATTACAACTATCTTATATTTGATAAAGGGGCTAAAAGCATGCAATGGAGAAAGGATAGCATCTTCAACAAATGGTGCTGAGAGAACTGGAAATCTATATGCAACAAAATGAAACTAAATCCCTTTCTCTCACCATGCACAAAAGTTAACTCAAAATGGATCAAAGAGCTTGATATCAAATCAGAGACTCTGCACCTGATAGAAGAAAAGGTTGGCTCCGGTCTACATATTGTTGGGTCGGGCTCCAAATTCCTTAATAGGACACCCATAGCACAAGAGTTAATAACTAGAATCAACAAATGGGACTTACTCAAACTAAAAAGTTTTTTCACAGCAAGAGAAACAATAAGAGAGGTAAATAGGGAGCCTACATCATGGGAACAAATTTTTACTCCTCACACTTCAGATAGAACCCTAATATCCAGAATATACAAAGAACTCAAAAAATTAAACAATAAGATAACAAATAACCCTATCAACAAATGGGCCAAGGACCTGAACAGACACTTCTCAGAGGAGGACATACAATCAATCAACAAGTACATGAAAAAATGCTCACCATCTCTAGCAGTCAGAGAAATGCAAATCAAAACCACCCTAAGATACCATCTCACTCCAGTAAGATTGGCAGCCATTATGAAGTCAAACAACAACAAGTGCTGGCGAGGATGTGGGGAAAGGGTACTCTTATACATTGCTGGTGGGACTGCAAATTGGTGCGGCCAATTTGGAAAGCTGTATGGAGATTCCTTGGAAAGCTGGGAATGGATCCACCATTTGACCCAGCTATTGCCCTTCTCAGACTATTCCCTGAAGACCTTAAAAGAGCGTACTATAGGGATACTGCCACATCGATGTTCATAGCAGCACAATTCACAATAGCTAGACTGTGGAACCAACCCAGATGCCCTTCAATAGATGAATGGATAAAAAAATGTGGCATTTATACACAATGGAGTATTACTCTGCACTAAAAAGTGACAAAATCATGGAATTTGCAGGGAAATGGATGGCATTAGAGCAGATTATGCTAAGTGAAGCTAGCCAATCCCTAAACAAACAAATGCCAAATGTCTTCTTTGATATAAAGAGAGCAACTAATAACAGAGCAGGGAGGAGGAAAAGACTGACATTAAACAGAGACATGAGGTGGGAGGGAAAGGGAGAGAAAAGGGAAATTGCATGGAAATGGAAGAAGACCCTCATTGTTATACAAAATTACATGTAAGAGGTTGTGAGGGGAATGGGGAAAAAAACAAGGAGAGAAATGAATTGTAGTAGATGGGGGAGAGAGAGAAGATAGGAGGGGAGGGGAGGGGGGATAATAGAGGATAGGAAAGGTAGCAGAATACAGCAGTCACTAATATGGCATCATGTAAAAATGTGGATGTGTAACCGGTGTGATTCTGCAATATGTAATTGGGGTCAAAATGGGAGTTCATAACCCACTTGAATCTAATATATGAAATATGATATGTCAAGAGCTTTATAATGTTTAAAAAAAAGAAAAGCATTGTAATCATGAATAGATATGAAAAAAATGTTCACTATATAATGATTTTCATTTATCTCATGCACATAAAATATTTAAAAGTTGAAATCCTGCAATCTGATCTCCTTTCTCTTTCCCTCTCCAGTACAGTTAATATCATGACTTTTTAGTTTTGTAATTTAATACATATATATACAAAAATAATTCATAAATAATATGCAATTTTAATTATTTTAACTATAATTTATATGTAATTAACTTTGTTATTCAATATTGTATTTGTTGAGATTCAATTATTGACAAAAATTCTTCTTTGACCAAAATTTTTGTCAGATTCTTTCAAGTTCTCTGCTTGACTATATACAATCCTGGGCTCCATTCTCTAGTCTTGTGGAATCCATTGTGAGCAAGAATCCTAAGTCAGTATAGTGAAAATTTCCTATCCTAGTTGTCTGATCACCTTCCACAACTTGTCACCTTGACCTGCCTGGGCAATAATTCTATCCAGTCATTCTATCAAGAATCCCCTTAACATGATGTTTCCACTTAGTAACTTCCCATCCATTGCTCACTACCTCTCTCCTTGGCTATGTATCCATACCTGTCAGTGGTGAAGTTAGAAGTGAGCTCAATGCTCTCCCCAACTCAAGACTCCCTTGCAATGTCCCATATCTACCTGCCTTTTCATCTTCACTATGTATCATGACTAACTTTTTCTTTAACCCTATTTTGACACATGTATATCTAATTTATTCATTTTTTGTAATTTATGTATGAGTAGAATCCCTTACAATTCTTATTACATAATTTTCCATATCTCTGGTTGTATATATAGTATATTCACATCAATTCGTGTCTTCATACCTGTACTTTCGAAAATAATGATCATCACATTCAACCATCATTAATTATCCCATGCCACCTCCCTTCCGCTCTCACCCTTCTGCCCTATCTAGAGTTTGTCTATTCCTCCCATGCTCCCTCTCCCTATTCCACTATGAATCAGCCTCCTTATATCAAAGAAAACATTAGGTATTTGGTTTTTTGGGGATTGGCTAACTTCACTTAGCATCCTTTACTAACTCCATCCATTTACCTGCAAATGGCATGATTTTATTCTCTTTTATTTCTGAGTAATATTCCATTGTGTATATATGCCACATTTTTTATCCATTCATATCCTAATTTATTCATTTTTAATATTTTCATTATTTAAATGGATTCAGGGTGACAACTTCTAAGATAACACCATATAAACCAGAGGGAAAAAAATCAGAATTATGTTGTTTTCTCAGATGCTTAACCCTTTAGAAAAAGCATTATAATTATGAATAGACATGGAAAAAGGTGTTCACTATATAATTATTTTCATTTATTTCATGTACATAAAATATTTAAAAGTTAAAAAAAGAATGGTTTATTTACCCATTCTTTTTACTATAGACTATTAGAATTGTTTGTAACCTTTCATTGTAACATCATTATAAACATCTGTGTATAGCTTCATTTTTGATATGTGAATAGTATTCCTCTAAGGTCATAACCATTTTAGTTCAAGACTTCTTTTTTACAATTTGTTTTAATTAGTTATACATGAGAGTAGAATGCATTTATGCACTTTAATATATCATACATAGATGGGATATAATTTCTCATTTTTCTGAGTGTACATGTTGCAGAATAATATTGGTCATGTAGTCACATACATACATACAGAATAATGTCTGTTTCATTCTACTATCTTTCCTATCCCCACATCTCCTCCTTTTCCCCTCCCATCACTTCCTTCTAACTAATCTAAGGTAATACTATTCTTCCCTAGCACCCCCCACCTTATTTTGAATTAGCATCCGCACATTAGAGCAAACATTCAGCCTTTGGTTTAGTGGGATTTGTTTATTTCGCTTAGCATGATATTCTCCAACTCCAACCATTTACTGGCAAGTGCCATAATTTCACTCTTCTTTAAGCTGAGTAATATTCCACTGAGTATATATACACCACATTTTCTTTATCCATTCATCTATTGAGGGACACCTAGGTTGGTTCCATAGTCTGGCTATTGTGAATTGAGCTGCTACAACATTGATGTGGCTATGTCACTATAGTATGCTGACTTTAAGTCCTTTGTGTATAAACCAAGGAGTGGGATAACTGGGTCAAATGCTGGTTCCATTCCCAGTTTTCTGAAGAATCTCCATGCTACTTTCCATAGTGGTTGCACCAATTTGCAGTCCCACCAGCAATGTATGATTGTACCTTTTTCACCACATTGTCACCAACATTTATTGTTGTCTGTATTCTTGATGATTGCCATTTTGAAAGGAGTGAGATAAAATCTTAAGAGTAGTTTTGATTTTCATTTCTCTAATTGGTAGAGATGTTGAACACTTTTTCATATATTTGTTGATCAATTGTATTTCCTCTTCTATGAAGTGTCTGTTCAGTTCCTTAGCCCATTTATTGATTGGTTATTTGGTTTTGTGTGTGTGTGTTAAGTTTTTTGAGTTCTTTATATATCCTAGACTTTAATGTTTTATTGGAGGTGCATGTGGTAAAGATTTTCTCCCAATCTGTATATTTAATCTCCACTTGTTATAGTAGCTTCTATTTTTTTTTATTTTTCATTGATTTCTAATTTCATTCCATTGTTGTCTGATAGGATTCAGGGTATTATCTGGCTCTGTGTGTGTGTGTGTGTGTGTTTACTAAGCATTGCTTTGTGGCATAATATGGTCTATTTTAGAGAAGGAGCTATGTGCTGCTAAAAAAGAAAGTGCATTTGCTCATTGATGGATGAAATATTCTACATATGTCTGTTAAGTCTAAATTATTTATTGTATTATTTAGTTCTATAGTTTCTTTATATAGTTTTTATTTGGAAAATCTGTCCAGTGAAGAGAGAGGTGTGTTAAAGTCTCCGAGTGTTATTGTACTGTAGCCTATTTGGCTCTTGAAATTGAGAAGGCTTTGTTTGATGTACATAGATACTCCATTGTTTGGGGCATAAATATTTATAATTCTTCCCTTAAGAAGTATGAAATGTCCTTATTTGTTTCTTCTGATTAACTTTGTTTTGAAGTCTACTTTATCTGAAATGAGAATGGAAATCCCTGCTTGTTTATGCAATCCCTATGAGTGATAAGTTTTTTCCCATGTTTTCACCTTCAGCCTGTGGAAGTCTTTGCCTTTGAGGTGAGTCTCTTGAAGACAGCATATTGTTGGGTCTTGCTTTTTAATCCAATCTGCCAGTCTATGTCTTTTGATTGGTGAGTTTAGGCCATTATTAACATTCAAGGTTATTATTGAGATATGATTTGTATTCCCTGTCATTTTGATTTATTTCTCATAGAATGAGTTTGGAAGGGTTCCCTTCTTTTCTATATCATGGAATACTTTTTTGATTTGTCTTAGTTTTTGATTTGTCTTAGTTTCTCCTTTTTCTCCTTTGGTTGAATGTCCCTTTAGTGTAGATCCTCCCTTTGCTGGTTTTCACTTTTTTTCCACTTCATCCTCATGCAATATTTTTGGTGAGAATGTTCTGTAGTCTAGGCTTTCTAGTTTTGAATTCTTTTTTGTTTATCATGGAATGTTTTAATTCATCTTCAAATCTGAAACTTAGTTTTGCTGGATATAAAATTTTTGGTTGGCATCCGTTTTCTTGCAGAGTGTGAAATACTTTATTCCAGGACCTCCTAGCTCTGAGGGTCTGGGTTGAGAAATTAGTGGACATCTGAATAGATTTCCTCCTATATGTAATTTGATTTTTTTCTCTTCCAGCCTTTGAGATTTTATCCTTATTTTCTGTTTTAGTCATTCTCACTACATTGTGTCTTGGTGTGGGTTTGCTGTAATTCTGTACACTTGGGATCCTGTAAGCCTCTTGTATTTGATTTTCCATTCCATTCTTTAGGTTTAGAAAATTTTCGGATAGTATATCATTGAAAAGATTGTGTGCATTCCTTTGGTTTGTATCTCTGCTCCTTCATCTATTCTGATAATTCTTAAATTTGGTCTTTTCAGTTATCCCATAATTCTTGGATGTTCCCTTCATGGTTTCTTACCATCTTCTTCACATGTTCAACTCTACTTTCAAGATTATATATTTTGTCTTCATTGTCTGAGGGTCTGTCTTCCAAGTGATCTAGTCCGTTGGTGATGCTTTCCTTTGAATTTATAATTTGGTTTACTGATTCCTTCATTTTGAGGATTTCTGCTTATTTTCTTTTTTGTTGTTGTTTTTGTTTGTTTGTATTCATGATCTCTAACTCTTTATTGAAGTGGTCTTTCACTTTCTGTATTTTTTTCTTTGATTTCACTCCTTATACTATCCTTTTCTTCACATATAAATTTAACTATGTACAATCCAAAGTCCTTCTTGAACATTTCTTCTGCTGTGTTATCAGTGGCTTCTGTTGTTGAAACATTTTGGTTTGTTTGGGGCAATTTATTCCCTTGTTTTTTCACATTGTTAGTGTGTTTTCTCATCTAAAAGTATGGATCTAAGACAAGGTAAATTCTACCCTGTAGACCTATAATGTCCCTCAAGGTTTCCAGTGCTTTTCCTTTAATGGTGAGACCAATAGCAATAGCACCCAGTGTACACAATATATAGCCTTAAACCTAATATCTCCCACTGAGGCATCTACTGCTTTCTCACAATAAGCCAATAACTATCTATAGTACAAACAGAATATTTGTTAAAATGACTTACAATTTTAAATGGTGGATGAGAGAACAGAGGTAGTGTAGTATGCAATACTTGTGAGGGAGGAAGAGAAAAGCTAGAAGTAAAAATTCACAGGTAGAGCGGAAGAGGAGCTGACAGAGATTGACCGTTGGTTGGAGAAAAGTTGGAAAGAAAATCCAATAAAATAGATGAGAGAGAAAAAATATGAACAACGAGAAAAAATAAAGACAGAAGAATACAACAAAAATGCAAAACACCATTCATGTATCATTGTCCTCCACACACTGATGCATAAAAAAAATCTTGTTCCAAATATGGTAGAGAGATTGGTGAATCAAAAATAAAATAAAATAAAATAAAATAAATCTTGCTGGAAAGTCAAACTTTTTCTGTCATTGTTCTACAGTTTCTCAGCCTTGTCTCTGATGTCTCTCAGGATCAGTCCTCACAAAGCCAGTCTCTATCCCACTGATCTGGGCTTCAGATACCTCAAGCTCGGCCACAGTGCAGTCCCCAGATCCCAGTGCTGCTCCTACTTGCAGAGAAACCACCAGGCATACACTCATACAAAGAAGCAACCCTGAAATGCAGGAGCAAGACAAGGGCCACCAGCACTCTCAGCAGGAAGAACTCAGGCTCCTCCAAACCAGCAGGCACCTGCATACTGGACCTGCAGGTCCCAGCTGGAGTTCCCAGACAGAGGCTCTTGTGGTGGTAAACCTGCTGGCACTCCAGCCTCAGGCCCTGGCTGGTGTTCTAAAATGGGTGCAGCCATGTGCAACCAAACCTGGAGTCTCCCTATAAGCAGTCCTGTAGGCCATGGTAGCAGTGGTAGTGGCAATGGTTATTGGCTATAGGCAGCAGGTCAGCAGTAGCTGCGGCTGCAGCTGTGAAGCCAGTGTCCTCAAGTGATCTCCAGGGGTCAGCAGCAGTGCCAGCTTCAGTTGCATCCACGGCAGCGATTTCTTCTGTGGCAGCAGCACCCAGAAAGAAGACCTCCAGGAGACCTCAGGCTGGCAGCAGCGGAATCAGAGGCAGCAGCCATGGTGGTAGTAGTACAGGTGGCGGTTGTTTGGCAGGAGACTTCCGGTTTAGGGGCATCAACCACGGAGGTAGCAGGTAGGGACAGAATTCGATTCTGAGGTAACCAAGGCTGTGCCCAGAAAAGAGACCTCCAGGCACTAGAGCAGCCTTCACGGCCTGGGCATGTGCCTCAGGACTTCTTTACACTCTTAAAAGTTAGTGAGAACTTGGAAAAGCATTTTTTTTCACATGGATTCTTTCTATTTATATCTACTGTTAGAAGTTAAAACAGAAATTTAAAACATTGAAAATTTTAAAAATTTAAAAAGCACTTATTGATCTATTTGAAAAACAATAAATCTATTTAAACAGTGTACTTTAGAAAATAACGATACGTTCCAAAACAATCAGAAAAATTGCACTTTATTTTTCAAAATCTCTGTAAGTAATGTTTAGCTTAATATAACAGAGCTGGCTCATAATATTTGCTTCTGCATTCACTCTGTAGTAATAAGTAGTTGGGGTTTCAGGAAATTCTGTATTCCAGAGATATGTTATTAGAAAAGGGAGGTATATTTCCATTTTTTTGGGGGGGGGTGCTGGGTATTGAACCCCAAATCTTGTGCATGGTAAGCACACACTTTACACGAGCTACACCCCCAACCCTTTTGTAGCATTTTTATATTATTTTAGATATCCTTTGGTATATTAAACCTCAACAAGTGCTAGTTTTTGTTTTGTTTAATTTGGTACTAGAGATTGAATCTAGAAGTGTTTTACCACTGAGATATATACCCAGTCCTTTTCTTTTTTATTTTCTTTTCTTTTTTATTATTTTTGAGACAGGGTTTTGCTAAGTTGCCGAGAGTCTTACTAACTTTCTCAGGCTAGACTTGAACTTGTGATCTCCTGCCTCAGCACCAGCCTCCTGAGTCACTGGTATTACTGGAGGGCACCACCGTACCTGGAAAGTGCTCATCTTTAAAATTCATTGCAATATAGCATCTGAAACCATATCAATGAACTTTTCATACTGTTTTATAAAAATCTAATGGTGTATTTGTATATCGAATTGATCTATTTACCCATGGCATGGTTTTCTAATATCATGTGTTGGTCATTTGGAAAATATTGTTTCACCAAATTTGTAGACTTTGCAGATGATGACAGGTTTCATTTATATGATACTAAAATAATCACTTTCGTTAATATCACATACGTGTCATCAGAAGAGGCTTTAAATATTAGGAAATTGTTAGGCTCAAAACTACTAACTCAGTCTTTCCAAAATTATAATTTTTGCTTAGAAGCTTGAATTTTATCATTGGCACAAATATTATCAATTGTTTTCTCTGAAATGACAAAATTGTTCTCTGTTTTCCAGAAAGTGTCTGATACTCTCTTGAACAAGTTTAGTTTGTCTGTCAGTTGTCCTCTCAAGTAAAAACGGTCTTCTATAAATAAAAACAGCTAATTCAGCTCAGAAGCCAATCACACAAGTGTCCTTTGCTCTACAGTTTGCAACAGAAATACTTCATGCTTAATTGCAATTTTACCACATGGAATATTAAAAAGTTGTACACTTCAGAATCAGGATTTAAGAAACAGAATGCTTTTCACTGATTTTCCAAAGACATTCTGAAGTACAACTAACTTTTAATTGTTTTAACTACAAGTGGCTGGCAGGAAAAGAGTACAGTGACAACAATACACTTGGGTACTTCTGAATTGATTTGTGTTAACATACCCCCGGTTTTATCTTCCATGACTCTTACACCATCAGTGCTAATGTTAATACAGAGAGAAGACAAACGGGCTTTTCATTTTATGAAAGTAGTTTTAGAGAGTATGAGATGGTGGACTATATCTGGGCAGCAAGCTTTGACTCTTCAACATCCCGGAAAGGGAGCAGTGAAAGAACATGGAACCAGAGAGGTGGGTGAAAGAGTAAATTCTCAGGCTGGGGTTGTAGCTCAGTGATAGAGCGCCTGCCTCGCAGGTGTGAGGCACTGGGTTTGCTCCTCAGCACCACATAAAAATAAATAAATAAAATAAAGGTATTCTGTCTATCTAAAACTAAAAAAATAAAATAAAAAGAAAAGTAAATTCTCTAAAGTTCAATATTGGAGGGCTTGAGAATTGCAGGGACATGGAATTTGATTAACAGAGCGGAAAACAAGAACAGAATTCCTTGATAATGACCATGGAGGAGTTGGGGGAAGGGGCAAAAAAGAAAGAGGGAGAGGAAAAGGAAAAGCTCATAAGATGATTAATTATCATTATCATTATTATTATTAAGTATCAGGGATTGAACCCAGGGGTACTCAACCACTGAGCCAGGTCCCCAGTCCTTCTCTCTATTTTTTTTTTTTTAATTTAGAGAAAGAGTCTCACTAAATTGCTCAAGGCCTGAGGTGCTGAGGCTGGCTTTGAACTTGTGATCCTCTCGCCTTAATTTCCAGAACTGCTGGGATTACAGGCATGCACCACTGTGCCCAGCTATAAGCTTACTTCCTTAACAGCTGGAAAAGAAAAGCAGACCAGGAACAGCAGAGACAGTGAAGGAGATCACACAGTACATCCTAAATTGTGGACTGAAAGCTGTACCCTCAGGGCAGCAACTATGTAGGTCTACAGCTAGCCAGCTAGAAGAAATCAAATCAACACAGCTTCTCCCCACCCACAGACAGCATTCTCAGTAATCTAGAAGGAACTTTAGCGGGATCACTGCTAGCTGAAGGCTATTAAAACCCCCTCCTCCTCACCACAAACAAGGAAAGTAGGGTGGGACCTGATCCAATAGCAATTCACACTTGGGGAGTGCTAACTCCAACCAGGGCTCTCCACCGTCTCCCCAGGAGCTCCAATAAAAATGGGCCAACTGACACTCTACCCTCATCAAGGTGATAGTCAAACCCGGGAGATCTGCAGTAGCCAGGATGAAGGCTCCTGTGCCACAGACTGCCCACCAACAGCCTGCACCCACAGGCCCCACAGCTGCAGGCAGTTATCCAGCTCCATGGCCCTGTAAAGAAGCACCTGTAGAGTGGGTGCACAGTATCCCACAGCCATCAGTAACAGCCCTGAATCCTGGTCACCCACACCAAACAGAAACTATCAGTAGACACAGCACCCTTCAAGCACACAGATTCAGGCCCCTGGGTTGATGATCAAACACTGGCTGGTGAGACAACTGTAGCAACCAGGGATGTAGCTCCTGTGCTCCAGCACCTCTAGTAGGATCCACAGCCCTGAGTCCTAGAGTTGCCAGTTCACATTCAACTGAAGGAAATTCAGAGGATAAGCCCAAGCAGCCAGGAGAGAACCTCACACATACACAATAGCAGCACATCCCACAAAGGGGCTTACAGAGGAGACACCAGCCACCACCCAGTATTCCCAGATACGAGCACACTTACCTGCAGATCACAGAGGGAATAGAAACCCTACACTCCTCCCCAACACAGGTCTCCCAGTGCCAGCTGGGAGAAAAGCAGATCAAGTTAAAATAGGACAGGAACATTAGAGACAGTGAAGGAGATCACACAGTCCATCCCAAATTGCGGACCCAAAGCTGTCCCATTAGGGCAGCAGACTACCATGCCTCTACCACTGCCACAACCTGCATATTAGAAAATATACACAGGGCAACCTTCACTGGATACACAGAGCTTTTCTTCAGTAGAGCATACAAGACTGCATTCCCTAACAGGGAGCGACCTGGCTGCTAAGTCACAGAAACTTGGGGACTATCTCCTCTGACCCAATAGAAAAATAATAAGTACCTAGACACACCATAGATTGGAGAGGTCCTCCTAGAACTGTATCAGAGGTGAGCTGGTGTAATCACTGCTTCCACACTCAGGGATACTTAGAGGTAAAGCAGAGAAGTGGTGAGCATCTTCTAAAGGTCCCAAATCCCAATGAATTCAAATCAGGAAGACTCAATAAGAAATCTCCCCACCAGAGCATGGGTTATCATAAGTATACCTAATGTGAATTTTGATCTTACAGATAATTTCTTTTCAAATTGAATCGATAGGTATTTCCCTGTTTCTCAATACTGCAACCCTCAACTAATTTGATTATATTTCTTCTAATATTTTAAAGCATTAAATGGAATCATTATTTCTATCTGTTTCCAATGAAACAAAAATTGATTCTTTGAAAAAATAAAAAGATTAATAAATTCTGAGCAATTAACCGAAAGAGAGAGAAAACGCAAATCAACAAGATTAGAGATGAAAAAAGATATCAACACAGACACTTCTGAAATTCAGAGGATCATTAGAAACTATTTGGAAAATTTATACTCCAATAAAGTGAAAAATATAAGTGATAGACAAATTTCTAGGTAATATGATGTAATCAAATTGAACAATGATAATACAGAAAACTTAAGTAGACTGATATCAAGCAATGAGATTGAAGCAGCAATTAAAATCCTTCCAACAAAGAAAATCCAGGACCATATGGATTCTCAGCCGAGTTCTACAAGACTTCTAAAAAATAACTTATGCCAATCCTCTTCAAATTATTCCATGAAATACAAAGAAACAGAATACTTCCAAATTCATTCTATGAAATCAGTATCACCCTGATACCATACAAAGACACATCAAGAAAAGAAAATTACAGAGCAATAGCCCTGATGAAGATGAATAAAAATATACTTACTAAAATATTGGAAATTACATTAAAAAACACATTAATAGGATAGGACAAAATGATCAAGTGGATTTCATCCCAGAACTGCTAGTTTAGTTCAGTATATGCGAATCAATAAACACGATCCACCACATAAATAGAACTAAGGACAAAAATCACATGGTCATCTCAATATATACAAAACAAACCAAAATCCTTTGAAAATACCCAGTATCCATTCATGCTAAAAAACTGTAGAAATTAGTGACAGAAGGAATGTACTTTCAACATAATGAAAGCTATATATGGCAAATCCAAGGCCAACATCACACTGAATAATAAGAAACTGAAAGCATTCCTTCCAAAATCAGGAACAAGACAAAGATATCTACTTTCATCACTCCCATTCAACATAGTTCTTGAAACTCTAGCCAGAGCAATTAGGCAAGAAAAGGAAATTAAAGAATACAAATAGGAAAAAATAAATAAGAAGAAGTACAATTATCTCTGTTTGCTGAATACATGATCCTATATTTAGAAAATATAAGAACTCCACCACAAGCTTTCTACAAATTTTTTTTTCCTTTAGAGGAAACTTGCTGTAACAATTATACAGTAACTATTATGGAGATTTGGTTGTACAGTGAAATCTGAACTAATTAGGTATATCTACTTTGAAGTTAATTGAACCACAATTAACCTTTCTTCTACTATGAAAAATTTGTAGTATCCTTTATCTTACAATTATACATTAGGTAGCAATAACCTTCCTTGTATACTTCTCCTCTAACAGTATATGAGAGATTGTATTTTTAATTTCTTTAAAGTTATATACCTAGAAGAGGAATTGTATGCCAAAGATTATACATACATTCTGACTTACTAAAAAAAGCCAAAGAGTTCTTCAGTATATATCCACACCAGCAGTAGAGTAGAATTCCTGTTTCTCTACAAGGTAGCCCATGAAGGACACAGTTTTCCAACAGAATAATATAAAACAATATATAAGTTGACAATTGTTTATGTATTTCTGATAACTAATTAGGTTCACATCTTTTCATCTATTTAATTTTCTACTTAAATATATATATTATTATTCATTTATTTCTTGACTTGAAGAAACTATGTATCAGATATACTAATATTTTGTTGGTAATCTAGATCATACCTTTCCCCGCCCAGCATTTCATCTTTGTTTGGCTGAAGTGTCTTTTGTAGAGAATTTTCTAATTTTTAAACTTTGTTTTAATTAGTTATACATGGTAGTAGAATGCATTTTGACAAAACATACATAAATGGAGTATAACTTCTCATTCTTCTGGTTGTACATAATGTAGAGTTACACAGATAATATAATAATATATGCATATAGGGTAATATGTCTAATTCATTCTATGATTATTCCTACCCCAAACCACTTCCCTCTTTTCACTCCCCTCTATCTAATCCAAAGTACTTCTATTCTTCCCTAGTTCCCCCTTATTGTGATTTAGCATCTACATATCAGAGATAACATTCAGCTTTTTGTTCTTTGAGATTGATTTATTTAATTTAGCATGATAAAGAATTTTCAAATTTGAAGGTAAGTAAATATATACGTTATTTTTCTTCAAGCTGTTAGTGACTTGCTAAAATATTTTTCTACTTCAATATTTTAAAAATTTAATTTTCTTCCTTAAAATTTTCTTCATTTTCTCAACAGTTCTCTTATCCACATGTGATCAACTTTTATGTAGTTAAGATTTAATTTCAGTTTATACTTTTTTTGATTACTGATTTTTTTCAGTATCAATTACTGAATTTTAATATATTACTATCATACAACAAGAGCTTCTTTATGTGTGGAACTGCTCTGTTCATTTCTATTCCATTAGAATATTTGTCATTCTCTGAATGAATACCACATTGTCTTAATTAAATAATTTTCTAATAATCTTTATATCTTTTTCTGTGCAGCTTTTCATCCTCATTTTTTGATTACTCTATTTCCTTTGAATTACATTTAAATTTTCTAATTAGCTTGCAAGTCCGATAAAATAACTTATTGGGGTTGGACTGAAACCTGTAGTAAATTTGTAAATAACTGTTATGTCTCCAATCATGACTTTTAGTCCATGAATATGGTATACTGTTCCATATTTCAAAGTCCTAGTTAATGCTAACATTTTCCCAATAGAGGTGTTATTCTTGTATTTTGTTATATTCATTCTGAGGCACTTCACATTTTTATGCTCTTGTAAATAGTTTATATTCTAAATTAAAACTTTTTGTCTCTTAATGATGTATAGGAACTTAACTGATTCTTTTGTATAGTGATTTTATATTTTGCTTTTTAATGCTCATGTTATTTCTGACTAGGCTTGTATTCACTATGAGGACACACACATTTTCTACAATATTTATATTTGCTTCTTATCTTTGTGTAGCTGCAAGGAACTCCACTCCAAACTTGACTACAATCAAGCATCTTGCCTATTGTTTATTTAAAATAAATGTTTTTTCAATTTTTATCATTAAATATATTTGCTGTAAGTTTTTTTTGGGGGGGTACTGGGAACTGAACTCAGGGGCACTTGATCACTGGGTCACATTCCCAGCCCTATTTTGTATTTTATTTAGAGACGGGATCTCACTGAGTTACTTAGTGCTTCGCCATTGCTGAGGCTGGCTTTGAATTAGCAATCCTCCTGCCTCAGCCTCCCAGACATTGAAATTACAGATGAGCCACAGCACCATGTTTGCTGTAAATTTTTTTATATTCTTCCTCAGAATAAAATAATTACATTTTATCTTTACTTTCCTGAGACTTATTTTTATCTTTTTAATTGATTTTAAAAAATAAATAAATGACAGCAGAATGCATTACAATTTTTATTACACATATACAGCACTGAGATTTATTTTTAAAAATCAGTGAATGTTGAATTTTATCAACTTCCTTTCTACATATATGTCATCAGATGACTTGTCTCCTTTATTCTCCTCATGTGGTAAACTATATTAATATTTCTCATGTTAATCTATTTGGTAATGATGCATTTTTAAATATATGACCTATAGTTCTTTTTACATCTACATTCATATGTAAGAATGCCTGATAATTTTCCTTTCTCATGTATTCTTATTTGCTATCTAGTTTTGATATCTCATTTTATAAACCAAACTGGGGAATATTTATTTTATTTCTTTTATTTTTATTTTTGGTGTGAGTGTGTGTGTGTGTGTGTGTGAGAGAGAGAGAGAGAGAGAGAGAGAGAGAGAGAGAGGTAGAGAGAGAGAGAGGTAGAGAGAGAGAGAGGTAGAGAAAGAGATAGTTTCAATCATATTGGGATTCTTACTCCATGAAATATTTGGTAGAACACTTAAGAATGATTGGGGGTAATGGAATGGAATTTTTTAATAATTTGATTTGTTTAATGATTCTGAACCTATTCATACATTTTGTTTTCTTTGACCTTGTTTTGGCAAGTGATGCTGATGTTCGATAATGGTCCACTTCATCTCATTTTATGTATGCATTAGCATAAAGTTGTTAATAATATTCATTATCTACAATTACATCTCATCATTATCCCCAATATCATATCTTCATATTTTATTTTTATACCTTGTGCTGATTCCTTTTCTAACTTTTTAATTAGAGCTTTATGATTACACACAGTAGTTGGGTTCCTTCCAGCAAACTCATACATGCATGGAAATCAATTTCAGTTCATGATCCCCCCTTTTCCCTCCTGCTTTTTCCCTCCTGCTTTTCCCCTTCCCCTTCTCCTTCCTCCACTCTATTAGACTTTCTTTCACTAGTCTACTAATTTGTATTTAATTGGCTAACTTTTTGAACTGACCACTTATCCCAATAACTTTTCATTTTTCTTCTTCTCAAATGAAGCCTATCATGACTATGATCTTATTTTTAAGCCCCACTTCAGCTCTATTCCCCAAGTTGTACCAGGTGATAGTTAGCTGGCATCAGTAGCTAAGCATTGAAATACCAGCATTAAATGTTTTTTTAGTTTTCTAGAGTAATTTATTTTTGACCAATTATTGTCTAAAATATGATTTTAAGTATCCAAATATTTCCAGTTTTCTCCATCTGTTGTTAATATGTATGTATCACCATTATATAGCATCTCCCTTATTCTAATAACATTTTCTCTTTTATATTCTGTTTTGCCTGATATTAATTTAGCCATATACCAGCCTTTCTGTTTTGCTAGTTATTGACCTGGAACATATTCTTTGTCCTTTTGCTTTCACAGTTTCTATGTTCTTATACTTTATGTGTCCCTTATGGACAAAATGTATAATTTTTTTTCTCTGTGTATGTTGCTTATCCAATTTGAGAATGCTTGCATTTAAACCATTGAATTAAAGGATATTGAATATTAAATTGGTATCTTTAGATTCATTTATATATATTCATTTATATATTATATAGTACATTCTTTGTAACATGTTTTCTATGCATTTCCTCACTTATAACCTGGCTTTCAGTAATTTTTATTTCTTATATTTTATTTATTATTTCATGCTAGTATCTAGTGTGGCTTATATTGGTATATGGCTAATTATTTCTACTTTTTAGAAATAATCTTAGATATGTTAGCATATATATTTGTCTTAACATTCACTATAGTCACTCTTCTTAAATTTTATGTAATATAAGAATCTTAAAGATTTTTCTTTATTCACTCTCTTTTGACATGGTATTTTGTCTGATATTTTTGTTCTATCTTGATCAATACCCTTCAAATGAGTCAACATTATTATCTTATATAGTTAAAATTTTTACACTTGTTAATGTTTATCATTTTTAAAATAGACCTTTTCCCTTGAAAGTCATTTTTTGCATATCCAATTATTTTTGAAATATGTGTTTATGTAATTCCTTCCTCAAATATGTAGTTAATAATTGCCTTCAGGTGTGTTTGTCTAAAAATGATTCAATTTGGCCTGTTTTTCCTTGAAAATTTAGCTGGATACAATTTGGATTATAGGCTATTTTCCTTACAATTTTTTGGTATAATTACTTTATCTTCTGATTTCTCATTTGGTTGAAGCTTAAAGATCTGTTTTTGGAATAACTTTTGTTTGAGGAGATTTCTTTTTCTTCTGTTACAGTTAAGATTTTCTGAAAGTCTATGTTACAAAATAGCTTGAGTAGAGGAGCACATTTCCTTTTATTACACTCAAAAGTAATTTTGCTGTTAATACTTATTCATAACTATTTTCATCTCTGGAAAATAATCACTCTATTCCTTTTTTCCTATTCTGTTTTGTCTGCTATGAAGTTCCATTAATATATGTTGAATTTTCTCTCTGTATCCCTCATACATGTTCATCTTTTATTTAATTTTTGTGTTGTTTCTTCTTCAGTCTCTGCCTGCTGAGTAATTTCCTAAGAGCTATATTCCTTTTAACAAATTCATTGTTGTGTTTAATCTGCTGTCTAAACTTTTCATTGAAGTCTTATTTCATAAATATGATTTTTTTCAATTTCTAAATAAGATCTGTCTGTACTTTGTCTATAAGGTCGTGGTGTTAAACTGTTTTGTTATTGTTGTTGTTTATATGATCTTTTCATACATTAATTTTTTATGTATATTTACTTCATTGTCTCTAATATGCGATATTTTTAGAGATCAAATCTTGCTATTGGTTATAACTAGTATCTTTTGCTTAAGGTGAATTGTTTTTCCTGTGTGTGTGTGTGTGTGTGTGTGTGTGTGTGTGTGTGTAAGAGAGAGAGAGAGAGAGAGAGAGAGAGAGAGAGAGAGAGAGAGAGAGAGAGAGAGAGAGAGAGAGATTGGATAGTGAGCTCACTTTTAACTAGGGTGCATTGAGTAAGATCTTTTGAGTCATATTGGGGTGTAGCCTTTCAGAGAAGTTTTTTATGAAATTTTCCAGTTGGCCCCTGGCAATTGTAAGAGACACTTTGGGCAGTTTACTTTCTTAAAATGTGAATTCCATAGTAAGAGCTTAAACTTAAAATCACATGATAGTAGGACTTTGGTTTAAAAATCTTATGGGAGATTTCCATATCACCTTACAAAGAATCTTCTTTTGACAAACATTTTCACTATCTTTATGAGCCAGCAATGGGTAGTTTCGTAGCTCTTTCTTTTTCCTAAAAGCTCAAGCGGTAGCACGCTCGCCTGGCATGCGTCCGGCTCAGGTTCGATCCTCAGCACCACATACCAACAAAGATGTTGTGTCCGCTGAGAACTAAAAAAATAAGTATTAAAAATTCTCTCTCTCCTCTCACACTCTCTCTTAAAAAAAAAAAAGCACATGCATTCAAAGATCCCACATCAATGTGCATTACATATTTTAAATTCTCCAGCTTTTCAGAATGTCTTCATCTTTTTTCTTGTTCTTCATATTAAAAAAAAAACCCTTCAGAAATCATATCCTGCTTTACTTCATTGCTTAATGACTACTATGCTTATAAATAATGACTACTTCACTTGGGATCCCAGCAACTCGGAAGCCTGAGGCAGGAGAATAGCAAGTTCAAAATCAGCCGAAGAAAAAACAAGTCTAAGCAAGTCAGTGAGACCCTGCCTCTAAATAAAATGCAAAATAGGGCTGGGGATGTGACTCAGTGGTCGAATGCCTCTGAGTTCAATCCCTCATCCCCTCACCACACACAAAATGACTAATGTCCTCAAAGTTTGATTATACATTTTAAAAGATGTTTGCTATTTTTATCTGCAATGTTTTATAATTGTGGCTTTTCACATTAATTAGTATTACATATTAAATAAATAAAATTTTAGTTTTAGTGTTTAATTAAGTTAACTAATTATATTTATAAACATTTTTCCTCAAATTCATTATTTTTTGCATTCTATTTATTTTCAAATTATTCTTTTTTGTAAAGTATATTCATTATTTTAGGACCTTTCAGGGATTTTAGGAAATCTATTCTTTTAGTTGTTACAAAAAAAAAAATAAGGGTCATTATTTAACCTTCACTCTTGAATGACAGTTTAGCTGCATATTTAATTTTCACTAGTTTATTTTTTCTTCAATACTTTACTTTGAAAACATTACTTCATTTTTTTCTGGCATCTATTGTTGTTAATAAAAGTTTGCTATCACTGTAATTGTCATTTTATTATATAACTGTAAAAGAAAAATTAAGATATAAAATTGCTTGCATAGTGAAATTCCAAGTTTCTAAAACTATATTTGCAAGCTTTATTTGCTATCAAAATCCTAAATTCTGATAGTAAGAGTTCAGAGAGCAAGGGATACCTATTATTTGAATTAACTCTATTTCCAGATCTTAAATAATAGATATTTATACAATACTGTAAATATCATATAAATATATGTCAAGAAACTTCAAAAGGCTTAACCCAATAATTTTACTTTGAAGATATTTTACTTTTACTTTGTGAGACAACTACTTGAATGGATCTTTATTGTTAGATTTCATGTTGAAGAATGAAAGCCTCTACAAGTTCAAAGTATTTTAAAAGATATTGTGCAATCTTTAAACTTATTCTTTTGAAGAATTACTGATTATACAAAAAGTTACATTTTATATTGTTAGAATTTTATTGGATGTACCAAACAATATATTATGATCATGAAAACTTAACTAATAAATGCACAAATATTTCTTTTGCATATTCCCTGCAGCTTGTTAATAGTGATCTGAGTGCTCAGTTGTATGTATCATTTCTTTTTATTTTTAAATATTTATAAGTTTTATACAGTAAAGAAGTATCACTTCTATAATTAATAATAACTTACATATATACATAATAACCCTTGTAGTTTAGAATATGTTATTAATATATAATTAAATTATGGCAATAGGAAAGTAGTTTCTCTACAAATATTTTCCCCTCTCACCTAAATCAATTCAGGCTAGTCTACTGCTTTGATAGTGTTTCTACCCATGCTAGAAGTTCATGGCCATTATGAGCCACTTTATACAAATAAGGTGTTGAACCCCTGTGATATCCTCTCTTGGACCATGCCATTTTGTGGAATCTATTCTTTACTCTTTCAGTTACATAACTGGTATGTTACCACCTACCTTTAATTACTTATCATCTCTGTGAGATTCAGATTCTTGTTCTCCCATTCCACTTCCCCTGATCCTGGGATAAAAGTTCTGTATAGGTCATCCTGATCATTTTCCATACCTATTTACATCCTTTGACAATCATCTTTCAGCTTCTATCATTATAGTATGGCATATTATGCATGAAACCATGTTATCAACCAATTTTTAAATTAAATGCTTTTAACAATTAAACTAAAGAGAAAATTGCTTCATGTTTCTGTATTTTAAAAAAAGTTATAACATCTTAAATTTTGAAAGTACTCTATCTTTAGTAAATATATAAATGGGGGAGAAAGATTTCATTTCTTGTTAACATTATGAAACTTCCCATTTTTCTTTTTGCCAAGGTGAACTGATGTAATCCAGGATTTTGTTCTTTTCAAGAGAAGATGAGCAACTTTATAAGAAACCTCAAGGGAAAGAGGGAAAAAAACCTTATTGTATAACAAGTACAGCTTAAGTAGCTGATATTTTTACATGAGGATTTGGCTCAATATAAGGAAAAAGATTTTACAGCCCCAAATAGCAATCTTAAATCCTTCAAACTGATATGGGTGCTTTTGAACATTAGAGATTCTATAGGATTCTTTTTAAAACTAGGCAAAATTGAATTTTGACATCTAATTTTTAAAATATTAAACTATCCTGAGAGAATATCAAATGATTATTCCCAGACTATATATAAATCTGAGTATTCTCAATCTTCTATTCAAAACTGTTTATTATTTTGATACCAATGGTAATATTAGAAATGAAATATCTGGATTCCAGTTTGGCTTTTGATTTAGTTGTTATATGTTCTTAAATTTTCAAGGTGTTTCTTTGGAAGGGGATTTTAACTTTAACTTGACTTTTTTATGTCATTATTGTGAGGGGGACAATCAGGTAATGTATGTAACAATGCATTGCAAGCTTCAAAACACTGTTGAATCATGATTAATTTCAGATATCACATGCTTGCTTATGAAATCTTATGTAACAAAAATACATTCTCTTCACGTCAACTACTTCTATTTGACCAATAAAGTTTTGTTTCATTTGGCTTGATTATTTAAACACTGATTTTCTTACTAGAACTATTAGCTTCCTTTCTGTGTGGGTCAAGGGGCTTTTCCTATAGCTTTCACTTTTCTGCTTTCCAAGTACCAAGATAACCGGTAAGCATGACAGTAACAGTTAACCTCTACTATGTGCTATGGGTGCTTCAGGAACTGTGTGTGCTAAATGCCTCTACAGGCATTATTTATTAACTTTCAAAACCAGTCTATGAGATTGATACTATAAATACTCATTTTTATTAAAAGGAAACTAAAATTCAGGGAAGTTCATCCATTAATTTAGTGACTCTGCACTGGGTACTAAATATATACCAAGCATTGAGCTCAATGAAGGAGAAAGAGCAGTCAACAAGGTAAAAAAAATCCTTTCACCTATTGGATTTATATTATGGTTAGAGAAAGAGAAAATAAAGAGATGAGTCTATTTCACTATGTAATACGTGTTCTACAAAGCATTGAAACCGAGTCTCTATTTTTTAAAGAAGTTGGAAACCTTTCTGAAGAAGTCACAGGGATTTCACCTGAACATTAGGAAGGATACAGTCACGTGAGGAAGGTCAGCAGAGAATACATTGAGCTGAAAAGCAGTAAGAGGGAAGGTCTTGAGATGGGAATAAGGATCATGCTGAAGGAGTGATGAGGACGATGGAGAGATGTGGACAGAATTTAAAAATGTCTTAGAGGTGGAATTGAAAGGTAAGGGTGAGGAAATGAGGTGGATCAAGGGCATTTTGGTGGTTCATTTAGAATAAAAAAAGTAGGTTGCTGGCCTTCAAGGATGATAGAGAGGCTGGGTAGGTTTGGAAAAAGTACAAAAAACTTTTTTTTACTTGTAAGCATTTTTTATTGAGGTAAAATTTATATTAATAAAATTTACCCTTTTACCTGCAAATGCCATGATTTTAATCTATTTTATTGCTGAATAATAAATGGATGGCATTGGAGAAGATAATGCTAAGTGAAGTTAGCCAATCTCCAAAAATCAAATGCTGAATGTTTTCTCTGATATAAGGAGGCTGATTCATAGTGGGGTGGGGAGGGGGAGCATGGGAGGAATAGATGAATTCTAGATAGGGCAGAGAGGTGGGAAGGGGTAGGGAGGGGGTAGAGGGTTAGCAAGGATGGTGGAATGTGATAGATATCATTATACTAAGTACATGTGTGAACACACAAAGTGGTGTCAACATATGTAATATACCAGAGATTTGAAAACTTGTGCTGTATATGTGAAATAAGAATTGTAATGCATTCTGCTGTCATTTATTTTTAAAAATCAATTAAAAATTAAAAATAAAGACAATGTAGTTTTAATTTAAAAAATTACCAGTTTGTTATTTTTTTTACTGTATAGTTTAGAAGCATTATATTGGTTCACATTGTACAATCATTACCACCAGCCATCTCCAGAATGTGTTCATTTCTCAAACTAAAAAGCAGTGCCCACTAGACAATAACTCCCCATTACTGCCTCCCTGTAGCCTCTGCAGCTACCATTCTCTTTTCTATGACTATAGATGTGGCTACTTTTGGTACCTCGTGAAAGTGGAATATTACAATAATTTCCTTTTTTGTGTGTGTGACTGGTTTATTTCACTTAGCAAAATATCTTCAAGTTTCATGCATATTATAGATTTTGCCAAAAGTCCTTTCTTTTTTTCTTTGCCTTTTAAAAATAGATTTCTTTTTTATATATCAAAGTTATAGCAATGTTATACAGCAAGTATAGAAAATTTTCAAATGTTCTCTTATACACACACACACACACACACACACACACACACACACAGCCTACTATCTATTCTCCCACCAAAGTGGTACATTTGTTACAACTGGTGAAACTAGGAGTTAAGAGTTACCTTTAAACTTGGTTTATCAGGAGGACTTTAGCAGAGAATAGGCAGTGGATACATGAGATAGGTTAGTTGTAACATAGCTTAAAAATAAGAGATATAGTATTTGAAGTTAAGGTCTACATTAAGTTAGCCAGAGAGTATGTAAAAGGAAGTAGAGAATCTAGAATAAAATAAATAAATTTTTTAAAACATCTGTAGTTCTGGGGCTGGGGATGTGACTCAAGTAGTAGGGTGCTCACCTAGCATGTGTGAGGCACTGGGTTTGATTCTGAGTACCACATAAAAATAAAATAAAGATATTGTGTCCATCTAAAACTAAAAAATAAATATTTAAAAAATAAATCTGTAGTTCTGTAGTACTCTGTATTTAAAAGGGCAGCAGAGACCAAAGAGATAGCAAAAAAGAAAAGAAAAAAAAAACAGAGTAGAAAGGCTACGTCTAGTAGAGAAGAAAGCCAGGAAGTCACAGGATATCAGGGAAACCAAGAGAAGAAACACTCCAAGAAAGCTGTCATCAAATGTAGCACATGTCAACAAGAGGTTGGTCCAGTACAGTTTGGAAGGGAAGTTCCATTGGATTTGACAAAATGTATATTAAGAGTGAGTCAGACAAGATGAAATCCAATGGGATAAAGGATGGATAGTCAATTTGCCACAAGGTACATAGCTAGGACATGGAAGAATCTGAATTCCAACCTAGTAAGGCATCTATCCCCTGGGCCAGTGCTTTTAACCTGTTTGCAGTATAACCACTCAGAGATCACTGAATGGTGAGCATACCAATGGTAACATTCTTTGAATATTAGTATTAGCTACAACATACAGGTCATTTCTTTAAACAAAATACTATTTTGAACAACCAGAACATGAAAGATCTCACCTCCTAGTCCCAGTTTGGCTGTGTTCTTTTCTGACAACTGCAATTCTGTTTGTCACCCAGGAAGACATTTCTCTGTTGACCAGTTGCTTTTTTTTTGAATCCAAGTTTTCTTTCTGAGTTGCGAGTTGCAGTGAGTATTCTCTTTCAGAATTCCATTCAGGTCTCTATAGATTCACCTTCTTTTTCTTTTTTATTCCACTAGTTGCGCTAGAGAGTTTCAGTTGGATCTCAGTTCCATGTTTACCTTTTCTAACACCTGAGCTGAAAGCTTGCAAACTACATTTCCCAGACTCCTCTGCAAGTAAGCTTCCTGATATGTCTTTCCAATGGGAGATATGAGAGATTGGAATTGGAAGGGAGAAAGTCACTATTTTCTTTTCTTTTGTCAGCACTTGTGGGACAGGAAGAGGGAGAGATGGGCAGCTTTAGAAGGCAACGGGTTCCAGAAGAATCTATAGGATTATCATCCTTATCAGTGATGGAATGTATGGATTCCTTGGATGCAATTCAGAAGAGAAACCAGATTCCTTGCTTTTGTATAATAGCACTGTTTTCTCTTGCTCCTCAGGCTCATTTTCTCCCTTTTATTTTCTATCCCTTCTAACAACTTTATAGTCAATTCTCTGTATTAAATTTCTCTCTACAGGAAATATCTGTATTAGTTTTAGTATTCGTCGCACATGCTGACTTACACTCCAATATAACAACATAATAGAACACTAAATTTTAAAATAACAAAATTCACACACTTGCCAAACACCAATAAATACAACAGTTTCATTTTCTCATGTTTCCTTCCTTATCCCTGAGACTGAATACATTTTAGATGTTCAACTTTTTAATAGTTTTAAAACTTTAGACTCATTTCAGAGATCAGCATATTACTTAGTGGTAACTTTCCCAGTAATGCAAATGGCTTAAAATCTAGATTATTATTTATTTGAATTTTCTCTTATTCTTTGATACCAGAAACATAATCTACATTGCAAGAAGGGTGAAGAAATGATGGATTCATGTCTATTTGTGGAGACTGACAACTTCAATTTCTATACCACATTTGAGAAGTAGCATTCATTCAGTATTATCACCCACTGTGTGGACTTACCCTCACTGGTCACTTAAATTAAGAAATAGAAAATAGCAACTATTAATTTGCTTCTCTTAAGTTTTGGATTAAGTTATAATTACCTTTGGATATCAGATTTATTTCTTAATAGCTCAGTGACTTGAGAAGTCTGCATACAGTCTCATTCTCAATTTCCTACTATAAAATGGGAATAATAATGTCCACTAACAGATTTGTTTAGAGACTTATAAAAGATATCTGTGCCTGGTAGCTAGTATAACTAATAATCTCATATATTCTCAGTTCTAAATTGAAGTTTTATTAAAATGTTTTTAGGGATATGAGGTGGTATTAAGACATGTAAACATCAATGTACACATAAAATGCAAAAAGGATAATTTAAATATGATTCAAATATGAAAAAAAATTGGTTGTGGGGAAGGCAAAATATTTATCAGTCATCTTTTTAGAGACAAATGTCTAATTTAATCAACTTACATACTTTATTTTTTCCTTTTATGGAGGATAAACAATATTACAGGTAAAAAAATTAATCTGGGCATGATTGCACAGATCTGTAAACCCAGCTACTTGGATAGTTGATGCAGGAGGATCATGAGTTTGAGGCCAACAGGGAAAAATAACAAGGCCCCCCCATCTCAGAAGTAAACTTACTGAGTTCAAGTTAGCAGGAATAGGAGGGGAAAATAATAGCATTTGGATTGTTTTCTTTCTTTATACCAACCCTATCTAATACAATGGACATCAACCATAGTAGTTATTAAATATATGCAAAGTAGCCTGCCTGATATACCATGACTAGTACATTTGCATTAGTTAAATTTCAAATGCTCAATGGCAACATGTGGCCAGTGCCTACCTTACTGAACAATGGACATATAGAACATTAATGATAATCATCACAATAAGTTCTATTGTACGGTGCTATGCTAGAAAATTCACCCAAATTAAAAAAAAAAAAAGCAAGGGAAAAATAAGAAAAGCTGAAACAAGGTCAACATAGTTGAACAAATAGATCTTTCAGCCCACAAGGGAAAGTGACAATTTAAATTATTATGCAAAGATTAAAAGATATTGTGAAATACCCAGATTGCATTATTTATTGCAAATCACTTGGGCAACATCAACAGACAGCTTCAGATGTTTTTACCATGAAATTTTAGATGTTGCTACCAAATGTACAACACACTACTGTGTACTGTCAAAAGTCAGCTAAAACACTTGTAAACATATGTCATGTCAGTCATTAAAAAGAAGGGTATAATTACACTTTTAAATGTGGTAAAGCATTTTGAAAGTATCGTATAATTTTCCAGAGCAGGAACCTTTGTGAACATATCTTTCTCTGAGTGTTTGTACAGCCTGACATCTTCAGGTTTGTTCAAATCAAGGGCCCTGCTGTGAACAAGCCAGCTGCAGACAATAGAAACAATTTGTTCTTTAGGTGCCATTTCATTGAGAGAATCAAATAGAAGGAGCAACATAAGCACAGGACCACGGATGGAAAGAAAATCAAGACAGAGAGGTTACTACCAAATTAGACCAAGCAGCTGAAAACTCCAAGTTCTTCAAATATTAATCATTTTTAATCATTGCTCATGAACAAAATGAAACAATAGCAAATGTGTCTTTCATTCTACAAAAGTTGATGGCTTAGCATTGTTAACATAGAGTATATCCCATCATGCATCACATGATTTGGTATCTATACTTTTTAATTTCTGGGTTTATTTTCTGTCTTCCACTACTTGAATGCAAACTCTCTGAAAACATCTTCCTTTTCTCTTTTTTTCCTCCTAATCCCCTGCACCAGAGCAATCCTAAATGTCATAAGGCACAATTTAGAAGGAGTACTATTCAAACGGCACTCACACTACACGCCCATCTTGGCACATAATAGGTGCACAGTAAACATTTTAACAAATGAATTAATATAAGCAAGCTATCCACCAAATTATCAGCTTAAGGATTTGAGCTTTTTATCTATATAAATTTCATGGCAGCTAGCATAATTTGTATCTTGTGTACTTGGGTGTTCAATAAATATTTGTTGAATTAAATAGAGAAGCAGGGTAGAGTTTTATAGAAATATCTCAAAAAACAGAAACACTGAATTTTTCTCAAGTGTTTCTCTTTTATGATAAGATATGAGATGCTATTAGCAATGGTGGACAAATGCTGCTTGGTATTATTTTTGTTCACATAGATAGTTATTCAGAGAGGATATTCTGTTTTTTCTTTTGTCAGTTAATTGGAATACTAGCCTATGCTGACCAAATACAGATAAATACTGATTATTTTGGTTTTATTTTTTATTTATTCAGTATTAAAAATTATTAAGTGCCAATGTTAACCTGGGCACTGGAAATAATAATTAAACTCTCTGCCTCTGTATGTAAGTATCACAACATAGAGTGCTACCTGCTATGTTAGGGGTATGTGCATAGAGTATGAAATCCTTGAATATCCTTTAAGGCAATCAGCAGACAAATATTTTTTTCTTTCAATTTTGTTTTATGCTTTCCTGTCTCATTTTATTTCAGTTGCTTTTCTTATAAACTTTACATTATTGGATTTGTTCTTTCTTACATTCATTTGTCCAGTTGGAATGCCTTCATTTTTTAATAAGGAAATTTGACTCATTCATGTTCATGGTGAGAACCATAAAGAAGTCTTATCCGTGTCTACTCACCTTTCCTCTTCTCCATATTTACCCTGGCCATGCTATTTAAAATAGTGCACTCTGTCTCCCTTCTTCCTCTTGCTGTTAAAATCTGCCCCCATTCTATTCTGTTTTTATTTTCCACACAATTTATATTCCTTTAGAGTTGTTACATGAATATTGGAATGTCTATAGTCTTATGCCACTGCCTTTTAATTTTACTTTATTCTTTTAATTCCTTCATTTATTTACATGGATACTAAAAGAATGATTTTACGTCATTTTTCAGCTCACAACTGCCATTTTATAAAGGTCTTAATTTCATTTACCTCCTTGAACTGTAAAAGATAGTTTTTTGTTTGTTTGTTTGTTTGTTTTAATAAAGTCAGGTCCTAGAGCCTTCTCATATTCTCCTGAGGACACTAATTGTACTTCTTCTAAATTATCTTTTAGATTACATTATAAATTCTGTTTCCTGAAAGTTTTGTTTCTCTTCCTTGTATTTCCATTCAATACTACTGGTTTTCCTAAAATGTTTGGGATTCTCAATCACATGCTCACCTTCTCATTTAATACTTCTGTTGGGCATGTGTTAATAAGAATGACACATGACACTATTTCTTTTACCATTAATGCACAACCACTGAATCCCACGCTCCTATTGAACCATGACACTGCTAGTACTTTTTAAAGTTGGAAAACTATAACATTTCGGGAAGGAAATTTGGAAAGTGAAAATCAATTGTTACCACATTTAAAATGAGCCCATATGTATAACAAGATTAATTACTGTGATTCAATAATTTGAACTTGTATTAATTTTCTGAATGTGAAACTTTAGATGGAAAACATCAATTGCTAAGAAAATTCAGAAAAGGATTTATTGCATAAATCCTAGAAAAGTACACATTTTTGTCATTAAAAGTAATGTGAATAAGTAAAATAATTACCAAACACATACCGGAAAACTGGATACCTTAAAATGGAGATCAAATGGGAAGTGAGAATAGACAGAACCATGGAATGTTTTGCTTTATTGATGCCAGGCATGAAATGAGCTAAGAACTCAGTGATACTTTCACCAAAAAGGTTTTAGTCAAGGCCATACTGCACATAAACCATTTCTGATATCTCTGGAAACAGGGGCATCTCTATATACCCCAAGCATTTTAATGCAAAACAGTGACTTTGGAGATTAAATAAACAGTAATTAGTGGGAGAAGTTATTTTGGAGAAAAATCTGTGGAGGTACTTGAGAGAGATTCATGTCACTTAGGAAGTCACAAAGGAAAGAATTTAAGTGATGTCTATAGGAGTTAGTGAGAGACTGTCCACCTATTGAAGGCTGAATAACATGCCTGCTATTTGAACAATGTGGTTGTTTCTTATTATGGTCTTATCTGTTCTATGTGTTGGGGTAACTGACTGGAAGGAATCAGATCCTGAGAAAAGGAGGAGCCTCACTTAAATAGCTGGTTCTGCGACAATCTAATTCATGCATTATTCTTCCTCTCTACTCCTTTGCCACTAGGCACTGAGAAAAATGAAAGAGAAAAGAGAAAGATTCCACTGTAGAAACCAAATATTACATCATCGTCCTCGAACTATAGGTAAGAATTTAGATGCGTCCTTTTTATCACAAGCAAAATTCTCTAGGCCTTATCTGCCTGTCATTTAGATTTCACCAAGCGAGGTGATAATACCCTCAAATTTAAAAATACTAATTCTATGTTACTAGTCCCATTTTTGTTCTAGAATCAAACTATCTCCTGAATTTGACCAGTGTTTCCTAAAAGCATTTTGTCTATTTTTAATGTAGCTGGGTTTACCACACAGGTGACAGTTCACCCTTAAAAAGTTATGCTTTATAAACAACACCTAGAAGTGCATTTTATTGTTTATCATGGCCAAGTTGTTTCCCCAATGATGCTTGGGATATGGTCTTCATGGATATGGTCTTCATGGATGTGTCACTTACTGTGTTTATGCAAAAAGTGGATGATAATGGGACCTTTTGTAGAGAAAAGCAACTGCATTGTTTATTCTTTAAAACACATAAGAGTATCTCCTGGAATTTCTTTCTTGATTTCCCTTCCATTGTACTTGTTATTTGGGTCCAAGGCCTTGTCCTAGTACCTAATTGATACTTCCTCCATTTACTTAGAATCTTCTATATTAATCTGTTTTTATCTTATGAACCTTCACTTAGCAACCTTTACCTCTGCTGTCCTACAGTGCCTACAAAATGAAAAACAGACACCTTGGCCTATTACCAATGCTGATGCTCAAATTCCTGCTCCCTGGAATGTATCTCTATGACATCACAGTTCACATTCAGCTTTTCCCTCCAGATGAATTTACAGACTATTCCTTCCTAGTTTTTCCAGGTTCAATTTATTGGCCTGAAACATTCCAGTGCATATATACATAGATAAATGACATAACCATATAGGGATAGCAATATCTATGGATATTTTACCTACACTTTTAAGGCTTGCTACAGTTTGGATGAATGTCTTCAGAGTTCATGCATTAAGGGCTTGGTCCCCAGGATGGGGCTATTGGAAGATGTTGGAAACTTTGAAAGGTGGGGGCCTAGAGGGAGGAACTTAGGTCACTGGGGATGTACCTTAGTAGAGAATGGGCAGACATAGCCAGTCTTCTCAGTTTCTCTCTGCCTCCTAGGTCATGATATAAGGAGTTTGGCTTTGTCACACTTTCCTGCCATGATCTGTTGTTCTTACCAGAGGACCAAAATAAATACGGTCACCCAACTTTGGGCTAAAACCTCCAGAAATGGGAGTTGAAATAAACCTTTTTTCTTTATAAGTTATTTGATTCAGGTAGTATATTGTAATAATGCAAAATTGACTAATACAAGCCTATAACTTCTTCCCTAATTGTATAGACAATTGCAATTTCCACTGATCTCTTCTAACATTCAACCACATAATACTTACAAAGAGTTTTTGCAACAGTGTCTAGAATATAACAAGTGCTTATAAACATAATAATAAATAACCATATTTTGCACTTATTTTCTACTTTCTTTCCCCTTATAGTCGTATGTTTTAAAGGGCAGTTACCATCTCTAACTCATCTTTGAAGGGCTACTCATAATAGTCCTTAATAAAGATTTATTAAATGTCTGGTTCAGGTAGGAGGTATCTCCTAAAATTTCGTGGGTGAGACAATGCAAGGGTTTTCTGAGGTAAAATGATGGGATTGTGAGAGGTGCAAACCAGTCAGTGGATTGGTACACTGAATGGATTCAGTAGGGAGTAACTTTAAGCAGGAAGATTGTGACCAGAGGAGGTAAGTCACTGGGTATGTGCCTTTAGGATTTATATTTTGTCCCTGGTGAGCAGAGCTCTC
The DNA here is from genome assembly GCF_052094955.1 of Ictidomys tridecemlineatus. Lineage (NCBI taxonomy): Eukaryota > Metazoa > Chordata > Mammalia > Rodentia > Sciuridae > Ictidomys > Ictidomys tridecemlineatus. The sequence goes on from NC_135480.1 coordinate 133,647,500, forward strand.
TCTCTCTCTCTCTCTCTTCTTCCTTGTTGCCATGTCCTGAGTTGTTTTCTTCCACCATGCCTTCTGCCATGATTTCCTGCTGCTTCTCAGGACCAGAATTATGGAGTCAGCCAACTGTAGACTGAACTTCTGAAACTATGAAACAAAATAAACTTTTCTTCTTCTTTAAGTTATTCTTGTCAAGCATTTGGTCACAATGACAAAAAGCTGACTAAAACATTAAATAACTGACATTTGCTATTCAATGACAGCTGTTTATAGATTGTTAACTGATACAAGTGGGAAAATATTTATCAGAAAACTCTCTATTCATCAAATCCATAGAAAGATAGGGCACTGTTCTTGTCAACTAAGATTGCCCTTTGACACCAGTGTAAAACATTGAATGGGTCATAATAACCTCTTCCCACCTCCTTGGCTTAGCAGTTATTCATATCTTACATCATTCATCTTCTGATTTCCGTAGTATCAACTGTATTCTCTGCCTTTTCTCTTTTCATTCCTATATGCCACTCCCCCTTTGCCCCAGAATGCCCTTAGTTCTTTCCCACTAGGAATTTTGGGAATAGCTCCAATTTTGCCATCTTTTATATGATTTCAACACTCTTTACCCTTTCAACATTCCCCAATGTTTGTTTTCCCATCTCTGCTTCCTCCAGAGATTCTCAGTAAGTTTTTTGGACCTGAGGTGGGATCCAAGGAACTATAAAGTTGATGAAGCCTTTCCCTTTTATATCTTTCAAAGAGGGATATACCTGCTTTGTTCATTTCCTAGAAATATAAGAGAAAACAAATGCATCAATGTGTAAGAAAATGTGCAAATTCTTAATTCAGAGTTATACCAAACTATGGAATTTATTTTAAAATCCTGATACTAAATGTATTGCTTGGTAACATATTTCCCTGAGCACTTAACAATACAGGTGATCGTTAGCAAGAAAGAATTCACAAAGAAAACAGTTTTTATCTTGTGATGAAATTCTGTATAGACCACTATTGGCTTAAATGCTGGCATGAGGCTAAGGCACTAATGACAATTACAGAAACTGAGCAAAAAAAAAAAAAAAAAAAGAAGGGGGGGGTCCTTTTCCTAGCTAGATTAATGGAGAAAGCTTAAACGTCTGACAGAATTATTTTGCTGTATGTGAAAATCCCTCTTACTGGGTCACCATTACTCAAAGAAGGGCCTGCTGAAAATAAGAAATTCACAGCTATCCTGCTGACATGGAGAGAAAGAAAACTTCAAAGTAAACCTTGAAGAAATGATTTTTAAAGCAGTGGAGTTGAAGCTTGACCCAATAATAGATTTTGAAAGGGTGTTTGGTATCTCTGTGGTAAGTCAGACTGTCCAACAGACAAGGCTCCCAACCTGACTACAACCAGGCTGGAGGCGCCTTAATAGTGATATTGATTGACTATAAACAAAGACAGGCGAAAAGCAACCAGGATAGCAGAGAAAAATGTATTTTGGGGAAAAGGTTATTATCCTCCTTTGGGATGACTAATACCGCAGCCATAGAAATTCATTTTACAACAAATATTTTTTCAGATCCTACAATGTGCCAGGCACTGGATAAAAGACACATTTTCTAACTCTCAAGGTATTTGCAGGCTACTTTATGTGTTTTAAGGGGGTCGGCGGAAGGAGGGAAGAATCCATGGCCTCTACACAAAAATCAAACCTGCCACTTTAGCATTATCAGTAACCCACACTCTGTTGAATTGCTCTGAAAAAAAAAAAGAAAAGAACTAGACCACACAGAATGGCTCTCATTTTGTTTCTGTCACAAAATAGCTGGATGACTTAGAGCACTCACTTCACTTCTTTGAGCCTTAATTTTCTTTGGCCACATAGGGGGCAGAGTGAAGGCAGTGGAGTGGGAGAGGAAGAGAGTAATCAGGGTTACTTCCAAATCTGCTTCCAATTCTTAAATTTAAATTTGGTTGGGAATCAATAAGCAACACTATATTAGAATGTGACCTCTAGAGAATTTGTGAGCAGGATCGTGGCAAAAAATCAATTTGTGTCAGATGGGTTAGCAGTTACTCAGGCCAGGTTGGGGTCTGTCTGGCAACAGTGAAACTTTTCTTGTCACGCACTGACCCTCATTTCAGAGTTCTTGTCTGATATATGCAGAAGGTTGTATAAATAACAAGGAAACAGCCCAGCAGCAGTTAGGGGGGAAAGGTGCAGCTACACAAAACCCCTTTGACTTTTTTTCTCCCTTCAATTAAATTGGTTATTTTGGAGTCATTTGATGTGAACTCACTTTACTAAATGGAGTACTGAATGTCAGCTGATAGGTCAATCATTCTCTTGATCAACGTAAATGGTTGGCTTCTTGCTTTTGAGATATCTTCTGTCTAATATGCTATAGCTAGAGCTTTCCCCAAGTAGTATCCATTATGGATTTCATCAAAGTCAGAAAAAGAAAATGAAAACCTACTATCTTAAAGAGGTGGCCATATATATATATGGCAAACACTTGGGATTTTACTGTCACTCATCAATTAAATCCTGTAGGGCAAGGCAGGCCGAGTTCTAGAACTGAAGTGATAGGCGAAAAAGACAATTTGATCTTGCAATCTAATGCATGAAGGAAGCAGTACACATGTGCAAATATAACAAAAAAGTAACTTCAGGTAAGTGCTGTTACAAATCATAGCTCTAACCTGTCTGTGATTGCAGCAACCAATCTATGCAAGCTCCAAGAAGATTCCTACAATTACAGCTTGATGGTGCCTCACATTGGGTCTGTCCTACCCTAGAGCTTCTCAGCTTGGATACCAGGTACTCATTTGTAGAATTGCTATCCTTGAACAATGAGCAAGAAAAGGGTTGTGGAAGATAAATATCTTTCCTGGTATATTTCCAGAGGAAAGTTCTAAGATGGATCTAAGTAAGCACCTTGGATGTTTCCACTAAATAGAAAATACACTCTCGTATTTACTTTTCTTCTCTACTTCATTCTTCAGTCCCTCACTCCTGTTTCTGAGACCATTCCAAAGTAGAATACCCTCATACAAGCTTTCATGTAAAGGTCTGCTTTAGGGTGAGACCCAGGCTACTGCAACATACAAAATCCTTTGCTTCTGCAGCTTTATCTATTGTACTCCTTATAGTAGAGTGAAATATACTAAGGGGTAGGGCACTGTATGCAGAGATAGTTGGAGAAAGATACTTTAGAATTGTTTTGCAAGAATGAAATTTCCTGGGAATCAGGTGTTTTATATTAAAATTAAAATGAATTTCCCATCTTTCTTTACAATTATTTCCTTGTATGTTATAGTACAAAAATATTAACTTTGTAATAGCTCCATAATTGACCCAAGATCTACAGCAGCTCGCTGTTTCTGGTATTGCTGCCATCTAAATCATGCTTCAGAGCATTTTAATGGGCACATTGGGTCAAATCGTTCCTTTGCTTAAAACTTTTGAAGGGATTGATTATCTGATGAAGACTTGATGAAATTAAAACTCCTTAACATGATTTGCAAGGTCCTGCATAGTTTGGTTATCTCTAGCCATTTGCTCTCCTGGATGTTTATCATTTAGTTTTGACAAATTTTCTTTGAACCCTTTACTGACCATGTTCTCCTATGACTTGTACTTCTTCTTTCTGTTGAATTAGTTTGTAATCTTCATCCAAATAATCTTTAAAATTTTTTTTTTGTTTTCTTTAACTCTATTCTAATTTGTTGTAAATGACAGTAGAATGTATTTCAATTCATAGTACACATATAGAACACATTCTTTCATGTCTCTGATTGTACACAAAGAAGAGTCACACCATTTGTGTCTTCATTACATCTACTTAGGGTAATGATGTCCATCTGTTTCCACCATCTTTCCTACCCCCATGCTCCCTTCTTTCCCCTCCCTCTTCTTTGCCCTATCTAAAGTTCCTCCAATCCTCCCATGTTCCCCCCATCCCCATTATGGATCAGCATCCACATATCAGAGAAAACATTTGGCTTTTGTTTATTTTGTGATTGGCTTACTTCATTTAGCATAATACTTTCCAACTCCATCAATTTACCTGCAAATGCTGTGATTTTACTCTTTTAATGCTGAGCAATATTTCTTGGTGTATATACACCACAGTTTCTTTATCTATTCATCTACTGAAGGGCTTCAAGGTTGGTTCCACAATATAACTATTGTGAATTGTGCTGCTGTAAACATTGATGTGGCTCTGTTCCTGCAGTATGCTGTTTTTAAGTCCTTTGAGTGTAAAACAAAGAGTGGAATAGCTGGGTCAAATGGTAGTTCCATTCCAACTTTTCCAAGGAATGTCCATACTGTTTTCTAGATTATCTGCAGCAATTTGCAGTCCTACAAGCAATGTATGAGTGGGCCTTTCCCCCCACATCCTCGCCAACAATTGTTTGAATTCTTAATAGCTGCGATTCTGACTGGAGTGAGATGAAATCTTAGTGTAGTTTTGATTTGTATTTCTCTAATTGCTAGAGTGTAGAACATTTTTTTCATATATTTGTTGACTGATTGTATATCCTCTTCTGAGAAGTGTCTGTTGAGTTCCTTGGCCCATTCATTGATTGGGTTATTTGATTTCTGTGGGTGTGTTAAGATTTTTGAGTTCTTTCTATTTATTTATTTAACCTGCCCTTCTATGTGTTGTTTAGCACTCAGCTGCCTCTCAGGGAAATGATTCTTTGCCTTTGTCTGGGTTGGATGCTTGCCCATGTACTCCTATTATTTCTCAATCTTCCTCTATCACAGCTCAAGATTCACCTTTTGTTCTTGCCTGTTGGTCTGGTTCTTCCATGAAACATAAACATGACCAGTGCCTCTTGTCCAGTACCTCTCACTGGTAAAGACTATAAAATTAGTGTTCCTTGAGTCACTGAGCTCAAATGTTGTTCCTAACATCTGCTAGCTTGCAATTCTTACAAATGCTTCTAGTGTTAGATTTCCCAACTGAATAATGTGGAAAATAATAATATCCTGATTATACAATGATTAAGAATAAACGATTCCTGAGAGGAAGATAGTGGGTAAAAGAAAGCTACACTCCCCAGCAGTTCATCAGCTCAGGACATAAATAGCAGGAAGGCAGTGCCTCAGTGAAGTGGGTGACTAAGGGAATTCACAGAAGCTCAACATTGGATAGTAAAAGAATCATAAAGACACAGGAATTTGGAAACTTTGAACATAAAAATAAGAAATGATACATTAGAGATGCACCAGCTTGGCTGGCATTGGTGTTGGCATAGACATCCATGCTGCCAGCCCATAGCAGAGGTGATGAGAAGCACAGAGAAAGCAAGTGTGGGAAATAAAATTGGATTGGGGGAACCTGTGGAAAAGAGAGGGAGACTGAACTTAAGTGACCCAGAGATGGTGAGGAAGTTGTCTTGTGAAAAGTGACCCAAATCAATCGGTCCACTGGCAGAGTCCAGCCGGAACCAGAGTCCATGGAGTGCCAGAAACCATTTTGAAGTGCCTGTTTGGCAGTGACAGAGACAGGAGATAAGTAACTCATAAAGGAAGTTATCAACCTGATACAGCAGGTACCTATTGAAGAGTCTAGAGTGTGCCTGGACCAGCATGATGGAAAAAGGTACAGAGAAAATTGTGCCTAGGGTGAGCTGGGCTTGATACACTGAGAAGAGAGCTCCCCCTGTTGAGGACATCCAGACAAACAACTTGGAAGATGTCAGTAACTGGACAGACAGGACCACCCAAACTCCAGGTCTGATTCTGGGTCATTCACATCCATTGCAGTGAATCTGTGAAACGGGTGGAGGTTCAGGCCCCTTATTCTAAATGGGAATTTTGGATCAGCCCCTAAGACCCAGATGACAAGCAGAGATGGGCATCTTCCCAGCAAAAGGTGTGTACATCAAATTTCAAATACTCACTGGCAGAGTTCCAAAGGTCAGCCAAGACAAACCCCACTAGTGGACCTTAGAGTTTGGAGCTCTGCATCTACCCCACTATGGAAGTACTCATTTAACAGCACTCCCTAGTTTATCCACCCTACACTGTGAAAAAGGAAGCTGACAGCTACTACAACCAGCGCTAGCTCCTGACCACAATGGCTGGAAGCATGGTGAGAAACACAGAAAAGCTGGACTCAACAACCCCCATCCTGTTCCAAGGTTCACAGCACCCCCAAAATAAACAAATAAATACAAAGAAAGGTACAATAACATAAGCAATGTACATTAATTCTTGTCAGCAATTTTGACCATCTTGGTGGAAACGACCCTTTATTTCTCATTAAGAATTTTTTTCTTTTCCTTTTTTTATCATTTTTAAACTTTTTTCCCCAATCTAAGTGAGTGTGGATATGCATGTGTTGTGTCCTTACTGCACTACATATATATATGTGTGTGTGTGTATATATGTGTGTGTGTGTATGTGTGTGTGTGTGTGTGTGTGTGTGTGTGTGTGTAATTTTTGAGTCATTTAGTTGCTTTCTTCTTCACTCATTTATTATTCATCCTTGAGCAAAATGTTAAGTGTGTTTGATTTGTTTTGATCTTATATGTATTCGTTTGTTCATATTTTGGTTTTTGTGACTCTTATTATCCTACTTACTCTATTCCCCATCTATAGTTAAATTTTTCTATCCTTTCATACTCTCCTTCTTTACTATTTTTGGTTATTTTTTTACTCTTCATTTTTATAGCCTTTCCCCGGCTTCTCTTCTATTCACTTTTTTAAATGTTTCAATCTCTTGCCTTCTTACTCTATATTCTCTTCACTTAATTCCACTATTTGCTAAAATTATCCAGGTTGTGTAATTCCTACCCCATTCATTTGATGAGATTATCAATACAGTCACAACATAGTGGACATTTGCTTTTTAAAACCTGATCAAATTTATGGTTGCTTAGTGCTGGTCCTGGTGTTAAATTGTTTCACCACCACTCCTCCACAAGTGGTAATTAGTGCTAGAAATGTCAAAGTAGACACCAGACATTTATTTTAAGGCTCTACATTGGTCATTTATATTATGGATATTCCTTGTTCCCTCTTTCTTTAAAAGGGATTGGGAAATAATTGGGACTCTTTAATCTCACAGAGTAGATAGAGATCCTGCTAACAAGCAATGCTCACAACTCAGCCAAGTAATAGTTTACCTCACTCCACACACGAACAACTGACCTTATTAGATCCTCAACAACAGATCAACACATAGAATAAGGAGACAAAACCCAGAACCAATCACTAGGTCTTAAGTGAGAACCACCAGAGGGAGATCTCAGGTCCCATTCCTGGACATCTCCCTACAGAGCCAATCAGAGAAGTCCCTAGAACCAAAAAAGATAATGACATACCAAAGGTCAAATGCATAAAGAGCAAGAGGAATTTTTCTCAACTGATGTGGAAGTCTAAGATCTCTGAAAACTGAGAAAACAGGCTTTTTCACAATCCCCAACCAGGAAAGTCATGGGTATAGAAGTGAGTAAAATTCCAGAGGAAGACTATAAAAATAAATATTAAATATTAAAATGTTCAATAAACTGAAAGAAAATCTAAGGAACAAACTGAGAGAGTAAATACAGAAGGTGAAATTCATTTTCATAAATAAATAGAAATACTTAAAAGAAATCACTCAGAACTCCTAGAAATGAAAAAGACAATGGATCAAATTAAAAATTCACTTGAAATTATTACTAACAGATTCAATTGCATAGAAAATAGAACTTCAGGACTCAACGAGTGAATTTTAAGCCTTGAAGACAGGATATACATATTTTAATACTCAGTATGCAATAAAAGGGGGAAAATATGATCAGAATATATACAAACTATGGGACAATACTGAGAGACCAAACCCGAGGGTCATTGAGATAGAAGAGAACATAGAGATCCAGGCTAAGGACATTAAGGATTTTTTTTCAATGAAATAATAGTACAAATGTGTCCCAACATTACATACAAGATAGATATCCACATGCAGAAACATACACAATCCCAAATAGAAAAGATAAAAGCAGAACCTCTCCAAGACACATCAAATCCAAGACGCAGAAGAAAAATATAGACATTTGCAAGCAAACCAATAAGTCTCCCTTCTGACTGCTGAAACCAGACCTCAAAATCAAGAAGGCCCAAGCTCTAAAAGAAAACAATTGACAGCCAAGATTGCTATATCCAGCAAAATTATGTTTCAGAATTGATGAAGTATAAAAATTTTCCATGATAAGGATAAACTGAAAGAATTTATAACCATCATGTCAGTAGTACAAAAAAAAAAAGAAAGAAAAAAGAAAGAACAAACAAAACAGAAAAAAAGAAAATTAACAAGATAGTATATATAGAGCTCAATAACAAATCCCAAAGCTCCCTAATAGATGTTGTTTACTAGAAAGACAGCTAACTAAATAAAAATCAAGACTGAATTAAATATAATTAACAAACAAACCCAAATGATAGGAAATACAAATATGTATTCATAATAACATTGAATGTAAATGGCCTTACTCCTCAATTAAAAAACATAGATTGAAGAAATGGATTAAAAAAAACAAGATCCAGCTATATACCATTTGCAAGACACATCTCATAAGCAATGACATTCACAGGCTGAAAGCAAAAGGATGGGAAAAAATATTCCAAGCAGAGTCCAAACTCAAACAGGAATACCTATTCTTGTATTTGACAAAGCAAATTTTAAACTTAAAATTAATCAGAAGCAAAAAAGAAGGCCAAAACATACTGATATAAGGAACAATCCATAACACTAGTAAATATTTATGCCCCAAGTGTCAGTGCCCTTAATTATATTAAAAATACTTTTTTTGACATTAAGTCCCAATGCAATATTACTGTGTGATTTCAATACATCCATTTCACCTATGGAAGTGTCATCCAAATAAAATCAATAGGTATTTCCAACCCAAACAATACTATAAATCAAATAGACATAACAGACATCTATCTACAGAATATTTCATCCTAAAACAGTAAATTTACTTTCTTCTCAGCAGCACACAGAACTTTTTATAAAATAGACCATGTTTTAGATCACAATATAAGTCATAGCAAATACTAAAAAATTTAATATAACCCCATGCAGCCCATCAGATCATAATGGAATGAAACTAGAAATCAACAGAAAAAAAGTACAGAAATCATAGAAATACAGAGATTGAACAATACTTTTTAAAAAGAGGAATGGATCAGAGAAGAAATGAAGAGATTCTTCCAAAATAAATGAGAGAAGAGATGCAGCGTATCAAAATCTCTGGCACACTACGACGGTGATTCTAAGAAAAAAGTTTATAGCATCTTATAGCATCGAGAGCCTATGTTACAAAAAATAGGAAAACTCCAAACAACTCCATTGTTTAACCTAATGTTGTACATCAAGGCCCCAGAAAAATAACAAAGAAATAATGCCAAATCCCTAGAAGATAGGGATGATTGATTGGAGAGAAAATTAATAAAATTGAGAATAAAAAAACAACACAAAAGATCAATGAAAAAAAGAGTTGATTCTTTGAAGAGATAAACAAGATTGGTAAATATTTAGCCCAGCTAGCCGAAAGAAAGAGAGAGAGAAGACCCAAATTAATAAAATTAGAGATGAAATAGAAACTATCACCACATGCACTTCTGAAAACCAGAGGATCTTTAGCAACTATTTTGAAAATTTATACTCCTGTAAACTGAAAATCTAGAAGACTTTGACAAATTTCTAGACACACATGATGTGTCCAAATTGAACCAGAAAAATAAAGAAAACTTAAAAGACCAACGTCAAATAATGAGATTGAAGCAGCAATTTAAAATCTTGCAACAAAGAAAAACCCAGGACCAGATGGATGTTTTAGTCAAGTTCTACCAGACCCTTAAAGAACTAACACCAATCCTTTTCAAATTATTCCATGAAATTGTAAGGTAGGTAATGCTAAATGCATCCTATGAAACCAGTATAACTCTGATACCCAAAACCAGACAAAGACATCAAGAAAATTATAGATCAACATTCCTGATAAATATAGATGCAAATATCCTTAATAAAATACTAGAAAACCACATTCAAAAACAACAAAAACATAGTATACCATGATCAAGTGGGTTTCATTGCAGGAGGCAAGGTTGGTTCAACAAATGTGAATCAATAAATGTAATGCACCACATAAATAGAATTAAAGACAAAAACATGATCATCTGATTATATGCAGAAAAAGTCTTCAGTAAAATTCAATATCCATTCATGATTAAAAACATTGGAGAAACTAGGCATAGAAGGAACTTAGCTTAACATTGTAAAGGCTATATATGACAAACCCAAGGCCAACATCATACTGAACAGTGAGAAATTGAAAGCATTTCCTCTAAAATCAGAAACAAGTAAAGTATTTCCACTTTCACGACTCCTATTCAAATATAGTTCTTGAAACTCTAGCCAGAGCAATCAGATAAGAGAAGGAAATTAAAGGGATACAAAAAGTAAAAGGAGTGATCAAATTATCTGTTTGCCGATGACATGATCCTATATCTAGAATACCATAAAACTACCAAAAAACTACTAGAATTACTAAGTTCATCAAAATAGCAGGACATAAGATTTATACTCATCAATAAATAGCTTTCTTATACTACAATAGTGATTCTGTGGAGAAAGAAATTAGGAAAGATATTCCATTTGCAATAACATAAAATAAATAAATAAACAAATCACTTGGGAATTAACATAATGAAGGCTGTTAAAAGATCTCTATAATTAAAACTATAGAACACTGAAGAAAGACATATAAGAAAGCCATAGAAACTGGAAAGACCTCCCATGTTCTTAAATAGGCAGAATTAATATGGTCGTACTACCAAAAGCATTATACAGATCCAATGCAATCTCCATCAAAAGACCAATGATATTCTTCACAGAATTAGGGAAAAAAAACTGTCCTAAATTTCAATTGGAAGAATAAAAGACTCATTCTGAGCCAAAGCAATACTGAACAAGAAGAGTTATATTGGAGGTATCACAATATCTGACCTCAAAATACACCACAGAGTTACAATATCAAAAAGCCACATACTATTGCCATTAAAATAAATCTGAAGACCAATGGAATAGAATAGAAGACACAGGAACAAACCCACACAATTTGCTACTTGACAAACTTTCCAAAAGTATGTTAGAGAAAGAAGACACATCAAAATGGTACTGGGAAAAAAATGGATATTCATATGTAGAAGAATGAAAAGTAGATCCCTATTTCTTATCCTACACAAAAGTCCAATCAAAGTGGATCAAAGGCTTAGGAATTAAACCAGAAACTTTGCAAGTGCTGGAGATAACAGGATGAACACTCCAACATATTGGCACAGGCCATCAATTTCTCTAACAAGATCCCCTAAAACTTAATAAATAAAACAAACAATCAGTAAGTGAGATAACATCAAATTAAAAAGCTCCATATATCAAAGGAAATGATTAAAAGAATGAAATGAGAGTCTACAGAATAGGAGAAAATCTTTGGCAACTACTTTCTGACAAGATGATTTCTTGTACAGTACAGAGGACTGAAGACACCTCGAAGATATAATCCCATCTGGACATTTAAATCAATGGGAAGTGCTAACATTTTCCTAATATAAACTCCAATACACATACATATACATTTGGATCTTTAATGATGATGTTTTAAATATTTGGTTCTATAACATATTTTATTATATGATAGAGCTAGTTTTAACTCACTGTTATTTCTTCACAAAGTTTCTGGCTATTACACATTTATGCCTCCAGGATAATTTGGAAATACTTGTTATCTTAATAGCATCTTAACTTTTTTTCAGTTTTAATTGACTTTGGAAGATTTTTAGAAAATCAAAGCATCTGAATTTATTAAGTCATCTTATTCAGGAATAATGTGTATTTATACATATAACTAGCTCTTTCATGTGCCAGAGTAGAGTATGATCTTCTGTTCAAAATGTTTCTGTAAATTTAACATTTGATTTATTTCTAGGTATTTTGTCAATGCTTTTGTGAATGGAAGTTTTTTGTTCATTGTTGGATTGTCTTATTATCTAAATTTGTTGTCAGAGGAGCTTATGTTTAATCTCTTTTTTGGTCTATCTTTTAAGGTCTGTGTTTGATTTTATGTTTATGAGAAGTACGTTGGTTGTCCATGATTTCTTTTGTTTCCTGGAATATATCATTTTCTGGAGTGCATTTTATATTGTTCTCTTGTGTGCAATATCTCTTTCTTTCTTGACCTTTTATTTCCAAAGAAATTTAACTTTCAGTGCTTCTCTCGTTTTAAAACCAGCCAAACAAAAAAACTCATCTATTTAAGAGGGGTGTAACACTGAGCCTTCTACTTGACCTCTAAATGTGTATGGTTTTCTTCTTGAATTCTCCCTTGGATTTCATATCACCTTGCCATCTCTTCCTTTAGAACAGAAAGTTATAAGATAGCATGGACCTGACTTCCCCCAGGTTCTCTAGCAGCTTAGGGAGGAGAGGATATGGTACAAGAGAAAATCCTGGCCGCTGCAATTGTTAATATAGAATTTTTCTCCCCAAATACACAACAGTATAAAAAACCTTATTCTTTGATAATGTGTTTATACAAGGTACATGGAGGTCTGTGGTCACAGTTCCAACTACTGAAGATATCAATATGCATCCAACATTATTAAGATCATATTACCATTCCAATTACTGAATACCCTTGACTCCAGTTTTTACTATGTGTTTTCACATGAAAAAGTTACAGACTTTTTAAACTTTTATTAAAGGTCTATTTTTTCAACTGAATTATATTTTTTTCTCACAAAAAATGTTTGTTACTGTCTGTATATTGAGTGAAGAACATAAACTCTTATTGAGAAGCAGATCCTGTGTGATTAGTTAGCTTTTTCACTAGTAAAGTGACTTCCATGCAAACCAGCATCTTAGCCTATGCCAATTTAATTTTTTTCATAGCAAAATTACTAGTCTCACAATGTCATGTAACTTGAGCATATTCTATGCATATAATCAACATTATGAAATGCTAAAACTGTAAATGATGAAGGTCTACTGTATTCACTGTAACTTCCTAGACTTTGAAATTGCATAAGTAGGTAAGATGTTTCATGATAAGCCCTGTAATGATGCCAGTTTAGAGCATTTTGTAGATAGAAAAGAGTTTTGAAAGTAAATTCTATCTTTAAAGGTAAAAATCATTATGTATGCAGAAATAGCTATCATATAAATATAACTTGGCCCTTCTGAGGAGCTTCGATTCATAAAATAGACCCTCTTTTCATATACATGTGAGGAAACTATCTGAAAAATGGTTTAAGAGTCCAGGGACAAAATAGAAATGAAGGAAAGACAAGATAGGAAGTTAGAGAAGATTGAGACTACACAATTTTGTATTCCAGCGCTTAAGTTTCTCTGTTCACATACTCAAGGAAACCATTCTTTCCCAATACCTCAACTATTCTGATTTGCACATGGAGTTAAAATTGGTCTGGCAGAGAGAGTGAGTGTAAAAGTAATTGAGGGAGAAAGCCATCAGAATTTAACTTATTGCATAGGACCACTGCTTAAACAGTGTCTTATATCACAAGGAATAAGTTTTGAAGTCTCATCTCCAAGGGAAATTAAAGTATTCCTAGAGGAGAATTTCTATTGTTCCCCTTGGAAATGACACTTCTCTTGTTCTAGAGCCTTCTAAAATAGGTATGCAAGTGTGCTAGTCAGTTTTCTCTCACTATAACAAAATACCTGAAAAAAGAGAAAAGGTTTAATTTGGATGACAGTTTTGGAAGTTCCAGTCCATGATTAGTTGGTACCATTGCTTTAGGCTTGTAGTGAGATAGCACATCATAGCAGGAGTGACAGAACAAAACCATTCACCTTGTGGCCAGGGAGTAAAAGAGTGAGATGGGACTGGACTCCCATAATCCCTTTCTAGGTTATGTCCCCAATGATTTCAGGTCCCACCTCCTAAAGTTTTCACTGTCTTCCAATAATGTCCCACCAGGTCCTACCTTTTAACACATAGGACATTGAGGGACATTTAACATCTAAGCTATGGCATAGAACAATATTCCTACAGTCAACAGGATAGGACAAGCAGTTATGTCATTTGGGATATTTAAAAAGAACACAAGTTTAAAGAAGACCATTGCAACATTAAGGGGGCAGACAATTAATTTCTGAGTCTTGCACAGTAAGGAGAAATGTATTCCAAACTTCAAGACTATCTCATACTTCATCCTGCACTGACTGAAATACCAGTCAGTCTTTACCATACTCACATTCTCCTTTGATGTGTCTAAAATAAGAATAAATCTTATCCAACACAAATGAAGAAATTCCCTATAAACCAAAGAGAGAATGAAGTCTATAAGTTCTTGTACACCTATTCCAAAGTATCCTATTCCAAAGTATCCTCACTGCTGGAGAAGAAATTATTGCATATCAGCAGGTGCAGCTTTATTTGGATGGTAATATCCTTAACTAAGTAGTTGGCTGCAGTTTTCTGACATACCAACCTGATAGCTGCCTCCATGACTTTTGTTTTTATCTCTGAAGTCAACAGTAAAGCAATTTTTTTTTGAGAGAGAGAGAGAGAGAGAGAGAGAGAGAGAGAGAGTTTTAATATTTATTTTTTTTTAGTTTTCAGCGGAAACAACATCTTTGTTTGTATGTGGTGCTGAGGATCGAACCCGGGCTGCACACATGCCAGGCGAGCGCGCTACCACTTGAGCCACATCCCCAGCCCTAGTAAAGCAATTTTTTGACTCCCAGCATTTCCCATGGTTGTGCTTACCATCCACAGATCTGGACAGATACATGCCCTTTTCCGCATCAGAAGGAAAAGATGAATCTTGAAGGAAACATTCTGGAGTTGACATTTAAACAAATAATTTGGTGTAGAAAGATAATTTAAATTTTGATTTGTTCTCCTTTTGAATCTATATAACTATACTGAAATTGATAGCAAGGTAAGCTAAAGCTTTTCAAAAATATCTGTGGCTTGAGTAGAGATTGTGTATGAGAATATCTTTGCGTATCAGAATGAAATGTACTATATCAACACAGTCTTATACATGTAAGTTTCTATAGATGAGTGTACACATGCACCAACATATGTTTATGCATTTGTATAATGGATATTTATGAAGGGCAAAATAGGAAACATTAACAGTGGCGAAGCTAGGTCTGAGTATGTGGGAATTGCTTGAAGGTTTATTTCAATTTTTGAATGCCTAACTTTATAGTTAACAAATTAAAACACACTGATACTTACATTACAATTTCAAGGCACACACAATTGGCATTAGAATTTTTTTTTCTCTTAAATAAGACCATGGGCTGGAGAATGAAAGCAATGCATTAAACACACGGAAAGCAAAGAACCCAACCAGCTTGCTTTTGAAAGAGGCTGCAGCATGGCACTGCAGTACGCAGGATCTGAAACGGCGGTCAAGTACACATCCTTCCCTTCTTGCCTCCATCCTTCCTGATTCCGTCTGCTGCCTGCTTCTCCGTAGTCATAGCCAATAACATGCTTGGGATCGGAACTCTTTTCAACAGGAGTCTCCCATATGTTCATTATAGAAAATGTGTTTGCATTTTCACTGCAACACACCGCATCTACTGACACTGCCTGACTGTGAATTCGTAGCTGGGAGAGAAGAGGGACTGGCAGATGAAGTGAAAGAAAGTTGGTGAGAAGTAGAATTCCAGCCCAAGAGAGTTTCAGAGTTTCGCAGGACTTTGGAAGCTCTTCTGTTTGGCATGGTTCTCATTACAGGATGCCTAGGTTATTGTGTTTTCTCCCCTTAGGACATTTTCCCCATAGACATACCTATAATTTCATCAGTTGTGGCAACACATAAACTTTCTCAGCCTGGGACCCCATGTGAGACAAAACTGTCTGATTTCCAGTTGGTTGAAGTCTGTTTTTAACATGATTTTCTTTATTCTTAACCATAGATTCTATTTTTTTTCTTATTTCATGGATACTGAGAGATTCAGTGTGACTAACATGTACTGGTTTAATTCCATATTATGTAGATAGATGGACAGATGGATGAATGGATGGATGAATAAATGGAGAAACAGACACACAGAGAGCTATAACCTATCTATATATTTTTTTCCTTACTTTTGGCTAATTGTAGAATTTACTATTAGAGAACAAACAGGGCAAGTCTAGCATACAAAAAAAAATGATCCACTGAATCCACATTTTTGTGCGGCTTCCAATAGGCAGCTGTTTGGAGCTTTGCAGCATCTGTCTTTATAAAGTCCATGACCTTTCTAAGGTTCTAACTTCTATTAATCTGAAATAAAATTGTCACATTATATCATAGATTACTTGTACTTTTCAATTGTCCACTGCAGTATTTTGCCAGATCCACCAAAACAAAGTAGAACAAACTGGAAGGCTTAAAACAACAGAAATGTATTTCTCACAGTTATGGAGACCAGGAGTCTGAAATCAAGGTTTCAGCAGGGTCATGTTTCTTCTGAAGTTTTTAGAGAAAAAAATATTTCTTGCATCTTCCAAGGTCATTGCTTGGAGTCATCTGTGGTCCTTGTTTGCAGATGCATCACTCTGATTTTTGCCTCTGCCTTCAAGTGGCCATCTCCCCTCTGTGTGTGTCTGTTTCCATATGGCCTTTTTATAAGGGTACTGATCTTTGAAAATAAGGTTCCCCCTAATTAATGTGACTTCATCCTAACTAATTACATCTGTTAAGACCTATTTCCAAATAAGGTCCCATTCTTAGGTTCTGGGTGGGCATGGATTTTTGTAATGACACTGTTCAATTCTCTTCTCTCATCAAAAAATAAGTACATCTTTCAGGTATTTGGTTTTATATTTTGAAAATTTCATAGTAAATGCACTTGTACTTAAAATATATGCCTTTCCATTTTTTAGCCAAGAAGATATTTCCTTTATTCATTCTCGTCCTACAAATTGAATTTCAAAGTTTTATTTTATTGTGAAAGAAAGATCTAGACTGTTTCTAGGAGCAATCCGGTTAATTCTGATGGTTTCAATAAAATGTATGGACAGGCTCACATGAGAGCTTAGAATCTGTAGGGCCAGTTTCACTCCATACTCTCCTCTGTGAGTTGTAAGAATGAGCCTTCCAGTTTCTGGTAGTGCTCTATGTCCTTACCCCTCCCTGGCCTTCTCCATGCTGCTTTTCCATTAGCAATGAACTTTTCCTCATAATTATCAAAATCTTGGGCTGGGTTTGTGGCTCAGTGGTAGAGCACTTGCCTAGCACATGAGAGGCACTGGGTTTGTTCCTCAGCACCACGTTAAAACAATAAATAAATAAGGGCTGGAGCTATAGCTCAGAGGTAGAGCGCTTGCCTTGTATGTGTGAGGCACTAGGTTCAATCCTCAGTACCACATAAAAATAAACAAATAAAATACAGATGTTATGTCCACCTATAACTAAGAAAAAAATATTAAAAATAAATAAATAAATAAAATGGAGTTATAAAAAAAATCCTACTGAATATTCAGTGACCCAACTGAAAGGTATCTTCTTCTCCCTGCAGTTTTCTTTTTTCTACTCAATCTACCCATAATGAAATTAATTTCTCTATCCTCTATCATTTTGTATGTAAGGGGTCAAACTTATTTCAATTTTTGGGGGGTTTAGTGCCCAGCACCACAATCCTCTACCTGTGTGACTAGAGAATTTAGCCTTTCTTGAGCCTTGGCCAACTGCGAGTAGTAATTTATGCTTCTACGTAAATTGTGGAACAAAATGCTCAGTACAGAGTGAGAAGTCAGTAAGTGTTAGTCCTCCTTTGTGATCACTTGATTCTTTGTCCTGTGGTTATGTGTGAACAAATTTGCCTGCCTCACTACATAGGAAGATCTTGGAAGCCAGGGCTGTGCTCCATCTATCTTGGCATGATATGTGCCTTCAAATACCTGCTTATTATAGAGATGTACTCAGTACATTTTTGATGTTAGAGAAAGGAGCATCTTTCAGATTCTATCTGAACTCTTGACTAATGTAAGAGAGTTTTATTATTATTTTGTTGTTGTTGTTTTGTCCTTTAATGTTGTTCTGATAGGAAAATTTCCACTCTTCACAGATTTCACCCAAGATGCATGCATCAAATATTTTGTGTAACTTTTTTGGTGGGGGAAGGGGAAGGGAGAGCCCGTGTACCAGGGATTGAAATCAGGGACACTCAACCACTGAGCCACATCCCCAGCCCTTTTCATATTTTATTACAGACAGGGTCTCACTGAATTGCTTAGCACCTCACTTTTGTTGAGGCTGACTTTGAATGCACAATCCTCCTGCCTCAGCCTCCTGAGCTACTGGGATTACAGGTGTGTGCCACTGTGTCTGGCCCATTTTATGTATTTTTATGCATGTGTGCTAGAATAAAATAAAATAATACCAACAGGAATAAGTTTTTATTTACTATATACTTAATAGGAGCTAAGCATGAGTAATATGTTATTTCAGTTTCTTATCTTCATAGTAGCCTTGCAATGTTTTTGCTATTATTTCAGGTTATAGAAAGGGAAAAGAAACTCTGAGAAGGTAAGCCGGTCATTATATGGCAACCACAGTTATAACATGGGACAAGGTTGAACCCAGGTCAGGCTATCCTTAACTTTTTCTCCTTCGTGCCTTGTTTCTTGTTTTATTGCAATATCCCCCAAATCTTGAGAACTAGGGAAAGTTATCCACTATAATTCTAACACCTCATCACAGTTGCTTTGTCCCTTTACACATTACCTTCTAGCCTTCTCATTAGCCTGTCCTGTAAAATTGAGAGCATAGTACACACACCACTGTGTAACTGACTTATTTCATCTCCTGTGTTAGCATCTTTTTGTCACTGTGACCAAAATACCTGACAAGAACAACTTAGAGGAGAAAGTTGATTTGGCTCAGTTTCAGAAGTTCATTCCTGGATGGCTGGTTCCATTGCTCTCAGCCTAAAGTTTGGCAGAACATCATGGAGGAAGAATATGGGTCAGGTCGTGGTGGCTAGGAAAGAGAGGGAGGGGGGAGAAGCGAGGAGAGGAGAGGAGAGGAGAGGAGAGGAGAGGAGAGGAGAGAGAGATGTGTGCCAGGGACAAAATGTAAACCCCACAAAGGCATGCTCTCAAGTGCCTCCTGCCACAGCCTACCTGCCCACAGTTAACACCTGGTACAGTAGTCCTTTCAAATTATTAATTTGTCAAGTGGATTAATGCACTGATTAACTTACAGCCCTCATAATTTAACATAATGCCTCTGAACATTCTTGCATCAACACAGGAGTTTTGGGGGACACCTCATTGTATCACCCCAAGAGCTTCTTATTATGTACTTGTTTTATACCTTGACCCCCTTATCATCATGTTTCTTTTTCTTTGAGTGACAAGCAGGGGGTCAATCAAATAAAGACTTCATTGCATTGTTCACATACACTGTGTGTTGACCCAATTTGAAAGATTTTTTTTTCTTTTTGGGCAAGGAGAATTCAAAGGGAAACTCAGGAGAGCCACAATGAAAACTATAGTCTTAGATGGGGACAAAATGATTTTACTCTGATCTCAGAAGGGACTGTTTTCTGTCAATGTTGAAAGAATATTTTTACCTCTTAAACACTCCTGGGTTTTACTCTTTACAGTAAAGCCAAACAGAACCATCACATATCTTGGGTGAACACACTTTAGTGTGTGAAGTGGTTAAAAAAATTTGTAATAAAACTTTAGAGAAACAGGTAGTAACTATTGAATCTATAGCTACCAGCTACCAGTATTCTACAATTTAACAGAATTAGAAGTTACTAGACTCCCCAATAAATCTTAGTCTTTGTTGTAGATAATTTACTAAATTATTCTTTTGTGACATACTCACTACTATGAATAAAAATCAAGAAAAAATGAGTGTTTTTTATATTTTTCCTCTTTTATGTCAAGAACCTGATTATATCTTGTATTTAGGAGCAGTTGGAAAGTCTAAATTTGAGAATGTTTGAGGACAAATACTTTCTCAGCCTAGGTAAAAGTGTAAGTTCATGGAAGGCATTGTCTTAGGAGACCCATAGACAGGATGAACTCTTTTGGGGTGAATGGAGTGAAGAGTGATGAAAATCAAAATAATGAGGAGAGAGGGAAAAGGAGGCAAAGAAAAGAGAAGGGAGGGGAGATTCAGGAGGAAAGAAGGCTTTACATTTATGGATATTTCTTTCTCTCCTTTTCTTCTTCTTCTTCTTCTTCTTCTTCTTCTTCTTCTTCTTCTTCTTCTTCTTCTTCTTCTTCTTCTTCTCTCTCTCTCTCTCTCTCTCTCTCTCTCTCTCTCTCTCTCTCTCTCTCTCCTCCTATTACTGCTCAATATTCTCTTTTGTCCCTAAGTGTGTTTGTGGCTCTATAGCGACCATGTGAACTGCCTGCTCTGAGCTTGTAGGCATTTCTTACCTTCCAGGTGAGATCTTGCTGTACCTTCTCAGTTCCCCCTGTCCTCTGCAGGAGCACCCGCATCTGACCCCTGCTCCTTTCAGGAACACTGTTGTGTGTCCTCCATCATTTCCATTCTTGCCCCTTTATTCACAATTCCAAGAAAATAATGATAGATATTCAATTCTACAGCCTACTACATAGATTTATTCACACATGCATTTGTGATGCTACTTGATTAGTTTGTGATAATTGCATAGTCATTACAATGAATTCAATCAGTACAGAAAATGATAAACATAGACCCGGAAACTTACCAGTAATCCAACCTCTTAGAAATTGCTGTTAAATGTTCAACGGACTTCTTTCTGAATAGGTCCCCACCCATGTGATTCTAAAGAAAGGTGAATATAAAAATAGACAGGTAGTTTGTAAAAATGAAGTCATTCTGTACATAGTATTTTAAATGATTTATGTCAGATTTAATTTTACTGGAATACAGTGAAAGAAAATAACCCAATTAAAAGTGAACTGCTAAAATTCTCAAATGTTTCTTAATATTACAGATGCGTTGCCCAAAACATCACTGTAAGGTAAAAAAAAAAAAAGATTATCAAAAACAATAATGATGGAGTCATCATAAATTTTTCAACTCTGTGTTTTAAGACAGGGTAGTTAGATTTTTCCATGAAAAAATAAGAGAGAGGAAAAAATTAGCACATATGCCCTAGTTTTACTTTCATTGTCCTTTGATGATGATGATAATTGTTGTTATTATTATTATATTATTATTAGGTACCAAGGGGTTGAACTCGGGGGCACTAAGCCACATCCCCAGCCCTATTTTGTATTTTATTTAGAGACAGGGTGTCACTGAATTACTTAGCACCTTACTTTTTCTGAGGCTGGCATTGAACTCACAATCCTTCTGTCTCAGCCTCCTGAGCCACTGAGATTACAGGCATGCACCACCATGCCCAGCATCCTTTGATTATTTGATAATTCAATACTTTCTTGTAGTCAGGATGAATAATATTTACTTGCTTTTATAAGTAGCAATATTATATTATTACTTATTACTGTATATTCTTCAATATTATTACTTATTATTATTTATTGTTAATAATTCATGACTGCTTAGATTTCAGATAAACCAAGATCCTTCCTCTAGCCATGCACAACTGTCAGCACTCTCTTCCCCACCTCCCAGTGCTTAACTGAGATATAATTCATACACCACATAGTTCCCCACTTCAGACGTATGGTTAAGTGGTTTTTAGCCTTTTTCACAGAATATACAGCTATCACCACTATCTAACTTTAAAATAGTTTTGTCTCCAAAAGAAGCTTGTTGCTCCTGAGCAAATTACTCCCTGTTCTGATCTCTCTTAGGCCTATGCAGCCACTGGTCAACTGTGTGTAGATTAGTAGCAAGATGTGAAAGTGAGGAAGGAAATGAAGGGAGCCCTTATAGCATGTGTTATCAAAAATTCCACTGCCAGTAAGAAGTTCCTCTAGGGAAAGTCTGAGATCTAGTTTAAAATACTTGCTCAGTGGTAGCTGGCAAAAGGCCAAAGAATTTGGGCTATTTAGATACCAGTTTTTGTTAGTGACCAATTTGGGCTGCTCTTGGGGGTTTCCTCTCTGGTATTCCAGGCCAGCCATGCATGGACAGAGTGACATCCCACAGTTAGGAGAACCCCTTCAGGCACAAAGATGCAGTCATGGACTGTCAGAAGTAGTATGTCCTATAAGCACCAATATCCATAGAAGGTTTTAGTGTCTAGAAATTTTTCTTCTTATTGCTCTATCTGAAAATTATTTTCAAACCTGATTCCTTTGTATATTACTCTTAATATTTTAGATTTTAGTAATCAAAGACATTACTTCCTTTCTGCAATACTGCCACACTTTCTTGGAAATGTGCTTTTGGATCAGTCCTTACCTTCACTCTGGTTGTATTCTTGTAGCTTTTACTCAGGGTTACACTATTCCATAGTTTCTCATTATTACCTTTTCTTTAAAAGCCATTTTTTCTTTGGTTATTTCAGTCAACTTCTCAGAAAATCATTTTTTTTTAGCCAGCGTAGATAAGACATTATCCCCAGAAATTCTCAATACTTGACTTATGCTTGCCATTAATTACACAGTAATTCGGGTTATTTCCAAATTGATAAAAAATTAAGTGAAAAATGTTTTTCCAGAAGTTAGGATATACTTTTCTCTGTGTCAACATTGCCCAACAGAAATACAATGCAAGCCACAAATGTAAGTTACATATGTCATTCTAGTTTTCTAGTAGCCACAATAAAAATAAAATTAAAAACAGGTAAAATTAGTTTCAGTAGTATATGTTATTTAGCCCAATATATGAAAAATATTATTTAATTGTAATTGACATAAGCATTATTAATAAGATAGTTTATATTTGTCGAGCCATACTATCTTCAATACTTGGTTTATACTTTAAATTTATAGAATATTTCAATTCAGCCTAGTCACATTTGAATAGCCACATATGGACTGCACAGCTCTATATAATAGAAATATGCATTTTTAACTCTTGAAGTTACCTTAAATAGTATTCTTAATCTGATCATCACCTTTAAAAATGAAAGAAAAAGTACTCAGGGAGGTTCAATATAGAGTCCAATGCTTGTAAGTAACTTACAACAAGGAGTCTGAAATTATAAAAAAGTCTTTTCAATCCTGGATTATTGTTTCTCTTTCGTGGTAAGTACTGCTAATCTTGCAGTAACATGCACAGCCCAAACCCGCCTTTCCCATAGTTCCTGTTCATAGGGCTCTTCAGGAGCTGCAATCTGGCCAATGAGTCGAAACAGAAAAATAAAGGGAATTTCAGGGTTCCATTTTTCTCAAATAGCTCCTCATCTTTTATTCTTTGTTGCTTTCTTCTTCTACCTGTGTGGACTGCGGACAAGAAACTGGAAGTGAGACTGTGATTGCATGACTCTGATGACCATGGGAATGAAAGCCATACTCTCCTAGAGAAAAGAAAGATGGCAGGAGAGTGCTGATGTTGCCATGGAGCTGGAGGACCAGTCAGAAATGGAATGCTTTTTACTCTGTAAAGAAGCATAATTCCAGCCAGGCACAGCAGCACATGTCTGTAATCCCAGGGGCTCTGGAGGCTGAGGTGGGAGGCTGGAGGTATGAGGATCGCAAGTTCAAAGTCAGCTTTAGAAACTTAGGGAGGCCCTAAGCAACTTAGCAAGACCGCTTCTCAAAATAAAGAATCAAAGAGGCCTGGGAATGTGGCTCAGTGGTGAAGTGCCCTGGGTTCAATCCCTGGTACCGAAAAAAAAATAAAAATAAAAAGAATAAAAAGTATAAACCCTGTGGGACAAATTCAATGTTGTCACATGCTGCAGAAATTCTTAACCAATATTCCCATTTCAAACATCATTCTATCATTTCAAGATCAATAGAATTTTCCTTACCAGGTATGGTTAGAATTTTTAAAAAATTAACTGAACACTGAAAGAGCTCACAAGGCTAATATTTATGGAATGAGGTAGAATTTTAAATATTATGCCAAATATAGGGGGAAAATAAGAGAAAGATGTATGATTCTACTGTTGTCATGTAGATAGTCCCACAAATAATTTTTTTAACATTCTACATTGCTAAACAATTTACTAGAATGGAACGTCTTTATGTCATAGCAGTGGCACAACATTATATTCACTCAGGTCAACACCAGGATTAAGAGCTCTCTTTTATGCATATGATGCACTATGAATTGAGATCTTCTGGTTCTTTTCATGGTTCTGTCACAAATGACCTGCCTTTGGCAATTCCGGTGGCTCCACTATAACTCAGTTTCCTCATCGATAAAGCAAAAGATTTAGGTAGTGGAATTCTGAGTTCTTGTGCAGATCTAGCATTCTGCAAATCTATGGCAGCATCTCTTCCAGGAGACAGGATTCACAGCCTGATTTCATCTGATGCTTGGCCTTTGGGGCTGTGCTAGTTTAAATCGTTAGATTACATTTTTGGCAGTGATAACTCTTGAACATCCACCATTTGCAGCTCTGACAACATTCCTTCTGCTACGGAACCTACCCTTTTAGAACACTCAACTTATTCAGTATTGCATAAAGCACCTTCATAAAATTTCAAGTGAAAAGGATTTCGAGGAAGTCAGATTTAGTACCTATGTTCTTTTTCAAAGGTTCTAGGAAATTATTTTCAGTGAGCTAAGAAAACAGGAACTATTCATATAATTTAACATTGTGTGTGTGCATGTTTTAAAATACTTATTTCTTTAGTACTATTTACTATTAAGCATTATTGGAAATTCTACCTCATTCCATTTGCTCTTAAAAAAAAAAAACCTCTTTTAAGGGTTGCTTTCCAATTCTGAAAACTTGGCTAAATACTGGTGCTATTTTCAACTCATAGTAACTGGCAACCTCACATTTTGTAAAGTTCAAGAAGAGCAGAAACTCAGCTTCCAAATATGCCACTCTTTCAGCAGGTTTGAATGAACAGGAAGCAGACAATAGAAAGAAAATGTCTGGAAGTCAAATGTTCCTTCCCTGTAGAGAGAAGATTCAAATGGAGATTGGCTTCCAATCTCATTTTTTAGATGGTTCTGTTGAGTGGTGGATGGTACACTGTTCCAACCAAGTTCCTTCCATCCAAAACAAGGTCTTCTGTTACACTTCTACTTTTAAGCACTTCTTATTTTAATACTGTTGTTATCAAAAAGCTTATATTGTATCTTCAATATGTCTGCCAACCATGGTTACAAAGAGGCAGTATTTCCTAATGGTTAAGAGCACAGGCATGGTAGAAAAGCACATCTGTCATGTTGAGAAATAGCTCACTCTTTACTAAGTATTATTTTCCTATTTATAAAATGGGACTAATAATATATAACTCCTAGAATTATTGTGATGAGTCTGCAATGCTTATAAAACACTCAGTTACTCTTGGTACCTGGTCAGTATTTAATAACTTAAAATTATATGTTAGTTATTATTATCATTGTTGTTTAAAGTAGTAATAGTATTCATGGCACAAATAGTTCTCAAAATAGATTTTCTTGGTGATTTCATTAAATATCTCCTTTCTGTCATTACACAAACTGTGTGGATTTCTAGAATCATCACAGTAAATTTAATTTTAATGTTTTTATTGGTTTCCTGAAATAGTCTATTCAGGCTAATTGAGAGCAAGGGTAAGGTTACATTTATTGTTGCATTTCCAATGTCTGTTGCATAAATGTTCTTTGGGAAAAAAATACTTTTGCATGACAAACAATAGATGTGCTTTCTGGTGGCAGTTACTTGCATTTTTACAGTATTTCGTTTTTAAAACTCTGTTAATCCTAATGTAACAAAGTGTGAAATGGGACTCGTTCATTGCCTTAGAAGTGAGGCAAAAATCTCTAAGGAACAGATGTGAAATATCCACTCATCCTAAAGAGAGCATCTAAAAATCCTAAATATATCCTTAAAATATTTATTAAACAGCAAATCTGGTACTGTGACCATTACTGCCTGTTTCCTCCAAGTCTCCACAAGAGATTCAAAGAATTTGGAGAAATGGAGCCAGAGAAGGAGGGCATGAGTACTCCCAGATGGAGGAGAGTCCACCCTTCCAAATAAGCCAAGAGGCAGTCTGCAAGATAATTGCTGGTAGAGATGCTGTTGGCAAGAAGGTAAAACTGACATTTCATGTCCCAATGGGTGTCAGCTTAAGCATTGAATTTGCTACATTCTCCTCTGGTTTATGTGAGAGAATGAGAAGGAAAAATAAAAAGATGTTAAAAGAGATACACTGAAGGGTGAAGGAGAGAAAAGGAAAGAGCAGACCCCACTATGACCATTTGACAAGACATGAGGGTTTTTCATGGACCAAAGGGGTCTAGGAAATAGCCCTCGGTGAGCCAGGTCTATTTCCTACTCAGAAGGACTCCAGCAGTGATATTTGAGTATAGGAAGTTTCTTAGGGTCCGGAACTGAAAAGAATATCTGAGAAGATTGGCTGGAGAACATCTTCATGAGGGGGACCTGTTAGGACAGGACCATTCTCAAAAACCCAGACAGGTGCTCCAAGAGAAACCAGCACTAGGACCTACCCAAAGATGGTACCTGGTGCGAAGAAAAACTGCAACATTTTGCTTGATTCCTCTTTCTCTCCCCCTAACTTCAGAGAGGTGGGCAAAAGCAAAGGAAAACAGAGCAGCTGAAGGGCATGGAAGAAAAGAAACCTTGAATTCAATATGAAATGGAAGTGTTAAGATTGGAATGGAACTTTTTCATACTTCCTCATTAAAGATGCCAAGAGGACTTTTCTTATATCAAGAGTTATAGGTTCTGTGTGGAACATGTGCCAGATGTTATCAAGAGAACTGAAAAAGAAGTTCAAAAGAGCAAGCAGGAAGCAGCCATGGAATAAAATAATAAATCTCTTTTCTGTGTCATCCTCTGCAATCAAAGCTATCCATTACAACAATGACACTCAGAACCCTGTAAGGGAAGGAAGAAAAGAGAGAGGTGTGAAGATTGGTAAGGTGGGAAGTCAGGTCCTTCAAATTCAAGCCCAGAGATTCAATTCACCTCCTGCCATTGCAAAGTTAGTCTGCAGAAGTGAGAATCTGAAGCAGAACTCCTGACTTGGTGCCAGGCACTCTCTCCACTGCACTGCACTACCTCCCCTTAATAAAGGCTTCCATTTATATTGCACTTTAAAATTAACAAAGCACTCGGTGAACCACTGCCTTGCCAAGAATGTTTAGTCAGAAGAAAATTCTGTTTAACAAGGTGTCAAAACAACCATTAACGATGTTTCTAAGAGCATTATCTTAACACTGCAGGGAGTCAGAGTGATGGAGAGAAAATACAGGATTGGGAATCCAGAGGCTTAAGTTCCGGTCATAGCTCAATGAGGAGCTTTGAGAGCAGAGCATGGCATTTGGCTTCAGATTGAGATTCAAATTCTGGCTCTGCTGTTTAGCAGCTGTGTGACCTAAGGCACAATTCTTAACCTCTTTAATCCTCAATTTCTTCATGCATAAAATGGGAAAATGCCACCTACTTCCTAGGATTGCTGAGAGGAATAATTAGATAATATAAAGGCTTGGGAATGTGTTTGGAACCCAACAGGGGTCCCATAACTGTGAGTTTTATCAAATCACCCATCAGTACATTTTCTGCTCTGCTGACCTAAAAGAACCCTTGTGATGATGAAATTCAACAATATATTTTAGAAAAACTATTTAAAGTGAAAGTTGCACTAAAATGATTTATTTTTCTGGGTCTCTTTCAAAGTGGTATCCCTCTTTGAACTATGGGAGCACAGAGTGAAGGTGAGGTGGGGAAAAAATTGCTTCTTAATTTTGGAAAACCATTTCTAATCGCTCAGAACCAAGTTGCTCTATATTTCTTACACTCTAGTCACTTTTCTTAATACTTTGATAAGTGTCCTTTTTTCTCAATTATAAAAAACACACATAGTCATTGTAGACAATGCAGGACATGCTACAAAGTATTTCTGTGTAGTTTTTTCTAGACAATCATATATTTTTAAGAATTTAACATATGTGTGTACATATATGTGTATATACATAGTTTTATATTCTACATTTTAAATACTACATAATAGCACTTTCTGATTAATCATTTGAAACTTGGTTGAATTTCAATAAGCAATCACAAGAAGAGTTGAAATTCATTAACAAGAAATAGAGAATGTAAAGATAATCCCTTAGAGCTGTGTATTATTATGAACTATATCATAGCTACAGAGACAATGTAAAATGTGTGTGTGTATGTGGCTTCAAGAAATAAAAAGCTAGATGTTTGGGTGGATTTAGGAATAATACGTTTCTAGTTTTTTAGAAGTCTATTTGTGCATTTTTCTTCTTTGCCTTGTTCTTGGTAAATAGAACAAGAAATAACCTCCATCTTCAGGCCTGGTGCTCACAATGCTCAGGACTGTGTGGCTTCTATGCAACCCTGTCAAGAGTCTTACCTTGGGCTGGGGATGTGGCTCAAGCGGTAGTGCACTCACCTGGCATGCGTGTGGCCTGGGTTCAATCCTCAGCACCACATACAAAGATATTGTGTCTGCCGATAACCAAAAAATAAAATATTAAAATTCTCTCTCTCTCTCTCTCCCTCTCTCTCACTCTCTCTTAAAAAAAAAAAAAAAGAGTCTTACCTTCCCTCTGGGTACCCAAGGCCAGCAGGTGCCAGGACAGAGCTGTCCCCACCACTTCTCTTGTCTTGATTTTGCTTGTTGTGTTCCTTCCCATGTTGTTTATTTAAAATGTATATTTACTTTCCTTTCTATTGTCTCTCTCTCTTTTTTTTTTTTTGCTTCTTTGTTAGATGCAACTAGATAGGATTTCCTCCCTTGATATTTTCTTGTAGTACTTCCATGGTTTTCCACATTTAAATCTCTGTTATTTAGTGTGCATTCTGGTATATTCTATGAGGTGTGATTTTTTTTTCTTTTTCTCAATAGTTTTAGATGTCGCTTTCATTAATAGTAAATAGAATAGGCCCTTTTTTAGATTTTCTTTCATGTTCACTATTGTGTTTGACAATTCATGTGGCAATACCATGCTGTTTTAATTATAAGGGCTTTATAGTATGGTTTTCATATGTAGTTGGGATAGTTTCCCTCATCTCACCCTCACTACTTTTTAATATTTTTCTTACAGATGTTTCAAGTTTATTTTCCATATGAACTTTACAATCAAGTTGTCTAGCTCCATAATAAAACAGAAATTGTGTTGTATAGAGATTGCATTAAATTTATTAAGTTTGGGAGATGCTTATTGTTGTTGTTGATTTACAACAAATAAGATAGTTTTGTGTCTTTTAAAGATATTTTGAAGTTTATCTCATAGATTTTGCCAATTTCATGTTATTTCTAAAAATTGTGCCACTATTATGTTGAAGGGGTTTCCTTCCATTATATCTTCTAAATGATGATTGTACAAAAAGATCTAGTTTTATTTGACTTCTAGTTCTCATACTTCCAATATGTTATAAAGTACTATAGGTGCTAAGTATCCCTGCCTTTTTTTTTTGACTTTAGGGAAATGTTTATGCTGTTTTCCCATTGAATTAAATGCTAGCTTTAGGATTGATAAAATTCTCATACACACAAAAACACACCACATATGCACACACACATCCAAATCTGTGACCAATCTTAGATGTATATCAATGAAAAAAATTTAAAACGAAACACTATCAAATAGAGTGCAATACCACATTGAAAAATAATGTGTTGCAAAAATGTTTTATTGTTATTGTTGCCGCTATTGTTTTTAAGAAATGCATGAGTTGTTCAGATACAGAAATTCCTAAGATATGTTTACTGTCATTGCTAAAAAAAAAAATCATGATGATTTCTCTAGATGCTCATTTTAAAAATTCCAACAAAATTGAATCAGGATATCTGATAAAAGTTTCAATAAAATAGGAATTTCTGAAAGCTATGTTAACCTGATTAATACATCTATGTCTGTACTAATATTCATATCTATGCTGATAGATGACAGATAAACAGAGGAGTAAAACGAGTTCTAGAAGGGGAAATATTAGTACTTAATGGAGAAATGTTATGTACATTTCTCCGAAGTCAAGAATTTGCATTTTATTTTGTGCTAAAGTATTAGCTAATGCAGTTAAACAAAGGTTATCATGTTATTTATGCCTGAAACATTTGAACTTCTAGAAATATGCATAACTATGTTTCACTCGTGGGCTGGCTCTGAGATGGAACACAAAATGAAAGAGTAAATTAAAGATGGATTTATTGTGAAATGAAAAGACGTTTCTACCATCCAGGAATCTGAGTGATGATGATTCATCTGGGATTTATCACCCAAAGCACTTCTATATCTCTCCATATCATATATATCATCTATCTGGAAATGTAGGTTTCTTCACTGAAGTTCCAGATTCAGGAGTTGTAGAATGTTACCTTGAAAGTTCTGTTCTTATGCTGTAATTCAGCATAAAGATATAGTTTTAGATACTATTATTTTAGAAAGCTTTACTTGTTTATTCATTTTCTTCTTTCCCTCCATATTTCAGAAGAAGTTAAGTGGCTTGCAGAAACACATAAAGTAGAGCAAAATAAATTTAAAGTAAATTTTAAAATTAAAACTAAAAAAAAGTGAAATGTTGGTATAGATCAAACTCACACAAAAGAGTCCTTACCAGTGGAT
Source organism: Ictidomys tridecemlineatus (assembly GCF_052094955.1). Classification (NCBI taxonomy): domain Eukaryota; kingdom Metazoa; phylum Chordata; class Mammalia; order Rodentia; family Sciuridae; genus Ictidomys; species Ictidomys tridecemlineatus. Next base: position 133,678,098 of record NC_135480.1, read on the forward strand.
GGAAACTCCAGGACTGTTTGCAGATTTGAACAAAGCCATTTCTGGGAAGTGCTGTGAAGTAAATTCTATTATATTCTCTCTTTATTCACAACTGGCTTGTGCATAAAATCATTTAAAATAAACATCAAGAACTGTCTCCAGGACAAGACGGGGCATACGAGTTCATCACATATCCAGAGAAGTGACCATTCGAAACGCTGATGTGAATCCACAAACCTTAGTCATTAGACAGTGGTCTGGAGCCTTGACTGTGGCTAGAGCAATGCAATTATTTTACATTTAATGTTTCAGCGCTGGTCAGCAGGGTAATCTATTTTATCTCTAGCTCCTATATCTGTGAAGCTTTATTATCTATAGCCTCCTGAGATTATAAAGAATTTAATAAAGTTTAACCAACAGTAAGAACAATCACAACACACAGAATCAATTAAAATACAGGTGCAAAAAGCAACCAGAAATTATATAGAACAGACTCTTATGGTTTGGTTCTGGAATGTTCCTCAAAAGTCCATGTGTTGAATGCTTGGTACCCAATGCAGCAATGTTGAGTTAGGGTTTTTTAAAAGTAATTGAATTCTAAGGGCTCTGACTCCATCAGTGGATTAATCCATTTGACAAGTTAATAATTTGAATGGACTACTGGGAAGTGGTGGAAACTATAGGCAGTAGGGGTGTGAAAGTAGGTCACTAAGAGTAGGCCCTGAAGGACTACCTTTTGTCCTTGACCACTTTTTTTTCTCTCTCTCTCCCTCTCTCCCTCCCTCCCTCCTCTTCCCAGCCACCAAGAGCTGAGCAGCTTTCCTCCACCATGTTCTTCTTCTGTGATGTTCTGTCTCACCGCAAGCCCAGGACAAAGGATATGCCAACCATGGACTGAACCTCTGAAGCTGTGAGCCCAAAGGAACTTTTACTCCTCTAAATTGTTGACATTGGGTATTTGACTCACAGAAATAAAAAGCTGACCAGCATACAGAAAAACGTGCTACACTTCTTACATAGTTTAGACTACAATTGATCATTACACTTAGATTTTCATTAGTTATCCACTAAAGCCTGAAAGGGAAACATAATAGAGATTCCTCCTTTCTCATAAAATAAAAATCTTAATTTTTTTGTCATGGGAGAGTTTTTTTTCTGCTATTAAATTCTAAGAGGAATTTATCACAAATAGACTATCCACAAGGAGTATTGAGGCGTACATAATTCTACAGCTTTACTATCTCCAAAACTCTCAAGAGATTAGCCTTTATCTCTCTAGTTTATAGTTAGTCCTTTATATGCTTTTTTTCACTTATCTATATTAAGAGCTCAATGAGAACTAAGTACCTCTGTTCATCTTCTTAATGTTGCACCTTTACTGATATAACAGGCACTTATAAATGTTTATTGGACAAATAGTGAATGAGGAGACAAAACAACACATTGTCCACCCAACCAAATGCATATCTCACCTGTCACTTAAAGTGTTGGGCTTGGGGTAGTTATTTAATAGTTAATTTATATGACAAATGTTTATTCATTATTTACTACATGCCAGACACTATTTTGAATGCTGGGATGTGAATAATAAGCAAAAGAAGGAGAAAAATGCCTTCCATCAAATAGTGCTTATATTCTATAATATAGGAATAAATGATTTTGGTATAAATTATGTTAGATGGCAATAAGTGTTCTGGAGGGAAAAAAACTGACAATGCAGAAAAGAATTCCTGATTTTGTGATTTGCTTGTGTGTGTGTGTGTGTTTGTGTGTTTGTGTGTGCGTGAAAAAGGAGAGAGAGAGAGAGAGAGAGAGAGAGAGAGAGAGAGAGAGAGAGAGAGAGAGAGAGAGAGAGATCTATTGGGTACAGATTACAGGAGCCAAGGCTTTAGTTGGGTATTGTATGTTTTTATAGTGATATGTAAATAAGAGTAAAAACCATAATGAGTTAACACTAATGACCTCTCACCGGCAATGGTGTTTAGGCTGAGACTTCTTGATGTCTAGAAACTCAAAAAAGTATAGGTATTTCCTCATTTTGTTGCACAGAGAGAGTGTGGTATGTGTATCCAAATAATTCCAAACTGGTTAAGTGCACCCATTTTGGGGAGTGGGGTGGGGAAAGGACTTGGTGAGAAAGCTACGAAGAGAAAAAGATCCTCATGCCCAAAGGGGCCTGTTAACTGCTGCAACACTAAAATAGTAATATTTTTTCAGGAAAGAACTCAAGGACTAATTTCCAATGGGAAGTCTAAGTGTAATTTAGGTAGGCAAAAAGTAATTTCCTGTGCTGGATTTAGGCCAGGGCATTGGAATTAACACGTCATCTCTTGTAAAAATTATCAGGGATCCCTAGTAATCACAGGAGAGCATGGCCTTTGAATTAGAAGTTCACTACAGACTGGCATCTTTAGAGGAGAGCAATGCTTAGCACACAGAGACAGATTGAAGGTGATGAATGACACCTGAATGCCACTTACTGATTTACATGCTCTCACCTGCATGTTTTTTTAGAGAGGGTCTGTGCCTAAGGACCACCAAGACTTTGCTTTGTGAAATACTACAGGATCAGACCAAGAGATATTAGAGGAGATTTGCAGACAAGGACATAAAACATGGATCCAGAGATTCTTGCTGAGTTAAGGGTGTAGCTCAGTGGTAGAGTACTTGCTTAGTGTGAGCAAAGCTCTAGGTTCTATCCCTAGCACTGGAAAACAACAATAACAACATCAGGGAAAAGAGAAAGAGAAAGAGAGATAGAGAGAGAGATGGAGATTCTTGAGATTCTTGCTGGGTTGTGATTGCTAAATAGCGACACTGATATGAGTATTACATGAATAATTAAGGTAATGAACAAGGAATTAAGAATCCCAGACTGAGTTTTCATCTGTGCAACTACCAAACCATGTAAATTACGACGATTCCTTTGACTCTCATAGCCTCGTTTTGTCCATATGCAAACACTTTACCTATCCTAAAGGATCACCACCTGATTTAGCACTTGGTGGTCTCTCTAAATTTAGACCTGTGTCTATACCTTTTCCCCGTGACCTCAGTCATACTGACTTTCCTTCTGTTCTGCAAATCCATCATACTTGCCTGAATCCAAGGTCTCTGGGCTCACTTTTTCTCTTACCTGGAACTCTAGTCCTCCATGGCTTCTTTCCATCATTACTTTCTCAGAGGCTCAACCTCATCACCCAATCCAACATTGTCTCTTGCCATTCCATTTTCTCTTACAGCCTCCCATTCCCATTAACTTCATGACATGCATCACTTTTCTAAGTTATCCTTTTATGATATTGTTTATTTGTTTAATTACTCTACCTGCATTTCCTTCCCCCTCCATAGACCAGTTTCTATGAGCAAAAGTACCCTGTATATCTTTTCACCAATTTGTTCTCAGTGTTAAGGAAGAAAATAGTGAGGAGCAGAGCCTATGTGGAAATGAATGAGTGAAGAATGGATTCACTGATTCCTCTGAACCATTCCAGTTCCAGCTGCCTAGGGCCACATTTCTAGCCAGGATAAATCTCAGCTGCAGGCAATACCATGAGCTATAGACTTGGTTTATAGTATCTTTTCCCATCTGTCTCCACCTCCTCCCTCTTCTAGATATAACATCTTTTCTCTAAGAGCACTGTTCTCAGTTACAATCAATCAAATATAGATGAAGATTGTGGGGTAAGGGTAGCATGAATTAAAACAGTGCCTAGCTCCTGGTAAGCATTAAATGTTCTTTTCCTTTCTTCCCACCTAGCCTTGATGACATTTGATATAAACACTAAATAAAATTTAGTATTATTAATAAAATAAGATCAAAAAATAATAACTGAAAACTTTCAAAATAACAAGTTTTATTAGAGCTTTTCAAGTGTCATACATTTCTCATGGAAAAATAGGAAGGTCAAGGACTGATGGTTGGTTTCTCACAGATCACAAGGTTGGTGAAGTATTAGGTAATTGGGATATGTATGAAGACCCACGAGGCCAAGAAATCTAGGGCAAGACTGTGACAGATCATGGCAGTAGAAAGTATAGGTGGAGAAGGATGGGGGTATGAAAGGAGTAAACATTTTTCTTTGTATGACTTATATGAAATCATTAGTTTAAGAAAAAGGATAGCATTACCCTAGATTAGGTAAGAGAAGTGATGAGAGGGGAGGGGAGGGGTTGGGGAGATAAGAAGGATAGTAGAATGAAACAGACATTATTATTACTGTGTGTATATATGTGAATGCATATCCAATGTGATTCTGCAGCCTGTATACTCAGAAAAATGAGATATTATATCCCATCTGATTCAAATGTATGATATGTCAAGGTCATTGTTCTGTCATGTGTAACTAATTAAAACAAATTAAAAATAAAATTTGAAAAAAAAGAACAAAAATGGAAATCCCTCTAGTCAATACACAGACTTTATTTTATCCAGATTACTTCTACCCCACATTTTCACTGCTATCTATTCATACGGCAACCTGAAGTCATTTCAGATCACAACTGCATGGTCTAGGAGTGGTACTGCAACAAAGAAGCAAGAAGTAAGCCTTCCTTTTGGAAATCTCCAAAAGCTGGGATAGGAGAGCTTATAGCATGAGTGAAATGGGTCAAATTCAATAGCCACAATTTGCACAAATGAAATTTCTGGAGTAGCACTGTCTTTTCGGTAGTTGGCTCTGAATTTCTAGACCTTTCTCTGTTCTGTCTAAATGTCATGTCTAGATTTGCCTCATTTCTCTTTGAAAGGTGCAAATATCACGTGGGTATGAACAGACATTTTTGCAGGGAATAGGAAAGAGGACAAGTAATCCTTTTACTGCACTTGGTTTTGTGCACCGGCAACTTCTTCAGAGAAGAGAACTTTCACATGCTGGTTTTATCACTTAGAGAACATTCAAGAAATTAATATCACCACATTTAGTGATTTAATATTGGAAATAGATTATAAGGCAGTAAGAAAACTCAAGATCAACTAAGAGTAGATGACATAATACAAAGATTTGCCACCTTGAGGATTAGTGGGAGGAGGCAGTGTGACCAGAGCCTAGGAGCTAGGGCCCCAGTAGACCATGTTTTACCCTTGAAGGATCCTGGAAGGTGAGACAAAGGTGTGGAATACCACAGCCATTGGTGCATAGAAGCTTGAAGCACAGAGAAAAGGGAAGAAATCCTCTTTCTCCTTTCTAACTTCTAGCCAATGTTTCCCATTGCCCTAAAGGAGTCAGAAACCAGTGGATAACAGAGTTTGAGAGTCATCATTTGCAGGAATCAGATTCCTGTGATACAGTGTAAAAGTAGGAAATGGATCTGAGAGATATAAGATCTCCCAACAGCACGGGAGAGGACTCAGTTCACCAAGCATAGTCTGCACAGCACGGATGGCCTCATCCCTCCATGCTGCTGGTGCTCTCTGGTTTACTTGTTTTCGTTTACAAGATGCTCTTCATGGGTTCACATTAGCACAACATCACCATCTCACTTGAAAGTTTCTTTTCCACACAAGTGAAACCATTCAAGGCCATTGTACCTAGATAGGTGGTTTCTTTCAATGCCAATTTTAAATTATTTTCATAAATATATATGTATTTGAAACCAGGGAAGAAAAGAAAAGGGAATCAAGTGGAGTGCTAACACAAACCAGAAATCCATTACAACGCACTTTGCAAATACTGTAGGTAATTAAAGACTTTTAAGGGCAACTACAGTATTATTTACTTGACAGTGGAACTCTTACAGGCTATTATGTAAATACACATTGAGTACATTTTAAAAGTGCATGCTATTTACTATTCATAAGTGTTGTTAATATGTATTTCATTTAACCCTAAGGAGCCATTTCAGTCTCTTGTGTGAATTTACATTTATGAATGTTTTTATAAAATGCATATTATTTACTCAATAGGCAGCTCTACCATAAGAAATGCTAGAGCTGATTGCCAATTTAACTTCACATGAGCTTCCATGCAACTGTTCCTTAGGTCTGCCTGTATCGCTGGGCATTTCTAAATAGTCCTTCCTTTTAGAATCCTGCAAGTCAATACCTAGGAGTTGTTTGAACGAAGGAATTTTGGTAGTTCTAGAGATTTTAGTGTCACATAAAAGAGGTCAGGATATGTCTCATCTTAGAAGATAAAATAAAGATTTCAGCACTAAAGATGGCAGTCTATAAAGTAGATGTGTGTAATCAACTTGTTTACTCGGCGAACTAAAGTCCACACCTAGAAAGTAAAGATGAGCAAGCTCCAGAGTAAGAAACTTAAAAAGTGAATTTTCCTTCTTTTTTCTTTCCTTCCCTTCTTCTTTGCTTCCATCTTTCCTTCTGCATCAGGACAGAATCTTTTCTGCCCCAGTTATTTTCTTCGAGACACCAAGATGCACCCCCATACATACCATATGCAGAATTTACAAAGGGAATAAAGATTCTCTGCCAACACACACACCATATGCAGAATTTACAAATGTAATCTGTTCCATGACTTCTGTACCCCTCAGACAGATCAAAGACATAAGCAGGGATCAGAAAAAAAATTAAAGAGAACAAACTAGTCTCTCTAGTCTGAAAATTCCTACTTCTTCCTTTGAATTGAAGTGCTGCTTTCTAACTCAATGCCTGGAGGAACGTACTGAAAGCTTAAAAAATTTGTTCCTTTGGGAGAAGAAGAGATTTGGTGCTGGTCTAAGGCTGATAAAAGTAACAGATTGAGGACTGCCATCTGAGTCTCAATCAGGCAATCTAGAGCAGAACAGAAAAGTAGGTGAACTGCCTCAATCATGGATCCAGGAGCCTTTTGCCCTGTTATATTGTCCTGCAGCCCTGGAATTTATCAGGGTAATGATATGGTGGTAAGTATGGGTCATGACCTGATGTGGGCCATGCTAGGAAGCAGGGTGGGGGTGAGAGAGAAAAAGAGAGAGAGAGAGAGAGAGAGAGAGAGAGAGAGAGAGAGAGAGAGAGAGAGAGAGAGAGAGAGAGAGAGAGAGTTACCAGGTTGTCTTGGGTCCCATTAGAGTGTTGAGAAATGTCAGATTGGAATCATAAGTCCTGTCCAGACTACTAATGCATCTGGCCAAGGTCAAGAATGAGAGAGATCTCTGGTAAAGAGAACCACTGAGGAAATCATGGCTATTTCCCACATAAGAGTCTATGTGGACTCTTCCAGGTACAGGCAGTCAGAAGCCACCTAGTTCAGTTAAAAGCTAACCCTCTCCTCTCTCTCACCTCCTTTTAAAAAATCGATCAGAGTCAAAAGTAACTGTAGAAATAGAGAGGATATGGAGGATGGAAAATATTGAATAGAAATTCAAATTTTTTATGGTTGATTATAAAATAGGCCACATATTTTCCCTCTGTCAATCATGTGCCTTTAGAATTCAGTGTTACAAATATTCTCATCAAAATGTATAGTTAATTTATCCACACTCCTAACTGTAAAAATCTTGTAACCACCAACCTGTGAATGAAGCTGAGTGAGCCTATTGGATGGTAAGTACATAATATAGTGTCCCAGCCAATAACCAGTCAATGAGCAGATATGTGGGTAAGGCCATAGCCCATCACATGAGATGGATAAGGGAACAACACCACTGAACCCAAACCAAATAGCTGATTCATAGACTTGTGAACAAATAATGATTTATTGTTTTAAGTCCCTATGTTATGGATCAATAGGTGTATAGCAGGAGAAGAGACCCACGTTCCTTCAGTCAAATTTTCAATCTGAAGTGGGAAGAAAAGAATTTCAAAATAATTATGGGTCTAAAAATTTGAATTTCTAAATTGAGACTGTGTCTATCAATGACTGTGACCACGAGCGAGAATCACTAATCCCTAAGAATCATTGGCTTGCACAAGCTTTTACTTATAGGTAGAGAAGCATCAGTCCCAATGAATAAGTTTAAAGAGATGGTAGAACACTGAAACTTGAAATTGCATTTTTATCAAAATCCACGTATGAACCTGCATACTGCATATTCAATATGACCTCAGATCCGAAGTACTCCCTCTGGGAAGCAAAGTTTGACAGAAGGGCCCTGACATCTAATTTCTCCTTACTTGTGATACTTGGCAAAAATATAAATTAAATAAAAGGTGTAGGGAGATGGCCCAGTGAACTACTCTTGCAATCTTATTAGTAATCTAGCCTCCATGTACACACTAATTTTTCTAGCAAAAAGATAATGGAGAGCACATAGCTATGAAATGCTTTTATCAGGAGAAGCCTGGACTCCCTAGGTTCTTTTTGTAAATAAACCTAGAACTTATGGATTTATAGGAGCATAAGTCATTAGAGAATTCATAGTGTAAGAAATGGAAATGCTACATATGTGTACCAAAGGGAATTTCACCTTCGAGTATATGTAGAAAGTACTAACCAAAAATAAATAAAGGGGTGAAATGAAGGTCAGTAGAGCAAAAGAAGAAGAATTGGGGGGAGAGAGGAGGGGAAGGTCAAGGTGGAGGGAGTGGGGATCAAAATTAAATTTCTTACGTGGATCATTTTAGTCAAAATGAACCAACTACTGTTTATAACTATAATGTTATAATTTAAAAAGCTCATCAAATTGTACACATGAAGTATGTACTTTAACAAAACTGTTAAAAAAAAAGAGAGAGAGAGAGAGAGAGAAAGAATGAAACGAAATGCTGCATGACTGAAATCACTCCCCCTGTGTAAGAAATGTCCTGCGTGCATTGTGTGAACTCACAGTGGGGGGAGAACTTTATGAAACCCTGGTAAAGGGTGGCAGATTGTCTCAGAGAAACATGTGTTGCTCCTATATTGCGATTTCTTGTAGTCCTTGAATTAAGATAATTTGGTGGCGGGTAAGATCTGTGACTCATGAGTCTCTTTTACCAACATGATCCTTTTTGTAATTTCATCTTCTATTTGGAGATGCCCGACACTTCAAGGGACTTCAGAAACCTGGGCTCTGATTCAGAAGCAAATCATTGTGTAACTTTGCACCAGTCACTTAATACTTCCACAGTTTTATATTAATGATAATATTCTTCAACAAATAGGTGAACCAAGCAAGCTCAAAGGTGTAATATGAGCACTGGAGAGATAATGAAGAAGAAATAACTTTAAGTATTATAAACTAAAATTAAAAATGAAATAATTGAGGCTGCTTCAGAAATCTACATGCCATATGGATCAAATAATAATCCAGTGTCAAGGTTTTGTCATTACTAGGTGCTAGTTCTATGCCTAGGCTTCTTGATGGCTTATTTATCATAATTCTACTGATATTCATATCTTCTGTAGTATCTATTGAACACCATGCCTTTTACATGGAAGTTCTTTATATTTATCAACTTTTATCCTGAAGTTTCACATAGAAGAAATTGATAAGTTTTTGCATTAATGAACTAACTTGTCTGGCATTTCAGAAATTTGTTAAGTTCCATAATCTCATTATTTATTTATTCCTTACCATTTAGACTCAAATGTGGATCTTTTCCTCCAAAATAATGGAAATTAGAAGGTATGTAATTATTTATTTATTTATTTTTGGTACCAGGGATTGGAATCAGGGTTGCTTTACCAATGAGCCACATTCCCAGCCTGTTTTATATATATCTATATCTATCTATCTATTTATAGATAGATAGATATAGATATATATATATTTTTTTAATTTAGAGACAGGGTCTTGTTGAGTTGCTTATGGCTTCTCCAAGTTGCTGAGGCTGTGATTGAACTCAAAATCCTTCTCTCAAGCCATTGGGATTACAGGTTTATGCCACCATACTTGGCTGGCTATGTAACATTATAGTTTGCTTTCTGGACTTAGTAACAAGAGAGCCAATGATATCAACAGCTTTTAATGCAAGTATTAAATTGAGCCATATGAAATTTTCTTTTTGATAATTCAACCATATACAAATTTTAGAAAATCTGTATGGTTTATTCTAATATAATAGTCACAATATAGAGGTTGGTCAACATGAGAAAGATAAACAATAGTTGGTAGAACACTGTTGATTTGTTGATTGATAACCCAACAACTTTCTCAGTATTTCCTCATCTCTTCTCTCCTACACTTTCTACCATGTTGGAAAAAGAAATTTTATCTTTCTAGCCATTGTCATGTGACATTTTTCTGACATACACAACATAAACCAGGACTGATGGAGAAACATTTGTTCTCTTAATGAAAGGAACTGGTACCATCCTATCCCTCTCCTCTTCTTGTCCTGGGTAGGATGCTGCCGCTGTCAGCTGGCTAAAAGGTTAAACATGTCAATGAAAAGAACAGGAAAAGGCTGAGTTCGTGACCATAACACAGCACCTTTACATCAGCCCCAGGTTTTCTATTCTAGACTGTTACATGAGGAAGAAAAACAACTTGCATTTACTTAAGCCATGGTTAGCTGAGCTTTTTGTAATTTGCAGCTGGAAAAAAAAAATTCCAACCAACACACAGGCCCACGTGACTAAATAGACACCCACCCAGGAAGTTAACAGGGCCTCAGTTTGTTAGGAAGCCCGATTTATGAGAGTTAGGAAAACTTTGGGTAACCATCTTTATTAGAATCTTAATTAAATGTCCTATTCTCTACTTCGGTGACTATAGAAAGCACAATTCGGCTTTTAAAAAAATGATACTTCAACAATAATCTAATGCTGTAAACTAATCTTTCTGAATACAAAGGATTATTATTAAATTAGACCTTATGAAATAGCTGCTCATCACCTGGTTTTGACCAGTATTAATTATAACTTCATAAGGTTTAAATATAATATACATATGTCATTATAGCATAAGAACTTCTGTATTTTGGCAGCAGATGTGTGGACCTCAGGACATACTCTGGGAGTAATAGTTTTAAGTGTTACTTATCTGTTTATTTTTTGAACAAGTCAAAATATGAAATTGGCATGTTTTATTGAAAATTTCCTCTATTATATGAAAGCTTAATAAAACTTTGTAATTTGAGATCTCATAGTACTCAATATAAGATAGATAGACACACACACACACACACACACACACACACACACACACACACACACACCATTGATTTAAACCTGGTAATTGAAGATGGGTTTGTGTATCTCAATTTACCATACACATATATTCATACATTTATATGTATACACCCACCTCATAAAGATTCTCTTCAGACTATTTTATTTCAGATCAAACTAGAATTTCTTCAAAATAAGGATTTAAAAATTGAATTTTCTAGGCCTAATAAATGACAGCAAGAGTGACATCATCATTGATAAGACACTAGCATTTTAGTGGTTATCTATTAATTTTTATTAAAATACAATAAATATTATTAAAGTGTTTTGGACAATATAGTCAGTTTTAAAAGCTGTCTGAAATATCAGAAATAATGCATTTTGCATTAGTTTGGTATAATTTTTCATTGAATTCAAACTTTTAAATAAATCTTCCAATATCTAATGCATCATATTATCAAAGCACAAAAAACCATTATATGATTATAAGAAGAACCTCAGAACTCACTGTCTTCAAATTTAATGGACTCCCAATGCTTTTTCTCCCCCTGCAAAGACTGTTTTTAAGACATTTCACAGTATTTTATACATTATAAATGGATTCCATTCTTGGCTTAGTAATTCACCTAATGGACAATGGATACAAAAAAGCTCTAACTCCAGGGACATTAAATTGGTTCTAAACTCTGAAAATTACAGCTTTTACAAAAAGAAGAAAATACTAAAAACATGTCTAATGCAACACTGCATCTAATTTTCCACTACCTCCAGATTGTGTCTAAAAGCTCCTAAACTTCTTAATGACACAATATGTTAAAATTGCGTTCCTTTATATTTAGATCTCAGAAAGATCTCACCCATTTTATAACCCCACGGAGGGCTTGCCAACAAAGAGGGCTCATGCGCATGTGTCGGGGATGAGGGAGGAACAAGTATGAGGTGCTACATCTATCCCGAGAGACTGTGGATTCTCAGGCTGAGGTAGGACACCAGCACACTTGGGTGACGTTCTTTTGACTCACCAAAATCACAATCCCAAATTTCCATTTCAAGCAATGATCAGTGGTATTATCAGTCAGGGAACGAAAGGAGAAGAGAAGAAATTGTTTTTCTTGGCATACCTGATGATGGACTGGAAGCCTTAAGACCAGTCTCTAATTTGATAACACAGTTCCATTCAGAGAACATGAGCAATTTCTTTCTAAAGCTAAACAATATATCCAAGCAGTGAGGGCAGAGAAGTTATTCCATTAAATTGTCAATACAAAATGCTTCCCTTTTTGCCAATTCACTTGTGACTATAATAATGCAAGACAAGTGTCGGAATGTGAAGAGTCTGAATTGACACAGATTTTAATAATGCTTATTTTAGAGTAGTTTGTTGGCTAAATTCTGTGAGCTATTCTAATCTCAAAGAAGACTCTTCCCCACTCCAAATACCTCTCCCCTGTCCTTCAGAAGTAAGTGATTCAGGATACTGTCATTGTAACCTAAGTCTCTCTAGTTAGGTCTTTTATCTTTTTCTCCACCTTATGTGAGAGAGAGAACTTTCTTCCTCTAAGTTAATTATGTTCTTGTGGATTTCTCCCACATTTTTGCAAACAGTTAACACAAACACTCTATGGACAGATGCTTGCCTAAAATGCACCTCTGATATCTTGGACATGTAGCCTTACATTGATTATTTGCGTTTAAGAAAACACTAATTCAGTCTACTCTTTACCCACCCTTTTAAAACTACTAACAGGTCTATGAGAAAAGTGTTTTGAGTATTTTTTTGAGAGAACCTGTGTTCCTTTTAAATTTATACCCTTTGACCATCTAGGCAAATAAAAACTCGCCTTTCTCTAACAACTTTATTTTTCCAGATGTGACCTATTTTAACATAAATTTACCTAAACTGGGCCTTTTGGCTGCCCTGACTTGAGCACTTCATCTTCCTTGTAATACATTGATAATTATCTAAATTTTTGTTTGCCAAAGAAAAATATATCTTGCCAAGTTTTAACTCCCAGTTTTTTTTCTTAATATGCACCTAGTCTTTCTTAAAGGCCACGTGTCACCCTCCAGCTCTCAAAAAGAGCACTTGATTTTAATGAGAAATTATGTTTTTGTTACAGGCTTAGTGTCCTATTCCTGCCTTGATTTGGTCCTTCAGATTTGCTACACATGAATTACTTTGTCTTCTTCCTTAAAATGTTTTTGGGTACTTTGAGTCATCAGTCACATACGCTGCACCTTTCACATGTGATGTAACTGTGACAAGTGTTTTCCACCATTTTTATAAAAAGTAGTTGTGTGAAATGAAACCTTAGTTTCTCTGCATTCTCTTTGTGCTCTGATATTCCAGCCTGCATTACCCATCATTTAACATTTCCTTGGATTCTCCTGAATCCAAATATTTAAATTAATATCATTGTCTCTCTCTTGCTACCATCCAACATTTTCACAAAATATCCTATGAAATCTGGCCCCTAAATATCTCTAAAGTCTGTTCCCAATTGTTCCTTTTCCCTATAACTTGATACACCTGTAATGCTAACTAACATGTGATGCATTAACGTTGCTTTATTTTTACTTGTTTATTCGATTGTATCAAATCATTCTGTCTTTCTACCAATACTCCTCTACTCTGCAAATGAGAAATAGAGGTATATAAATTAGGTCATTGTTTGAGGTCCTCAAAACAAGGGGAGGGGGATCTACATTTGAACCTAGGGAGACTGATTTCAGAGACTATGCAACATAACATTCTTCCTGCTTAGATGATTGTAAGATGCTCCCAAATGCTCTTCCAAACATTGGTCCTATCCCCGTTCTTTTTAACGTCCACAGAAACCACTGAGCTGACTTTCTGAAGCACAATTCTGACAAATCATTTCTTTGCTAAAAATGTCAGCAGCTTTTCACTGTCTGCAGGGCAATGTCAAATCCTTTGAGTGAATGTAACAAGGCCTTTTGCAATCAGATCTAATCTCTCCCACCCACACCTTCACTCCACCTCTCCTACCGCACACCCATCACTTCACTTACAGAAAGATCATCCTTCCCTGGAGTCATGTTCTTCCAACTTTCTACCTGGAGTCATTCTCCCCTGAAGTGCTCTTTCTAAACTCACTGCCTCGCATGCTTCTTGCTCGTAATGTGTGCTTCTTGTGCGCACCTTGGCATGCATGTCACCTCTTCTAAGGAAACTCCCTGAAATGGCTTGGCAGAGGTAACCTTTTCCTCCACGGGCTTGTCTGAGAATTCTGTTCTTAACTCCATTGATGCCTGTAGCTGCAATCTCTCTCCCTTGGTTGTGAATACGTCACAGATAACATCACATCTTTAAGATCTTTTTCATATTTCCAGTGGCTCCTATTTAATGTCAGTAATTAATAAATGTCAAATAATGGCACGATTCTTCTCCCCCATTCTTTACCTTTCTGATGACATTTTATACCTTGAACAAAAATTGTATGGCTAAAGATATTATCCAAGGATCCCTAATAGAAACATTAACTTTCCTCCAGATAGACTTTACACCCTGAGGGATGCTATTTCATACATTTTCCCCTTGAGTTGCTTATGGTTTCTCTCACTGAAATGTCTCATAATCCTCCAGTTACCAAACTCTGTAGCACAGTAGCTCCCAAATTATGTTCTGGGGACTGCTGGGAGTCTCTGAGACCTGGAAATCTGAAGTCAAAATTGTTTTCATTGCAATACTAGGACCTTATTTACCTTTTCAACTCTTATTTGTTCATTAAAGTTTTCTAAAGACAGTATGACATAGCATATTGTCCATCATTGACTATTGAAACAGATGCTTGTGTATGTTTGTTTTATGATTATTCCTATTTTCATATCTAATACAGTTACTATTAATTGATATGCCCAACATAAAGAAAAACTCTTGAGCACTTCAAAAATTTTCAGAGAATGAAAGACCAAAAAGTTTTACAAACACTGTTCTAGGTTTGTTATAGTAATCCCATAGTACTCAAAATGACATATAGAAGAGAACCAAAGTTCTAAAGAGTGCATTTATAGTTTCATTGTATCCTTTTTGTTTTGTAGTAGTTCCTGAAATGTATTTTTATCATTCTCAGTGCTCCCAAAGAGTCTACTTTTCACAGAGCAATGTTGACCGTGATCCACAATGATGTGCTTCTATAGGGGAATTCAAACTGCCACAGGATTGGTCGGAGTATCTGCCCAGTTGTCAACATTAAATTGTCTTTTCTAAAAGTATAAGGTCCATCACACATTTTCTTTGGGGGCTTTTTATTAGGAGAACTCAATATTAGTACATAGTAGTACTTTTTAAATTAAGTTTCACTCATCCCAACATTAGTCTCTGAAATATATAATATGGTTTTATGAAACAGGAAAAAATCTATAACTTCTAAAACCTTCTTTTACTTAGTTAAGTGCACAAACCTCTTTCAAGGTTATACAAATTCAACCAGCTTCTCTGCATTTATATTTATGTCTATTTTAAAATGAATTATACTGTCCTTGTGTTCTTATATTTCTTAAATGTAGTAGCAAGAATATGTGAGAAAAGTCTATTCTAGGATGAACCTTTATGCCTTCTTTCTAATAATCCAGATTTAACATTTATGAGTTTTCTTATGTAATTTCTTCTTTCACTAAGGCATACACAAAAAGAAGTGTTAAGAGATTTCTACTTATTTCTCCTTCCTAAAAATACCATGCATATATTCATCTTGGCTAATCTTTCTGTATGTGGATTCAAATAGATTATGTTATAACATTTTTCACTGGTATAAAAATTCTTCATGAGTTTTTACTGAGATATTAAACTCATATGGGACTTAAAATGCTAATGAGGGAGGGTTTGTTTCTTTTCAAGGTGATGCACTGTGTCATACCCCACTTCAAAAGACGAGGTGATGGAACTCAACAAATATAATAAATAATTAGAAAATTTAAGCATTCAATATCTACTGAAATTTCAGGGAGTCTATAAAAAACCGAGTATTAACCCTAGCACAAAAACTAACAGAATAAATTTTCTTCCACCATTATTCTTGTGGAAATACCTAACTTTTGAAGATGTAGCTAGATAGGGTTGGGGGGAAATATATAAAAATCTGATCATGAAGTCACACTGAAATAAGTTTTGTCAAGTCCATCCTTCCAGGATTACACCTAATTCTCAAGCTTATGGCCATGGTAGACTCTTTCACACATAGCTGCCCTTTGGGGCTCTGCCCAATCCGACACAGACACCCTGTTGTTTCTCACATTTTCTTGTAATTTGAAGAGATAAATGGTGCCAGCTGGCTTCTGTTTTACTCAAGGCAAGATGATATTAAGCTCTTCAAGAACTTGGTACACACCTCAGAAAACTTGCCAGGAAGAACGAAGAGCAATGAATGTGTGCATTCAACTGGGGAGGTAGAAAGCACAGAGAGAGAACCACCTGTATCAAGTTGCTGGGGCAACACTCTAGGGGGATTTGACAGGCAGATAAGCGGCAATGCCTGCAGATTACAAAGGAAGGACGTGGAGACAGACTAAAGTTCCACACAGAAATGAGAGAAAAACAAGTATCTAGCATTATCTGTGAATTTTTTTGTATCGATTTTATTTGATTGAATCCCTCTGATTTTCTCAGGTGAGTTGGGGAAAGAAGATGGCTAAGTGATATAATTATAGTAAATCTTTAAATGACTTTTCTTAGAGTAAAACCTGTGATGAAATAAATTGTGATACAGGCAATGGAATATCAACAAATAATTAGATAGTACTATTGGTTAGGTGTGTGTCAAACACTGTTCTATGACATTCACATCCAATAATTAATTTAAATCTCCCAAGCTCCCAATGCTGCAGGTAACTGTCATTACCCTCATTTCACAAATCAAGGGAAGAAATGGAGGCATGGTGTTTTAGTCCTTTAGCAAAGAGCCCAGGTGGCAAGGGGTTGTGCTGGGACCGTTTCATGATCTGTGTTCTATTATATAAGTTCACATATTCAAATACTTGTTATGAATATTTCTATTTTCCACATTTTTATTATTCATTACAGTTGTACATAATGGTCAGAACTGTTGACAGATTCATACATGCACACCATATAATCATATGATTTGGCCAGTTTTCTTTATTATTCTTATTTTCATCACTCTGATTCTATTATTTCTTGTGTTGAACAAATTAAGTGATCAAACCCTATAATAAACCCCAAACAAACCCCAAGAAAACTCAAAGAGTAACATTTTACATAGTTGTAACCAAGAAAACATTTTTGAAGGGGTTAGATTACAGGCTCGTCATGAACACCATAAAACAGATTTTCCATTGTGTCCTCATTCACATGGAGCTTGGTAAATTTTTTTAAATTAATATTTTAAAGGAAAGCTGATTTTTTCCTAATTACAAAATTATTTCATGTTTATTGTTATATTTATAGAAAATGTAGAAATTGATTAGAAGATATCTTAATGTCAAAAATTAACCACTATATTATTTTTCCTCTGTCTATAAAGAAATTTCTAAGAAACAGTATGTATCTATAGCATAAGGACTAAGTTTGATGGAACTGGAAGCAAAGACTGTTTACTCTCTGACACTGGATCTTTGCGGGGTGGGGGCGGCAGAATCCTGACCTGTAATGTTTGCCAGTTGCCATGGTGTAAATACTCCCACCAAAGCCAAAACCAAGTTTCTCAACCCATCACTGAATGTGGAGTTGAGATAGATACATACACACCTTAGCTCTCACAATTCAGTACAAACCAGAGCCAGAACAACACTGTAGTGTTCTTTAAGGCTTTTTCTAACTAAAAATCTTGAACTTCTTTTCCACATCTTTTGGATGACATAATTTTTCTTCCTCTCTTTGCCAGGACCACTGCTTCTCCCTAGCTCACCAGCATATACCTGACTCTCCTTCTATTTGTCTTTCACAAGGTAACCAGAAAGATCTTTTAACAATAGAAATCTGAACCCATCATTTTTCCCTGCTTGAACAAAGTCAATGGTTTCTGTGGTAGGCTGAAAGACACCCCCTTGTGTCCATGGCCTAGTCATAAGAAGCTATGAATATTACTTTTATATCAACAGGCACTTTGGAAATGTGACTAACTGAGGATCTTGAGATGGGTAAATTACCTGGATTTACCTGATTTGCCCAACATACTTGGAATGGTTCTTTTAAGACAGACAAGAGAGTTAAGGCTCACAGAAGAAGGTGATATGAAGACAGAAGCTGATATTGGGGTGATGCAGTTTGAAGATGGTGAACAATCCAGGGAATACAGGTGGCCACTACCACCTGGAAATGGCAAGGAAACAGCTTGTCCCCTCAGAACTGTAAGAAAGCACCAGACCCACAAACACCTTGACATTAACCAGTGAAACTGACTTCTGACCTCCATAACTAGAGAGAACAGGTTTGTGCTTTTTGAAGTCACTAAATTTGTGGCGATTTTTTTTCATTGTGGCAGCAGGAAACTGATATGATTTCTTCCTATAAGGAAAAGACAAAATTCCTTCAAATAGCCTATCCCTCCTATTATCTCCCCTCGCCTATTCTTCCATGTCAACTCCTATCCTTTACTTTATTTTACCTTTTTGATACTGGGAATTGAACCCAAGGGCACTTAAGCAATAAGCCACATCCCCAACCATTTTTTTTTTTTAACTATGAGACAGGTTCTTGCTAAGTTTCTTAGGACCTTGCTAAACTTCGGAGGCTGGCTTTGAACTTGTGATCTTCCGGCCTCAGCCTCCAGAGTTGCTAGCACTACAGGCTTGCACCCCCACACCCAGTTCTATTGCATGTTTTCTGGTATGTTCTGCTCTAGCCACACTGGTTTTCTTTTAGTGTACTCCCTTTTCCATGTCTAGGCTGCCCTGGGGCCTTCTCCTATGCTGTTATTTCTTCATGGAATCCTCTTTTCTCTGTTTCTTTTTCTAGTTAATTCTTAATCATATGTTGATTCCAGCATCCCTTCTTCCAAATGGCCTTTTCTCTGCAGAGTAGAATAAAAGTAGATAGAATTCCCACATACATATAATAGACACACATAGAAGAGTATTTCCTCCACTGTATTTACAGCAATTAGAGTCTTACATGTGTTTTTATGATTTTAAGTGAATTGCCTTTGTCCTTTTCTGGGTAGAGTCCATGATAGTTTTTATTTAACTTTTTATTCTACTTTTCTGGAACAACAGAGGTACTTAAAAATGTCCAGTATATGACTAAATACTTCTCAGATCATACCTCCCTCATGACTGTACTCAGTATACTCTTTGTTCTGTAATCATGTCTCTGACCAACATGTTTGCCAAAAGTCAACAAAGTCCTGATTTCACACATTCATGCAATTGCTCAAACAATCTCAATAACAGAGATGTAGTAATAACAGCTAACCTCTATGGGTTATTTACTATGTGTCAAGAACTGTGAAATATGTTTTCAGTATATAAGCTTTTCTTACTCTTGTAAGCTTATATATTTATACTTAATGTTTTCTCTGATGATATGTGGATGCTAATTCACTATATAAGTAGACATATTTTCAGATCAGAAAAAAATATTTATTAGAATATGTGTGTAACTTTTAACAGACTACAAGATCACCCAATCAATAAGTGGGCTAAAAAACTGAACAGACACTTCACAGATGAAGAAATACAATTAATTGGTCAACAAATATATGGAAAAATATTCAATATCTCCAGAAATTAGAGAAATGTAAATCAAAATTACACTGAGATTTCATCTCACTCCAGTCAGAATGGCAATTATTAAGAATACAAGCAACAATAAATGTTGGCAAGGATTTGGGGGAAAAGGTATACTCACATATTGCTGGTGGGGCTACAAATGGGTACAATCAATATGGAGATTCTAGAGAAAACTTGGAATAGAACCATCATTTCAATCAGTTATCCCACTCCTCAATATATAATCAAAGGACTTTAAATCAGCATTTTACAGTGATGCAGCCACATCAATGTTTATAGCAGCTCAATTCACAATAGCTAAAATATGGAACCAAAGTAGGCATCCTTCAACAGATGAATGGATAAACAAAATGGGTATGAATACACAATGGAATATTACTCAGCCATAAAGAAGAATGAAAGTATGGCATTTGCTGGTAAATGGATGGAGCTGGAGAATATCATGCTATGCAAAATAAGCCAAACGGCAATCCCAAAGAAGTGAAGGGAGATTGTTTTCTCTGATGATATGCGGATGCTAATTCACAATAAGGATATGAGGCTAGGGAAGAATACAGGATTAGACAGAGGAGAATGAAAGGAGGGGAGAGGGTATGGGGGTAGGAATGAAAGTAGAGTGAACCAGACATTATTACTCTATGTGCATTTATGATTATATGACCTGAGTAACTCTACCTCATGTACAACTGGAAGAATGAGAAGTTATACTCCATTTATGTATGAGGTATCAAAATGCATTCTACTGTCATGTATAACTAATTAAAACAAATAAAAAATGAAAAGAAAATAATAAACATTCTTTCAAATAAAAGGAATTAGATGTAGAATATAGATCTGGCTGACAAAATCTTCATTTCTCAGCACAATATTCTGTTTATCCTCTCAAGGATCCATAATTGTTTTTAGTAATACTTATATTCTGTTCTTATTTTTCGTTATGTTTTCTCTTCATTCATTCGTCATTTTATTTTTGTCTTTCTTTCACTTAGTGCTCTGTACTTAAGAACTATTCATGTTACTGGAATACATTGATTCCATTGTCTCATTTTATTAAAATATATATTTATTACAATTTTAATCACAGTATGAGAGTCTAAGTTCTTCTCCAATACCCACTCTGCCTTCTTCCTTTAGTACTAGTGGACAGCTGAGAACATGACTCTACAGCTAGACACTACATTTCCCAGTATGCCTTGATGCAAAGTAGAGCCGTGTGACTTGTGGTCTGAATAATGAGATATGAGTGTTAGAAATGTGTCTTAAATATAAGTAGTATACCCTTCACGTTGCCTGTGCCCTCTTCCCACTGGATGCAGCCAAAGAAATCATTTTAGACCATAAAGCAGAAGTATATGTTGAGATGACAGAGAATCAAACAGAAAGAACATGAGTCACAGATGCTACAAAGCTTCCATATCACCTTGGACAACTGAAGCTCAGATATCTGTTACATGAAGAGATAGACATTTTCATTTTGTTTAAATCAATGTTATTTTGCTTCGGCTTTTCTTAGCATGGTATACTGGTATGTAAAACAATGTATTTTCCCAGTCCTCCGGAGAAAGAAATGAGTTTCCTCCAACTCCTGCCACCACACTAATAATGCTAATATTAGCATTTTTACAGCATTTTCCTTGAGGGTCCATGAGATTTCATCTGAGCTAGGTACCCAAGAGTTGACAGTCATGGCTTCTAGAATATTCAAGGTGACTACAGCCTGGCAGGTTGCTTTGCACAATGAGATTTTGTACTTAATCATTAGTGTACCTGTCTCCCTTCTGAAACACTTCCTCAACCCAAGTCTCCCACTTTCTAAAAAATTTACAACTTTATTGATTCCAACCCCTACCTAGTTTAAAGATAAATTTATTCAAAGAGTAACAAAAAAGGATAAGGTAAATTTAGTGGGAGCTTATGGAAGTCCATAGTCATTTGGTCCTTAGCCAGGAAGTGTTCTACAGTATCCTGGACCCTAGATGTGCAACTTTTCATGAAAGAATACACGATTTACTACTTATGGATAGGAACAGACTAACTTTATAATTCTTATAGTTTTATAACTTGACTTTAGGCTCAATGGCCAAAATCTCTTTTGATAGTTGTCGTGATTTGGAAGTGAGGTGTCCACCACAAAAGTTCCTATGCTAATACAGGAATGTTCAGATATGAAGTGATTAGATTCTGAGACCTGTGACCTAATCAATGGATTGATCTATTTGATGGATTGATCATTCGAAACCACCACTGTACTGGGTGGTAACTCTAGGCAGACACGGCATGAATGGAGGAAGTGGGGTTACTGGGGATTATATCTTGTTCCTCTGGCTTCTCCTTCTCTCTCTGCTTCCCAAATACAAGGAGCTGAGTCATGATGTTCTGCTTCAAGTTGGGCCCAAAGAAATAGAGTTAGCCAGCCATGGACTGATATCTCTGAAACCAACCATTAGTTAAAGAACCTTTTCCACTTCTAAGTTGTATTTTAATCATGGTGACAAAAAGATGACTAAGACAATAATGTTGAGTTATTATAGTTTAGGTTCAATCTCCATCAGGAAGATTTAATTCTAGCAAGCATTATGGCATGAAGAGGCTTTTAGGTCAGACTGCCACGCCATCCCTTCCTTTGCCACCAAAGGAATGGAGGCGCTTAGACAAGTCCCTCCCGTCATTAGTTTTCATTTCTCTTTCATATGCATAAGAAAGGCAGACCCAAAGGATCCCTTATAACATTTGCATGTATTCTTCACATTTAAAAATAATGCGCTCACTAAATTCCACATACTATGCTAAGTACTGGCTACCAAAGATTAATGTGATATAGCCACTTCTCTAAATGGGCTTATTGTCTAGAGACAAATGCAGTAACATAAATATGCAATTTGATACAGCATATTTCAGATGCCTCTTGTGCCTTCTTTATAGTTCTTTAAGTCTCATCTCTGTTACTACCCATTTAGGGCAGAGTTTCATGTAGACAACTATTGATGAGGAATGTATGGAATATTGTAAAATACTGTGTCTCAAGTTAGTGTTCACAACAATTCATCTGCTGCAGAGAACAATCAAGTGGGCAAGAAAGCTCACTGTCTAAGGTCACTGTATATAATGTCACTCTAAAGGAAGAGACTTGGTTTCTATGAAGAAACTGAGATATTGGATTTGATTACATGACACATTGGTCCTACTATCTACTACATCACCAGATGGAGAAAAACCATAATAAAGCATTGACTAATCTGCCAATGTAATCTGCACATAGTATTGGTTCTTTCTTCTAGATATAGCATAGATGACACCAGGCTAATGACCAATATCTGGCACTCTGCCTCCAAAGGCTAGACCACGTGAATCTGGAAATCAAGGGCTTGATGTTGCCTATTGTACCATTGTTTTCAATGACCGCCTGAGGAATTAATGCTTTCTTATCCCCAAACCTTAGAATCTTCTCAATTATTCATTGTACTTCCCATGGAAGAAATGTTTCCTAAGTGATTCAATTAAACCTGAAATGGCAACTACCACCTCCTCATTTCAAGTAACTCAGGCTGCTAGGAGAACATCCCCAAACAGAAATAGCAAGGAATAAAATTAGTTACTCCTGGATATAACTGACACAAAATACCATGAGGAGCTGGGGTTTCTGCTACAAAATGGGTGTTAAGAGAGGCATGTCTGAAATGCTTCACTGAATTATGTTTTTTCTCTCTATGCCTGGTGGTATTGATGGACAAATGATTTTAACAAACATGGGCAAAAAATGGCAAAGAATATGAATACTTAAATTCTTCAGGAGTGAAATTTTGGCTCACTCATCCAAGCAAACAACTGGGACCAAATAAAGTGAGGTATCTAAAATGGGTAATTGAGGAAAAATATAGTTGAATATCTCCTTTATGGGACCACGAATGGACAGGGACCATTTTTAGCTGTGGGAATTTGGATCCTTCCTGTTAATTCTTGACAATCCCTAGGCGATTTTAATTTGATATAGACATTAATGGGTATGAGCAGTGTGAGAAATGAACCTTTTTACCTAGTCCCTTCACCTTGGCCTGTTTCAGCGCATGCCTTCATCAGAATGTTCCACAGAAATCTCAATTCAGAATGTAATTACAAAATCTTGCTGTTGTTTGGTAAGTATATATTTGCAGTCTGGAAGAGAAGCTATAGATTATGTAGTTATGCCGCAAATAATGGGGATTCATGGTAAGACATCTATTTATACTTTCTTTTCTTTTTCAAACCTGAATTGAAAATCTGAAAGACAGTCTTTAACCTTCTCAGAAGATAGAGACAAAATTGAGCCCTAGGTGTTGTACTGTGATGATCAACTTGAGCATAAGTACTTACTGGCTTTTCTTTCTTCTTATCCCACTCTTCCCATCTCCTCACTCCAACTTCCTGGATCATCTTCAGTATACAAGTTCTTGGATTGGGTTCTACTTTTGGAGGAAAGCCAAACTAAATGATGAAACTCTACGTAGTGACGGGCTCCAATAGTCATATCACTATCTTGGGGATTTTTTTATTATGTATATGATCCTTCTAGAATGAAAATTTTCTGGAAGCATTTTTAATGGCTTTTTTCTATTATCTATAATAGTATGCACACATAGAAGCTGCCTAAAAATATTTGTTGAATGAATGAATGAATTTCCATTTGGAGATAATAATATCCTAGAGAAGAAAGAATCAATAGTTCATTGGGCAAATGAAATTTTAGAATGTCTGGCATGAAAAAAAGATGTCTTAATTCTATCAGAAGTGACCAAGAAAATAGCCAGAGAATATAGATTTAAGTGAGCTAGATGGATGAGGTTAAGGAGTTGCTTCAATGTGAATCAAACGCTAAGACATTGAAGATAAGATGAGACTAATACCTAGAGCACACCTATGTGGACCAGACTACCTCCCCTATGCTTGGTTAAAAACTCAAAAAGTTTTAGATTGTGTACTATTCTAAGAAGTATGATGAAATCTTGTGCAATCCTTCTCAATTATACCTGAGAGGTAATCACCCTTTTGGTCCAACACACTATCCACCCATTAGTCACTTAGTGGACATCTTGATTGTCATGGTATTATAGTGCTTATATTCAATTAATTTTTATTTTACTTAATATTGTCCCAAAAGTACAAAAATAGTGAGGCTGGCAATTCAGGTATGCCAAAGAGAAACCATGAAGTGCCCTCTTTAAATGAAAAAATGAAAATTTTTGATTTTAGGAAAAAAGAAAATTTCATGCTGAGGTTGCTAAGTTCATGGTACAAAAAGAGATTCTGAGAGACAGAGAGAGAGAAAGAGATGACATTTACTCAACTTTTATTATACCGTATTGTTGTAACTGTTCTGTTTTATTACTAGCTGTTATTAATCTTTTATTGTGTCTAATTTGTACCTTCAAATTTATTATAGGTATGTACGCATAGGAAAATAATAATACATATATATGGTTCAGTACTGTCCAGTACTGTCCATAGTTCAGGCATCCACTGGTGATCTTGGGACATGTTTCCACAAACAAGGAGAAACTAACTATAATCAGAATTCAGACCCAAATGCACCCACATTGGCTGATTATCTTAGGAATGAAACAAAAACAAACCAAAAAAAATCCTCTTTATTTTGTCTCAGTTTTTTCATCTGTTCTATTGGGAAATGAAGAAGATTAGAGAAATATTAGCTTGACTCTTAAAAGGGTTTCTGGAGTAAGATAAGTGATATGTAAAGGTTTGTTAAGTAAAATAAAATATATCTCCTATGCCTGAGCTATAGACTTACTTGACCTGATGTGTGTGCAATACTAGTTTTATAAAAAGGTCATCTAAATCTAATTGAGTATTGCAAAGTAGAGACTATTTTAATTAACTCTTACTTCATTCTGTAGAGACAATCATCGTGGTTTAAAAAAATTTCCTAGCTAATAGTGAGCAATTAATTTAATTACCTGATATTTTTTTGCAATACTATAAAGTTATCAGCATTTAGGAATGAAAGCGATATTTCTGGTCAGTTTGCACTGGAAGCTAACTGGTTCACACTTTACCTCCTCAGGGAAAGTTTCCTCTTCCTCTAGGACTCACATCTCTGTTATCATTAGAGGTGCTAATGCAGGAAGCTAGAGAGAAGAGGATGAATTCCTTGCTAATCTGCTCATGAGGCAGGCCCCTGTCCTGCCCACCTGCAGGGTCACACAAAGCTCCAGTTGCAAATAGGTTCTGATCAGTTGGCAATGGACTGGCTGCTTCTAACTGAGCCTTGTCAGAAGAACAAAATCATGCTGAGAGAATATTTTCATGTCATTAGTGGCCTCTGTTATGACTGAGATCAAAGTAATCACATAGCTATTTTTAGGATCCTATGATTGCCTCCAACATCCTGGCCTCATGACTAAAACACCTAAAACACCACACACACACACACACACACACACACACACACACACACACACTAAATGGGATTGGATTCTACCATAAAACTTCACTTCAGTACTTCCCCAAGGTTCTAAAGTGGTTATACAAAGGTTCCAACGGAAACCTCCTGTAATAAAAGATGTGAAAAGTTCTGATTTTACAAACCAAAGGAGGCACCCCTTGTCTCTACCCATAAAGAAGTTTCATGTCCTTTGAGCTCTATTCAAGAAGACCCAGGATGATCTGACATTTTCCTCTCCATTAAAACAAATGTCTTCCCTTAGCTTCAAATCCTTTTATCATTATTTTCCTGGAATAAAAGAATGTTTTACCCAGTTCCCCTGCTCCATTCCACCTTTATGTCTCCTCCCCTCTGCCTGTGATCCTTCCTTTCCTACCCTTCTGCCACGTCCAGCCTACTTAAGGCTTGTCTAAACTTGCCCTGACACAGTCCTTCTCACGTCCCTGCCTTTGCTCCCTCTTCCTGGATTGTTCTTCCCTCATTCCCCCATCTCTCATGCTGAGCTCACTCCAATTTCTCATTTGGACTCAGGGAAAAAGGTCACTAAGGAAAAGCTTCTCAATCTCTGACTTCGGTCCTGAAAGACAAGTCGAACTGTTCAAATCTCTTAACCTTCAAGTCAACCCATTTCCTACCTCTCAGAATAAGAGGATGAATTTTGCCCCAAGCAGAACATGCCCTGTTTGTAAATGCTTAATGGTGAATATAACTGTACAAATTAAAGCAGAGATTAGAGGAAGATGAAAATCATCCCGAAACTAGCTTTCTTGAAACAAATTCTTAGTACCTGAATAACTATTTTCTTTGCTGGCTCTTCATTAAAGACGTCAGCAAGGTTGATGGTTGATGATGCTGCACACTGACATTGAACTATTCTATACCATTGTTAAATAGCTGCTGTCCTGACCCTGAGGGTGACTCCTGCTATTTCCTTGGCTGCTTTTCTTGTCCTTGCCTTGGACATTTCCAAGAACTCTCCTGAAGCTAAACCGTTAAAGCCTGCCCCCAAGACAGCTTCTAGAATCCAGGCCTAGAGCTCCTGTAGGTGGCCATTTCAATCAGTCAATATTGCACTAGTTGTTAAAATATTTTCAATGTTCTCCCTAGAGATCACCAAACTTATCCAAACTCTGAAGGAGCAATGGCAGGGATTCTCCTATTGACAATATAAGAACACCACACTTGAATGAATACGAACGTGACTGAAAATAAAATTTGCAGTTAGAAAAATATTCAATATAACATCATGTTCTGAGCCAAAGGGGTACAAGAGCCATGTTCAAACTACCAAGAAAAAGCAGCGAGGACTGGGAAAATGAGTGTTTTAAATTCAACATCTGAAATGGTTTAATTGAAATAATCAAACAGGATAAAGAGCTTTCATCATCAAACCCTCTTATTTACTGCAGCAGTTCACATGTGTAGGTGTCAAAGCACATTTTGGTTTAGTATTTAATAACTTTTCAGATACATATTGAGCTTTTGTGAATTTAGATATACCTAGCATATGCAGGGGATAATAATTATGGAGAATTTACAATGGTGGCAGTTCTGTCGTGGGATTTATTGGCATAATTAAGACTGGTGATGAAAAACAGAAGAGGTGGAGGCAGAAGGAGGGACACCAAGATTGAAAAGACAACACTGAGCCATGCAATAATGCCTTCTGACTGTTGAAGATGTTACTAGATAATATTGCTTCTGTTGTTGTGATGTTTATCAGAAGTAAAAACAAACAAGTACCAGAAATGAATCATGCCAGAGACAACGAAAATAAAACATATTATGCACAGAGAAATAAATTAAAAAATGAATGTCCTGGAACCCACGTTAACTTAAATAAATCTACATTAGTGCCTATAGGAGAGCAATTAGGACAGTGTGTGGAAGGAATTCTTACCAAGAACATTACTTAAAGAGTGGGGCCTCAAGAAAATGTGGTGAAGAGGATGACTCTCAGAACCCAGGTGGCTACGTCAATTCCATGAAGAGTTGTTGGAATCCTGCTTTGTGCAAGGCATCCCGTTCAGCAGGTTAGAATGCAGAGACACCTGCACCACTATCTTATTCTTCAAGAATCTACAATTTAGGAACAGAGGTAGAGATACTTGATCGATTTCAGACAGCAATAAGCAAGGCAATAGAGGTTTATGAAGATGCATAGAAATAAGTCACCAATTCTGCTCAAGAAACACCAGGCAAAAGTGTATTTTGAGTTTAAATAGGGACAAGTCATAAGGTGCCTTACTAATCAGAGAAGGCAATGCAGGATTCAGAGATGTAAAATAATTTACTGTAGTAATAGTAAACCAACCACTCATATGTAAAACCTGTACAAACCAGGAAAGGTTTAAAGAGCCCAGTTTGTTATTGTTGTTCATACCATAAGAAACAAATCATGATAGATTTCAGAGTGCTTCTATAATATTTTCAAATATTGTGCCATCCAGAGAGGAAACTTTTTCTTTGACCATAGTCCCTATCCTGGCAATACTACAGGTGGATCTGTCTTCAGAGCATCCTACCTTCAGAAGTGCCCAGTGGGAAGAGCCTAGTACATGCACTAGGGTTAGACATGAAAGAGTAGACAAGACAAAGGATGGAATTGTAGACCTTCATAGGGGAGAAGACAATTAGGAGACTCCAGAAGCCTCTGGGTTCTGGCACTGAAGATAACTTAGGCTACACTTTCTAATTCCTTATCCATTGGCTATGCATGACTATTTACATTTAAATCAATTAAATCTGAATAAAATCAAGAAGTCAGCTTCTCATTCACACTCAGTATATTTTCAAGTGCTCAGTAGCCTTGTGACAAGTGACTAATGGACTGACTAGCACAAAGAACATTTCCTTTATTACAGGAAGTTCTGTTGAACAATACTGGCTTAAAAGTATGACTAAGAATTAGAAGTCAGTGTTAATGAAGGAATGAACAGGAGTGAAAAATGAAAACAAAGTCTCAACAAAAATCTTGAAACAGGTCATAAAAAATTATTAGACCTTGAGGATGGATACCACTGACTAAGGACTTTTTCCTCTACTGATAAAGGCTATTATCAAAGGAAAGGTGGGACAAAGGCTGATTATGGTGTCAGGAACATATGACAACCCTGGCCACATCAATTCAGTGTCAAGACAGAGGATGGACAGACAAACAACAAAAGCATGCTGGGAATGAGCTGTTCTAATTTCCTCCTCGCTCTGAATATATGAAGCTCTTTTGTGCTGAGAGCCACTCCTGAGTCGGAAGGGCCCCTGGCATTTTGCCAATAGTGTTGATTGACAGGTGAGGCATTACTATTCGCCTCGGCCGCTATTTTGCAGTTCTCATGCTACTTTGGAGTTCTCGTGGAGATTCCCAGGGATTCCCAGAGAGTTCCCATTGGTTGGGGAAGTGCAGGAGGAGGGATTTCCTGGATGAGCCACGTGGCGTTTGGAGGAGTTCCTGGGAGCGTGTGTGGAGTGTGCTGGTGAAGTTCAGAAATAAAGTTTGTTCCTGCTTCAGTGGCTTGTGATTTGTGCCCAGCCAGACTACAGCACTTTTGTAACTCAGCTGTGGGTCAGATGACTTACCCTGAGTTTACTTTTTCACATGTAAACTTGTGCTAATAACCACACCTCTAGCAAAGGTATAATAGTTAAATGAGGTAATCACATGAAACTTTGTGATAAACTGCATGGTTCTACATAAAATTTATTATAACTACCCATTCTGAAATATTGTATTTTTTGCTTCTTTATTAACTTTGCCTCTTTTATTAGATTATAAAGGAATTGAAGGACTGAAATAAATTGTGTCATATACAGTTTCCTACACAAAATAGTGACTTTTGTTCAACATGTCTTTGTTACTTTTTATGTATTTCCTAATCATTGCTTTCTAATAGATAATACAGCCTTTGAATATATAAGAACTCATTCCAGAACAGTTTTTGATTTTTGAAAAGACCAGTCAATAATGTGCAGTGTATTCATGAAAACTATTAAATGATCCATTTAGTAATTCATTTTAGGGGTATTGCAGATCAGATTCCCCTAGAACAACCCTGAGAAGGAGATTAACCTACCAGAGATTTGGTAGGAAGCCCTCCTGGTTTCCACAATGTAGGTGGAAGGGAGAAGAAGTCTGATTGGACAAAGGGCAAGATTGAGTAGTCTTAGAGTCCCAGTTAGGTCATCAGCTCACACTGAGGGCTGGGACATCTCTTCAGATTTGGAGTTTAAAGAACTTTATACCCTATGTTAATCAGTGTTTGGTGCTAGGCTCTCCCTCTGTGAAGCATGACCTCAGATGAAGCAGTTGATAGAAATTAAGGCAAAATCCCATGCAGGGCAACATCTAACAGTGCTCTCATCTGCTCTGGGGAATAGTCCTTCATTACTGAAGGAGGAAAGGAGGGAAGAAAGGAGGAAGACACACAAAACTCAATTCAAGATGGCATAGCACTGCAGATTAACATTAAAAACCCCTTCTCCACTCCATTTTCATGTGTTCTCCCCCTCCATCTCCATTCCTCCCCTCCCCACTCCTGCCCCTGCCATCACCAGCACACAGCCTCAACATTGTACCATTAAACAGGAATATTTTTACAACTCGTGGAAACACATCGTTTGTGTGCCTTTCCTTTTCAGTCATTTAAAATTTTTAGATTTACCCCAGTTTCTGGTGGTATTAAAGTAATAGACTGAACAGTAAGATGAATACAAATGTCAAAACATTTTTTTAAAGTTAAGATTTCAGACTTTTCCACATTCATAAATGACTCCAAGTGTAACTTGGAAATTTGCCCTGATTTTTAAATAAGTAGGAATGATTCTTTTTTTAAAAATGTGACAAATGGAAAAGATAAAATAATTCTTAATTGTTGTTCTCAATTATCCTTTCTCTCAGTCACCCCAGCAACTTTAAATAAAGCCACAGACTCTGAAGCATTTATATTTAATTCAGGAACTTACCTAAGACATACAGTGCTGAATATTTTTTTAAAGAGCCAGTATTGGTTGTTGTTGTTGTTATTATTATTATTCTTTTACCAAGCATAGGTACCTTAGATTTCCTTATACACAGATACATTTGCTCCTGCATAGGTAAATGTGACCATTATCTTATTCTACCCATACCATAATTGGTAGCAGGTATCAGGCAAGGAAATATCAAAACTGCCCTTAGAAGAGGCTACTCCTTTTTGTCTTGGAATGCATTACTAACTATTTTAATGCAAAACTAAGTCTTGGTGCTTTCTGTCAGATTCAGGCAATCTCCTAGGAAGAATTTTCATCTAAAATCTGCCCTTGCTACCTAATTTGATTAGTTATTGCATAGCTGAAGATCTGTGTCACCGTGAACCACTTATACTTTCATTTTTTAACTTCTAAAGCAATTTGAGTTGTATCCCTTTCTGGACAGGTGTGAAAACTTTGTAGGTTGTGCTAAAAAAATACTCTCCAGCAGGTACATTAACCAAGGAGGGGAGCAAGAGAGGAAAGGTGACCCAGGATGGTTTTCAACATCTAGTGAAAAACTAAGTGAACACAGTGACATCTGCCTTTTTTGGATCTTCGGATTTGGATTTAAGAACTATGGTTTTACTCTTCAGGAAATTATTCTCTTTATGAATTTTAGATTCTTTGCAGACATTCTGAACATAGTCACCTCTCCCACCAAGAATAAAACTTCATTGTTTTAGAATATATAAAACATGTCCTTATGGGGAACAGAAGTAACACCTTTAATTTAAGACATTGACTCTGATATTTTTCTTGGTCCTTATTTTCTTTCCTCAAAGACTTCCATTGGTGTGATTTATTCACCCATGAACATGTTTTGTTCATGCCACAAAACCTAATCCGAGTTCACAGGTTTCTAATGAAAATGTCATCTCCTCTAAGAGCCTTTATCACCATGACCCTTTCCATCTCCAGTGTTTTAGCCCCTTATCTGTGTCTCTCACGTTGTACTTATTCATTTGAAAGGTGGTCATTGAGTGGCTACTAGAGAGTATGGCGGATGGCCTCTGAGGTGGCCCTCATGATCCCCACTTCCTGCTATTCAGGCCCTGTGTAATCCCTTCCCTGCAATCATGGGGTGTACTTTGTGGCTTGCTCATGACAAATAGAATAGGGCAAAAGTGAGAGGTCGTTACTTCTGAGATTAGATCACAAAAAGACGGAGCCTCTCATCTTGCTCTTGTACCTTACTTTCAGGCCTGCTTTCTCAGAGGGGAGCCAGTTGCCATGTTGTGAGCTCTCCTTAGGCCACACGTCAAAGAACTCAGTCCTGTAGCCTGTGAGGAACTGAATCCTGACAATAACCACGTAAGCAAACTGTGTCTATATTCCTAACTTACAGATTTTGTAAGGTCATAAATATTTGTTCCCATATGTGGTTCAACTTGGGGATAATTTGTTATATAGTCAACTGGACCATAGAGCTAAATACACTACTGGGAATTGACCACATCTCCTCTAGTCATTTTTATAGATGTCTTTGGCTCCTTGTTGGATTATAGGCCCCTTGAAGACAGGTTTCTTCTTTGTTAAAATTCAAATTACAACATGAGAGTGTTCACAAAGTGTCCTCCTTCACCCAGCCCACCAGAGTAAAGCTAGCTCAACTTTATCCCATCTCACACTCCTCCTCCAACCACCATTTTTCCATGGCTAACACAAGAGAAGCGGGATTTTGTACTGCTACATAAAGGAAGCATATAATGAGAGAGACGGATGAGGCCAGAGGAGGAAGGTTAAAAACTAAGCCCCAAAATGTTAAAGAAGATGGGAGGAAGGAAGAGCCAACTGGCTTGCTTTAGAGACGGAGAATTTTTCTTGGTGTTTTGTATGGTGCCAGGAAGATGTACTGAAAAATAAGAACAAAGAGGATATACTAAAAGACCAATGATAATAAGAATTTATTGTTTTAGTGAAAGTCCTTTAATTGCAAAACCATCCTACAACCCTAACAATAAGCCTTATTCAATAGCGTTGCTCAATCATTCATCCACCTCACAGGTATTGATTCCACATACTCTACTTTCATAGAGTCTGCATTCTGGTGAGGGAGGCAGAAAATAAATCCACTAAATATTAAATTATGTTATAATCATGTAGACTTAGTATCTAATCGATTCTTTTTTATCTCTCGCTGCAACCAACACACTGCTTTTACATGATAGAAGATAACATTTATTGAATGAATAAGTGAAAGAATAAAGGACAATCTATGTTTGCATATTTTAGCAGTACCATTTATTCATTATATAAGAAGTCTCATACTGTATGAACGGGCTTGCTAGGGCTGCTGTAACAAAGTACCATATACTGGTGACTTAAAACAAAAGAAAGATATCCTCACCATTCTGGAGGCTAGATGGCCAGGACCAAGGTGTTAGCAGGGTTGATTTCTTCTAAAGTCTCCCTCCTTTGCTTGCAGATGGCTACCTTCCCCTGTTTTCACATGCTCTTCTTTCTGTTCATGTCAGTATCCTAATTTTCTCTCCTTAAAATTCACTAGTTATGTTACATTAGGATCCACCTGAAAAATGACATTTGCCTTTTTAAAGATACTATCTGCAAATACTGTCTTATTCTGAGGTATTGGGGACTAGGACTTTCAACATATGAATGTTCAGGAGACTGGATGCAGCCCATATTACTAAACAAGATGAAATCACTTGTCTCAGACAATATAATAATTCAACTCAGATCATGGGATCAAATAACCAGAGTTTGAGTACTGTGTGATTTTGGGAAAAGATAGTTAAAGCTTTTTATTTCTTTGGTTTTCTCCTCTGTAAAATGGTACAATAATCAAATTTTGTGAAATTGAGAAATTAATTCACTAAAAGTAGTTAGGAGATTCACTGACACAGTAAGAATTTGATAAGTTACATCTTTGTTTTCTTTTACTAACAGGAAACTGAGACATTAAAAGCAAAATGGCCTGCCCCATATCCTCACCCTAGGAGCAGTACTCTTTCTTTTCTCCATTGCACATTATTCATGGTTTCCTAGGAAAAAAAAAAGAGGATGACAACTGTATACCTCCTAATGAAAGGCTGGTTTAGACAGATTTGGACTGTTAGACTTTGTTTTTTTACTTAATCAAAATAGGTTTAGGTAAAATGGCTATAAGAATTCAGTGAAGTCAACTACTAAATTTATCAGAATCTGTTCCTGCCTAACTTACTTCCTTCTTTTGTACCTTTACTGAACACCAAGTATGTGATAGGACACAGATTCAGTGCTAAAGACACAGATAATGCACTGTTCTTATCTTTAAGGAGCAAATAAAACATATTCTGCCCTCCCTATCCACAGGGTCCCTACCTATTTGTGAATCCAACTCACTGTACATTGAAACATTTTGAAAAAAATTCCATATATAATAAAAATGTGCAGAATTCTTCTTGTCATTATTTTCTGAAGAATACAATAATTACTTACATAGGATTTATATTTTATTGGTAATGAGAGATACATACTTTATATCATTTCTATACGTAGAAATGATATGAAGTATATGTGAGTATTGTATTGCATAGGTTCCACATAAAAACAACACCATTTTATGTTTGGTACTTGAGCATCTACAGATATTGGTATCCTCTGGGGTTTGTGGAACCAATCCTCCATGGATACTGAAGGACAACTATAATTTAGCACAGTGTTACAACAATGATCAACAAGACACGAGAGTTAAAAAGAAATGATGCTGAGTCAGACAAAAAAGGCATATTACCAATAGGGCCATATTGTGACTTGCCACAGTCTGGCTGGGCACAAAATAACCGAGCCACCACAAAAGCCTTGTAGATTCCAACAGCAACTCTTTATTCCCGAACTCTCACCAACAATCTACACACATTTTCTGGGAAAATACACCCCCTCCACCGGGCTCTGCATATCAAATACTCTCAGCACCCCGCGAGAACTCCATGGGAACTCCAGGAGCAGGCACCTGAGGCAGCAGGATACGCGCTATCCCCAGCAGGATTCACCTTAAACCTGGAACCGCCCTATTCTCAGCAGGATCCACTCTAAACCCAGATCCACCCTAAACCTGGAGCCACCCTAATCCAGCAGGATCCACCCTAAATCTGGAGCCACCCTAATCCCTGAGAAGGGTCACCTTTCAAAGCAAAATGCCATGCGTCATTCCTACTTGGCTATGGTTCTCAGCATCTCCCCCCTTCTGATTAATTAAACAACAAGCAATGTGGATTAGGGACAGTGCCTGTTAGGTTGTCCAATTCAACATATGGTCCTTACCCGTCACTGGATGAGCTGACCTCTAGGCATCAGCCTCCTGTCTTAGGTTGGTACCACTGCCATTGGATCATACCCATCACTGACTACCGGTCCAGTATACAGCCATACTTGTGGATAGGCCTATGCACCAGTGGGGGAGTGAGGTTCTTTGCCTCACCTCTATTGGCCCCAAAATTTGGCCTTGGTGCCAGTGGGTGGGGTGAGGTTCTTTGCCTCACCTCTGTTGGCCCCCAAATTTTAGACCATCACTAGCAAAAGGGAGGAGGATACAGAAATGCCAATTGATACCAAGCCAATTGATAGCTCCTTTGGAAAAATTGTATCACTGGTGACACCATCAGCAAAGATACGCCAGCACTACCACAATTTGCTGCACCAACAGATAGTTCACAATGCATACAAGTGATACATAGTCCAGGCAAGTTCTGTAAGCAGTTCAAAGTGGAGGAATCTATCAATATGTCCATTTCCTCCCAAAGTAAGTTGACTCCTTGATTGAGCATTACTTGTTGAGTTATTATTCATTAATGCATCAGTTTATACAGTTTACTGTGATAGCTATCATAGAAGCTGTATTTTGGTTTTATCTTTGTCTTCACTGGCACTGGGATGAAGATAGGAATTCTGGCAATGATGCTAAAAATAAATTACGTAAATCAAACCATTAAAATCACGTGAGTAAAAAAAATTTGAATCCATTTTTTCATGAGCGCTTCTCATATATGAAATATGGATATACGCACATACAGACATACAACACAAAACAAAAGTGTGCACACATGACATACAACACATAAGACAATAGTAAAGGCCTTGTATCTTTACACATGTGAAATCTCCATTGCAATGTTTAAAAACTGCACAGTCAAAAAATAAAACTGATCAGAAAAACATTAACATATATCTGTATGAGCTCAAAAAATAAAATAGAACTTTATGATGTGGAAAAAGGCAATAATAAAATAGATATTGAAAAAAGCATCCTGGTTAATCACTGTTGCAGATGTAAGAATAGCGAAGCTAGAGCTCTGGATATCAGCTGCTTTGGATTTGAGTCAAATCATCTTCTTTTTGGTCTGTAGAAATTGCTTTGGTTAGTCTCTCTGGAATCCAAATCGGTTGCTGTTCTCCCTGTGGAAACACAAAAACAAAACCCCAACTCCCGACAATCACTGGGTCAGGACCTTTCCATTGTCCTGTAAGAATATTCTTCCAAAGTACCTTAGGCTTATGTACATTTTTTGGATACATACATCTTTCCGCAGCAGTAAGCCCTGATGAATCAAAATTTAAAAAGTTTAGAGTAAAAGGGTTATTTTAAGTTTATCTTTGGGGGATATATACCCCTCTCCAATTTCCTCTTTTTGCTTTAATAAGTACATTTTAATAGTTTGATGAGCTCTTTCAACTATGCCTTGTCCCTGTGGATTGTATGGGATTCCTTTATATGAGTACTGCCAAATGATGAGCAAAATTGTTTAAAAGAGGTAGAGGTATAGCCAGGACCATTATCTGTTTTTAACTATTTTGGAACGCCCACAGTGGCAAAATTTTATAAGCAATGAGCTATAACATCTTTAGTTTTTTTCTCCGGCATGAAGAGAGCCCATCAAAAATCTGGAAGAAGAATCAACTGTAACAAGGAAATATTTTAATTTTCCAAATTCTGGCAAGTGTGTGACATCCATCTGCCAAATATGCTTAGGTATCAGTCCTCTAGGATTGACTCCAAGATTAACTTGTGGTAAAAAGGTCACACAATTTTGACATTGTTTTATTATATGTCTGGCTTGTTCCTTAGTTATTTTAAAACACTTTTGTAAAGTATTAGCATTGACATGGAACCTTTTATGAAAATTTGGAGCTTCTTCTAGTGTAGAGAAAATATGTATGTCATGTGTAGTTTTATCTGCTAAATCATTGCCCAAACTAAGGGCTCCAGGCCATCCTGTATGTGCCCTGATATGTCCTCTAAAGAACGGATCTTTTCTGTCCCAGATTAGACTTTGTATAGTGGAAAACAAAGAGAAAACAGTAGAAGAAGGGAAAGTCCTATCAGCATCTTCAAGGAATACTATAGCATTAACTATATACTGACTATCAGAAAATAAATTAAATACAGAATCTAAACATCACAAAAGCTTGTAAAACTGCATTAAGCTTTACCTTTTGAGCTGATTGTTTGGGTACTAAAAATGTAAAAGTTTGATAAGGGGTAACTACTGCTGCTGTACCATTATTTGACCCATCAGTGAATATATGTGGAGCATTCATGATACGGGTTTTTCTTGTCATTTTTGGAAAAACTACAGGATGCTTAGACCAAAAAAGACAACAAAGGATTAGATGGTAAGTGATTATCAAATGAAACATTAGATTTACACATGATTATTTCCCAAGTATTTAACTCATTAGCTAACTCATCAATTTGATCCATAGTATATGGAGTAATAATTTTATTGAAAGAAATTTCAAACACTCCCTTCGCTGCTTTTATTCCTTTGAGTATTAATTGTCCTACAGCCTCAGGATACCTAGTAAGAATAGTGTTAGGAGAATAAGATAAATGTATCCACAATAATGGACCTTCTTGCCAAAATACTCCTGTAGGAATGTTTTTTGTTGGTAGTACAATAAATAATAAAGGCAAACTTTTATCAATTCTATCCAAATGCATATTTTCCATATATGTTTCAATAATTTTTAATGCCTTTCTTGCTTTAGGAGTTAACATGCGGGGTGAATTTGGATCTGATGGACCTTTTAGGATATCAAATAAAGGTCCCAACTCTCCTGTTGGAATGCCTAGATAAGGCCTTATCTAATTTATGTCTCCCAATAACTTTTGAAAGTCGTTAAGTGATTTAAGTTGATCTACTCGAATTTGAATTTTTGGTGGATGGACCATGGTTGAGGATAATAGAACTCCTAAATAATTAATTGGAAAATTTAATTGTACTTTATCTATTGCTATCTCTAGATTATAGTTTTTAATAAGTTTGTAAGTGTGGCATAACATTCCAGCAATGTGTTTTTATCTTTATGTGCTAATAATACATCATCCATATAGTGAAATATTTGTAGTTCAGGATTTTGATTTCTAAGTGGCTGGATTGCTTTGTTAACATAAATTTGACACATAGTTGGACTGTTAGCCATCCCTTGAGGGAGTACTTTCCATTCATATCTCTGATCAGAACCTATCATGATTCAGTGCAGGGATAGAAAATGCAAAACGTGGACTATCCTCTGGATGAATTGGAATTGAAAAAAAAACAGTCTTTAATATCTGTAGCTAAAACATGCCAGGTTTTTGGCAAAGCAGACAATTGAGGAATCCCTGATTGAGCAGGTCCCATAATAACCATCTCATTATTAATGGCTCTTAAATCTTGCAATAATCTCCATTTACCAGATTTCTTTTTAATGACAAAAATGGGAGTATTATGGGAAGATACGGAAGGTTGTATATGTCCTTCCGCTAATTGTTGTTTGACCAGGTCATGGGCTACTTGTATCTTTTCTTTAGTCAGGGGCCACTGAGGAACCCATACTGGTCTTTCTGATTTCCAAGTAATTTGATTGTCTCAGTGGCCCCTTCTGAAAACATAATCCATGCCTATTTATTCCTTGATCTATTTGAATTGGTGCTGATATACCTTGTTCTTGTTTTCCTAATGTTTTTTCTTTCCTAAAACCTTGTCTAGCCCTAATAGTGGGCGCATTAGGATAGATGTTATTTGTTAACGTCAAACTTAATTGGTCTAGGACATCTCGTCCCCATAAATTTAAAGGAAGATGATCCAATACATAAGGCTGTATAGTTCCTTCACATCCTTCAGGATCCTTTCAATCTAATACCATTGCACTTTTATGGGGATTAGTAGCCACTCCTAGGCCTCAAAGTGTTTGAGTGGCTTATTTTAATGGCCAACGTTTTGGCCATTCTTGATGAGATATGATGCTAAGGTCAGCACCTGTGTCCAGTAGCCCATTAAATTCATGTCCTTGAATATTTAGTTTTAGCATTGGGTGAGAATCTGAATTTAAAGACAGCATAGCCCTATCTACACCTGTGGAGCCTAATCCCCTGGAACCTCTTTCTACACTACAACTGGAAAATTTATCATGTAGGCTGGGTATTATTAACAACTGTGCTATTCTATCCCCCGGTGAAATTACTGATATACCTCTTGGAGAACTAGCTATAATTTTTATTTCACCTACATAATCGGGATCCATTACCCCAGGACTTATCATGAGTCCTTTTAATGTAGAAGAACTACGTCCCAATAATAAGCCTACTGTTCCTTGGGGAAGAGGTCCTTTTACTCCTGTGGGAATGATTTGAACTCCCATCTCTGGAGTTAGTACTGCTCTGGTAGAGGTGCAGATATCCAACCCTGCACTCCCTCTGGTTTGTCTGATGAGGGATTTAATGGACAATGTGTCCTGGGCACTACCCTGATGGTGTTGCTGGGTTCCTCCCCTGCCCCATTTGTTTGTGGTTGTGGGCCCCGGAGCATTGTGTCCCCCAGTCCATTTTTTGTCAATGGAGCCTGATGCCTTTCTCCACATTATTGTGGGTAAATACCTGGTCCTTTTCCATTTTTTGATAAGGGAGTACCATCTATGGTGGTTTGAGAACGGCATTCATTAGCCCAATGTCTCCCTCTACGCATCATGGGCAAATACCTGGTATTCTATTCCTTTGATACCTAGTCTTATTAAACCGTTTCCTATGGGGCAATTCATTTTAAAATGTCCTGTTTGTTCACAATTGTAGCATGTTTTGGGCCTGGTATCTAAAGCCTGTTGTATTGCAGCTGCCAAGACTTGCCCTTGTTCATTAATGTCTCTACATAATTTAATATATGTGTTTAAATCTTCATGTTTCCATGGTCTAATAACCTCTCTGCAGCAACGATTTGCTTGGTCATAAGCCAGTTGTTTTATTAATGGCATTGCTTGTTCTGTATCCTCAAAAATTCTGGCAGCTGTTTGAATAAGCCTATCTACAAATTCAGCGTAAGGTTCATTAGCTCTCTGTATCACCTTACATAACTGGCCTTGTAAATCTCCATGTCCTTGTAAAGTTTTCCATGCCCTAACTGCGCCTGCAGCAATTTGTGCATATATAGCAGGATCATATTCAATTTGTTGCTGTTGACCCTCATAAGGTCCTTTTCCTAACAACATATCTAGATTTCTTTGAGGGTAACCGGCTGCTGCATTTCGCCTAGCTGTCTCCATGCAAAATTCTTCATTGGCAACCTTCCATAACAAATATTGTCCTCCATTTAGCACAGATTTACACATGCTAGCCCAATCTGCTGGTGTCATGTCCAAGTTGGTAATGGATTCGACCATGCTTACTGTGAAGGGTTCTTGGGGACCATAGGTTGTTACAGTCTTCTTTAACTGCTTCACTGTTTTGAAATCTAAAGCACGGTGAATTCGCTGCCCTCCTGCCTGTTCAAGTACAGGGCATGCTAATCTTTGAGGTCCTGTCTCAGGATCCCATTTATCAACTACAGGGGTTGAGGGCCACTCAGCTGTCTCCATAGGTGGAGCTATTGTTTGAATTACGCCCTCTGGTGATAGAACGGAGTTCGTAGCAGCCTCCTGTTGTAGCTTTTTCCCTAATAGCCCCTTTTCCTTTAAATTTTCTTCCTCTGTCTGACTAGCTCGAGAGACCTTTTCTTTTGCTTGATCTAAAATGTCTTTCTCCATGGTCTGAACCTCTAACAATTTACTTAACACTCTTCCAGTTTGTTTTTACTAATTTCTAATCTACTATAAAGATAATACAACCCAATAAGATAACACAAAACAAAACCAAATCTGAATGAAACAAAAATGGAATAAAAAATCATTGTATCAATTTTCTCTTCCTCAGGGCCAACAAACTTCAAACCTTGAGCTAACCATTTTTCCCAGTTTGCCTGAGAAAGTTCTAGGGATAGGC
The DNA here is from genome assembly GCF_052094955.1 of Ictidomys tridecemlineatus. Lineage (NCBI taxonomy): Eukaryota > Metazoa > Chordata > Mammalia > Rodentia > Sciuridae > Ictidomys > Ictidomys tridecemlineatus. The sequence goes on from NC_135480.1 coordinate 133,719,436, forward strand.
AGCTTGAAACAAAAACAAAATAAATCAAAACAAGAACACATTGTTTTTTGAAATGGTCACCCATTCTCTCACTTTCCCTCAGGGGCAAGCAATTTCACTTATCTTCAAGCTTCACACGTTCCCCGCACGGGCCGCCAAATGCCGCAGTCTGTCTAGGTACCAAATAACTGAGCCACCACAAAAGCCTTGTAGATTCAAACAGCAACTCTTTATTCCCAAACTCTCACCGACACTCTACACACACGTTCTGGGAAAATACACCCCCTCCACCGGGCTCTGCAAACCAAATACTCTCTGAACCCTGCGAGAACTCCATGGGAACTCCAGGAGTGGGCGCCAGAGGCAGCAGGATATGCCCTATTCCAAGCAGGATCCACCCTAAACCTGGAACCGCCCTGTTCCCAGCAGGATCCACCCTAAACCTGGATCCACCCTAATTCCTGAGCAGGGTCACCTTTCAAACCAAAATGCCATTCGTCATTCCTACTTGGCTCTCAGCAGTGATTTTCATATGTTCTAAGCATTTTTAACTTGTGAACATCTTCCTCCATTTATATAGACTACATTATATTTGTATTGATAATTTACAACTATACTTCCATAAAGATGAATATATTAATGATATATTTTAAAACATTTTCTTCCTAGATGTACAAATTTTCTTCTGATTTTAAAGGAAATTTAAACATTCCCATGGATCCCTAAAAGTATCCTAGATCCTCAACACAACTTGAGTTTGAACTATGAGTAGTTATTTAGAGCAGTGCTTCTTGAAACTTACAGAACATAAAAGCCATCTGGGGATCTTGTTAAACTGAAAATTCAGATTCAGTACATTTAGTTCAAAGTCCCAGATGCTAAATATATAAATGTTCCAATTGGTATTACTGGTATGGGAACCACCCATAAGGATCCAGAGGTAGGTTGTTCAAGATGGAAGCCACTAGTCACATGAGCCTATTTAAACTTTAGTTAAAGTTAAAATAAAAGTAAAAGGTCAGTTCTTCTATTGTACTTAAATAAAATTAAGAACTCAGTTTCTCTGTTGCACTAATCACCTATCAAGTGCTTAATGGGCACCTGTGGCTATTGCTATCTTATTAGTACATAGTAAGACATTTCTTTAATACCAGAAAGTTCAACTGGAAATAATTGTTCTAGAGGAAAAACAAAGGAGAAGGAAATGGTTTTTATGTAGAGAAGAGTCAGAAGATTCAAGTATCATGAGCCACACAATTAAAGTCAATCACATTCAAGTTTAAGAATGAAGTTTTCTTTTCTAAAGCATCATAGGCTTAATAGGCTTAGATAGACTTACATAGAATAGAATCTTCTTGAGTTAATCTATTTCTTTTATAATTGAGTCATTGTCACAGCCCTATTTCTCATTACTGATATAGGTTGAGTATTTCTTATTCAAAATTCTTGAGACTAGAAGTGTTTTGGATTTTGGATTTTTCAGATTTTGAATATTTGCTTACACATAATGAGATATCTTGAGATCCAAGTCTAAACATATAATAATTCATTTATGTTTCAAAACACCTTATATTAATAGCCTGTACTTTCATACATTATTTTAAGAAATCTTGTGCATGAAATAAGGTTTCATGGTATAGAACTTTCCACTTGTAACATGATGTTGTCATTCAAAATTTCAGATTTCGGAGCATTTCAGATTTCTGAGTTTTGGATTATAGATGCTCACCCTGTAATAAATATTCAACCTTAGAATTAAGTTGCCCATACTTAATTCTAGTTGAAAGTGTAATAAAAAATGTGCTTTCTAGTTGAAACTAAAACATTAGAATTTGGGCTTCTGTTTAAGATAACATGAATTTGGAGCAGAAGTACATGAAAACAAAAATGGCCCTTCTGCATGTGTGTGTTTATGGTGTGCGTGTGTGTGTGTGTGTGTGTGTGTGTGTGTGTAAGAAGATTGATGGTTTTATCCTTCAAATTCTGTTCAGCAAAGTTAAACCTCCTTGTTGAGATAAATGAAAGGAATGGTCCCTGCTGGCAGTCCCTGTCACTTTCTTGCTTGTTCCCCACATTTGCTTTACACATGTGCTATACTGATGAAGTATTTTTCACTTGGCGACTTGTTCATTTGCTTGCAATCCCTGCTATTTTTCAAATTATAAAATAAATTAGAATCTACGAGAAAAGTGTATTTGATCTAGTCAACATGCACAGAGCATAACCTGGGCATTCATGCTTCTGACTGCTCATGCTCTAGTTTTTTTCATCTAAAGTGGAGACCAAACCATGCAGAAATCCCAGTGTGCAACTCTGGGAAGCACATTGAACAATAAAACTAACCCTTAAAGGTTGCTAGAGCCTCAGATTAGGTTGGACATGTCTCTGTGCTAATTGTCATTAGCTAAACATCCCACAATGATGAGGTGTTATTTTTTTTTCTCATACGGCTCATTAAATCCAGCACTAATAATGAAGCCCACAGGCCTTGTGCTTTGCATCTGATCACTTTCCAGTCCATAAGATTTAAAGATTTGAATCAGGGTTGGTCCTGTTGGGGAAAAAAAATTAAAGAAAAAAAAACTCCAAAGGAGTCTGATAGAACACTTTGGCTGCAGGACATGTGTGAACATAAAGAACACACTCTTTTTCCAGCTTAAAGTGCATCTGGTTGGGAACTTCTGCTGCAGCCTCTCCAATTTATCACTAAAACACCTATGCAAAAACCACACAGGATGAAAATTCACACCTTCCAAAAATGAAGACTGATAGAAAACCTATTACTTAAGTCTGGAAATTCCAATTACTATCCAACTCTGGGGTGCTAGATTAAGAAAAATACACTTGCAGCTTCACACGCCATGTTTTATGAAACAAAAAATAAATAGGGTAGGAAGTTATTTCACCTCTCGTCACTATCTGCTTTCTGTCAAACAACACCACCAGGTAGACATTCCTCCACTTTTGGAGGCAGACAGAGCATGCTGCCTACCCACCACACCCAGGCACACGAGCCTTTCTGCATCCACTCTAGAACTGCAAATGTACAAACAATAGAAAAGAAAAGTGGATGCATAAATGAACATGTGCATTTGGATACAAAGATACTGGGAGCTCAGAAATTATGTCAGTGGGTATTTTGTCACCAAATATTAGACATATCAGATACAGGAATTTTCATATTTCCCCATATTTTTATCACTTTGAAGGGTTATAGGACCAAACACTGGAGTAAGTGAAAAATCTTGGCTTATCTCAGTGGTATTTCACAGTATGAATACCTACTAGCTACTGGCAAGTGGAGTGAAATAATGTACATGACTATCATTATATAAGCCAACATAAAAAAAGATATGCCTTAGTCTAATTGGATATTTGAGAGAGAAAAATAGAAATCTATTGCCGCAACCCTGCAAGTTAGCCTGGATATCTCATTTTTAATTTCATCATTTAAAAAGAAAAAGGGTTTTATTTTAATTATTTCAAAATTCTGCATAAATAAGAAAAAAGATATCATTATAAATACCCAGAAGAACAATAAATTCATGAAAATGATTTACAAGACAGACTAGAAGACATTTTTAGAAAACAAATGGAAGATCTGTAATAAGATCATAAATGTAATGACTTCTCTTTACTAAAGAAGTTTTGCCAAGGCACATGATGGAATGAAATGTTGGAAAATGGAATATGGAAGTGTTGCAAGACAATTAAAGTTCCTAAAAAATAGAATTGAAATCAATGTTGGGAATATTAGGTAGAATTTAAGATTGGAAGATCAAATTAAACTTCTCACATAGTAATCTGAGAGTCTTTCTAATTCAATGATGTTTGTTAATTATACAATGAATTCTGGTAGATATGGTAGTATCTCATAAAGATAAGGCATCTGCTTATATGGACCCCACATCCTAAGGAGGATGAAGTCAACAAAAACACACAATAATTATGTTCTGAAATTGATAAACACTTCAAAAAATAGAATATATTGATTACAAGGGAATATTTTATATTGGCTGAACATAGAAACCCTCAAAATGACATTTGAGTTTATTTTTAATGAAGTGAAAAAGCAAGCCTTTGATAATTTAAGAATGTCAAAAGCGAGGGAGCCAACCCAAAATCTATAATAGATACTGTTTTCAATATTCACTATCTGTGGGGTATAATTCCAGAAATGTGGGTTTGGTTGCAAAATGTGGGTTTCCTAGCTCATAGAGGAAAGAGAACACAACTTAGATGGGTGAAAAGGAACATTTTCCTGATGACATTTTAATCCTTGAATGTAACTATGATTGAAGCCTGACTTTTCCTGGAATTTCCCAGTTACAGAAGTCAATGTGTTTTTAATGATTTTTTCTTTTCATTTGAGTATAGTTACTATGTTCAATGTAAATGTAATGCAGATGTATTGATAATTTTAATTTTTACACTCCACAATCACAGGTGAATTCTACCCAATATTTAAAGAGGAACTAATGCCAATCCTTTTCAAATGCTTCCAAAACAATACAAATGGGGGGAATACTTATTCATTATATAGGTTATCATCACCAAAGCTAAACAAAGACTTCACAAGGAAAAGAAAGTACAGAAAAAAATATTTTATAAATGTACATAAAAAATCATCAGCAAAAAACTAGCACATAAAATAGCATAACATATTGAAGAATTAAATACCGTGATTGAGATTTATCCCAGAAATGCATGAATGTTTCCAATAAAAAAAAAATCAATACACCATATTCATAGAAAGAAAGAAAAATCCTACATGGTCATCTCAAAAGACTAAAAAAAAAATTACCTGACAAAATGCAACACTCTTTCATGGTAAAAAAAACAAATGAACAAGCAAAAACAAAGAAACAAACAAACAAAAACCAGCCAGGTGCAGTGGCTCATGCCTAGCAAGTTGGGAGGCTGAGCCAGAAAGATCACATGTTTGAGACCGTCTTGGCAATTTAATGGGACCCTAAGCAACTCCATGAGACCCTGTCTCAAAATGAAAATAAATAAAGATGGCTGGGGATTTACTTCAGTGTTAAAGCATCCCTGAGTTCAATGCCCACGACCAAAACAAAACAAAAACAAACAAAAAAACAAGCAAACAAATAAACACCAACAAACCAAGAAGAGATAAAACTTCTTCAACTTGACAAAGAAATTATTAACAAAGTCCAAAGGAAACATCATATTTTATAATGAAAGACTGAAAGTTTTCTCTTTAAGATCAGGAATAACGTGAGAATGTTCATTCAAACATCTTTCATTCAACAGTGTACTAGAAGTTTAATCCATGGACATTAAACAAGATTAAATAAATGAAGAGGAATCCAAAATGGACAGGAAACAGTAAAACTCTTATTTAAAGATGGCATGATCACTGTATATAAAACTTTTTAGAAATCCAACTTTAAATATTATCAGGATTAGTACAAGCTTTAGCAAAGTTACAGGATATAAGATAAACCTACAAAAATAAATTATATTTTTATATACATGCAATGAGTAATCTGCAAATGAAATTAGGAAGATGATCCTTTTTAAAATAGCATCAAACTATTTAGAAATAAATTTAAAGAAATTTAAGACATGTACACTAAAATCTATAAAATTTTTATTATAGAAATTTAAAAATACATAATATGTAGATATATACCATGTTGATTGATTTTAAGATTAATATTATTAAAATGACAATATTCCCTAAATTGATTTGTAGACTTGATTCTATCTCTATCAAAATCTCTATTGCATTTTTTTCCAAAATGGATAAACTGATTTCAAAATGCATATGGAATTGTAAGGGACCTTAATTGCCAAAACAATCTGGAAAAAAAGTATAAAGTTGGAGGACTCACATTTCCCTATTTCAAAACTTACTATAATATAATATTAGTCAAATAAGTGAAACATAGGCTTAAATATAGATAAAAAGATAAATGGAATAGAGTAAAAATTTTAGAAATAACCCCATACATCTGTGATCTCTTGGTTTTCAAGACTGCTAAGACTACTCATTAGGGAAAAAAAATTAGTCTTTACAAAAATGGTGTTGGAACTACAGAATGTCAACATGCTACAGAATGTCAACATGCAAAAGAATAAATTTGTTCCCTACCTCCCATCATATACAAAAATTAACTCAAAATGGATGAAAGACATATATAAGATCTAAAACTGTAAAATATTTAGAAGAAAACATAGGCACAAGTGACTTTGGATTAGCCAATTATGAATTTGGATTAGCCAATAATTTCTTAAATATGATGCCAATAGCACAGGAAAGAAAACAAAAATAGTAGATATACTGGTGTTTATCAAGTTAAAAACTTTTGTGCTTTAAAGGAAACTATCAAGTAAACAAAAAGCCAACACAAATGGAAGAAAATATTTGCAAATCATATATCTGATAAGGGTCTAGCATCCAGAATCTATAAGGAACTTTTACAATTCGACAGCAAAAATATAATAAATAGAAAAAAGACTTGAATAGATATTTCACCGAAGAACATATACCAATAGCATATGAAAAGATGCTGAACATCATTAGTCATCAAGGAAATGCAAATCAAGGCCACCAAGAACTATTAGTTCATATTCATTATTCATAAGGACTAAAAAAGAAAAAGAAAAAAAAGCAAAGCAAACTTCCAAGTCTCCCAAAATATTCAAGTATTTGTGAAGAGAATATATGTGAAAAAAATTACATTGCTTATAGGAATGTAAATTAGTGCATGCATGTGGAAAACATTTTGGCCTTTCCAACTCATAAACTTAACAGTTGCCATATGACTCAGCAATTCCACTCTTGGGTATATACCCAAGAGAACAGAAAACAAGTTCCACAAAATTGTGTACATGAATGTTCATAGCATCATTATTCATTATAGCCCAAAATAGAAGCAACCCAATTATTAATCAATGAATAACCAGATAAGCCAATTGTAGTAAACCCATATAATGGAATATCACTCAACCTTGAAAAGAATGAAGTACTTACCTATGCTGCAATCCAGATGAACCTTGGAAACATTATGCAATGTGAGAAAAGCCAACACAACCAGTCACATAGTGTATGATTTTATTTATATAAAATTCAGAAAAGGCAAATCCACAGATACAGAAAGTAGATTAGTAGTTGTCAATAACTGGGGTGAGGGGCAAATGAATAATGCCTGCTTAATGAGGATATGATTCCTCTGTGGGGAAACAAAAATATTCTGAATGTTGATATGAGTGATGTTTGTACTACATTGTAAACATAACAACATCAACAACAATAAAAAGTCAAATGAATCATATGTTTCAAAGTGGTTAAAACGGTGGATTTTATGCTGTTATTTTACTTCATTAAAAATTCATAAAAACTAAAAAGGAATAGCATTTTCATTTAAAAATAAGAATGACATTCCAATTCCAATGAAAATAGTAGTAAAGATGCAGACACAATTCTGAGAAGAAATGGGCTTGGTATCATTAGGAGATGGATCAAGGATCCAGTGTCAACTATTCTTTAATGCTCATCTAAGTTACTGGTTTTTGCATCTCCCTACTGTTCTAGAAATAAAACTTAGTATACTTGTCCCAGGCAGTATTCATAAGAAATGTCCTAGAGGTCCTCCAATATTGAGGCAAACATTGAATTAACCCCAAGGGGAATAGAAATATTCCCAGAATATTAAATTTCTCAGCATAGATGAAATTTGGGACACCTGGGAATATAGGGAATAATTCAGGAAAAAAAACTGTAGCTATTCCTTGGTGGCTGAAATAGCACTTGTGGGAGATGGTGGCTCTTACTGGATATCCCCGCCACAGGGACAAGTGGCTTTTGTTTGCCCATCTGTGATCTCCAATCAGTATTTGGCCCTAACAGTTCTCTTTCAGATAAAACAAGCCAACACCCTGTAGGGCCAAGCTTAAAATCTCCCTAAATGTCATATTTTTCCATCATATAATTGTATACTTTTATTGACAGAAAAGATGTTGGGTTAGGAAAAACCTGCTGTTTTATTGATTTCCAGAAGCATTTTTTTCATAACTGAAGTCACGGGGTGGTTTTCTTTCACTCAACAAAATGAGGTTTTGGAAATTTATTTGTTTGGCTCAATTGGATATTACCCACAAGGAATAATCTTCTTCCCAGAATTAATGCACCTCAGACATATTTGTATGTTTGCACATATGATAAAATTAAAGTTATAAGATGTTCTCTTCTGATATTATAAGGCAACAAGTGGGACTTAAATATGACAGAGGAAGACATTTTCTTGTGTTTAAGAAAAACAGCGAAGTTTTTAAAACTGTGAAGGAATATTAGATGTCAAAATAAATGAAGGCATTTTTTTTCCCTCTGTGAGTATATATTTGATTATCATATCCAAAATGTAAATAGCATAAAGAATTGTAGAAAATAATAAGTTATAACATGTTTTCAAATACAGTATTTGTTTAATCGCCACTCTTTTTCCAAGTGAAAAATATAGAGCTCAGAAAGTTTCTGTTATTTACCCAACATCATACAGAAAGTGGAACTTAAATCTGGTCTTCTGAAGTTCAGAATTCTACAGAAAATGTTGCATAAGAAAAATGTCATTTCATATGTTTATGACTTAAATCTGAGCTTTCTTGGCTAAGAAATTGTACACATCAAGATTACATGTTGTCTTATATCTATATGTCTCTGGTTATGGGTATAAAAACATCATACACAACAGCATAAACATTAATGTACACAATTGTACATAATGGCAGAGTTGAAGAGCTATTGTTGCTTCTACCTTCTTAATGAGTCACATCCTAATCCTCATACTTCTTGAAAATTAAAGACAGTATAATCCATACACTTAGGGATAAATATTAAAAATACCATGATGTTTTTAGTTTTAACTCAAGATGAAAAGGTGTACCTCTCAGTTTGTCCCACACAGATGACTCAAACTACTGCTAGTTTTGTTTTATCAATAATAGTAAGGGAACTTTAGACAAATGTTTGCACATAACAACAAGAGTACTCATCTATGAAGTTAAGGAACAGCATGATTCATTCCACACAGGCCCATCCATATATAAGTGTTCTCATTCACATTGTCCTCATAGCCAACTGGCCTAATTGTGAGTAAATAATTCTGGATGTAAGTGTCTCTTTGTGGACTGTGGGATATCATCTAAATATGTTGGACAACTAAAGACAGAACCAGTCATAGACCATTAGAATGTTTTCTAACTCATGAACCACATGTTCATAGAATTCTAAGTTAAAAAAATCCATCTTTTAAATAGTGCTACAACCTAACTTTCAGTTGAAAGCCAAACAATAAATCCCTGTAATCTTGCCCATTTTTCTTTATGTCATTCTTTCCATCAATATAAACATATACAATCATTAAGATATTTCCCCCATTTTTTCAATGAGAAGTCTATTTAAAAATACAATATAATTTTAGTAAATAATTTATTCAGATTATACCTCAACAAATGAAATCAGGCCATAAACTAAGAAGGAGCTTAGGTCCATGGTACACAAAAGCCAATTGAAAATAACAGGGTGACACCAGACATTCACGAAAACAGGCACAGAAAGCAAGACGAAAATATCTTCTGACTGTTAGATAAAGGAGACACTTTCAGCACGATGGAGATGGGCTGATATTACTGCTATGGGGATAATAAAAGATTCAACTGTGGTGATTTCAATCCTATGGGATTTATAGTAACTTTGTAAATAATACTAAAATGTATTTAACAAGTGGGATTTTGAGGGCTTGAAATCAGATAATGAAAAGCTGAGAGAAAGTGCTGAAGAAAAGTTATCACAATCAGGTTGAAAAGAATATATAGCCAATCATTTTGTGCTTTGAATTTTTCTTTATAAATCTTGGCTTCATTTGGCACTATGAATAAAATGTATTTTTCATAATACATGTGCTTATCTACATTTTGCTAGATAAATGTTCATATGAATATACTGGCATTTTATTTTCTGTGGATTTTAGTTTTCAGGGCACATTCATATGGTAAATTCATGCAACAAGGTTTTTTAGGTATCAATTGTACCCAAGACACTTTGCTAGACACTGGAAAAAAATGTGAATATACGGGATCTCTATTTTTTTAAAAAACACATTTTCAATAGTAAAATATTCTCAGTACAGAATAGCACAAGACAAGAGCCATTGTAGGTATTATGGAGGATAAAAAGGAAGGAATCAACTTAATTTAGTGGTCAAAGAAGGTATCAAAAGACAATTTTGAGATAATTTTGGGGAAAAAAGTAGTAGAAGGTGGGAGAGGACAAAGAATGAAAGGTAAACTTATATTCTTGGGGTCTTCTACTTCAGTGTCAATTTCCAGCCATTACTATCTTCATCTTTTTTCTTGAGAGCTCTTTCTGAAGTGGCTGGATGCCACGTTTCCCAGAGTTGGGGCTGGATAAAGAGCTGGTGTGCACAGCTTAGCTGCCTGGCCTTTGATCATTTCGAATTGCCTTTCCTGGTTTTCCTCTGGAATTGAACTCCAGTTATTCATAATCTTTCTGATTTATCTTTCCTTCCCTATTTTATTTTTCCATTCTCCTGCTGATGTTTCTTGTAGGTTGCAAATAAACTTGGATCCTTGCCTCAAGATTGTTTCTGGGATAACTTAAACTAAGACAATATGAATGTTCCAGAATGAAGAAAAGTTGAAAAAACTGGGGAGTGTGGTCCACATGAGGTATCTCAGAAGACAGGATGGGAAATATAGGTTGTATCTATCTGTTCATGATGCCAGCATTATATCTACTATAATACTAGGTCAACGAATAGTATATTAACTAATGGTAGTGTCTTAAAAATAAAGGAAAGCCAGGAAGGAAACATAAAATACTTCTTTTTACTTATACCTCTTGCTTTGAATCAGTAACTGTTTGCCATTTGTGGCTTCATACTAGTTGGGTGGTGGAGGATAGGAGAAGTGGAGTGGAAAGGGTTTACCACCGAGAACTAATATGTAAAATATCCTTTTATTATTTAATACAGATATGTTCTACACAGTGCTTTGAGCATAACAGGTCCACAATGAATATTTTAAATCAACTTTCTAAAAATGGTTAATTTTTATTTCTAAGGTCTACCACAAGATATTTTTATTTCTTGAGACTATCTTTTAGGCACCATAAAAAAATTAAAATTAGATATATATTTTGTGTTACGGTTTCTATTCCTAAGCTTTTAAGTGTCTTTCTTCTTGCTTATATTTTTCTAGTATGTCCCAAAGTTTCGAATGCATCTTAATATCTGATAAATACTAAATTAACATCTCTTATCTCTATACATATGCATCAAAATACTATCAAGTAATGTACAAGCAATTTTCCAAAATGATCAAGGAGCCCATAGATGGTACCTCAGCTATGAATCCACAAAGTAGAGATTGGTTTCTTCATGAATCATGGTTACCTTCAATTTAAAATAATTCTGAAATTTCTATCTCAGAATATTAAGCTCTAGGAAGGATATGAGAATGTTGAAAAGCATAACCTGGAGTCATTTTAAATTCTGACAAAACAGCAACAAAATCCAAGCTTCCTCTCTTTGCACTAGAAGCTGTAAGGAGTGAAGACAGCTAATGGAACATTGCCAGGTCTACAGCTTGCTTGTGCCAACGAAGTGAAGTAGGCTACTGAGAGACCAAACAAAGTACCTAGAGACACATATGTGACACAAGACTTTGTTGATAACTCTTACAGGGAAGGTCCAGTGGCCATTGGCTGAACAGATAGCACCTTTTTCCCTCAATGGGCTTTGTCATGCGGTATCTCCTGTCTTTCATAGTGTCTTGTACAGTAGTGATCAGCTGGACAAGTGACTCATACCCTTTCCACAGTGTCCTCAGTTCCATACGAGTTGCCACTGAGAGAGGGGTTTCATATGTTAGTTGTGGAAGCAGTGCAACTGTTAGCATTGGCTTGCATTGTTTGTATGATGAGCAACCTAAGGAGAAGCTGTCCTGGCATACACACAAGAAAGTAGCATTCTATGTATATCAATATCTATTTCCAATTTTAAGAATACATGAGAGATAACAGACATCTGGACATTTTGTCCAAGCTTTCTCTTATTATTCCTTTGACATGACTAAATTTTGGGGAACAGAAAAGGGATATTCATGAACAAGGTGTTTTTGTATCCCACTTTTCTTCAAGGATGACACAAACATCTAGAAAAAGTAGATTTTAAATTTTTCCAAAAAGTATATATTTGGGGGTATGAAAAGCTTCTGCCATTTTTAAAAATCAAACTATGCAAGTTTGATACATAGTAAAGACATCTCCAAGTAAAAGCCAGTGCCATTTGGATGAACTCAACCCAGGAAATTGTTTCTTCCTATTTTAGAAGAATTCATGTTCTATTTCTCCATTTTCGATAACAATTAAAAGGAACTAAAAAGCAATTTCATATATTTTCAAAGGTTCTCTCCTTAAAGATAAATGATTCAAAAGGTGGTAGTTCAGTTCCAGGAAGTTTCTCAGCATCTTTGTGCTTCAAAGAGAGATGAATTGTGTCAACCTGATAGCATTTATAAAGGAAAACATTTATATATCTTCTTTCTTTCCCTGGATTTTACTTACTTTACTTTGATAATGTACTTCTGAATTAGAGAACAGGCAATAACAGTAGCACATTTCTTTCTATTCTTTCTATTTGTGTGCATCAGTAAAACCAAAGACATACACATACACACACAAAAAAACTCTGCTACACTGTTCACTACTTTGAAAATGAGTCCTGTGACCAAAGATGTGTTACTGACACCAAACTGATGTGCTCTGTCAAAGCCTGAGTCTAGCACTGCAAGTTCTACTTACCCTGAGTTTATTCTCAAGGCATAACAGGAATAAATTGCTACATTTATGATAATTTGTTCCCAGAAGGGAAATGATTTTGAATGGAATTGAGTAGAAAATTAACCTTCGGGGACTGACAGAATATTGACAGCATTAGACATCAAAGTCAACTCCTATATAAGGAAAGGCATTTCCTGAGCTTAAAAATGAAAGATAATGCACCCAGGTTCAGTAAACATCCATTCCAACCTCTTTTCTAGAGAAAGCTAAAAGTTACATGTCCCATTGAATCGATGTTAAATTTCTTAGGTATGTTAATGGTATTGTGGTTATATAAGAAAATGTCCTGTTCTTAGGATATTTATGTTGAATTATTTAAGGAAGAAGTGTCATATGTCTGTACCTTAGTTTCAAATAGTTCTGCAAAACTAAGTTATAGCCGTGTGCAGAGGGAGGCAGAAAATAAAGCATCTATTTATATGAGAAAAAGCAAAAGAGAGAAAATGTGGCAATAGTTCAACAGCTAATGAAATAGATAAATGGTCCTGGTCACCTGCCCACACAGGACCACTGGCTGCTGTGCCCAAACAGAACCACCAGCAGCAGCACCTGCATGGGACCACTGGCCACTCATGCATGCAGGAATCCTGGCCCTGGTTCCCATGCAGGACACCTGGCCACAGCCCACACACAGGACCTCCTGCCACCACTCCTGTGTGGACCCCCATCTACCAACATGGGGCTCCCCTGGTTGCCTCCATCATGGGACACTGCAACCACTGCCATAGACCCCTACATGCAGTAGCCTTCACCTTGGGACACAGGAGAGAGTCTGGAGACAGCCATCAGCCACAACACTGCACACCACAGACCTGCATCTCTGAACACACCACCCACCACCACTACCTGGTCCCACCCAACCTAACATCCCATCTCTGAAAACAGTCAGCCCCACCTTGGGACATTTTTGTCACCATCTTTAGTTGGGGCAACTCCCAGCTTGGGACACCTGCTGGGTCCTAGAAGCAATGTCAAGTTACCTATAGTCCCCATCACCCCCCTCTCCTCTGCAGCTACTAGTGGGGCACAGTGCTTGTGACTATGTGACCAGCCTGTAGTTCACAAAGCCTGGTCCTGAACTGCCCAAAACAGCTCTCTGTGGCAGGTGGGCAGACCCCAGAGCCCAGCCCATAAGACCTCGGAAGAGAGAGGTTCCTGATTGGGAAGTAGAAAGGGAGGAGTAAGGGAGATACAGTTTAGAGATCAGGAATTGTGAGGTCTGCAGGCTATATAAGGAGATATATATTATGATATGGGAACTTGATATGATATGGGATATCATATTATGATATGATAAGGGAGCAGGCCCCCCAAAAGATCCTTGGGGTGCAGGCTCCCATCTGGAACCAGAAATTGCTATAACTCAAATCCAGGAGCTCTGCCCCCAAGATCAACCCTCACACCCTAATAACCTTCACAATCCTGAGGGTGGAGATACCAGCAAACCACAGACAACCCCACTTATTGGATAAGAAGGGAAGCAGGAAAGATATTGAACTCCAACAAAAACATTCCTTGTATTTTCCCTTAAGATTTTTTTCTTTTCTCTTTTTCTTTTTTTCTTTTCTCTCTCTCTTCTCCTGCCCTCAGATCCCCAACATTTGTGAAACCAAGTACTTTTTATGAATTAGGCTACGGAGGACTGGGATGTCAGAATAGTATATTACAGTTGTGTTGTATGCTCTTTTATCTCCTATTTTTACATTTTTAATTTTTCTTAATTTTCATGTTTGTTTCTTGTACTCTCTCAATTGTCTTCTCACTTACTTGTCTCCCCAAAATCCTTTTCTCTCTTTTCTCCTACTACTAGCCAACTTTTTTAGATTCTTCTTTCATGCTTCCTAAGATCTAATAATTTTATCCTCACCTCCTAGCTCCTTAACATATCATCCTACACCCCACCCCCAGTCCTTTGTCCACCATCAGAAACTATAGACCCTTTTGCAAACCTACTGTTTATATTGTAGATAATAATTAAACTCAACATTTCTGTATATTGTGACAAAACTATAAATGTCTTAATAGCGGCTATTTGGTTTAAGGCTGTGTATTGTTTGTATTGGGATCTATTAATATTGTTTTCTCCCTCAAAGAAAAGTTATTGGACTCTATAAGCCTATAGAGTAAAAACTGTAACACCTTGAATCCACAGTAGTAGAAGGGAAGACACACAAACAACATAAAAAAACAAGGGAAGAAAGTGAACACAACAAACCTTGATACTACATTATTAGAATCCATAGTCAGCATAGCAAAAGAAATTACAGAGAAGGAGTTCAGGATGTACATAATTAAAGTATTTTGTAAATCAAAGGATGATAAATACAGGCAACAAAAGATCATTTCAATAAAGAGCTAAATAAACAAATACAGGAAGCAAAAGATTACTTCAACAAGGAGATAGAGGTTCTGAAAAAACAAACAGAAATCCTTGAAATGAAGAAACAATAAACCAAATTAAAAACTCAATAGAAAGCACCACCAATAGATTATAGCACTTGGAAGACAGAACCTTAGATAATGAAGAAAAAATATGTAATCTTGAAAATAAAGTTGAGCACACAGTGAAGATGGTCAGAAACCATGAGCAGAATATTCAAGAATTATGGGATAACATAAAAAGATCAAATTTAAGAATTATTGGGATAGAGGAAGGCATAGAGTTACAAACCAAAGGTGAACAATCTATTCAATAAAATAATATCAAAAAAATTTTCAAACATGAAGAATGAGTTGGAAAATCAAATGCAAGAGGATTACAGGACAACAAATGTACAAAATCACAACATATCTACACCAAGGCACATTATTTTGAAAATGCTTAGCATACAGAATAAGGAGAGAATTTTAAATGCCACAAGAGAAAGAAATCAGATTATATATAGGGAGAAACCAATTAGGATCTCTGCAGATTTTCCAACCTAGTCCCTGAAAGCTACAAGATCCTGGAACAACATATATCAAGCTCTGAAAGAAAATGGATGCCAATCTAGAATCTTATATCTAGAAAAACTAAGCTTTAGATTTGAAGATGAAATAAAAATCTTCCATGATAAGCAAAAATTAAAAGAATTTACACCTAAAAAGCCGGCACTACAGAACATCCTCAGCAAAATATTCCATGAGGAGGAGATGAAAAACAAAAATGAAAATAAGCAAAGCAAGGTATTGCACTAAAGGAGAAACCACACAAAGGAGAAACCAAGATAAATTACCAAAAATAAACAAAAATGACTAGGAATACAAATCATATCTTATTAATAATGCTAAATGATAATGGCCTAAATTCACCAATCAAAAGACTGACAGGTTGGATTAAAAAAAAAACCTAACAATTGCTGCCTTCAAAAGACTCATCTCATAGGAAAAAATATATACAGTCTGAAGGTGAAAGGTTGGGAAAAATAAGCCACTCACATGGACTATGGAAAAAAGCAAGTTTCCATCTTCATGTCAAATAAAGTAGACTTCAAGCCAAAGTTAGTCAAAAGGGATAAAGAAGGATATTACATACTGCTTAAGGGAACCATATACCAACAAGACATAACAATCATAAATACTTATGCCCCAAACAGTGAAGCATCTACACTTATCAAACAAACTCTTCTCAAGTTCAAGAGTCAAACTGACCACAACACAATAATTGTGGATGAGTTTAACACACCTTTTTCACCACTGACTAGATCTTCTAAAACAAAAGCTAAACGAAGAAACTATAGAACTCAATAATACAATCAATAGTTTACACTTAACAGACATATATAGAATATTTCATTCATCAATGAGTGAATACACTTTCTTCTCAGCAGCACATGGATCCTTCTCTAAAATATATCATGTATTATGCCACAAAGCAACTCTAAGCAAATGCAAAAAAGCAGAGATATTACTTTGCATTCTATCAGATCATAATGGAATAAAATCAGAAATCAATGATGAAATAAAAAATAGAAGATACTCCAATACCTAGACACTAAATAATATGCCATTTAATTAGCAATGGATTACAGAATACATTAAAGAAGAGATGAAAAATTCTTAGAGATAAATGAGAATACTGATATAACATATCAAAATCTCTAGGACATTATGAAGGCAATACTAAGAGGAAAGTTCATTGAATGGAGTTCATTCCTTCAAAGAAGAAAAAGTCAACAAATAAATGATATATCATTATATCTCAAAGCCCTAGAAAAAGAAGAACAAATTAACACCAAAAGCAGAAGAAAGAAAATAATTAAAAAAAGAGATGAAATCAATGAAATTGAAACAGAAGAAAAATTGAAAAAAAACAAAAAGTTGGGTTTTTTGAAAAAATAAATGAAATTGATAAACCCTTAGCCATACTAATGAAGAGAAGGAGAAAGAAAACTCAAATTACTAACATCCATGATGAAAAAGGACAGAAATACTGAAGATAATTAGAAATTATTTTGAAAACTTGTACTCCAATAAAATAGAAAATGTCAAAAGCATTGACAAATTTCTAGAATTATAAACTGAATAAGGATGCTAAACACAAGTTCAACAGATCAATTTCAAGCAATGAAATAGAAGCTACTAAACAAGAAAAGCCCAGAACCAGATGGATACAGAGTTGAGTTCTGCAAGACCATCAAAGAAGAATTAATACCAATACTCTTCAGATTATTTCATGAAAAAGAGGGAACACTTCCAGACTCATTCTATGAGGTCAAAACCACACATCGAAGAAAGAAAACTTTAGACCAATATCGCTAATGAACATAGATGCAAAAATTCTCAATAAAATTCTTGCAAATTTAATACAAAAACATATCAAAAAGATAGTGCACCATGATCAAGTGGGGTTTATCTCAGGGATGCAAGTTGGTTCAACATACAGAAATCAATACATGTAACTCATCACATCAGTAGACTTAAAGATAGGTTCATATGATCATCTCAATAGATGCAGAAAAGGCATTTGACAAAATACAGCACCCCTTTATGTTCAAAACACTAGAAAAACTAGGAATAACAAGAATGTACTCGGCATGATAAAAGCTATCTATGCTAAGCCCCAGGACAACATCATTCTAATTGGAGAAAAAAAAAATAAAAGCCTTTCCTCTAAAAACTGGAATAAACCAGGGATGCCCTCTTTCACCACTTCTATTTAACATAGTTCTTGAAATTCTAGCCAGAGCAATTAGACAGATGAAAGAATGTAAAGGGATATGGATAGGAAAAGAAGAACTCAAACTATAATTATTTGCCAACTACAGGACTCTATACATAGAGTATCCAAAAAATTTCACCAGAAAACCTCTAGAACTAATAAATGAATTAGCAGGATATGAATGTAGCAGGATATAAAAATCAACACCCTTAAATCAAAGACATTTCTGTACATCAGTGACAAATCCTCGGAAAGAGAAACTAGAAAAAGTACCCGATTTACAATAGCCTCAAAAATAAAATAAAATACTTGGGAATCAATGAAAGAAGTGAAAGACCTCTATGGTGAAAACTGCAGAACACTAAAGAAAGAAGTTAAAGAAGACCTTAGAAAATGGAAAGATCTCCTGTGTTCTTGAATAGGCAGAATTAATATTGTCAAAATGACCATACTACCAAAAGAACTATAGATTTAATGCAATCCCAATCAAAATCCCAATCACATTCCTCACAGAAATTGACAAAGCAATCATGAAATTTATCTGAAGAAATAAGATACCCAGAATAGCCAAAGCAATCCTTAGCAAGAAGAATGAAGCAGGTGGCATCACTATCAGACTTTACTACAGAGCAATAGTAACAAAACAGGCATGTTATTGGCCCCAAAATAGATTGGTAGACCAGTGGTACAGAATAGAGGATGCAGAAACAAACCCAAATAAATACAGTTATCTCATACTAGACAAAGGTGCTAAAAACTTACATTGGAGAAAAGATAACCTCTTTAAAAAAATTGGTGCTAGTAAAACTGAAAATCCATATGTAGCAAAATTAAATTAAGCCCCTATCTATCACCAAGTATAAAATTGAACTCAAAATGGAACAAAAACTAGGAATTAGACCAGAGACTCTGTGTCTAATAGAAGAAAAAGTAGGCCCAAATCTTCATCATGTTGAATTAGGTCCCAACTTCCCTAATAAGACCCTATGGACTATTCCCTAAAGACCTTAAAAGAGTGTACTATAGGGATACTGCTACATCGATGTTCATAGCAGCACAATTCACAATAGCTAGAGCGTGGAACCAACCTAGATGCCCTTCAATAGATGAATGGATAAAAAAAATTTGGCATCTATACCCAATGGAGTATTACTCTGCACTAAAAAATGACAAAATCATGGAATTTGCAGGGAAAAGGATGGCATTAGAGCAGATTATGCTAAGTGAAGCTAGCCAATCCCTAAAAAACAAATGCCAAATGTCTTCTTTGATATAAGGAGAACAACTAAGAACAGAGCAGGGAGGAAGAGCATGAGAAGAAGATTAACATTAAACAGGGACGAGAGGAGGGAGGGAAAGGGAGAGAGAAGGGAAATTGCATGGAAATGGAAGGAGACTCTCATTGTTATACAAAATCACATATAAGAGGAAGTGAGGGGAAAGGGAAAAAACAAGGGAGAGAAATAAATTATAGTATATGGGGTAGAGAGAGAAGATGGGAGGGGAGGGGAGGGGAGATAGTAGAGGATAGGAAAGGCAGCAGAATACAACAGACACTAGTATGGCAGTATGTAAAAACGTGGATGTATAACCGATGTGATTCTGCAATCTGTATATGGGGTAAAAATGGGAGTTCATAACCCACTTGAATCAAATGTATGAAATATGATATGTCAAGAGCTTTGTAATGTTTTAAACAACTAATAATAAAAATTTTTAAAAAGACCCTATAGCACAAGAAATAAAATCAAGAATCAATAAATGGGATGTATTCAAATGAAAAGCAAAAGAAACAAGCAGTGAAGTAAAGAGAGAGCCTACCTAATGAAAGCAAATTTTTACCATATTTACATCATATAGAACACTAATCTCTAATATACATAAAGAATTCAAAAAACTTATCGCCAAAAAATAACCCTATCAATAAATGGGACAAGGAACTGAACAGACACTTCTCAGAAGATGATATACAATCAATCAACAAGTATATGAAAAAGTGTTCAACATCTCTAGCAATTAGAGAAATGCAAATCAAAACTACTCTAAGATTTCATCTTACTCCAGTCAGAATGGCAGCTATTAAGAATACAAACAACAGTAAGTGTTGGTGAGGATGTGGGGGAAAAGGCACACTCATACATCCCTGGAGGGATTGCAAATTGGTGCAACCAATCTGGAAAGCAGTATGGAGATTCCTCAGACAACTTGGAATGGAACCACCATTTGACCCAGCTTTCCCACTCCTTAGTTTATATCCAAAGGACTTAAAAACAGCATGCTATACAGATGCAGCCACATCAATGTTTATAGCAGCACAATTCGCAATAGCTAAATTGTGCAACTAACCTAGATGCTCTTCAATAGATTAATGGATAAAGAAACTGTAGTTTATATACACAATGGAATATTACTCAGCATTAAAAGAAAATAAAATCATGGCATTTTCAGGTAAATGAATGGGGATGGAGAATGTTATGCTAATTGAAGTAAGCCAATCACAAAAAACCAAAGGCCAAATGTTTTCTCTGATATGTAGATGATGATCCATAATAGAGATGGTAGGGGGGCATGGGAAGAATGGAGGAACTTTAGATAAGACAGAAGGGAGGGAGGGGAAGTGAGGGGGCATGGTGGTAGGAAAGATGGTGGAATCATTATAATAAGTACGTGTATGAAGACATAATTGGTGTGACTCTACTTTGTGTACAACCAGAGACATGAAAATTGTGTTCCATGTGTGTACTATGAATTGAAATGTATTCTGCTGTTATGCATAAAAATTAGAATAAATAAATGAATTTAAAATAATAGATAAATGGTAATTGGGTATTCAAGTACTAATCTTTCAACTTTCCTGTAGCTTTCTTTTCTTTCTTTAACAAAATTGGAGGAAAGCACTATCTGTTTTTTAAAAAGTGAGTAGAAAAACATACAAAAGTATTTAATTTCATGCCAACATCTAGTCACTATGTTCTTTAAGAGTTCTTTAAGTGTAAATCATTGATAATTTTACTTCTTTATCAGCCTTGGGGTGGGAGAGAGGTTTTGGGTATTCTTCAATTCTTAGAACTCTAACTTTTCTAATATAACATACTTCTTAAAAAAGACAATATAAAACAAGTGTGATATTTATATTTTTATCAAATTTCTAAATAAGTTTTGTTTCTATGTGTGTAATTAGTGAAAGTCAAATTAATACTGAAATCAAATAGCTTAATAATTTAACCTTTCTATAACAACAAAAAAATTACCTTCCTAGATTGTCTTGTAGCTAGGTTTCTCAATGGAATTTATAATTCACCAACCAATGCTCTTGGGTAAACCTCTATCACTAATGTCTTGTGAGAAGAGAAGTAGGGAGAAGAGTATCTATTCATCAGGCACAAAAGATGATCTATTATGGCAGCTCTGATATATAGAGTTATTTGGGCACCTTCCAAATTGGGCAGATTATTTCCCAGGTGATAGCAGAGGTAATGTTTTATGTTCAGAAGTAGATTATCAGGTTTCTGCTAAAACAGATAAATTTTACAATTGTGTTAGAGGTGAATTAGTACTAAGACTGGGAATTAATTTCCTTCATTTAGTTTTGAGCTAAATAAAATTTTTACATCCCTACTTATTGCTATAAAAATTAAACCTCAAATTAACTACAGTGAATTCTGCAGTCTGCAATTTAATTCTGATAAGCTCTTTCTTTTTAGCCATGTAGAACACTATTAATTAGAATATATCAATTGTCAAATTTGTTTTGATGGTATATCTGACTTTATCTAAATCTCTCTTCTTTGTTTTCTAAGAGAATGAGCAAGGAAAATAAATTAGCCATTCTTTTATAAATTCTTTTTGTCCTAGTAAATATATTTGTCAATTAATTTTTATTATCTTTCACAAACCATTGTATGACCAACTTATAGTTCAGTGCTTAACAGAAAGTAGGTGATCAATGAATATGTGTAGTGATTAAATGAATGAATGAATAATTTAATTTCCTCCAAGACTTATGACAATTGTTTGAGTAGCAGGATCTAAGGGACCTCAAAGGAGATGCTTCTCCCAAACTGATCCTCTTATAAAAGTTTTCATGATAATGAAAGAAAATAGATTTTGTTAGTAAAATAGGTGATCTACAATGAAGGAAACTCAGGTTCTTCTTTGAGATGTTTTAATTTTCTAATAATGGAAATATGCAAACTACATAAATACCTAATTCCTAATATTTTCTGCCAGCTCTCCATTTTAAGAAGAAACACATGCAAGTTTGTGGTTAATGTTAGGACCTCTTTTATTTTCTTCTCACTTTACCTTTTGGGAAAAAAAGATTTAAGAATATCAAGTTGATATTCAAAATGTGTAATTTATTTGAATTCTAGAAGAATCAAAAGATATATAAAGCAGTAAAAAAATAATGACATAGACGTTCCATCAGGGTTGAAAATTTGTTGTATTCAGGGCATGAGAAGAAATAAGAGGAAAAAAACAGGAGGCAGTGGTTAGAGGGGCATGTTTATAACTGAAGTTATGGAAAGAAGACATTTATTGGTATTGAAAAGTCCCGAATAGAACAATATAATGCTTTTTGAGGTGGTTAAAGATTAAAACTACCAGAGAAGAAGATATCAAGGAACTGAGAGCATAATAAAAAGAGCAATTTGTGAAGTGAAGCAGGAAGCTTCATATTATCAGACCTTGAAATATACAAAGCTATACTAATTATACAAATTATACTACAAAGCTACATTAACAAAAATGGTATGGTATTGGCACCAAAACCTACATAAAGACCAATGGAACAGAATAGAGGACACAGAGACCCACCCACATAAATACAGTATCTCTTACTAGACAAAGGTACCATAAACTCATTGGAGAAAAGATAGCCTCTTCAACAAAAGGTGCTGGGAAAACTGGAAATCCATATGTACTAGAATGAAATTGAACATCTATATATCACCGTGCACAAAATTCAACTCAAAATAGATTAAGAATTAGGCATTAAAGCAGAAACCCTACATTTACTAAAAGAAAATACAGGCCTAACACTCTAGCATGTTGGTTTAGGAACTGAATGCCTAAATAAGACTCCTAAAGCTCAAGAAGTAAAATCAATAAACAATAAATGGGATGGTATCAAACTAAAAAGTTTTTTCACAACAAAGGAAACAATCAATAATGTAAAGAGACAGCCTACAGAATGGAAGAAAATCTTTGCCACTTGCACCCCAGAACATTAATCTCCAGGATATGTCAAGAACTCAAAAAACTTTAATATTAATCAATAAGTAAAATAACCCAATGAATGAATGAATGAATAAAGGCAGTGGAATGAGTGGATACTTTACAGAAGAAATAGAAATGATAACAAATGTATGAAAAAATATTCAACATATCTAGCAGTTTGAGAAATCTAAATTAAAATTACACTGAGATTTCATCTCACTCAAATCAGAATGGCAACAATCTATAATACAACTGACCATAAATGTTGACAAGAATGTGGGGAAAAAGGTACGCTCATACATTGCTCCTGAGACTGCAAATTGGTGCAATCGATTTAAAGAGCAGTATGGAGATTCCTCAGAAAATTTGGAATGAATCACCATTTGACTCAGTTATCCCACTTCTCAGTATATACCCCAAAGAACTAAAATCAGCATACTATAGTGATGAGCCACATCAATGTTTATAGCAGCTCAACTCACTATAGTTAAGCTATGGAACCAACAGATGAATGGATAAAGAAAATGCAACATATGTACACAACAGAATATAACTCAGCCATAAAAAGTATGATTTTATGATATAGATGGAAAATGGATGCATCTGGAGACTAAGCAAAATAAGCCAATCCCCAAAAACCAAAGGTCATATGTTTTCTCTCATATGTGAATGCTAACACACAATATGGGTGGGGGTTAGAAGTTCAGTAGATTAGACAAAGAGGAGGAAGGGGCAGGAAATGGGTACAGGAATAGTAAAAGGCAGTCCAATGAATCTGATTTAACTTTCCTATGTTCATCTATAAATACACAACAGTGAATCTCCACATCATGTACAAACACAAAACTGAAATCCTAATTAGAATAAGATGTACTCTATGTTTATGTAAATATGTCAAAATATACTCTAATGTCATGTATAACTAAAAAGAACAAATTAAAAAAAAGAAAAAAAATTGAATTTGTGGAACTATTCAAATAACTAAGAATTAACAAGAGTAAAGACTGAGGAAATGACAATAAGCTTGTACCTAAAATCTTTTATGAATGTAGAAATATAGCTTGGACATACTATTATTGCATATTTATAAAATTAAAGGTAAATATTAAATATTAAAATATTTAACATTCAATATGTAGAAAGAAGAAATGAGAATTAAATTCCAGCAACTCTGTAAAATACAGCAGTGATGAAATTCAAGAAATGCAAGTCAAATAAAAGACCAATATAAAATGATAGGTACAAGCATATGTCAGCAATAACAATAAATGTGAATGAATTTTGAAAGACTCTCAATTTGTTCTCAATCTGATTCTCAAATTACAAACACTCTCAGATTGTTTTTAAAAATATAACTTACCTAATGGGTCTATTTCAAGAGTGATATCTGAAGTATAAGACTTTAAATATTTTTAATGTAAAGGAACAGAAAAAATATACCAAGCAAAAGCCTACTCAAAAGATATAGAACCAAAGTAGCTCCAAATAAATATGAATTTATGAATTGTTATGGATAAATTCATTGAACGTCTGAATTTTTAATCTTTCTAAGGTACTAGCAAAAGATTGTCCAGCAACACCTTTGGCTTTCTCTCCAGAGTCTGTTTTACTGAGAATGAATTTACTCATGTCAGTATCTTTTTCAGTCTGGATAGTTTTGAGAATTTCAAAGTTTCTGGAACCTGGTTTCTCAAGAAAAAACTAGACTACACCTTCAACACATTTTTTTAGAAATTTCCAAGTTCATCTTTTGCCACTTTTGGTTGTTACATAACAACACACAGTTCAGCTAAGGTTTTACTAATACTTGATCAGGATCCATTTTCTTCCAATTTCCAATAAAATATTTTTCCTTCTTTATCATTTGACCTCACACCAGCAAAGCTTTTAATACCACATTTCTATAATAATATGCTTGCAATTATTTAGTATTCTACAAAACTATATATGTACACACACACATTTATATATATATATACCATATTCTGTACCATATTCTTCACTCTTTGTTAGCCCCCAGTGACAGATTAATTCATATCCAATCCTTCAACACAATCTAGGCTTGTTGTATCATACCCTTTAAAATTCTTTCAGCCTCTGCCCACTGCCCAATTCCAAAGCTTCTTTCACATTTTTAGCATGTTCTATAGCACACTCACTTCAGACACAATAATATGTACTAGTTTTCTATTGCTACTGGAACAAGTTATTACAATTTTTGTATAGTATTTAGTATTTTAGAAATTTAGTATCTTAGAGTTTGGAGTTCAAAAGTTCAAAATGGGTCACACTGTGCTAAAACCAGGTGTCAGCAGAGCAGCATTCCATGCAGAGGTTCCAGGAGATAGCCTCTTTCCTTACCTTTTCCTGTGTCTAGAGGATGTGCATGTTCTTAGAAGGATTGTTTCCCCTTCCATCTTCTAAACCAGTAGTAGCCAGTCAAGTCTTCCTCATACTGTATCACTGTGACACTTCTAAAGACCCCTGTGATTACAGTGGGACTACTCAGATAATCTAGAATGACGGGTTTATTTTAAGATCAGAGGCATAGCAATCTAATTCTGTCTAAAAACCTAGTTGCCTCTTGTCATATTGTAAAGCATACAAATTCTATGAATTAGAAATTAGAACTGCTGGAGAGAGGGCAATAATCTGTCTACCATAGACAAACCATGAGGATGAATAAAACAGGAGGCATATTATAAAACTAATGAAATGAAAATACACACACAAAAAATCAATAATGAAGGAGACTAGACAAGTATCTGCAAGCAGTCCAGATTTTAAAATGATAAGTGATTAGTATATATAAATTTCATGGCAACAAAAATTAAAATCTGGCATAAAATGGACAGTTTTATATAACAATATGAAAAGTATGATGGATGCCAAAAATTACAAAAAAAAAAATAGGAAAACTGAACAGACCCATCATCATTAAAGAACTGAACATATCGGGGGGAAAAAAAGTGTTAACAAAAATAGCATTACATCTCAAAGGTCTAAATGAACATTATAAAAATCTCCTAACACAAATTACTTTAAAATATAATACAAATATTAGCCAAAAAATAAGAGAAGGAAAAGAAGTAAAACGTGGTGTAAGAATTCTGAAGTGTAGGAAACATTGTTGATTGCTGGCAGATATGGTTTGGTTAGGAAGCTTTCCCCAAAGAGTCACATATTAAAGGCTTGGTCCCTAATGCAGCAATGTTCAGAGGTTGAGAGGTGGAGCTTTAGGCTTTAGAGCTTTAGAGCTCTGACCTCATCTGAGGATTAATTATTTGATATTGAAGGGACCATTGGGAGGTAGTGGATATGCCCGAGGTGGGATCTGGTTGGAGGAAATAAGTCACCCAAGATGTGTCTTGGAAGACTGTAAGAGTATGCCTTGTCTCCAGTTGTGCTTCTCTTCTCACCTCCTCACTTTCTTTCTTTCTTTCTCTCTCCCTTTTTCTCTTTTTGAACCTCCCCCACCCCATCTCTCTGCCTCCTGGCCACCATATACTGAGCAGTATATTCCTCTACCATGATATTTCTACCTTGCAGCCAGGAGACCATGGACTGAAACCTCTGAAACCATGAGCTGTGCAATAAAACCTTCTCCATTTCAGTTGTTCATGCTGGGTATTTTGGTCATTTTGAGGAAAAGCTGACTAGTGCACTGACTCATAACTATTTCTCTACCCCTTCTTTGCTGCTAGACTTTGTTTTCCTCTAGAAACAAAACATACAAAATTTGTATTTTCTCACATCTCTTAGAATTAGGGAAAGTTAGTTAAGAGACTTCCTGGAAATATTGTTTCCTTCATTCTATCCTCCTAATTACAAATCAAACAACTGTTTCTCAAGCTTTATGTTCTTCCCACTTTCTGGAGCATTTAACATTGTCAGACCCCGTTTGGCCACCATGTTGTTGTAACTTGTTTTGCATTTTATCTCACTACCTCTCCTTTTGTGGTACATTTTCCCCTTTCTCCAACATACAGAGTTTTTCAAAAGATTTTATTCCCTCCTATCCTAACTCTGAATAGCACCCTTGTACATTTGCCTTTTATACCACATGTGTCCTGCTGATAACCCAGATTTGGCCAATCAAACTCATACTCTTGCACCATAGATCTGTTTCCTGACATTGTTATAATATGAATATGCTACTGCAAGTCCTTATTTTGAATAAAACTCATTATTAATAATATCATAATTTTACAGCTACTCAGGCTCAAATCTTAGCTTTGTGCTCGGTTTCCATTCTCTATTCTGCTGTCAAACTGATCACTAAATCTTAATTCTACCAGAGAATGGTTCTACAAAAACAAAATCATGTTTTCTTATTTAAATTTCTACCTAAAATATTCAATTCAGACTTTAATGTGGTTTCTTGGTGTAGCTAGACTCCCAAGATGGTGTGTGATGAATCACACTGATCCTAGGTTGGCCCTGTGACTCATATTAACCAGCAGAATGTGTCAGAGTTCCCAACTCCAGCATTAGCCTTTAAGAGAGCAGGAAGATTCGGCTTGCTTTTGCCTGGAGTGCTTATTTTTAGGAACCCTGAATCACCATCTAAGAAGGTTTGATACCCCCCTGGACAGTACAAGTGGAGAAACTGTGGAGGACTATATAGGAATTGAAATTCAGATCCTCGTGGTCTGTATATTCATAGCTTCAATACCATTGATACCAATACCCAGCTATTGCAGTATCTTTGTCAAGTTCACTAATGACTTTATCCCTAATCACTTTTGGACTGCAAGCACATAAGGAACATCAAGAGATTCTCACTCATTCAACCCACAGAATTATGGGAGGAAACTATGTGGGAGATCTTGACTTAAGCTATTATGATTAGGGGTGGTGGTTTATTTTACAGTAATAGATAATGAAGCACTAACCTAAATATGTGTGAAAATGGCAGCATTTGAATACTTCCCTGGGTAAACACTTAGGCTAAGCGCTGGTTAGGACAGGACTCAGTTTACCTATAGTCAATTTACAGTATTATTCTCCAGACAATACCCACTTTCTCCTATTCCCAAGTCTATGACTATGTGAACCTTCACAGGTAAAGCCTTTTTGAACTTCAACCCCCATGTTTGTCAAAATCATATTCATTCTTCAAGAGCAAATTCCATTTTATTGGGAATTTGATTAGGATCCTTGCAAGCTTCTAAAGGAATGTCTTGTCCATCTTTTCTGAATCTCCAAATTACTTTGCCTCTCATTTATTCCATTGATTTAACTTTCTTTTTGTTTTTATTTTTTAAAGAATGGGTCTTTCTTTTCTACTGTATCAAAGTAGACTTCTTCATTTTACTTCATGCCTTTTAGAAACACCAGAATATTTATTGAATTCAAATGTGAATCACCCATGTATGTCTAATTTTGCAGAGCAAAATTTGCTTGTGGAACTAAAGACAAAGTAATTAAGTACTGTTTGGACAAAGTTAAGAGGCTGAATGAAATGGGGGGATTTGTCTTGGGGAGTCATTTATATAAATTTCCAAGATTATTTGGCATCATGTTTTAAGACTAGTCAATCATATTTATTAAATTTCACTGGAAGTATTTTTCTGATAATCTTTCACATTGTCCTACTACACCATCAAAATACCTAAGCTTCCAATATTCTAACATTTTAGGGCCGTTGATCTATAATTGTATTGCATATTCCAAAGAAGTATGGTCATCCTTTGTCTTTCCACTAGTCTCAATTTGTGATTCAGAGAACTCGGTTACAAAACAAGGAATATACTGTTTAATTCTTTATTTGGATTTTTTGATCATAAATATTAAAAACTGGAGTAAAAGATAACAAAAACCAAGCTTAATGACAAATATAGATTTTCATCTCTTAATATATGGGGAGAAAAATGTATTTAGACTGAAAGTATAATTAGAAATCCCCTCCAAAGAATATTAGGACAAAATAAGCATAAAACTGAAGTAGTAGCTTTATAATAATCATTTGTGAGAAAAATTGCATTACCATCAATAACACAGCTGTTGACACCTTGTAACACATAACCGGCTGTATTGTTGCACAGCAGCCAGAATGAGTGGGAGCTTAATAAGTGCTATCCCTGATAATAAATTAACACCATATTTCGAATATGCAAAAATTTGTCCAACCCAAGCAAAAAAAAAAAAAATTTTACCCCTCTCCATGGAATTTTCTCTGGCTGTAAAATAATTGAAATCATCATTGGACTGTCCTCACCTGATATCACAGTCAGCTCTAGGTAAAATGCAGCTGCATGAAAGCCTCTGGTTCATTGCCCCTTAGAGCAGCATCTGAATCATACCAGAGCCTGTTAGAAATGCATAATCTTGGGCCCCATCTGCTGAATCTGAATCTGCATTTTACCAAGACACTGCAGGAGATTGGCTTGCACATTAAAGTTTGAGAAACCCTGCTCTAGTTCATCTCACTTGTTGGTTTTCTCTTTTGATCTACTTCCCTACAGGGTGTTCTTGCCGGATAAATCACTCTTTGTACAGGGCAAGTAGGCAAGTGGCTATTTTACAGGCAGAACAATATGTTCATAACCTATACTTGCTGTTACTTTCTTCTTCTAACATTGTACCCATCAATGCCTTCCCTGAGTCATCAAGCATGCTGGCCTGATTCAGGGCAAACCAAAAGATTTTTATCTCTCTGTGATGTTTCATCCCCTTTTCACTAGAGCACAGAGAAAAGAGAAGTCAATGTTGGCTGCTTCTACTCTTCCTTGCCAACTTCCCTCTCCCCTGCTGCCTTCAGAAATAAGGGCAATTAACACCCTGGGTGAATTCAAAGAAATCCCACTAGAATTTTCATCCATTTGCAAAATTGCCACAGACCCTTCCCACTTCTAACAGAGCCATAGTAGCTTTAAACAAGCACACTGCTATACAGAGGTCTGAACCTATGTTGCTGTAGAAATTATCGAATTTCCAAAGCAAAGGACAATCAAAAATCTTTGGTCATTTATGTGCAACAGCACATTTTTTGAGTTGTGTCTGAGAAACTCAAGTTTATGTAAAATGACATAGGGCTTTACTTGCCATAATTAATCTTAATACTTTTGTTAAAAAGTTGTTCTCAATTATATGCCTCTTTTTTACAGTATAAGCTTCTATCAAAGCAATCCTCCTTCAAATAATAGTCAACATAAGCAGAATTCAAACCATAGGTAATGGAAGGATCTAAAGGGATCTGGAGAAATCTAGAGCAATATGGGATGAAAATATAGTCATATTTTGTAGGAGAGTTGAAACTCAAAGCAAGGAAGCAAGAGAGGTGCAAAGGAGTCTTGTTGTGGTGATGTTTGTTGTTTTGGTCAGCTTTCCCCCACATTCAGCCACAATTACAATGGTGTCTAAAATTCTGGCACAGAAGGAAATCATTGACTGACCCTGGAATCACACTGGCTGGCACAGTAAAGATTGAAAGCAGCTAGGATATATGGGCTATCTAACTGAACTTAGAAGCCAATCATTATTTACTACAGGCGTGATAGCCTGAAATTTGCATCTACATGAATTAATTGTTTGTTTAAACAAAAATATCAGTACTTTTGAAGTAATATAATGATTCAGGAAATCCCTAAATCAACATTTGGAGTATATTCTATATAACTCAAAATTATTTAATATTCCAATAGCCAGGAAAATGAAATTCTCAAAGGTAAAGACAGTGGATACATGCTATCCCTGAGATGACCTAAATGTCAGAAACACAAGACAAGGACTCTAAAGCCACCTTTTTAAATATTTTTTTTAACAATGAACAGTGAAATTAAAAAAAAATACCCTATGTTGACTGAAAATATGCTAAATTACACATAAGTATAAATTTAAATAAACAGAAACTTTTGAACTGAAAATATAAGATCTCAAATTAAAAACTCACTAGATGTATTTAATGATAGAATAGGTAAACAAGACAAAAGAGCTGATAATCTTGAAGAAAGATCAATAGAGAGGATAACATGTGAAGAAGGGAGAAGGAAACAAAATGGGGAAGTTGAAGAACATTGAGCTTGAAAACAAAGAATTTATTTGAAACTAAATGAGATAGCCAGTAGGGAAAACCACAATTCTAGATTTCCTGAATGCATGTCTCCAAGATGGCATCTAAGGGGACTGCTTTTATAGATTTAGAAACAGCAAGGTGGTTTCAGCAAACCAGTTGTTACACTGGCTGAAAAGAATCATTGGTAATGGCTTATGTTGCCATATACTCCAGGTAAGAATTGTAATAAGTAGGAACAGGTTATCAAAGTTACATATTACTCTTGTGGTGTCAGTACATCTACAGGGAGCTAAGATGCAGCAGTTAAAGGTTAAAATTAATCAGATAAGGAGGGTGTGGCTTGTGCAACTACTTTCCTATAACTTATCTTCTTTAGGACGAAAGGAGTTCAAAGACCTCTTTTCTTTATGTATTCAAATGAAAAGAGCCACAAGGATTTATGGGGCAATGTCAGGATGTCTTGTGTACAGATATTTATCACAGACGAGGAGGGAGAAAATAGTATATGATGAGAGATTTTTGAACACATGAAAAAAGAAGTCCCAATTTGGTGAAGACAGGCATTTACAGATTCAAATAACTAAGCAAACCCCAAATTGTATTAATGCCAGGAACCCATGTCAAGACATACCAGTCAAATGAAGGAACACTAAGGGAATTTATTCCCAAAAGATAATCCTGCAAGAAACAATAAAGGAAGTTCTCTAGACTGAATAGAAACTATACCAAAGGGAAACCCAGATCTTCAGCAATAAATGAAAAGTATCTGAAATGGTAATAAATGATTACACAAATGATTACAAAAGAAGGGGCATTATAAAATAATATGTTATCTCATGATGGCACATGTGACTTTTAAAAAACTAGAACGTTTATAACATGTTCAAATGTGTGAAAACAAAAATTACGTTTATAATTCAAAACACTAAAGCTAAAAATTTCCATTAAAAAATTAACATTGAACTCTGAAATTCAAAAGAAGGTAAGAAAGTGAAACTGGCCACAGAATTAACAAAATGAAAATAAGTAGCATAATGGTACGCCTAAACTCAAATATAAAAGTATTTTCACAATTTGGTAATAGATTAAATTTTCTAATTAAAAGATATGATAAGAATGGATATACATAGAAAATGTTTAAGCAAATACATGAAAAATATCTGATGTGAATAGGAATTGAAAGAAAGATGACTTATAAATACCAATATTACATATAAGAGCCCTCAAGACAAAAGTATTAGCATCTTATATGATAAAAGGATCAATATATCTGAAAGATATGTTAAATTGTAAATGCAGATAATTTCACAATCATAGTAGGAAATTTTAATACTTTTTCTCAGTTCTTGAGAGGAAAAACTTTCTTAAAACAACAAAGGTATAAAAAATGTAGTCATTTGATAAATGGAACAATAAAATTTTGTTTAAACCTATAACATAATATTATGTGGCCATGATAAATGAATGAGGTAATGACACATACTAGAACATGGATGAACCTCAGTTCTAAATGAAAGAAATCAGTCACAAAAGAGCACTTATTAAATGATACCATTTAAATGAAATAACTAAAATAACAAATCTATGGAAACAAATCAGATTAGTGGTTGTTTGGCATTAAGAAAAATATAGGTATAGGGGGATGATGACTGAATGGTACTAGGTTTCTTTTTGAGGTGATAAAAATGTTCTAAAACTGGTAATAGTGATGATTTCTGTTATGTCTGAAAATGATAAAAACCATTGAATTGTACACTATGAAAGTGCAATTTATCTCAACAAAGCTGTCTTAAAAATTTCATAAAGGGTTTGAACACTGTCAACCACCTTGAGTTTATTGATATTTATAAAACACTATATAACATTCTCACCAGCTTTTCTTTATACTACATGCAAATACTGTTATATGTCAGAAGCCATGACCTGAGCATAGGTTTGCCTCCCACAGAAGGGAATATGAGAGGGTCTGCCTAAGTCAACCAGAGTAGTCAGAAAGGCCTCAAAAAGGAGGTAGTTTTTGTTGGGAAAACATATAATGGCAGCAGCATCCCAGAGAAAAACCCCAACATGGCGCCTAACGACCCTCTTTCTCCTCTTTTTTTCTTTCACTAGCGCGAAACGTTCCCACCGGCGCCAATGTTCAAATCCTGCTGGTGGGAAGCCTTAGCCCCAATAAGAATTAACTTCTTGGGCTCCGGAACTGACATATGGAAGAGCTTGCCAATAAACGGGTGACCCGTTATCTACCTCAGCCCTGTCACCTCTCCTTAGGTCTATATAAACCCACAGCCTTTTGTAATAAAGTGGAACCTCTCCGTCGTATAGTGTCTCCCATTCATAGTGCGGTGCAGCATCTTCCAGTCTTACAGTTTTAATACAAGGTCTAATAAGTCTCTGTTAAGTGAAAAGTTAATTAGAACAATAACAATGAGAAAGAAGGAATGGACAGAGTTTGGAACATCAGAGCTTTTCCAGACAAAGGAAAGCTGAGGAAAATGTATAAGGAGTTATGAGGAAGAATGTCATGTTGAAAGGTGGGAGCTTAGCATTATCTAAGATAAAATGGAGAGTGGAATGAGTCTACGTGACTATGTCTGAGATGCAGAGTCAGTAGATTATTTTCTGCAGATAATGGTAAATTATTGAGGAATTCTAAGGAATGCAGTAATACAACCATAGTGGTAATAGCCCTGGGATTAAAGTGGGGAACACTGGATGGACATTAAGACTGGCTAGTGATACAGGTGAGAGTTAATGAGGATCTAAAAAAATATCCTAGAAATGTCTTTTTTCCTTGCCATTTCTATTTTCAAATAATCATCTTGTTTACCACCCTGTGGCTTTTAATGTCATCCCCTAAGATGCAGAGTTTTATGTTATATGTTATATAACATACTATATATAAAATGTTATATGTTTTATAGTATAAACTGATTATCTCAGAATTTTAATATGCTGAGGGGTCATATATCATTACTGATGATAGCCAAAGGCAGGGATAGCTCAATTCTCAGAAACATCTGGGAAAATAAAAATAAATCTAGGAAAGATCCACATTTTGCTGAACCTTTGCTCAACTTGATAGGAAATCACCTTTGAGAGACCTTAATTTCAGTCCTGACAGCTCAAAAAAAGGGCTGTTTTCCAGATCATTGTGTTTTTAAGCGAGTCACTATTTTGCTTCTCAGAAATTTTTTTCCTACAATGTTCCAATTAACAGTATCCAAAGATTAAAATGTGGCCATATCTAACAAATCCTCATGAGGTTCTCTTTCTATTCCCTCTGTGACAAATTAAGATTAAAAGTCAGAAAACTTGTTCTTGGCAGACAAATTTTTTATTCATTTAGCATGATATGAAAAAGCACACTTCTGGGTCTAAAATACATTTTTGGCTCCCATAGCCCTTTTTATCCACAAAGTTGGAAGAGCAGAAATGTCTTATATTCTCTCCAATTGGTCTAGAATTTTGCCACCAGGCAGTAATAGTAGATCATGATTTAACGTTCTCAACTGTTTCCCACTATCATTGGAGTATAAGTAATATAAATAACAATAGAGGCCTCCCCACAAACCCATCTCTCCTTCCTTCTTTTCTCTGTCCTTCCCCTCCTTGTCTCCTTTCTTCTCCATTTCATTCCTTTCCTTCTTTCACTTTTTAAACTTTCCCTGTAATTTTTTAAATCTAATATTGTTAAGTACTCATTAAAGAGAAGCACTTTGGAGTTAGAGATATGCACTATAATTTTGGATTATGTAAACTGCCATTGTTCACCACTTACTCCACCTCATTCAGTGACATAGTGGCATTTCAAGAAGGCAACTGCAATATCACTGACTGCTACTCTCAAAGTGTATTCCCTGGGACTAGAGCAACATCACTTGGGAACATGATAGAAATGAAAATCCATCCTGGATTTACAATAAGCTATTGTGGGGTAGGGTCCAGCCATATGTGTTGTAACCTACCCTCCAAATAATACTGATACTTTCTAAAGTTTGATAAACTCTATCGTAGCACAAGAAGTATCAGCTCACCATCTGCAAAATGAGGATAATAATGTCAACTGCACAGAACTAATGTCATGCTTCAAAACCTGTTCATGCTGGAAAGTACCTAGCAAAGGGATTGGAAAGTATAATAGTTGTTGAATACATGTAGTCTGGCAATGATGATTGCACACCTGCAATTGGGATTCGGTTTGGCAAAAGGTAAGAATATGAATCAGAAACAGATTCCTTAAGAAGAGGCATTATTAGAGGCAGAGTTTAAAGAATTGGTAGAATTTGGAGATATGAAGGTGAAAATCAGAGAATCTCGGATTTCTGAAATGACTTTTGCAAAGCTCTGTAGGTTGAAGAATATAGCACATATGCAGAGAATAAGTAAGTTGTCTAAAATGTAAGGGGCATACTTTGAAGGAGTGGAAAAAGAAGTTGGAAAGTCAGATTAGTAGCAGATTGTGCAAGATACCAAGCTGAGGATTTTCAAATTTATTATTAGGTAACAGAAATCCACCAAAAAGTTCTTGGACAGGGGAGTGACATGTATGGGAGTGTTTCTAGCGCCAAGCTAAAGATTTGTTTTAAAAAAATTCAAAAAGAGATCTGCAAGTAGGTTTATTTTTTAGTCAAGAAATTCTCAGTGAATTTCAATTTTATGTTGTGATAAAAACCCACAGGCACAGAGTTTCAGTCACATTCTCTGCCTTCAGAGAGTCACCAGTCTCCTGGTGAAGATGAACTATTTGATGTTAAACAAGAAGTCCAGGTAGCTGCCCCCTCAAAAAAAAAAAAAGGATATTATTTTGACTGCTGTAAGAGGTCAAGCAGAAGAACTTATTTGGTATTCTTCTAAATAAATATGGCTCGACAAGATCATATTTTGATTCTTTTGACTGAAATGAAAGGAAAATCCTAAGATAATAAAAATCAAAGTTAATTATTTCTTAGGTGTAAGGTTTAACCTTCAGTGCCTTTACCCAGAAGACTGTTTAAAAACATGCAGGGGCCTGAGGTCTCTAGATTTCATACTGCTATCGGAGAAATCCAGAGTCAAAATGGGAATAGACTCCAAAAAGATTTTCCTTTTTTGTGAACTAAGTCTCTTATAAAACAATCAAGATAATCTCGGGTGGGGGTTGTCTTGCTCAAGGAAGAAAGTAAATTTCGTTGTGACTTAAATTCATATATTCTTTTAACTTCACGACTACCCTGAATCCACAGAGTGGAAATATGGGGCCAAAGGTTGACCTAATATGCATCCATCCCAGGTGGAATTGAACTTGGATTTTCAACATATTATCTTATAGGGATTAGAAATAAATCCTGGGATAAAATGGGGTAGAAAATCAATTTTGAGACAAGAAATAAATCTGGGCTTTTTGAAGTGAGACACCTTCAAAGCATGAACCTCCTAGAGGGAGACGCTAAAGACACATGCTGTTCAATAAAGAATTAACCTTGCCCAGAGAATAGTTTGGTCTTGGACTCTAGCTCCTAAGACAAAAACTCCAATCCTTTAAAACATCTTGTCTCATGGAAGTGTCTTTGTGTAACCTGAGATCCTTAGACCATGCCAGATGATCCATGATACTAAGGTGATTTAGATGAGGGAGAGGTGGTTTGGGTCAGGCTGACACTGCATGGCCATGGAGGAGCTAGAGACTAAATCCAGCCACATGGGCAGTCAGCCATGTCTGTGTGCCTGACCTTCAACAGAGACTCTGGATAATAAAATTTGGTTATTTCTTCCCTGGTTGGCAATATTCCATGCATACAGTCACACATTGCTGGGAGCAGAAATGCTGTCAGTAGGACTCCACTAGGAGAAGACATGGAAGACATGGAAGCTCATGCCTAAATCTCTCTTGGACCCTGCCTTAGGTGTCTCTTCACTTTGCTGATTTTAATCTGTATCCTTTTGCTATAATAAACTGTAATCAT
This sequence comes from Ictidomys tridecemlineatus, assembly GCF_052094955.1. Lineage (NCBI taxonomy): Eukaryota > Metazoa > Chordata > Mammalia > Rodentia > Sciuridae > Ictidomys > Ictidomys tridecemlineatus. The sequence continues at coordinate 133,756,626 of NC_135480.1, forward strand.
AACAGCTTCTCTGACTTCTGTGAATTCTTCAAGCAAATTATTGAATCTGAGGGTGCTGTACAAGATCTCTGAAACTGCAATGCCTATTTTTGTGTTTGCCCTGGTAGAACCTAGAAAAAGAAATTAATTTTGAAAATCATTAACCAAAGCCTACATAAATGTGGATTTGCAGTCAGAATTCATAACTACCGAGTCTGGAAAATTGACAAACTTCTAATTTAGTTTAAACTTGACCTGGGTCAGTGATTTTCCTGAGGTGCCTAACATAATCAAATAAAAAACCATTTGAGGGAAGGGTACACTACCTCAAAGAATTCCACAGATATGAGTGGAAGGTATATGAACTCACAATATAACAAATCATTAAACATGAGAGGAAAGACAAGAAAACAAGCCACCATGAACGAAATATGGAAAATAAAACATATAGATTCAGACCCCAAAAGATTGCAACATCTAATTAATATCTAATGTAAAATGAATACACTTACTGAGTTTAAGACTCTTTAATATTAACCTTGTGTGACCCCAAGCAAAGAATCCAATTAAGCCATATTAAGACTCCTGACCCACAAAAATCATTAATCTAATAAATTTTCGTCATTTAATGTTATTAAATTTGTGTTAATACTGTTAACCAAGCCACAAGTATATAACAGAGACATAATTTAATTTTAAAATTCACTGCTGAACCTATATTTAAATTTTCTACATTGTCTCTTATCATAATTAGTGAATTAATTAAAATAATTAATCTCCAAACTATTAGAGAGGAAAATATGAGATAAAGGGAGAAAACCAATCTCCCAAAATAGATATTAAAATAAGTAAATAAATATATACTAGATAAGGCAGGAAAATAAAACCAAGTAGTTCAGTAATTAAAATGAATTTAAGTAGTGAAATATTCCAGTAGACAAAAAAGATTGAAAGATACAAACTTTAGGTATTGCTATCTATAAAAAAATCACGAGTCACACTTAAAAATATAAGAACCCATATTTTTAAAAAAATTATAGTGATAAAAATAACAACAGTATATCTTTGTAAAACATAACAGAAAGAAATATGTTATTGGACATATAAATACCAGAAAAATATATTTACTAAGCTGAAATTATTAGACAACATACAAAGATTATATTACTGTTTATAAAAATTTTAGTTTATAAGGAATAGCTTTAAAATTGTAAACTGCTACGCACTTAACAACATAATCTCAAAATATATAAGGCAAACTGGAAAATTCACAAGGAAAAATTGACAAAAATACCAGTATAATTAAATATTTTAATGTCTCTTAACAATTGGTTTACTAAATAAAAATTCAGTAAGGATAAGAATGAGATGAAGAGCGTGATTAAATAGGCATAAATAGATTTCTCTTTTCCATAAGTGAGTGATTTATTTTATGTCAAGCATAAAACACATTTGTGTAACAACTACCTTTCCTTGTGGTTATTTCCACTGAATTCAAAGAATTGGTATTGTGGAGTCTGCTTTCTTTGACCAAAATAATGTATAGCTATAAAACAATGACAAGGAGAAAACTTTAAAATGTCCCAATGATGAAATATTAAAAAGGTTTTCAAAATAATCTAAGGAAATATTGGCTAAAAACTGACAACTTTTTCTTTTCTCTTTTTTCTATACTAGGGATTGAACCCAGGGGCACTATACCACTGAGCTACATCATCTTTTTTTATTTTTTTTATTTTTAAAAGGAAACTTTTTTTTTTTTAGAGAGAGAGAGAGAGAGAATTTTAATATTTATCTTTTAGTTTTCGGTGGACACAACATCTTTGTTTTGTATGTGGTGCTGGGGATCGAATCCAGGCCGCACGCATGCCCGAGGTGAGCACGCTACCACTTGAGCCACATCCCCAGCCCAACATCCTCAGTCTTTTTAAAATTATCCTTTGATATATAAGGTCTTGATAAGTTGTCCAAATTGACCTCAAATTTATAATTCTCCTGCCTTAGCCTCCCAAGTCACTCCATCACACCCAATGATGATAACATTTTAATAAAGGTGATAGAATAATGAGGATTGTAATTATCTATTTTTTCCAAGAAACATTTTTCAAAATAATAAACTATTGAAAACATCCCAAATGGCCTTCAACAGTAACAAGTGGCAACTTTCTTTCCCATAATTTCATCTCCCAGATGCAATTGTGGCTTTGGACAACTGGAATAGTATAAATAGCAAGAGAATTTTATTGTTGTTATTATGTTTTTTGTCAATTGTTTATGATATCAATCATAAAGTATCTGAGAGAAAATGTATTTAATTAAATATTACAATAAATTCTTCTGATTGCTCTATCCTTGGATAGATGCAGTGTAGGATAAATAGCAAGGCAATTTTGAAGTTGTAGGAATGGGCAGAAAAGAGGCAAGTAGATTTAATATGATCTTAGTGCAAAAAAGTCCAAGAATAAACAAATATGAACAGTATTGTAAGAAAACTGGGCCCAAAGATTATCAATTATGATTCAGGAATGGAGATAAGCATTATAGATACCTGCTCAAGATGAAGTTTTTCTTGTAAAAGAAACTAAAAGAATATCCTAAAACATCATTAATACTAATGTTGAGAAGCAAAACAAAACATCCTTATGTTCAACAATACATTGGCAGTTCAAATGCTGTCTATTTTTGCCACTCTGATCACTTTACCTCAAGGAACACAAAGAACAGCTACACATAAAATAAGCAAATGATGTGTGCAGGGGAGCAAAGTATTTTTGTTGTTTTCTTTTGCATGTTTTGTCATTCTTTGGGATATTCTCTCTTTTTCTGTTCTGAATCCATATAATTCTGATGAACTACAATCAATTCCATACCATCCTTAGCATAAGGATCTGTGTGTGATCTAGTCCTAGCAAATTGGTGTCCAAGGCCGGCAGAGTTACTGGTTCAAAGATGGGTGCTCAGGTCAATGAGCCATCTAGGGACTTGAGTTGTAGCCTGGGGAAAGAGTTCACTATGGCCACTTATTGAAAACCCTGGGGCAACCTAACATTGCCAGTGGCTATCATGGCCATCATAGAGCTATCACTTGACAAAATAAAAGCAGCACACAGATAAGCAGTGTTGAGAGAAATAGGAAATTGGTGAGTTTTCCAATGACATTGCTTGAGCTCTTGGATTTACTTCCACCCAGAATTCTAAATTGCAAGTGGGGGTCGCATTACGCAGCTCCCATTATTTTGAGTTATGCCCTATTTAAGAGTCATAATATTTTAGTCTTTCAAAGGGATAAAGTATAACCAGAAAAATGGTGGAGGAACACCTGGACTGGATACATTCAACAAATTTTCAAGACTGGTATTATCCTCCAGAGCCTAGGGAAAAAAAAAAAAAAGAAAACCTCAAATTTGAGAACAATTAAACTTTTTTAAAATAAATAAATGTAGAAGTAAATGTAGATTTTACTACCCAAAGTACATGTAGATTTGATTACCCAAAGAGGTTGTGCTGGCAAAAAAATACCTAAGGCATGAAAATTTTAGTTATATTTATGAATATTATTTTCATGACACTCTAACAAAGGGAACAAGTCTTATTTTGGTAGATCTTTTTTTTTAAATATATATTTTAGTTCTCTTGACCGAAGCAGAATTCTGGACTACTGTCATACACTGATTTCGTTAATTCATTAAATGATTATTAAGTATTTACTAGAGTACTAGGGGATGTGCTTGCCTCTGGAGACAGTGATGACAGCCATGTTTATGGCTTCCAAGAGCCTCCCTCTCCCTCTGGAAGAGCTGACAGATACCTGGAAAACATTTGCAATAAATAATATTGAGTGTAAATGTTATTGAGTAAATATAAGAAACAGTGGTAGGAAAAAAAGATGAGATGCAATTCTCCTTGGGACAGGAGAAGGAAAGTCAGAGCAGGCTTCACAGAAGATATGATAGTGGCCCAGGGTCTTGGGCAATGAAGGGCTAGCTAGACAGCAAGGGGAGGAAGAGGGGCAGCATGAAGTGTGCTATGGCTGCAGAGGAGTCTTGGGGACAGCGAGTTTGGGGAGTCTAGTAGGTTTCCAGACAAAGACATACCCTTGTGGTACAGAGCTGTGAAAGTATCTACACTGGTCTTGGGCTTATCTTCACAGAGCAGTTCTACTCTAGCTCTTTGGATTCTGTACACTTCCACTTTGTAGAAGTAGCCTTCTTGGGGTTTTCTACAGACAGCAATCCCAGCACCTTTCACAGGCCTTATTTTGAGGTCAGTTGTTACCTCAGAATGACATGTGTTGATAGTCTACTGTCTTGGGTATTATAAGATGTTACATTGGTGAAAGAGTTAAAGCAGATTTGAGGTACTTCATCCAAATAATTATGGATATGGTTGTCATATTGTCAATTAATGAAACTTGAGCACAGTTCTATCTGGAATCTTAAGGTTGGTGTTTTTTCTCCAAAGATCAGGGTGAGAATTTAGTCACGGTTCCTCCTGAGTTTTGACTCTGCACGAGTTCTGGGAGCTCAAAGACAGGTGAGGTGGAAGTTAAACTCTACTGGGCGGGGGGCGGTCCCCTCTCCAAATTATTTGTCTCTGTCAGGAGAAGAGTCAGGAAATACTCCAAATTTTAACCTAACTCTGAAAACTGTTTTCAGAGAGAGAAAGCAAAGCTGTAGGAGGTAAAAAGTGAAAGCGGGTCAGTCCTTAGGCATTTTAAGGTGTCATTCAGGGGCAACCTACTTACAAGATGTAGGGAATCAAGCTGGGTTACAAAAATTAAGAGGGAATGTATAAAAGACCTTCGTTCTAGGCAAGCACCTTCTTCACTGTGTCTGCACCAATGATGGGGGTAAAATAACTGTATTTGAAGAAGAGGAAATATTTCAGTCTTGACATGTTGAAATAATTTGCTGGCAGTTTCTTTTAATTCCTCCCTCACCTGACACCCACCTCCTTTTTGAAGGAAGGACTTTCATGTCATCCATCTATGCTTTAGTAAGTACTGATGACCAAGACAATGTACTTATTAGCTCTATTCTAACTGTAGTTTTTGCCAGGCTTCTACCCTCTGCCAGTAGCTTTTAAATCCTCAGACATTCACCTGTATTACTCAGAAGCAAATTTGAAACTTTTACTAACATTTAATCCATTGTCTCAATTTAAATTCTCTAGTATTTTTGTTTGTTTGTTTGTTTTGTTTTGTTTTTAAATACAGTAAGGAAAAAAACAACAACAAAAATTTTGAAATGGTAAAAAAAAGAAGGAATACAGGTGGTGAGCCTGAAGCTCAAAGAAGTTAAATAACTTATCCAAGATCACAAGGTAAGTTGTAGAACTGGTATTTGAAAGCAGATTAGTCTGAAAATCAACAGTTAGATCTTAGAAGGAAAATGAAATTTAGCTTCTCACTTTAAAAGCATAATCTACTATAGATAAAAACTACACGTTACAAGTCAAGAATCATGGGATTAATTCAGAATATTTTGAGATTTGCACTCCTCTTCTTGTATACTCAACTCATGTCCCCTAGTAACAAAATTCTTTGTTTTCTCAAAAACATTTTCTTGAGATAAGATACACAGCTTCAGGTAGTTCTTTCAAATAAAAACTCTCCTATCCTCTCAGTTTCTATTGCCATTCTTTTAGTCTCATGTTAGTTTACAATATGTGGAATAAGTAACACAGTAACAGAAAAATCATAATATCACTTGTTGAAAAGGAGTTTTGTTTTTTTTTCAGGGTAGGCGATATTCAGAATGTTACAAACAATGGATATTTTTTCCCATTATGGAGATTGTGGTTGGAATATGGAAAAGGTGATAACATGGTAGTATATATTAATTTAATTAAATTTGCTCTTAGAAGAGCAATTTTCTGTCACCCACTTCTCTTCACAGCTATTTATCAGTTAGTTTAGATTCAGTGTGATAAGTTAGTAATTGAAAAGATGGAGGAGATTTGCACTCTTGCTCCACTTCACTCTGTGAAATGAGACCATGGTCAAGTCACATATCCTATCCAAACATCAGTTTTATCTTCTGTTTCAGTGGTCCCTTATGATCTTCCAAGAATGTACTTATCCACTGAAGATTAAATATCTAAGTGGGTAATGGCCAGACCACATGCAAAAATGGAATGTAGATCCATACTTTATAACAATCAGGCCAGGAAGTCAATCAACCATCTCTAGTAACCAGTCTGGAAGTCAGATAGTAGACTGACTACTTACAAAGGATACAGAGAGTATCTCTAATTTTTGCCTTTATTTCCAGCTTAAAACCAATAGGAAAAGCCAAACGTATGTCTCCAGTAATCACATTAGATGCCCCATTTTTTAGCTAGCCTGTCCACAGATTTCACATGCCCACTACCTCCAAGTGGAGTAGACCTGAAGCCTTCCATTCTTTCCACCACAAAATTTTCCCACTCCTCTGTCTGCTTTTGTGTTTGTTAATTTAAACAAATTCCCTTCCTGTAGTAAATGCTAATAATAGGCTTTGCTTTTTATCTTTTAGGTGAGTCTTAATTTATTTCCATACCACTATTTAATTTGTCCTGCCATTTACTATCATCTAGTGTAATAACCTCAGAGGTTTCTTCCTTTCTTCAGTGTTTCTCCTCCAAGCTATCTTCTAAATCATTGACTTGGTGACTATCATAAATGCAAATTGGATTATATTGATTCTTGTTTTAACACCATTCTTCCATTTTTCACTGGCCTCAAAATAAGGCTCAAAATCTCTAGCTGGATTGATTTGGCCTTTTCTTACTTGTTCAATCTCTTCTTGTATACTCAACTCATGTCCCCTAGTAACAAAATTCTTTGTTTTCTCAAGATGTGCCATATCTACTTGTGCCATTATCTACTTATAATATTCCTAATTTCTTCATGAGGTAAATTATATATCCTTAAGATTTATCAAAATCTTCATCTTCTTTCTAAAGACTTCTTTAACTTTTCTAGTCTGTACTATCCTCAACCAAATACATGTTTCCATGCTTATGTGATTTGCTTAAATATCTTTATACTTTAGCACTTGCTCAATATCTATTATATTGTAGGTTGTAAATATTGAAATTAATTCCTCATAGAACATAATTTATATCTCTTGTGGCTACTGTAATAGGTAAAGAACAGTTGCTATATATTAACACCTACAATATACTAGGTATAGTAGTAGTTGTTTCATATTCATTTTCTCTGCACTTTTTCACCACAACCATGCATGGTTAGCCATTATTTTCTTACATGTACAGGTGGTGAGCCTGAAGCTCAAAGAAATTAAATAACTTATCCAAGATCACAAGGTAAGTTGTAGAACTGGTATTTGAAAGCAGATTAGTCTGAAAATCAACACTGAGATCTTAGAAGGAAAATGAAATTTAGCTTCTCACTTTAAAAGCATAATCTACTACAGATGAAAACCACATGTTACAAGACAAGAATCATGGGGTTAATTCAGAATATTTTGACATAAGAAATATATCGGCCTGAAGGTATAGCTCAATATTAAAGAACTTGTCTAACATGCACAAAAGGGGGGGGGAGAAGGAGAAAAGGTAAGAGAAGAAAGAAAGAGGAAGGAAAGAAGGAAGGGAGAGAGGGTGAATTAGAAGAAAGGGGAAACATATTTGGTCAGTGCTTCTAATTTTTGAGCTAATATTTGATCTTTGACCTCCATTCCTGAAGTAGTGGCTGTTAACACCTTTGTAATTTCTTGAGAGATAGGAATGTTTGACACAGAGCACCTAAATTTGGGGGAATTTCCAGGTTGACCCTAGTATCCTTTTTCCTAAGGAGGTAATTCTTTGGACTCTTCTTATAGCACAGCAATCTTCATTAAACTGTTAAAATAATGCATTTATCAGTTAGAAGAAGCTAAATTATAATATATGGAGCAAATAAACCTCTAAACATCAGTAACTTTAAGAAAAGTTTTCTCATGCTACTTGCTTATGGTCTGTTAACTGTGCTCCAGGATAGCCTCAAGATGGGGTACGTTGCCCAAGGAGACAACTGTGGGATTAGAGGGTTAGAACTTCCAGTCCCACTGCTGGGCCTCAGGTTAGGAGAGACTGAAGGTAGAGCTGATCACCAATGCCCTACAGTGTAATAAACCATGCCTGTACAATAAAACTTCCAAAACCCCCTCAAAGACTGGGTTTGAAGAGCTACTTAGTTTCTGAACTTGAGAAAGTCCCTGGAGGGTAGCACACCTGGGGAAGGCATGCAAGTTTCATGTCATTTCTCAGATGCCCTTCCTTAGGCATCCTTTGTAATATCTGTTTAATAAAAGGTAAATGTAAGTAAAGTGTTGTCCTTGAGTTCCATGAGCCACCCTAGCAATTTAAACCCAAGAAGGAGATAATGTGGACCACCAATCTATAGCCAGTTGGTCAGAAGTATAAATGACAATCTTTTCCTTGCAATTGGTGTACAAATTGGGGGCCAGTCTGGTAGGACTCAGCCCTGAACCTGTGAGATCTGACTATAACTCCTGTAGATGGTGTAGGAATTGACTTGAATCATAGAGCACAGGGTGGTATCTGCTGGAGAACTGCTTGGTGTGTGGACAAAGCTCCACATACATCTGGCCACAGAATATTCTATGTTGGGTGTAAGAGTAAGATGTTTTATGTTTTAGTCCATGATATTATTTGCAGATTCTGTACTTGTACATTTGCCTACTCCCTAAGATTCATTCTTGGTACCCAAATCAACACTTTTAGCATTTTCATGGTAATCCATGGATATGTACAGAGTTGCCTGATGCAAACATTCCCAGTTAAACTTGAATAAGATGTGTTCTGCTTTCTTGTTCTTGTTCTCATACTGTAAGCAGGTGCTCCTTTTGATGTCTATTTAGTGCCATTTTTTCATATTGTCATGTTTTTTGTGATCAATGGCACTGTTTAAAATGGCCCTTAAGCACAGTACAGAGGTGCTGCCAAGAGTTCCTAAGCACAAGAAGTCTTGCTTTGTCCAGGCATGTGTCATAGTGCCGTTGACCGGTTTCACTAATGTTGATGAATCAAAAATATATATTAAATTATCTTTAAGCAGAATTGTTAGGGTCTATAAACAAGTCAAGATGGTGCCTGGCATTTTGCCAGAGGCAGTGGTTTGTGAAGTAATGCCAGCGAGCCATTAAGTGTGGAGATTCCTTATTGGTTGACTGCTGTATCTAGTTTATGTTAATTAAGATAAGCTGTGTGGAATGTATATATACCCCTTCCTGTCCTACAATAAACGGCTCCCACTCCAGCTGAATCAATGTACACAAGTTGTTCGTCACCCCCCGGTTATTTTGCTGCAGCCGGACTGCGGCACAGAATCACACCTAGAATGAGGTGCTAACACTGATTGTGTGATTCAACTCACAGGAACCTAAACCTTCATTTCCTCTAGGAGCAACAGTGCTCCCAGAGACTACCTGACTGCCATGAATAACAAGAATTGAGTGTTTACTGTAGCCTGTAGTATATTTTCAGTATTTGGAGTTTATTTCCCTTTGAAGGGAGGAAGTGTATAAAGTAAGAAATAAATACACACGACTTCCTTCTGCCTCCAGGCCTTGAATGAGGACTGTGTTCTAGGTGTGTCCAACATAATCATTGAGTTCTCATCAAAAGTCCTTTCTCCCTCCTCCTCTCTTTGGACAGGTTGGATTATCTTTCCTGGGCTCTTGTAGTGGTTGAGAACCATTGGAGATCTGGAAGGAATCACTTATAGAAAGATTCTTCAGTTGCTCATAGAAACCTGCCAGAGGTCTCTCTTCCTCTGCCAAGGTGACTTGCAATGTTTAATGTGGCAGTTGCTCTTCTAGCCTATGTCCTGGAGTAATGACATGGAGCACAGTCATCAGTTAACATACCATGGGCAAGTAGCATGAGAAACAAACTTTTTTTTAAAAAGTTACTGATGATTGGAGATTTATTTGCTCATATATTATAATTTAGCTTCTTCTAACTGACAAATGCATTATTTCAACAGTTTAATGAAGATTGCTGTGCTCTAAGGAGAGTCCAAAGAAAAATAAGAGTAAAAAAGGATAAGGGATGTTTATATTAAGCTCAGGGAACTTTAGAATAAACCTTGCTTTTGCCATTCTGTAAAAGTATCATTCAAATCAGTTGTTTTCATCTTTTATGGTGTATCAGAATCACCCAAAAATCTGGCAAAAATTCAGATTTCTCACTGCATCTCCAGATATTGTGATTCAGGAGGTCTGAATTGGACCACAGAAATCATTAATTTAGTAGCTCTTCATCCCCAGGATCCAAATGTCAGTGATCCATGGACCATAGTTAAGAAGCACAGCTTTGATAATTCTGGCAATTATAAATTATTTATAGTTTGGTTATTTTATAAAAGATTAACCATACTACAGATCTGGAAGCAATGTGACTGATGGGACACACCTTTTACGCACACACTGGTATATTTTCCACTCTTTCGCTATAAAGATAAAGCACACTTATATGATTTCTGCCATTCTATACCTGCAGTCTCTGCAATTTATATGTGGCACAGAGATGGCTTCGGTGATAACAGAAGATGCAGTAAATACAATTACATTTCCTGCAGCCACTTAGCCAGACGGTTAAAGGAGAGGTAAAGAAGAACCCCTTGACCAATTGATGTGGCAGCAGGGTGAGCTTCAGATAATCAGTATGTAATTGCATAATCTGAACTTGATCGAGGAAGTGAAGGCCAACAATGAAGGAAGAGACAAAAAGCAGGCCAAAAGGAAGGGTTTGCATGAAACACATAACCAGTTCTTTTTGTACTTCATCTAAACACATGCCGTAATCTTCCTCCCAAGTAGACTGTCTCTACTGCAGCACTCACTGGAAAATCTTAACAGTACCAAATGTCCCTTAATCACCGAGCTCTGCTCACGAAGACACATATTCCATTTCATCTAGTAGGACCCCCAAAACATACGTTAGAAGAAAGGAATTTCGGGTGACAATTTTTTCTGATTTTATTATTTTTACCTTATGTTTTATAATGCTTCATTGTGTCTGAAACAGCCTAATTCTTCAGAACTACTTTAGGGTCATTAAGTCCATTCCTTAATGCCCCTTGTACAAATGTGCTCTGTGAAGGACCTTCCCTTGCTTTATTATGGAGTTTCTGTCTTGACTTAGAGATCTTGGTGACACTTTGTTACCATTTTTTTTTTCTGGGACTAACAATAGTCCAATAAGCAAGAACCTGGAATCTGAAAAAGACCAAAACAGTAGGAATAGAGTTGATCCAAAAATTTTATACCTGAAAGTCTCATCTTGAGATAGGAGAGAAAGCCAGCACCCTGCTGGTGACACATGAAGTGAGAATGAGTTTCTAAGTTGTTAAACTCAGCAGAGAATCTTCCGTTGCCCCAGAGACTAGCCAAAGGGGTGCTCCAGTTATGTTGTATACTTCACGTAACTGAAACAGTTTTGCACTTGGAAGGATTACCTGTTGATTTATTTCTGCATTACCACAGTTGGATCATGATGAACTCATTCAACACAGGAGTACTTTCAAGCTCACTATTGTTCTGTTCCATTGAAGACCATTTTGAATGCAAGAAATTACAACACACTGAAGATAATAAAAATAATCATTTAAAATGCTTTAACCTATGGAAAGAATAAAATAGTAGCCCACGTGATGATATACATTAAGGCTTTAAGTACAGGAAATGAGTACTTAAAGTAAGGCCTCAAGTGAGAAGGAATATAATTGAATGTCAAGAATTGAGATCAAGGCCAGGGGTATAGCTCAGTAGTAGAGCCCTCACCTAGCATGCACCAGGTCCTCAAAAGAGAGAGAGAGAGGAAAAAACAAACTGAGGTCACTTTTTCCATAATTTTATGATCCTATTGATTTCCCTACTTTTCTGTTCTGTAAAGGTCAGCCAAACTTTCCCATTCTTGACCACATTGTATTTGTGACTCATGTTACCCACATCCAGCTTTCCTTAACTCATCAATACCCACATGCAATATTAAATACTGATTAGTGACTTCAAACTGCTGGGAAATCAAAGCTGATTTGTCTAGATACTCTGTGCAGAACCTTATTACTAGTTTCTTCCCTTAAGTTCAGTTATAACAGCATGTTTTGTTGCTCACAGTAAGGATTGTGGGAATAATCAGTTTTCTCACAAGGTGCACAGACAAAGTAGGACTCTCAAAGGAGTCTAGTACTTATTCTTAATATCTGAGAACTTGGGGCACCAAAATTATATGTTGAATAAATAAATGCAACAAACATTGTAGGTCTCTTGCCAAAAAACAAATTTTCCTTTCTTTCTCTGCCAAGTAGCCCTCCTTTAATTTGCATATTGGGTAGAGTTAGGCTTGGAGACTGTACATCCATCTCAGTGGTGCACTAGAGATCGTTTGCTCTGGCTTGCACAATTTAATTATGCAAGTCTCTTTCTAACTCTACTTGACTCATATTATTACTTTCAAGTCGACCATGATGGAAAGATTTATACTACAGAAATAAGCTTGCTTTTTTATTTTCTTGCTAGACAGCAGATTATTAAACAGTAACTAGAATACCACTGGTCCAGTCCTAGGTTCATGAATGGTCTAGTCCAATAATGGAAATCCCAAGCATCATTTGGCAAGAATGAGATAAGCAGTGGACCTGTGACCCAGCTCTACCATTGACCCCTGGGGCTTCTTGAAATTTTTTTCCCAAATATAAAAAGAGACATTTAGATTTCTTGCCTTTGAATATTGTTTTGTTCAATGTGATACTTGTATTCAACTGACAATTGAAAGAGTCAAGCTTTAAAATTAAGATAATTGAAATGAAAAGAAGAAAATTAAAATTTGGTTTCATGTGGCTGAGTATATAGTTTAGGGATAGAGCACTTGCCTTAAATGCACAAGACCCTGGAATCCATCCCCAGCACCACAAAAGTAAATGAATGAATAACTGAATGAATAAATTCTGACTGCTTGATGTCATTTCATCAAAGATGGAATTTCCCTGCCTTAGACTATTTTGTTTTGTCTGGATCAACAAATGAGCTTCATATTTAAGGCACTTTTACTTGAATAATCTAAAACATGCAGCCAAAAGATTTTGATATCTTGACTAGCTGGGTAGATAGGTAGATGGATGGGATACTTTATCTAAATGTGTACCAGGTGAAGAATATCTGAGACAATTACATGTATCTAAGTATATGATGCAAATCCCTCTGGATTTCCATATGATACCTTAGCAATGTATTAGAATACAAACATTTCACATTTTTTTAAGTCTTGAATGAATGGAGAACTTCTTATTGAAGAAAAAGTGTGCACATTACTACTTTAAATGGCTATATACATTTAGGAATCTTCTCAACAAAAGACACATTGTTCTCTGTCACTTAATGACTGCTAGGAAATATTACAACTTTAAAGTAAAAGATGTGACATTTATGACATCTTTAATTTTCAGTGCCAGAAGTTTAAACTCTAAAGGGTAATGTGTGAAGTGTGTGCATGTATGTGCAAGCATGTTCATTAAGGATAATAGCATTCTTTATTTTACAGTAATTATACATGTTAATGTTATAATGAAGGTCAAAGTTCAATGAAAGTTAAAGCCTTTACATGTATTGTGAATTATTCATAGAATAATTTTCATTTTGACTCTCTATTTTGAGTCTAGGAGATGAGCTTCAGGCAAACACAATTCTTTGCTTTTGGGTGAATGAAATCAGGTGCAATGAATCATTGTTTTGATTTCATCTTAGTATCAATAAATACAAAGTTGTCTCTAGAAATTCCATGAGTTGTAATTCTACAGAAGAGGAAATCTATTCAAACATATATTTGACCATGGATGCTTAGTCTGTTTTCTGTTGCTATAAAAGAATACCTGAGACTGGATAATTGATAAATAAAAAAAGTTTATTCTGACTCATGGTGGTAGAAGTCCAAGAGCATATAGCTCTTATATCTCCTGAGCTTCTGGTGAGGGTCTCCTGAAAGCAGAAGGGAAGTGGGTTCAGGTGGACTAGAGGCCTGTGTGCAAGGTGAAGACAGGAGAGGTGTAAATTTCTCTTTATAACAAACCACTCTTGGATAACCAGTGCAGTCCCACTACAGCAGGAGAAACAGCAATCCCTTTTAAAAAACTAATTACATCTTGAGGGCCCCAACACCTCTCAACACTGTTAGAGACCTAGCCCCACCACAAATTTGGCTTTAAATATGGCCATATTCAAACCATAACAGATGCTACCAAAGGGGTGTCTTATGAAAGAAAATATATCAGAGCCACACCTTATACTTCTAAGGGAAGAAAAAGTCAAGTAGCTAAGGTAAAAGGTTTTTTTTAACAATAATAATTTTTTCCAGTCCCCAATTACCCTTCTCAGGCCTACCTATATGCATAACAATAGCAAAAATGTTGTTCTGGATGTTACTTCTTTCAGTTTCTATTAAAACTATAATAGTGCCTGCTTCCATTATACATTTCCTTGTGTATTTCAATCAAAATGTCACTTAGCCACTGTTCCTAGAGTGCACTTAATATTTTCATTAAAACCAATAAAACCAAGAAATGACAAGGGTGCAGGTGGGTGCAGGCAATTAAACTCCTCCTCGAGGTATTGTTAAATAGCAGTTGGGAAAAGAAAGAAGCCCCATTGAACACCTGTCCCTTCTTCTTTGAATGGCAGCTAGCAGAAATCCACTTAGCTGGCTATTGTCTGCTTATTTTCCTGAAAGATAATGTGAAGAAGCAGGCAGTTATGGGGCCAGTAATTCAGAATTAATTTTCCCCTCACAAGAGTGCTGTGGACACTGAGTGCAGTAATGGTGCCTGATCAGGATTCAGAGGGGTAAACAAGACAATTTGAGATGATGGGTAGGAGATAAAAGCCCTTTAAGGGGCTGTTCCTCTTGCCAGTCTGACCTGTGGTTTTTGCTGGCACCTTTTATTATTATTATTATTATTTTAATGTACCCCAAATGAAAGTCTGAAGAGTTAATCATTAAAGCATTTGGTCAGTGTGTGAGTGTGTGTGTGTGTGTGTGTGTGAGTGTGTGTGTGTGTGAGTGTGAGTGTGTGTGTGTGTGTGTGTGTGTGTGTGTTGAAAGAGGAGACAAGTCAAAGAAGACTGTAAATGTTGCTCTCCATTTTTTTCTCACCATATTAAAAAATGTCAGTGGCTGCAAAAGACAGCTGTTAAGCCACATATTGAGATTGTTTATGGAGCTTCCTCCTGTGAACTTCTACCTCAATTGAGAAAATTACCCCATTTCCTTTAATGAACAGAGACCTTTTGCTAACCCACCATTATCGCTTATTTCATTCTGATAGGAAACACCCACCCCTAATGTGCACAACAAAATATTTGTTCCCACCAGATCAAATTAAAATTCTCTTGCTTGTATTCCTCTGTCTCCCTCTCACACTCTCCCTCTCTCTTCTTCTCCCCTACTCTCTCTTTTTTTTTCTTTTTAATTTTCTGTCTCCCTTTTCTAGTTTCCTGTTGCTAAACTCTGGCCACCTAAGCCATTTCACAGACTGGTTGAATGAAGAGTGTCTAGGGATGAGTTAAAGAGGAGAATTGGATACAACTGTTCTCTGGCCAGGCTTCAAGACCCTGTTGGCAGACAAACAGCAGACAGATCTTGTGAATGATCTCCCAGTCACTGACACAAACCACTCAGAATAAATCAGGATTGAAGATTGATTTCTACAAAATTGCTTTATTACTAAGGTAAAATTTATTGATCTGCTATAGACAGAAAAAAAATAATATAATCAAAAGAGGACAGGTCATTCTAAAATAGCAAACGTAAAACCTCCCATCAATCCTCTCATTTCTAATATTGGTATTTGGTGTATAATATATTCTCAAAGAAGTTCATCTTTGTGCAGTTATTTGGGAGAAAGCTGACAGATGGAACATCTTAAAACCATCAATGAGTTTATAAAATACACTTAGATTAGTATGGTGACCCTATTCAATGAGCTCAGGACACATATTATCATAGAGTTATTTGCTTGCTCTCTCTCCTTAAAATTAACCCGATAATACTCTTTCCATGGAAACACTGGATCACAAAAGATCACTGAAAGTTTCATGTACACTATAGACTTTACTTATAGGCTTTCTTTTAACAGGGGCCTCCTCCAGTCCTCTCAGGAACCTACCACTACCTTTTCACACTTATTCATTTCATAAACATGTCATTCACTCTTCATTTGTACACGCAGCCATTAGTAAATTACCACCATACGCATGATTCTGTGCAGCTAACCTACTTCTTTTATATGTACAAACTCCAAATATTTCTTTAAAAGGTTAAACTATATTTCCTGTACAAAGCAGAGAAAAATCAATGAATTCTACATCTTTACATATTATAAATCCCTCTTTTTTGCTGTGATTCTTACAGAGCTATCCATGGGGCTAGACAATAAGTTATGGAGAGATACAGATCTTCTTAACTACCTATAATCTCTAGTCTTTAGTTGGAACTTCAGTATCTAGTTCAGCTATGATCAATCCTTTTCTGTATCAGAATGGACTTAATTCAGATTGATGTTTGAAATATATAAATTTATGTCAGTGTTTAGGTGTCTCATTTGTCTATCTATAGTTCCTTAAAAATGTCACTAGTTCAGCATTATCTCTGAACAGATTGATAAAAGTTCCCAATTGGCAGAGGTTTTACATATCAAATATTATGGTAATATGAACAGCTCTACACTTATTAATAAAATTCATAGTTATTTTTAGCAGTTGGAGATAGAACAGCAAATGCACGGTAAGGATGATCTGGGGACTGTTTGAGTATTTTCTTTTTTGAATTTGATATAAGAAGCTGTAACACTGGAAAGAATGAGAAGGTATATCCATGAAACATGAAATATTAAGTCAAGTACATATTCAACATCATTCCCCAAAACCATTGTATGCATCATCAACTTGTGAGGACATAAGTGTGTTGTGGAAATTCTGCACAGTCAATGAAGCATGGCATATGACCGTCAACACAGAGATGGAGATTACAGGCCCATGCCCAGTAGACAAACACCACTCATTACTGATTTATAGATAAAAATACTCTCAGTTCTTCTAACTTGCCAACATATGAAAGACATGATTAAAATCTGGATGGACCATTTAACTGTGGTTACCTGTGATACTACTTTCATACTCATCTCAAGAGTCTTCAAATTTTATGTAAATGAATATGCCATACCCAAATGAGAAGAAAATATACCATGTGGTACCTCTTAAAAGGAAGTATCTAGTCTTCCTTATATTTCTGAGTCAGTTAAAAATATAGGTAGGTGAAAATTAATAAATGCAAGAAAAGGAATTTGAAAACTTTAACATAAAATTTATAGAGATACCAGTTCTTTTTTATGTAACGTTCTCTGTTATTGTTTGCTGAAAAGAACTACTTAAAGGAGGAAAAGTTTATTTGGGGCTCATAGTTTCAGAGGTCTCTGTCCATAATAGATGAACTTCATTGCTCCGGGGCCAAGGTGAAGCAAATCATCACAACTGAAGGGCCTGGTGGAGGAAAGCTGCTCACCTCATGGCAGCCAGGAAGCAGAGAGAAGGGAAGGGACCCTTTCAGGATATGTCCCCAGTGACCTACCTCCTCTAGCCACATCCAACCTGCCTACAGTTAGCACCCAGTCAATCAGTTCAAACTAGGATGGACTGAATAACTTTACGGCTCTCATTACCCAATAATTTTTACCTCTGAATATTCCTTCATTAACGCAGGAGCTTTTAGGGGGACATCTTATATCCAAACCATAACAGTTGTGTTTGTCAACTCACTTTTCAAATGCAGAATATAAAGAACTTTTGGAAGTTTTTACTGTCCAAAGCTTTATTTAAAAACTGTATATTAGAAAACAATAGACTGTTACACACTCAGTGATTAAGTATATTTTACAGAAAAGTGTTGAAAAAAAAGTGATATATCTCATGTCAGCACTTAACAATAAACAATTTCACAACATTTTTTTTTCACAGAAATAATGGGGATGAAAACCAGTCAACCTCTTAAGTACATCCTTCTGTTCTCAATATACAGTTTGGTTAAGAAGAAACAATAGGCTATAAATCTAGAACAGAACTTCATAATTTAGAGATTAATCTCATTCTTAATTTTGACTTTGTTGATAATACTTATAGGGAGAGTGAGTTTTCATGGGCAAAATGAAAACACTATTTTATGTTAAAATCTCTTTCATTTTTTTAATGATCAAAACAAGGGTCCATGAGTATTAAATCTGTGTTGATCATAAGAACTTTTCTTCCAGTTCTGAGGCCATATATCTGTTTCTAAGTAGATGTATCCCCAAAACAAAATATCCTGTTTTAATGCTATCTAATTAAGAGGGGACCTAGTAAGATGATAGTAGAATATTGGTTAAAAAATCATTACTCTAAGTAGAGCTAGAGAAATGATGTGTGTGTGTGTGTGTGTGTGTGTGTGTGTGTGTGTGTATCTAAGGTGACAACCTTAGTCCATTTGAGCTATTATGAAAATATCCTAGGATAGCTAACTTATAAACAACAAAACTTCACTTCTCAAAGTTCTAGAGGTTGGGAAGTCTAATATCAAAGCTGATTTAGTGTTTGGTGAGAGCCCACTTCCAGGTAGACTGCCCCTTTTTGCTGTGTCCTCATATGGTAGAAGTGGGTGGGCCCTCTCTGAGGCCTCCTGAAAATGGTGCTAAGTTCATTCATGTGGCTCGACCTTGTGATCTAATCACCTCTTAAAGTCTCCACTCTCTAATGCCACCACCTTGAGGGTTAAGATTGCAACATACGAATTTTAAGGGCACACAGATTTTCAGACCATAATTTCACAGGGCACCTGCCCCCATAGTTCATGTTACTCTCACAGGCAAGGTGCATTCATCTCATCCCAATAGCCCCTAAAGTCTTGACTTATTTCAGCATAAACTCAAAAGTCTAAACTCTCACTCAAATATCATGTAAATCAAATATAGGTGAGAATCAAAGCATGACTAATTCTGAGGCAAATTGTTCTCCAGCTGTGAGATGAAGCAAAGACTGGGAAAGCAGTCAATGGCTACATGGTTTCTAGCATCATATGATAATTCATAGAAACCTGTCGGAGAATGGGCTCCATAATTTCTCATTTCCATGTTTCCTTCACAGAGTTAGCAAGTGGCAAAGGCAAATCAAAGTTGATCCAAAAACACTTGGTGTATGTATACTGTTCACGAACATGCCAGTGAGAGGCAAAAAAGAAAACATGCCAAAACATGGCTGAGAACTTGCAGGCTTGGTGTTTTCTCTTTTACTCCTAATATGAATTCTCAGTCATGATCATGATCATGGCACTTTGATTCCTGTCTTCTCTTCAGACACTTCCCAGTCCCCTTTCTCATGATCCCAAGAGTTGTCTCTTCTCTTTTATCATTTCTGAATTAAGCATCTTTCAGATTAACAATGTTTCTTCTTGTTGACCAGGATATGTTTGTTTAAAATCTACAAATTTAATTAGGCCTATTTCAATGAGCAACCAACAATATGTAGAATACCCCCAAATTTTAATATTAAAACAAAGAAGACTTTACTACAAAGGACATTTTTTAAATATATCTAAGTTAAACATATCTCCATATTTTAATGCAATAAAATAGAACTTAACTTTACGGTGAGTCTGTAAGAGTGGTTCACAGCCTCTGGACAGGACTCCCTGTGCTTCTCTTTTGCTATCAAAGCAATAAATCTTCTTTTTTCCTTTTTCCTGTGTCTTAGTTATTGGATTAGCATCAGGCATAAGGATTGAGCTTTTAGCAACAAGTCTTCTCATGTAAAGCCTATACTGTCACCTTCTCTCTGATGTGAAGTCATCCATATATAAGCTCTATATATCTACAAAAACACTTGCTATCATACTTTCTATTGTTTTAGTCTCATATATCAGTACTTGACCAGATGTGTTACTCAGGCTTGCAATGGCATTTGAAAAAAAAGCACAACTAAATAACACAATAGTTGTAGGTACATTATATGTAATAATTGTAATTTTAAAAGTAGAAAAAACTAGGAGGTAGTAAATAGTGTAGTTACTCATCTTTTGTGATATGCTTTAAAGAAAAATGTAAATTTATAAATCAAAGAACAGAGGTAAATATAAGCTATAGTGTAAAAGTATGGTGGTAACACAATATTAAATAAGAGCATTAAAATGAATGAACTTAATTCAAATTAATTATAATCATTAATTAAAATGGTTACAGTTTAGGAAGAGAAATGAGCATAAGTTTGGAGGAATGAAATGGGACATGATTTATTTTACATTTTATAGCCTTCTGTACTTTTTGGATTCTGCTTAAGAGAAAAATGTACATATACTCATTTTATGATTTCCAAAAAAATTAAGAAAACTGTTTACTGTAATATAACTTTATAACACCTGATAAGTTCATACTTACTTGTCAAGTTTCATCCTGACTTATCGCTGACCTGAAAATTGAACTGAATTTGCCTCTTCATGTGTAAGAGGACACCAACTCTTGTCATTTCCCATACCCAGATAGAGGATATAACTCCCACCTCACACCTCTCTGCCTGTCTCCCTGTCTCTCTTTTGGTACTGGGAATTAAACCCAGGGGCACTTAATCACTGAGCTACTTCCCCAGTCCTGTTTATTTTGAGACAGAATCTCACTGAGTTGCTGAGGCTGCATTAAGATGCTCAGACTGGCCTCAAACTTGTGATCCTCCTGCCTTAGCCTCCTGAATCACTGGGATTATAGGTGTGCACAGCCACACCCAGCTGGAGATAAACCTGTCTACCACCTGCTCTTGAATAGTCATCCCAACCTAACTTTCTATGCAAATGAAGAAGACATGAAGCCATTTCAGCAAGCAGTGGGGTAGTGGGAGGAACACAAATCAGAGATTCTGAAGCCTTGAATTCAAATGCTGGCACCATTGTTTAGTAACTACCAGGTCACTTAATTTCTCCCACCTTCAGTTTCCTGTGTGTAAAGCAGAAATTGTGCTACTCAGAGTTATTGAGGGAACTAACAAAAGCGATAAGGACAGTATATTTTGATTATAATTAATGAAACAGAATAAACTGTAATAGCTTTCTTTCATGGCATTTGCTTTCCATGTAACCTGCTTTCTGGTAACTACAGCAGCTATCTGGTTTTGTGTCTGATCTCTTCCTTTTCCAGGATCAGCCTACACAGTGCGGCTACTCTTTTTGTTTCTAGTACAACGTAAGAGAAATGACTGTCTTTCTTAGTCCACTTCGCCTGTGTACACAGAGAGAATTTCTTTATCTGGTTATATCTTCAATCCAAATTATTTGCATTTACCTAGATGAACCATTGCTATGAGGGCACAAAAGGTCAATTCCTTCCCCCTCAAAGAGAGAGGTGAACACTGCTTTGAGTTATTGACCAGGCATGGCTTTTAAGGGTCATCTGAACAGTAAGTTGTGAATTGCAGCCTTCTTGTCTGAGCCTCAAGGCTGGCTACTTTCTTAAAAGTGGTTAAGTGGAAGTTATTGATGAGAGCTTGAGTGAGATTTGACATCAGGCTTTAATTATACCTTCAGAGGCAAGGAAAATGGAAAATAAAGGCTAATTCAATTGAACAGTTGATCACTAAGCAATAATCACACAAAAAAATGTATTTGTATTTCACTTAAGTGCTGCCCATGTAGAAGATTGTTATCAGTAATCAGATGCATGCTGTTCTTCTAAAGATATTTTATTTGGACCAGTAGAGGGACGTTTTATTCAACCTATTAAAAAAGTGTTTGCATGGACTTACACTTCTGTGATTTCTTTCAAGTGTAAGAAGAAGACTAAAGCAATGCCCATATATTTTTAGCCCTCCTGAGGATACTGATCTAGAGCTCCTGGACAATGCCATCTATATTAGAAATTGGCAGGGTGAGAGGCACTGCCAATCAAAAGCTCATATTTTACAAATGTACTACCTGAAATTACAACTACTTAGCAATTAAAGTTATATTAAAAATACTTAACACATTGACATTTACACAAAAATTTCCAGCAGTTCAGTCTTTGTATTTTACTCATTGAAAAATGTAGGTGTGCACAGCGTGTGTGTTTCCAACACTCTTCAGTTAAATGGAGCTACTTATATCAAACATGGAAGAACTGTCTTAAAATATCCACAAAATTCTAAAAACCTTTTGGAAGATTGCCACAAATTTACCAACTTAAACTACATGGAATTACTGATATTCAAATGTTTTTGACCTATCCATATGATGGTGTCCTATGGTTTGACCTATTGAAAACAAATTACAGGTCAAATTTCTCTAATTCCCAAATAATAAGTTACTAGTCATGAATTCCATAAGCATTGTTCAGGGAAGCGTTTTCTGGTTGAGGAAACTCAGCAGCATTTATCTTCAGCTATTAAAGATGACTATTATAAAGCCATGTTAATTCATGTGACTGTCCTCTTACTGCTACAGCAATTTCAAACAAAAAAGCATTGATGTTAATAAAGGCTAACAACAGCTATCTCTGCAAATATAGGCTAATTTTTCCTTTTTCTACTTTGCCATATTTCCAAATTTCTACCATGAACAAGTATTTTAAAAACAGAAATGTTGTTTTTAAAAATTAAGGGAGTTGAATTTTAAATATCACGTTAAAATCTGAAGAGAGCAGGTCTTATAATAAATAGGCCTCTTCCTTCAGACAGAATGCCTATGAATAATTCTGAAAAATGACTTGTTTATTACCAGGCCCTCCCCCCAATTTCTCCTGTTGACAAATAGTCAGGGTGGTTGACACTTCCAGTTTTACTTGAGCTGATTTGTGACACTTATTAGTCAACCAATTTAGGAGCCCAACGTGCTTTGGTGGTCTAATGTCACCTCTGGTCACATATTAACCTCATTTTGGCTTAAATGCTCCATTTAAATGGGAAACCCTATCCAGCTGGCAGGGGAATAGCACTCACTTTAAATTGGATATTATTTTGAATTACAGTCAACTCTGTAATTCAGTGTGATGTGGCTGCTAAAAAGCCAAGGATCTTAGACTGCATTAATAAAAGTGTAATTTCTGGTTTATGGGAAGTAATCGTCTTTCTATATTCTGATCAAACCACATCTGGAGTATTATGTTCAATTACAGGTCAACATTTTAAGGACCATGGCAAATTAGAATATGACCTATGGAGGAAAATCCGGATGGGGAAGGGCCTGAAAGCCACTGTCATTTTTTGAGGATCAAGTGACAGAAAAAGAACTAGGCTGTATAGATACCATAATAGCTGTCCCCAACTGGCTGGACTGGTTGAATGTAAATGAGAGAATTTACATTGTTCAGAAACAACATGAGTATGTGTTTTATATGAATCTGAGAAGATGCTAAAATGGAGCATTTTTTAAAATCTCCTTTTTGACTGAGATCATAAAAAAGGTGGGAACAAACCATTAAGTAGCAAGTATTTCTATATCCCAAAAGGAGGCACCCGAACACCTAAGCTTGACTTTCAAAGGAGGTGACCCAATACACTAAAATAGATTAATATTGTAGTTTTGGAAAGTGATTTGTGTGTGTGTGTGTGTGTGTGTGTGTGTGTGTGTGTGTGTGAGAGAGAGAGAGAGAGAGAGAGAGAGAGAGAGAGAGAGAGAGAGAGAGAGAGAAAGAGCACGCACTTTTGGAAAGCAATGGCATTTTTCCTACCTGGATGGAAGCAGGATAAGGAATCCCAACCTATCACAGGAAATAGAGTCAGTGAGATGCAAGCACTTGGAGAATCTGATTTGTGCCTCCAGAGACTGGAGGCAGACCTATGCCAGGCAAAGCCCACAGGTGGATGATTGTGGCTAGTTATCCCCTCTGACCTCTCATCCTGGAATTAGGAGAGGGGCTGCATTAGGAATGGACTGCACCTGGTCCTCCATGAGTGCCTAGCTGAGTTAGCAGGTAGAGGCTGAAATACACCCTCTTTCCAATTCATCAGGGTGGAACTGCATCCACTCACTCAAACAGGTGCATTTGTCTGTGCTAAGGTGTTGGCAGCTTGTAGTCATGAGTTCTATAAGATTTGCATCTCTCCAGAGGGGGTGCTTCTTTCTGATTTGCAGAAAGGCCCTCTAGGTTAGAGGCAGTCCTGACCGGAAAAGTATGTCCCATGGACCATATCTGATTCTTGCAGAAGAGAATGTCAGTTTGGAAATTATCCTGGAAGGATTTTTTTTAAGAGAGCCACCTAGGGAGGAGGGAGCACTCCAAGAGAGGACCCAGATATCTGGGGAACTGTGAATGACCAACCAGAAATAATACCACCTGTGCTAAGGGAAATTCAGGTAAGAAATCCCCAGTAATGATACAGTCTCCAAATCTGTAAAAGCCCAACAGAAGAGAAAGAATTTCCTCTAATACTCTCCAGCCCAGAACCATCAATATTGAGCCATAACAGTGTTTTTTAGGTAAAGTGCTTTCTTGCATCTTCACGTTCTCCTTCCACTGGATCCAATTCTAAAGGTGTCAGCTGGAGGGTAGTAAAAGAGAAATGTGAGTTGGAGAACTAAAGAGAAAGCAGAATGTTTCTTTTCCTCCAGGATTTTAGAGCCAAGGACAGCCAAAAAGCTGAGAAACTTTTGAGTATCACATTTTTGAGTATTGTTTAAGAATAGATATTTAGGACTGGGGGTGTAGCTCAGTGGTAAAGCACTTGCCCAGCATGCATAATGTTCCTGAGTTCAATCTCTAGCACTGAAAATAAAAATAGACATTTAATTGTCATCCAAGAAGCAAAGGAAGAACTGGCTTCACAGCATACGCTGTGGCAAAAGGGAAGCATAATGTTATTTTGCTTATACCTGTGGAATTACACAAAAGCATACACACACTTGCACTCCATGAAAAAGGAATCAAGACACAGGTTTCATATCAAAATAGAAAATTTTCAGTTGGTTACATGGCATGCACCTATAATCCCAGCAATTTAGGAGTCTGAGGCAAGAGGATCACAAGTTCAAGTTCAGCCTCAGCAATTTAGTGAGGCCCTACAAACTTAGTGATACCCTGTCCAAAAAAAAAAAAAAGAGCTGCAGATGTAGCTCAATAGTAAAGTACCTCTGCATTCAGTCCCTAGTTAAAAAAAAAGAAAAAAAAAGGAAATTCTTAACATTAGCTTACCTATCAACCAAATGGCTTGCCTCAAAAAATATAGCTGCTCCTTATCAATGGAGCCTGAGAAGACAAAGCCAAGGATAGTAGTTCTCTGGGGATGGTTTTATCTCTATTTCTATGATTTGGTGACTGTCCAAGATAATGGAAGGGTGACATTGAATTGCTACATCAATGATAGTAGTTTTTGTTTTTAAAAAACAGAGAGACCCTCAAGATGTGGACACTGTCTGGGTATATAACTTACCTCTTAAGATTATTGACTGGTCATTCAGTGTAGAGTAATAGACCCCAACTCACAAGTATGCACAAACTTGTCAACACGTGAGGTGCAACCCCAACTTGTGAGAACTTAATCCATTCAGTTACATCAATGTTTTGAAATAATTACTGCAACTGCCATGCTGGCAAAATAATTTCAGAAGTTGGTTGAGTGTACAAGGTATAACTTCTTAACAAATGTGGAACTAGACAGAGCCATGCAGAGATCAGATCCATTTACTGCTAGACTCTATTTCAATTTTAGATT
Organism: Ictidomys tridecemlineatus; assembly: GCF_052094955.1. NCBI lineage: Eukaryota > Metazoa > Chordata > Mammalia > Rodentia > Sciuridae > Ictidomys > Ictidomys tridecemlineatus. The sequence goes on from NC_135480.1 coordinate 133,782,299, forward strand.
TGCTTGATTGGATTCATTTCTGGGATTGAACTTGAGCAGGTAACGGTCATTCAACTTTGTGTCTCTACATGGGAGGAAAGGGGAAAGGATTTTATAAATTTTGTTAGGTGAATTGAGAGAAAGCCTATAAAGCATGGAAATGGAGATAGACATGTATAATTTGAGTCTGATAAATGACACCCGATGCCCAACTAAGTGCACACATCCAAACATTTTTATGTCTGATCTCCTATAATCATGCCAGGAAGTACAGAACCATCAATTTAATTATGGTGTCGAAGGGTTTGGCCTGAACTCTGAAATAAATTGGGCCATGATGAACTTAAAATTCACTTATTCCATTTCATTCATTCAATAAATATTCATTGGGCATTTATTTATTTATTTAGGGCAGGTACAGTGATAGTTAGTGGAGATAAATTCATAAGCAAACCAGATACAACTTTTCTATTGTAGAGTTTAAAGTGCAGCTGAGAACAAAAAGAATTACAAGTGTGATGTAGATAAGTGTAACACCAGACATCACTTAAAAACTGCTATGTTTCAAACTATAATGCAAATACGATAAGCAGAGAGGAAGGGCAGGAGAAAGACTGGGAGGGACTAGTAAGCCATCCTCTTAGGTACTAGCCTATTTGGACTAATTGGACTAATAAAGGAGCACAGTGTTAGCACCAAAAGTTGTAAACTGAGGCTCCCTCCATTGCCACACATGCATATTTATTTTGTTAAGACAAATTTAGGGAAGCATTAGACCATGTAGTAAGACATTGGAAGACCCCTCCTTTTCTTCCCTAAAAATCTTTATTATGGCAAAGGCTCCTGGTTATTATAGAGAAACAAGCGCCTACAAAGTATCAAGCAACTTTGCTATCCCTGTGTTGTATGGTTTTGTATTAGTCAACTCAGGCTGTTATACAGGTGTATTCTAGCAATACACTACAGCCTGGTGGCTTAAACAACTGACTTTTTTCCTCATAAAAGGTCCAAGATCAAGGTGCCAACATGGTCAGTCTCTTGTAAGTCCTCTTTTCTAGCTTATGAGTACACATTCCCACTGTGTCCTCACATAGGGGAGAAAGCACCCCCCCCCCCCCGGCCCTGCCACACACACACAACATGCCTCTTCCTTATCTTATAAGGGCACCAGCTGTATCAGATTAGTGCCCCACCCTTGTGGCCTCAGTTAACTTTTCATCACCTTTTTTACAGGCTTTATTTCCAAATGGTCACATTGGAAATCAGGATTTCAGCATGATAAATTTCAGGGAACACAATTCAGTCCATTGCGTGTACTATATAAGAATAAAAATACTCTGCCTAGAATTGTCTGAAAATGAACCTGGATAAGCAAACATTAATCAAAACCAAAACAAACAAGTGCCTTTGCCTTGCCCTGAGATACACAGTGGGCCTGAGAGGCTGCTCTGGGAATCTATTTGTGACAGCAGAAATAGAAGACTTGGAGATCAGTTTCAAAGTTTGTTCAAATGCACCAGCTTTTATTAATCACATTGTCTTTTTGATGAGGGCCTGAGGTGGAGGAAGAGGCTCAGCATAGTATCTCCATGGGAACTCTTTTCCTGGTCCATTTCTGAGGAGATTTACCAGCTCCCATTGCCAAGTCCTGGGTGTATGACCCCACCTCCTGCATTATTACCAGTGAACCATGAGTGATAACAGAATCCCATTTCATGATAAGAGCAGAAATAGAAGACATCTTGTTTTAAGAACCATCAGTGTGTGACATAGCATTACATTTTCCCCATGAGGCTAGAGTCCTTAATGAAGACAGTGAACTGAGTAATAGGCACAATTTGGAGGAAGATGCATTGTCAGCCTCTCTATTAGTCCAATCTTAATGTTTTTGTGCCTAACCAAATCTAGTGTGCTCTAGGGTGGCCATATACAGATCAATGGAAAGACTAAGAAAAACTTAATCTGCACGGAAAGCAATGCAGCATCTGAAGATCAATTAAAGAATTTGTCAGGCATGTTTTTAAAAAAGATTTCTGTTTACAAAATGAATTACAGAAATAATATTATAATAGCAAGCAAAAGTAAAAAAAAGAAATATGACTTCCATTCTTGTAACTACTCAATATCCCCTCTCCTTGTCCATTTGAACATGGAAATATCACATCCTCTGGAGCAGAAAAAAGGACAAGTTTTGACTGGTAAAGAAAAAAAGATTTCAGAGTACTATAAAATAATGCAATAAAGAACATTTACATGGGAAAAGCAGAGCTGAAGGGATGGCAGACTACTGTAGTTTAGTGGAACCATGTGGAAGACTGACTTTGACATCTTTTAAACCTTGATAGATTACTGCCTGACAAGTAATTCTGTACTCAGTCACTACTATGCTTGTGACAAAGCATAAGTACCTACTGGAGTGACAGCTGGTCAGTCAAATGTCCCTGGGTCACCATAATGCACCAGATTTCAATTAACTCTTCCGCAGTGCCTCCAAATGGTAAAAAGAGAAACAACAGCATAAATTGTCATTTTCCTTGGGCGATTAGAGTTCTGGTTTTCTGTTTTTGTTTTTTTTCCATCATGGACTATTACTAACAAGCCTATTACCAAAAAATTCTTTGGATTAGATAAGCATATTTTAAATTTTTGTCTCAACCTTTTGTCTTAAAGGTTGAAAACCAAAAATTGGGAAAGAATTTTCCTAGGGTAGATTTTGCGGGGAGGGAAGGAGGATAATAAAAATGTTGATTTCTTTTTATAAAACACAGTGGGAATATAAAGAAGAAAAACAAAATATTCCCAAGTTCTCTATCCACATAACACTTGTTGACATTTTTAACAATTAAGAATTTCTCATGTATATGATTGAAAGAACCAAACAATATAGGAAAATGGAAAATGAGAATTAAATGTCCCCTTTGCCCTCTTCTTTGCAAGTGCATTTTATTAAGAAAGATGGGGAAATTCTGTTCTCTGTCCTCCCAGAAGCAGACAGATGAATGAAAATTGGGAGTGGGTTAGGAGAAGCTAGAAGAAGCATCAGAACACAACGCAGTTCTGATTGTGAGGGAAGGAGGCAGAGAAGGAAATAAGGTTTGGGTGTCTTACATTATGTGCAGTTTCAAGGAAATTTCAGCAAAATGATTGAAGAGTCCTACATCTAGAGTCACCCATCCAAGGAGTCCCTTGTCTCTGAGGACTATCCTTGGTAAATGCAGCCAGTGGGAAGCATGGCTTCTACTTCAATGCTGTAATGAGTTAAAACTGTCTGGGGTGCATCCCTCTTGGACATTCTGTTAACTACTTTTTACAATTGTTTTCATAAATTTTTATAAATTAGACTTCAATCATCAATTTTTATTTATATACAAAAACATCTCATTCTATAAACAGTTGAGCACCAGGCTACTTTAAGTTAAAATATCTTGATCCTTTTTCATGGTTTCACACAGAACTATTCTTATTAATACTCACCTAATATTGTATCCTATGGTTATATGATAATTTTAACTAATCACTTATTAACACAATTTCCTTTGAACCCAGATCTTGCTATTATAAAATAGATACAATAAAAAAATAATTCTGAAATTCCATTGTGATAAGTTAGAATTATATTGACAGTGTATCATGATGAAATTACTGAGTGCCACTGGATGAGTTCCTGCAGACTCAGAGATGAAATTTAGCATGGAGGAGTTTTATTAAGGAGAATTCTTAGAATCCACATGGAAGCAGGGACAAGACATGCTTGGGCAAAAGCAAAAGTGAGCTGAGACACAATCTCTGTGACCCTATGAGGAAATGTAAACCTGGATAGCCCTTCAGAGTTGTCCCAAGCTGGAGTAAGAGCACCTTCATATGCCCCCAGTGACTAGTTATTGGATTGAGTTGCCCTGGGAAGAGGCAACTCTCAGCTGAGGAGTTCCCTAAGTGGGTTGACACCTGGAAGCTACTATCAACTCTCCGGGGACCTGAATGAAAAATCTTGCACTGAAGGGTGTTCTGGGCAGTACATCATAGCCTCCATTATACTAGGTTTTAAGCAGACGTGAAATTTTTTTTTTTGTACATATTGCTCAATTATTCTCCAGAAAAATCCCATCATAAAGAAATGAGTGTCAATTTCTTCACATTCTTGGTAAGTCAAGTTTTGGCGGTCTAATAGATTAGAACTCAAATATCATTACGATCTTGATTTGAAACATTCTTAAAGTTGTGAATGAAATTGAGCTTCTTCATTTTAGCCACTTATTTTTTCCTTTCCTGGAAACTGCCAGTTCAGATCATTTCTATAGGATTGTTAGACTTTTTGTCTGATTGATTTGTAAAAACTACGAGTAGAACCAGAAAAAAATACCATAAGCGTTGTAAATGTGCTGCCTGCAGGGCCTTTTATATTTCTGCCATGGTAAAAATGTTTATTTCTTCTATAGGAAGTACATCTTTTCTTTAGAATTTCTTTTTTTTTTTTTGCCCCTCCTCTCCGCAAGTAAATTAAAATATTCATTCATACTTTCATCTGAAAATCTTATGTTTCTTTTGACTTTTAAAACTTTTGTTATTGTAAATAAAATGCAAAAAAATATAGACGACATAACAAGAAGGCAGCCCAGTAACCACATACAGGGTACTCACAGCACTATCAACACCCCAGAAACTGTGTTTCCCTTTCCAAACATAGCCTTTTCCCTCCTACCAAAAGGAATCACTGCTTTGATTGTTATGATAATTATTCACTTGCATATTTAATAAGCATCACAAACCAAGCATGGCCTTTTCCATTCTTTTTCCCCACCACCATCAAAATGCCCTGTCCTTTGTCTGATGTTTCCCACCTCAATGGATGAGTCACACACTATTATCTTGGCTCCAAGTGACCTTGAGGCTGTCCTTCATCCCCACATTTGATCCTTCACCTAGCCTTCTATCAGTACCCAGAAATGTGACCTAATCAGTATATTTTTATGGCTACTCCCTGATCTACATCATCATTTTTTTCCTGGAGAACTTCAAAAACTTTTACCAGTCTTCCAGGCTTTCTTGCCTGCCTATCATTCATGCTTAGTAGTGTGCTAAGCTTCAGATTGAATGTGTCTCCCAGCAGTTCATGTGTTAGAAATTTAACCCAAAATTCCTATAATAGTATTTGGAAGTGGAGCATTTGGGAGTAGGTAAAATGAGATTACAATGTAGATGGAACCCCATGATAGCATTAGTGGCTTTATAACAAGAGGAAGAGACACTGGAGTTAGTATACCTTATTTGCTCATTGTGTGATGTTCTATCCCATGTTATGAGGCAGCAAGAAGGCCCTAGCCAGATGCCAAGCAGATTCTGGAACTGTGAACAAAATGAACTTTTCTTTGCACATTTATGATCTTAGGTATTTTGTTATAGCAACAGAAAATAGATTAGGACATGCTGGTAAGTGCTTACCTGAGGAAGAAAAACCTTGAATTTGCTAATTCTATGGTATAAATACTCCCACCATTGAGATTTCGAGACAACTGTGTTAGAGAAAGCACTTAAAAAATTCATGAAAATTTAACAATATATAGTCTTGCACACTGTGAGCCTAGTTCTAGCAAAACACTGTCCATTACTCCTATCATATCCAGAGGGGTCTTTGCAAAATGTGAACCAGATCATATCATTACGCTCTGTTCCAAACCCTGTCATATCTTTTCATCATGCTTAAAGTAAAGATTTAAGTAGTAATTTACCAAATTTATTAATTGGTAAATTCAAATTTTCTTTCCATTTCATGTTCTGTATTAAAACAAATAAAATCTGGGATAGAATTGTTAGAAAATAATTACAATTATTCTTCCATACATTTGTGTTCTCTTGAGACTAATTTTAAAATTAAAATTACATTTATACATTTAGTTGTAATTCTATTTGAGCTGGCTTTACTCCTCTCCAGAGAAAATTTTATACTAACATTTCTGTCTTCTTAAATTCTTTAATGCCTCTCAATCAACTCTTTTTCACCCATGCATCGTTGTTGTGCAAATCATCCATGAGCATTATGGAGTATGTATCCTACCCAGCTGCTCTCCTCCACCCCCATCCATGTCTAAAAATATTTCTCTTTTCTTTATGCATGGTTAGTTACTTAGCTGGGTACAAAATCTCAGGGTTGATAGGATACTATTACTGCTACAGAAGAAACAATACACTCTGGTGGTCTAGTAGAATGTTTTTCTTGCAGGAGAAAGATAAATACTCACTTTTCTAGACAGTATGAACTATATATAGATTTTCCCTTTCAATTCTTGAAATAGGTGATATGTAATTGGTGGAGGAGCTCCTGTTGTCCTTCAAATAACAGCTGTGTAGAAGACACCAATGTGTCTGTCTGCTCAGTTCCACAGACTAGTTACAGATAGACACCCCAATATCAGTGGATTGACCCTTACTCTAAATTGAAATAGTGTTGCAAATTTTCTTCTCTTTCTTATGTTTTTAAGGTTATTTCATTTAGAATTTTACATTACACCACTCACTGATTGCTAACCAGCTATTATGTTTTTAATTTTTTTTTGTAGTTATAGATAAACGGCATATCTTTATTTTGTTTTATTTTTATGTGGTGTTAAGAACTAAACCTAGTGCCTTAAACATGATAGGCAAATTCTGTGCCACTGAGCTACAGTTGCAGCCTCCCAGGTATTATTATTTAAGACACAATTTTATCCATCTTTATATGTTGGCTGTCTAGTAGAGTACCTAATGCTTCATTCCCTAACCCCAAACTTGCAAAGGATCACCACCACCCAGAGTCCTAGGCATGAGGCCATTAGGAAAGTGTCTGACCACTAGACAAACGCTAAAATCAGGAGCCAAGCCAGAATCTTTGAGTTGGAATCAAAAGGTAGGACCCAGAATGAATAAAAATAAACTTTAAGATCGTAGAAGATGTGCTTTGATTAGGGGAAATTGTAACAACAACTGCAAAGAAAACTGGATTTAAATAAGATTAGGTTAGAAACAAGCAAATTCTAGATGGTCTAGAATTATCACCCTAAAAGTAAATGGAGCATCCTCATCTTAACTTTGTTAGTCAGTAGAAGTGTGGTAAGTAGTATTTTCAGGTGCAACATTAGAGAGAAATGCCTGATTGTGGTAGCGTTTCAGTATCTTTGCTGAGTTTTCAAAAAGCCTGAGATGAGAGGACCAGATCTTTGTGATTTGTAATTGATCCCAAGTGATACAGGTGAGGATGTAGGCTAAGAGGACAGGAAGAGAACCCAAGAAATGATATTTTTCTGTGTCATTTTTTTACCCAATCTGATCCTACAGGAATGTCTGAATATAAATTACATTATAAGTTCAGTCTGTCTAAAAGCAAAGAGATGGACTTTCAAACATGCCAGTTGCTAAGGCTACCCTTGAAAGGTTGTAAAGTTCCAGGCATTTCTAGCTCTGTCTGGGGGAAGCTGTCCTAGTGCCCAGGTATATCTCTGGAAGAAGGTTGCAGGCATAAATACTTATGAGTAAAGCAGTCAGGGATTGTACAGGCACAAAAGGAATCTGTGGGTATCTCAGTGGTGCACCAACAGCATCCACTCTCCTTCTTAAATGTTGGTAATTGTTGAATGAATGAAGAGCAACCAACTAGAAAAGCTGCAGGACTTCAGGCAGCATGCAGTGTGGATAGGAGGAAGTAGGCAAGGTTTGGACGGATTTTTAAAATAATAAAATAATTCAAAAGGATAGACAAAAATAAAAGGTACAGAGATAAACATTACCTTCCTCAAAATTATGTCACATTACATACAAATGTAATTATTTCTTAACTGAAAAACTTGTTCTTGATCCCTATAATTTATTTAATACAATACTAATATTCTTATAAGAGGGAACAGGGTTTCTCAAACCAAATCTCTTTCCACTGTGATTTTTCACTTCCCATTTGTCTACCCAAAGTACTTCCTACTTTGAAAAAATGACAGATTTTTTTTCCTTGCCTTGGCCATAGCTTCATCCGATTATTTTCTTTTTTATTTATTTTGTTGGTTCTTTTTAGTTATATGTGACAGTATAATCCATTTTGATATAATTATATAAGCATGGAATATATTTTATTATAATTAGGACTCCCAGTCTTGTGGATATACAAAATGGTGAGATTCTGTGTGGTATATTCATATATGTACATAGGAAAGTTATGTCAGATTCATTCCACTGTCTTTCCTTTTCCTATCCTCCACCCTTCTCTTCATTCTTTTTTGTTTACTCCACTGAATTTCTATTCATCCCCTCTCCCTTATTGTGGGTTAGTTTTCACATATCAGAGAAAACAATCGACCTTTGTTTTTTGGGGATTGGGTTATTTCACTGACCATGATAGCCTCCAGTCACTTATCATGATAGTCTCCAGATATATCCATTTTCTAGCAAATGTAATAAAGTCATTCTTCGTTATGGCTAATACTCCATTGTGTATATGTATCACATTTTCTTTATTCATTCATCTGTTGAAGGGCACCTAGTTTGGTTCCATAGTTTAGTTGTTGTGAATTGTGCTGCTATAAACATTGATGTGACTGCATCACTGTAATATGCTGATTTTAAATCATTTGGATATATACTGAGAAGTGGGATAACTGTGTCAAATGGTGTTTCCATTCCTAGTTTTTTGAAGAATCTCCATACTGCTTTCCAGAGAGATTGCACCAATTTGTAGTTCCACCAACAATGCAGTATTCTGGATAATTGCCATTCTGACTAGAATGAGTTGAAATCTCCATGTAGATTTAATTTGCATTTCCCTAATTGCTAGAGATGTTGAACATTTTTCACATATTTGTTGGCTGTTTGTATTTCTTCTTTTGAAAATTGTTTAGTTTCTTTCTCCATTTATTAATTTCACCAAATTATTTTTATTCATTGATTCAATTATTTACTCTTTCAATGACAATATGTATTAAGTCCCTATTCTAAGACAAGGAATAGAAATGCAATAATGAAAAAGGCATGTTCCCACTCTCAAGTGGGTTAAAGAGATACACTTATTTGTATAATATTTTAAATGACAGTGAAAAATTCACAATCTCTGCTCAATTTTATTTTGTAAATTTATTCAAAATAATTCATTGAACATATTTCAAAACTATGATATATACTGTGAGGAATACAAAGTTGAAGTTTCACTCTATATTAGACTCTTCAAGTTTTCATAGTTTACTTGGAAGTGTTGTAGTTTTTATCTGGAATGTCCCCCCAAAACTAATTTGTTGAAGATTTGGTCCTCATTGTAGCAATGTCCAAAGGTATGGCTTTTAGGGAGTGATTGGATCATAAGAGCTCTGACCTATCAGTGGAGTAATGCATTTGATGGGTTAATAATTTGAATGGACTATTGAAAGGTGGTGGAAAATGTAGGCAGATGGGACATGGTGGAAGGAAGTAGGCCACTGGGTGTGTGATCATAGAAACTATATCTTGTCCCTGGCCCCTTTTGTGTGTGTTCTCTTCCCCCCTCCCTCTTCCCCCCCTCCCCAGGCCCCCCCCATTTACTCTCTCTTTCTCTCTGTCTCTTTCCTTTTGCTTTCTGGCTGCACTGATCAGTTTTCCTCTACCATGTACTTCCACCATGATGTTCTGCCTCACATCAGGCTCAAAGCAATGGCGTAAGCCAACAATGGACTAAGTCCTCTGAAACTGAGCCAAATAAATCTTTCTTCATCTAAGTTGTTCTGGTCAAGTATCTTTGTGATAGCAGCAAATTAAAAGCTGATAATAGAATAGTTGATAATATAAGGAAGTGGATGGTGAAGTGGGCAATTTTTTTAACTATGATGAACTAGGTTGTATAAAAAATTCACATATTTATATGTAAATTATATCATTTTAATGCCCATTTATTAAATAAGGGAACAAAAATAAAAAGATAATGATTTGCCCAATTTCATGGTATTGGTAGCTAAAACTGACTTCACTAGGGACGATATGACATAAGTCTATGTTCTTCTAATATACCATGCTGGAAATTGTTGATTATTGAAATGGTACTTCTTACTCTCTCACAGTGGGAAAAAAAAGTATTTGTTATCAGGATCTCTCTAGAACTAACTAGGTTGAAACTTCAAAATAAAACAATGAAAAGAAAATGTACTGAAAGAAATTATAAATGAGCCAATTATGACATTGTAACTGAACCTGAAAGACTGGGAGAAAGAAAAACAAATATCACCAAGAAAATAGTTAAAGAATAAGGACAAGATCAATACTCTTCCTGGTACATGTACACTCCAAATGCACATCTAGACTTTTGAGTACTTGAAACTCAACCAAAGCCCTGAACTTTCTGAAGTTCAACCACTACTAATGATTAGTTGGCTAATAAATAATAAGGCCTGGGTTTCCACTACTCCACTATGTGTGGAAGAAAAAAATCAATAATACCAGCTTCATATTAAATGAAAGCCCTTTGTTTCTCAAACACAGCCTAAGGGCAAATGTGTACATGAACTAGAAGTATCATGAACTCAATGTCAGTCGAGAGGTCATCAAACTCAGGATATTCCTGAAATACCACATTGTTTATCACTTCCTACTACATATATACCATCTAGGTCATAATAAAAAGTATGTCAGCAACAAACAATATAGCAAGATTTCATGTAGGAATAGGCCAGAATCATTCCCCTTCCAGCATTGGAGCGCCTCAAAAATTATTGAGCATCTAATATTTGCTTGGCTCTGTGCAAGATACTATGAGACACACCATAATATACTCCCTTAAGAGATTTATAACACAATTGTTATATCAGAGTTAATATCACCTTATCCTGGATTTTTCCAAGACAGGCCTAATTTCAAGCATTTTGCCCCATCAGTGAAAAAATGTGTCCTCATTTTTGGTTCAGACTACATAGGCACACATATATTCTCTGTGTTCTTACATATGCGTATATGTGTGTGTGTGTGTGTGTGTGTGTGTGTGTGTGTGTGTGTGTGAGAGAGAGAGAGAGAGAGAGAGAGAGAGAGAGAGAGAGAGAGAGAGAGAGAGAGAGAATATATTCAGGATGCACACTGTGTGTTAAGACACAAATGCCTCTGTCTCTTTAATACTTCTCGAATCCCTCCACTGTTCTCCACCTGAGTTAGGAGAATTAAGCTCTGGCCCTCATCAGTGGTTTCATGTGGATTACAGCAATAGATTTAGCTCCCTACTCTTAATAAGCCTTACAACCATTTTTTTCCCACCTGGCAAACAGATCTAAGAATGACAATCTTTGCTGAAAAGACTTCCTTTTGCCCTGAGGATAAAGTTTGAACTTTACAGCATATTTTACAAATCTGTTCAAGATCCCAGACACTGCCTACCTCTGTAACCCTACCTGGTGCTTCCCCTTCCTCGGGGTTCACTCCTGCTCGTCTGAGCTCCTTCAGCTCTTAGCACTTACTGTCACATCTTAGCACTTACTGTCCCCTCTTGCCAGAACTGTCACCATTCTCTCCTCTCACCCCAACACACAGTTTTAGATATGGACATTTTCTAGATAATTTCTATAATTTCTAATCATCCTGTCTTACATGCACATACTCAGAAGACCATATTTTCTATGCTACCTTAAACTGCCTGTGGTGTACTTCCTTGATACTGTCCCTTTCTCTATTAAAGTAATCGCCATCCTTTATTTTAGTTATTAATTAATACTTTTTTCTCTCTGTGAGAGAATAAGAATAGTATCTCTCTTATTTGACTTTATGGTAGCAGCATAGTACATCGAACATTTTAGAAACTTATTCATTAACTTGTGTTCACGTGTGGATGCTAAATGACTGGTATGGTCATGGTGCTGCCTCTGTGATGCACAGATGCATCATGAAAACCAGTCCTGAGTACATGACCATAAAGAGTCATACTACATCACTGCATTTTAATGTAGTTAGGCAAGAGTTTATATATAGCAGAGAATGTTTCTGGTATAAGAAAATTGCATACAAAAATGGGAAATGGTCCTATTTTTCCCAGGTCATTGGTGGTGTGTGTTTGGGAAGGGGTCTTTAGAATGGGTGAATGGTTGAGCTGTGTGGGCTGTAGGTGCAGAGGTGTTGCCTAGACAGTGACGACAAGTCCATGGCCATGTGGAGAAATGGAAGAGTAACACACATTCTCAGGGAGGAGTCCCCGGCATCTTTTCCCTTTGTCCTTTCATCTGAACACTCCCATAGCTCCCATCCAGTTGTCTCCTCATTGCTCACCATATGCACAAGACACCCAGCCACACCCGTGGCTATTCAGCCTTAAGAATATGAAACGGGTGGGTTTGTACCTAATTTGTGCTGAGGTTAAAGTAACTGGTACTCTTTGATGAAAATGTGTGGAAATGGGTTTTTCTCTGGGATATCCATTAACGGAACTGGCTGTGATGTCAGCACAGCTGAAAATGAAAGAAAAAGTCTCCAGGGAACTGGGAAAGGGAAGACACCAAGCTTCAAAATAAAACATTTCCTCCTACATACTTAGTTATGTCTTGAGGGAGGAAGATGGGTGTGAATTTACTTTATAAATGAGAGACAGAAATTGACTCAAGACATCAAGTGTTTTTAAGGGTTAAATAAAGGGCTCGTTATTGAATTATAAAGCTTACTTGATTATAAAAATCTATATGACTTTAGGCCTCTAAATGCAAACAGAGAAAACAGTGTTTCTCTCAGTATTCATACAGTATGTCTATTTGCAGTTGCTAAAGTGAATTTGACATCACGGTAAGTAGTTCAAACAATCTATATTGCTGGGAGCTTTTTCTCACAAGAGATTGATTTTCTAGCACCATCAGCAGCAAGCCCAGAAACACCTTCCTCTTGTGTTTACCACCCAACAGGCTTGGAATGCTGTGTTTCACACGGTCTGATGACATAAAACAAACTTTTAGATATTTAGCTGGAAAAGTTAATAAATTAATTCAATCTTTATCATGTGATGATAATTCAATCTTTATCATGAGTGATAACTGCTCATTAGGAAAATTTTGGTCTAAGTAACCAGAAGAAGGAGTATAATAAAGATAATCATATTATCCATAAAAAATCCACTCAGGAAGATAGCAGGCCCCAACAAAATTTTGATTTGAGTAATCTTAGTACTGGTAACTAGTTCCCAAAGAGCTGGTAGTCCCAGGAGAAAGGACTTATGGTGTAACAAAAGGACAGAATAGACATAGTAGAAGCCCTTACCACCCCAAGGGCTGCAGAGACAAAATGAGGAGGTATAGTTACCAGAGCTGATAAGCGAAGGTCACTCAGTGAGTACAGGGACCATAATAAGAGCTACCCAGTGGGGGCTGCAATTATGAAAGAGAAGGCAGCCACTTGGAGCAGAGAGAGAATGGTATCCATATCCTGCATCCTCCTTTCCTCCAATGTCTCATCTCTGTCTGGCATTTGCTGATTGCAAAGGGAAGCCAGTTGACTATGGAGCCTGAGAAATCAAGTTAGTATAGCCCAGTTTCTTGTAATACAGAGCAGGGTGAAGAAATGTTGAGCAACTAAACCACAAGCAAGCAAACACATGATCTGCACATCATTGAAAAATAATACATGAGAATACAAGAATCCCTGGGAATTCAAAGGCAGGCCCCAGGTCTGGCCCAAAAAGGGACTGATCATAAATCTAAACGGATGTGTGAAGTCAGGAAACAGCATTGTCATTTTGGGCAGATCACTTAGATGAAAGCATGTTCTGAGCAGCAGATAAAGATGAGGCCCTGAATGGGAAAGGGAAAGATACAAGCAGGCTGGGAGTAGAAAAGACTCCTACCAAATGGCCATGAGTGTGCTCCATAAGCAATTGGAACACACTTATGAGGCAGGTATATTAAGAGAAGAACTTTATGTTTTAATCAGAAAAGTGGCATGAACAGAGAGCTACATTTTGGAAGGATCAGTCTAGTTCCATCTGATCTCCAGGAAGGGGACCAGGGATTATTCTAGTGATGGCAGTTCCAGGATTTGTTCTTTTGAGGGCACATCATGCTCCAGCAACTCAAAGAAAAGAACTCAGATCTCTTAGTAATAGTGGTGGTGGGAAGACCAGTTTTGCCCTAATTTCCTCTTTCCATGTAATTTGCCCCCAATTAAGCCCACTTCTAATATTAGCAGACTGGTCCAATGAACCCTTGTCACTCGGTCCCAGAACCATCTGTTGCACACTCTGAGGGCAGTTGATTGTAGCAGAAGGCAGTTCTCTGAATGTCAGGATCTGGCATCTCTGGCTTATTAAAGTTCCTGTAGATTTAAAACTTATCCTCCATGGCATCTTAGGAAAATAGAAAAACAAAGAACGCCTCAAACTTCCACCATCAGATTGTGGTGTACAACCCAGATTTATGCCTGCGTGCATGCTATCTCAGAGTTCTCCCCTAATTGTGGTCCTGGAGCTGGGTGATATTTATCTTGTTTATATTAGTATGAATCTAAGAAAATGTGTTTTTCTCTCTAGGGTGTTTGTATAATAAGCTTTGCATCCAACTGTGGCATGATAACTTTTATTCTCTGAGGAATTTTAGGGGTAGAAAGGAGAGCTATTTTTAGAGGCAAAGGCTTCAAATGGCTAAGACTACCTCCCTCCATAATTCTTAAGATGAAATAGCAGATTAGTTACTGGCTATGATCTCATATTTTTGACTGCTATTAAAACAATAATATTATATTCATCCAATAAATTTTCATTCTTTGCTTTAACTTTGTAATATAAAGAAAAATGCAAAAATGCACTCAAAAGAAAACAATTTTTCTTGAAGACTGAATTTTTTGTTATATTGGAAATTTCAGATTTTCTGTCAGAGTATGAAGAAACTTTTTGGAAGTGGCCAATTTTCTAAAACCTGTTTTAGACTTATAATCAATCTGGATTTATTTCAGGTGATGAAAGAAAGAAAGAAAAAGAAAGAAGAAAGCAAAAATATCAAATAAAAATTTAAATAATAATTTCAATGATCTTTTAAGGTACCCCTAGGTTTGGAACAATCCTAAGCTAGAACTGATTTTGTTTTTTCATTAACACCAAGCTGTACAAGACAATGAACACATAAGACATGTATTTTCATGATGGAGGTTCTTTCCAGAGCTGTTGGAATCTGCACAGCTTCGAGGTTTCCAGCTTGTTTCAGGAGTGACTTATTAATAATCATCAATAATAATTGTTAATACTTGACAAAAAATAATTATAAAATTATTAAATATAAATTTATATTAATTACCATAAATAATTATGATAGTTTTCAGTCCTATTTTTAATGAAGTCATTGAATGAGTCCTTCTCATGATAAAAGAATGTTCTAAAACATTTCTTGGAGTGAAGACCAAGTGAAAGCGCTCACTCACATATGTACAGACACAGGTATTACTCATTATTAATAGTGCCCTATTCTAAAGAGGATTATAATTTATTTGCTTTACAGATTTAAAAAAATCTGGTATTGAATTTTGTTTAATTATATACTTAAATTATTTAATTATATACTTTAATTATTTTATTATATACTTAAAAACTTTTCCTCTCTTTTCCTTTTGTACCTTTCTCCCTCTTCCTTTCCTCTTTTACTTTTATATTTGTCTGTATTTTAAAACACAAGTAGATTAATAAATACACAGTAATAATATATTATTATTTATTATTATTATCCATATTTTATATTGTTTCTATATTAACACATTAGGAAAGAAGTAGAAGTGTTAAAACAAAAGAGAAATGACAGTAAGAGAGAAGTAATAAAAATAAATATGTACACTGCATATTGCAAAACATTGTTCCTCTTCTAAAAGGTGGTCATGAATTTGACTGGATTTCTACGCATCTGTATAGAGAAGAAATCAAACCCAGTTTTGAATAGGCAGAAAAGCACCAAAATCACACAAAGAATTTCTTTCATTGATACTTATGAGATGGATGTGGAGTTGTGTAACAAACATATCATTCTTACAATTAGAGCAACACATATCACTGAATTGTTTATGATGGCATTTCTTAATCTAGGCCAGTGGCACAACACCAAAGACAGTCTGAGAAGAGCAATTCTGTGGATATATTTAAATACATTAAGAGTTTTAGCTTTGACTTCCACTAAGCAAAATGAACTTTCCAGACCCAGAACAGTACATGGATCCAAGAAGTTGTTCTAGAATATGAATATTAAATTATAAGAAAGTCAAAGGTGAATAATGGAAGATTGGCTCTTTCCTCACTTGTCAAATGCATTCAAGTACATTTTCAGTGTTTGGATGTCTCATAATTGCATACCAAGGATTTCAATGCTCTGGCAAACTGTTATTTTCAGGAAGACATAATCTCACAATTTGCAACTAAAATCTAGATCTTTTTCTTGATTTTAAGCAGGTTTACATGGATCTTCTAAGTTTTAGAGGATCATTTGTAAATATTGAAGATGAAAAGTATTTCAGTAGGAACTATCAGGTTCATACTGGATGTATTATCTAGATCTCATCTAAAAGAATTAATGTGAGGGCTGAAGATATATAACTCAGTTGGTAGAGTGCTTACCTTGTGTGCACAAGACCTGTGATCAATCCCCAGCAAAATAAATAAATAAATAAATACTGTGAAAACAAATAAGAGCCAAAATAATGAGGCAAGTATCAACATCATTTTAAGTTGGTTATGATGAAACTGTTCCCTTTCTAAGTATTCATATCTTTAAATTATGTTGAGTTTCTATATATAAAATTTGACATCTTAGTTAAGGAAGCAATAGTATTAATCATACAAAAGCAATACTTGAAAACTATTATGGAGCACCTATTGTATGCTAAAACATTATACCACTTACATAAGTTAACTGTTATAATTCTCAAACGCTTGAAAGGCAGTTATTTTGCCATTTTGTTATCATGCCCATTTTGTAGATAAGGAAACTGAACCAAAGAGGTGTTAACTGAATTGCTCATGTTCATATAGAATGTAACGGAAAAATTGTTATCCACCAAAGAACATCTGATTCCATAATGTCCTCATGACTTTTGTTATTATTTACTTATAAAGAAAATGCTTTATATAATATCAAAATACTTTTGTCTAGTGGCACTACTAATATTTAGCTTTGACAAAAAATAACACTTGGAACTACAAAATAATTAAATTGGTTTCTACTTTAAATAACACAGCCAAATTAGCATTTTTATTCTATTATTGTTACTGTGCTTGAGATATTTTTTCCAAAATAATCCATAATTACTTTATTCTATGAAACCTAGTTACTTTTACGTATAGCTGAAATACAGCTCTATTGCCATTAACATTTGCTTTTGTTTTATTTGACACAGCTCTATTGCCATTAACATTTGCTTTTATTTCAAATAACTGGCGATTATGTCTAAAAACTTCATCTACCTTCCAAAAAAGTAAAGAATGGTAATCATCCATATCACTCAAAATAATATAGTGCCATATTTCACTCCTCAGATACTTAGCACTGTGATGTGATGAATACCATGTTGGGGTACTGATGATACCAATACGAATAATAAATAATCACTTTCCCAACTCATTCTGCAGTTACTACCTCCTGTCTCCAAAGAGTTCATACTGGTCTCAATAAACCCCAATGATAACTGCATATAGTGTTAAGTGCAATAAAAGAGATAAGAGCACAGAGAAATAGAACTAGGAACTAATTGAGGAATCGAATAAGAGTATCAGGAAAAGTTTTCAGATGAGATAGTGCCAGAGATGAATTTTAAATGACACTTAGGAATGGCCCAAGGAAACCAGCTCATTTATCACATGTGGAAGAGGCATGGATACCAAAGTATCTTAATGATTTTCATGGAATCCTAAGGAATGAGAGAGAGCACAAGACAGTGCTGAGATAAAACAATGATAGAGAAATAGACATAGAAATAGACATAGGCCATATCACAGAGAGTATCATGTGAAAAGTTTCAGCATTTGGATCTAAAATGGTCCCTCAAAACCCATGTGTTAAGCTTTGGTCGCCAACTTGTGACAATACTGGTATGTGAAGGAAATTTCTGGAGGTAGGGCACTGTGGAAGGAAGTTAGGTCATCAGGGCAGTGCTCCTTCCTCTCTTTCTTTGCTTTCCAGCCACCATGAGTTGAGCAGGCCTCCTCCACCACCATAAAATGTGCCACCACAGGCCCAAAGCAACAAGGCCAAGAGACCATGGACTGGAAGCATGAAACCATGAGCCAAAATAAACATTTTTTCTTTTTAAGTTGATTCTCTCAGGTATTTTGTCACAGAAATAGAAAGCTGACGTGCACAGCTTCAGAATATTAGAGCAGGTGAGATACTAATCAAAAGTTGTAGGTAAGTTAGGCATAGTGGTGTATGCCTGTCACCAAGCAATTTGGAAAGTTGAGGCTGGAGGACTGCAAGCTCAAAGCTCACCTCAGTAGTTTAGTGAAACCAGCTCAAAATTTAAGAAGAAATCATTAAAAGGTTTGGGGATGTAGCTCAGTGGCTAAGCACTCCTTGGATTCCATCTCCCACCCGCGCCCTCTAAAAAGTGTTATAGGTAGAGGCATGGAATAAACAGATTTACTCTAACAGTAGGATGAAAAGAAGAAGAAAAAGATGGTGAGGGAACAAGACTGAAATATGGGAGATGTGTTTGGACACTATTGAGATAATCTAACAAGAAATGATGAGGGTGATTCTGAAGGCACTTCAAAGAACTACAAAGAGTGCTGTGCGAAATGGCAGTCCTACTGACTCAAGCACACAGCCTCCCTCATGAGTGCTTTTAAGAATCTGGAGCTCATTTAGAAGTGTGTTCAGGCATTTTTGCATGTGTGGCAAGGACAGTTTTCCAAACAATAGTCCTTGAATAGAAAATTTACTCCTTGGAATGCACAGGATACTCATCACGATAGAGATCACTTTCTCTAAACCCTTCAAGAAAGAAGCTGCCTCTCTCTCCCTGAAAATCCCTTTACAAGCTCTTCTGTTACTTAAGAAGTCTTGTAGAGCCCCAAAGGTTGGCAGAAAGAGAGAGATGTTCTCTTTTTTCTTTATCCAGAATTCTTGTCGAGTGGTACCTAACATCTACCCTAGTGCAAAGGTAAGAATCAAATTAAGCTGACTTCTGCCCCAGCCCACAGACCATTCCAGTCGACCTGCAACAGACACCTACACTGCAAATTTACTCAGCGCTGAGGTCCCTGGCTTCCCAGAACCACAGCTCTTCCAGCAGCTTGGGAGACTCATTAACATTCACATCTTTCCCAGCCTCATTATCTCGCCCAGATGTTTCTGTGACTGCCCCTTTAAAGCATCTCTGTCTATATTTTATTTACATTTGTTCGGCAATATTGATGCTTAATGAATAAATGCACTAAACTGTCAGTACTGGAGACTAATTAAATCCGTGTATGAGCCTGTGAAGCTGATTGAAAAATTTGCAAGCAACTAAACTGGGTTTAAATAAACACTTTAGTGTAGTGCTTTAATTACACTTTAGTTTGTAATGTAATTTTTGGCTGTTTAAACTATGATTTAGGCTGAGCTAATTACAAATGATTTTCTACTCTGTAATTAATAATAACAAAATTGTAATTAGACAGCTGCTCTGCATCAGGGCAACAGTTGTGTGTGCTGGCTCACGATGATGGGTCTGGCAGAGGCACAAGAAGAGTACTTGGGAACTGGGGCAGCCTGCACTTCTCCTAGATTTATTTTTGAAGGAAAGTGCCAGAGCACCCAGGTGAGTTTCATAATCCCAGGTAATACTGAGAAAAGAGCTCTTTTATTCATTGTAGGCTAAGTGATACCAGATAGACATTCTCAGACCTAATACCTCACTTTTTAAAAGCACGGATGATACCAAAGCTCATTTAATCCCTTACTATAGCTTCCAACGCATCTTTCCTTTTTGTCAGAAATTAAATCCAATGAAATTAGTGTATCCATTCATAAGCCAATTAATCATCATCATCATAATGATTGTTGTATCTTAGTTTCTTTCTGATGATATTTGCTGTATGACAAACAATCCTAAACGTTACATCATGGAACAACCACCGTTTCATTATGGTCCAAGATTCTAGGGTCAAGAACTTGGAGCGTGGCTTGTCTCTGCTTCATGGTATCTAGAGGCCTCAGCTAAGCAGACTAGAATGGTTGATATCAGTGTGGGTTGGAGCCACCTAGAGGCATTTTCACTCAGTACAGACACAGGACCTCTCCACGTGGCCAGTGCTTCCTGAAAGCATGGGGGCCTGAGTGGCTGTACTCTGCATGTGGTAGCTCCGGGCTCTCAAGGATGTATTCCCAGAAAATGAAAGCAGAATTGCATTGCCTCTCATGGCCTACCCTCAAAAGCCACACAGCATCCCGTCTACCAAACTCTACTGTTGGATGTATTCGCAAGTCCATCCAGATTCAAAGTGAGGAAACAGACCCTACCTACCTCATGATGTGCAAGTGGGAAAGTGCTGTAGACTGAATGTGTCCCCCCAAATTTATATGTGAAATTTTAAGGCCCAATATAATTAGGAGGTGGGTCTTCAGAAGGGTAATTACATGGTGCAGGTGAAGCCTCATTAACAGGATTGGTACCCTCATAGACAAAACCACAGAGAGTACTCTTGCCTCTTCTATCATGTGAGGACACAAAGAAAAGATGACCAACTATGAACCAGGATGTAGGCCCACAAGAACCTGATCTTCCAGTTCATTGCTCTTGGACTCCCAAGCCACCATAAATGTGAGAAGTAAATTACAGTTGTTGATAAGTTAACTAGTCTCTGATTGCTATGGAGCTCATATGGACTAAGACACATGGTCATATTGCAAAGATGATATGGAGTAGGAGATGCTGCAGTCATCTTTGGAAAAGACCACCTGCCATAGATTTGCAGAGTTTACTATTGTTGATGTGCATTGTTATGTAACTGAATGTTTAAAGCAAAACTGATGTCAGCAGGTCATAAATCCTACCTACCGTGGATAATTAGGCCTTTGGATATTTGACAAAGATAGGATAAGAACTAAAATACAGACTATACCTCCAACTATACCTCCAGTGCTCACTGTGCCTAGAACTGTGTGAGTTTCTAACCATACACTTAACTCTGAATAACTTACTCAACCCATTTGTCTTGTCTGAAACATTTCTGCTTCTAAAACTCCATCTATTTTCCTTATTACCTGCTCCGTTTTAATCTTCTGCCACCCTTCTCATGTATGGTGACCCCATGACTCTACTAGACACATAACCACGACCTTCTTGTTTTAAATGTCAGTTGAGGTGACAAAAGTTAATGTGACAAGTGATCCTTGGTAAATTAATTCTAGGAGTTGGTGCAGTGATAGTTTAAATAAACAGTGAGAACAAACTTTCTAAACCTCTCTACCTAGCCCCTTCCCTTCCCAACTCTCTCTCTCTCTCTCTCTCTCTCTCTCTCTCTCTCTCTCTCTCACACACACACACACACACACACACACACACACACTGACAAATACATACAAAGAACTTCCATAGTTGAGATCTGAAGATTTTCTAAGTGGGGATGAGAGTCATCATGGTGTAATAGTGTTGATTCAATGGCAGTCATAGAAGAAACCTAACCCTTGCCTAATCAATCACTTTTGCTCACATCACATTGGCCAAAATTTAGTTGTTTGACCCTACCTAGGCATAAAGGAACTTGTACATTCCTGTGAATAAAAATGTAATGCTGTGGAAAAAGAAGGGATAAAACTCTAAGAGGCAAGAAGTTCCTGCCACAACTACCATGATTCTGTATAAGGAATAAAAATACATTCTAAGATCTCAATCCTTTATTTCTTCAAAACAGTTGTTAGAGTCAAACCACAATTAGAATCCTCTCTAATGTGGGTAGTACATTAGACTATACCTCCAACTATACCTCCAACACAAACACACACATAAACACATACATACTTGCATACACACACACACACACACACACAAGAATTAATGAATCACCAAAAGTGCTGGCCCTTCATTGCAACAATAAACTGAACCATATAAATGCACAGAGTTTTGGGCTATAATTATGTAAGTAGCTTGAATGACACACTCTAGCTGATGTTTTATGAATAAGATCTCAACTGAAGCTTGTTTACTCTCTACCCTGCAATGTTTATATGTTGTTTTAGAAGTTTCATATCCATTTTTGAATCTAAGTTCTCATTTCCATTCGTTTCCTCTATTCTTTCACTTTCTATCTCATAATAATACCCTTTCAAAAATTTAACATTTAACACTGAATTTTCCCCCAAACTTCTCACCTTCTTTTAGTATGCACATAATTAATGTCTTTCAGCTAAAGCCTAAATGTTGCTTTACTTTCTGCCAATATTATTAATAATATTAGCATATCTCTAGATAGAATGGGTCAGTATTCACATTTGAGTATCATCTGTCACCATCCATTCATTCTCCTTGCTTACTAGTTTTTGAAATGGAAATACTTTTCTCTTCATCTTGTCTCACAACTTTGGCATTCTTTTTGACTATCTCTCTTGCCTCAAACATATTTCATATGTCTCCAAATCCTATCAAGTCTTTGAAAGTCCTCAGAAAATTATCCCTACCTGCCTGATCCCATTGCTGTTTGTGACTATTCCTAAAATCATGACAGCCCACATCTAGACCCATCAATTTCTGCCCCATTGTCTACATTTAAAAATCAAACTCTGCCAAGCTTGGAGGTGCATGCCTATAATTCCAGCAGTTAGGGAGGCTGAGGCAGGAGGATTGTGAGTTCAAAGCCAGCCTCAGCAGTTTAGTGAGGCCCTAAGCAACTCAGTGAAACTCTGTCTAAATGAAATACAAAATAGGGTTGGGGATGTGGCTCAGTGGGTAAGAGCCCCTGAGTTCAGTTCCTAGCATAAATAAAGAAATCTTCGGGAGCCTCCACATGTGCACCAAGCCTGCTTTCCCCATCTTACTCTAACTCACCATGTTAAACATTTAGACCTTCAATACTCAATGTTTGTCCCCCAAACAGTCCAGCCTCATCCTAGCCCCTTTGAGACCTACTAAACCAGAACTTGCCTTTAAACCAGAACCCTCTCTTCACAGATGACTGGTGAGTACTGGTTTTAGTACACTAATTCTTGACACAAACTTCGACCAAGTTTGGATGTGATGACTACTTTTATTCTTGTGTCCATTATTCTCCTCCTTTATTTTGTTTAATTGTCCTGGGTAGATTGACTTCCACCCTCATCTGATCCCCCAATTTTCTGTTTCCTAAAGGCTAATTCAAGTTTTACCATAATGCATGTCAATGTACTAAATATTTGATTGCTATTGTGACATTTTCCCAATTTAACATTTTAAAAAGCAGGGAGCCTGACTCTCTTTGCTCTCATAACATGACAGATTCCTCTCTCTGGGCTGTTAGCTGAGACCATAGAAACCAGGCTTGCCTCTGTGAGTAAGGAGAAGGCACTGTGGTTCTCACTGTGAATATGTGTTTAGGGACTGTCACTAACTCATTTTACCTGGATTATTTATACAAAGGTTTATTATCTCATTCTACCTAAACAACAGAATAGCTGCTAAATAATGGCAGCTAGCAACCTACTGATAAAAACAATATAACTACAGAAAAGATATCGTGCCTTTTAAGCACAGATTAGAACTACATGTGACTTTTATCAAGGATGCTTAGAACTCACAAGTCTACAATAAACTTAAGTGTAGCTGTTTATAAACACATTAAATGTCACTACATTCCATGAATTTACATGGTGGTGACTTCAGTCCTCAGTCCATACTTGAGTCCACTATCTATGCTTTCTCAAACCCACATCTGACAGGCTTTTCTCCCCCAAACTGTATAAAAACTACCTTTATGGGAGTTTACATATCACCAAACTTAATCGAAATCATAAATCTTCATCTATTGGAATTTTTTATGGCTCTTGACATCTTTTTCTCTTTCCTTCCTGATACCCTTTCTTCTCTCTACTTTATAACATCAGATTATCCAGGTTTTTCTTCTATCTCACTGGCTTCTCCTTTTCAGGCTCCTTCGCTCTTTCTCTTCTCTCTTGACTTTGAATGTTGATGTCCCTTGGGCTTAATCTTTGATTTCTTCCTTCTCTATCAGATGAACTCAGGCAATCTCATAATTTTCAATCCTATGGATGCAAACATCAATAACCAACAGACTCATATCTCTAGCCCATGTACTTCCCCTAAACTCTAAATGTTTGCAGACAATAGTTTCTGTGACTTTTACTTGAATTTCTAATAAGCATATTGAACTTCTATTTAAAACAAACTCTTATTTTCTTCTTGCTGTGTTCCAAATGTTGGTATTCTCCCAAAAACCCCTGTTGAAATTTTAATGTCATGGTGGGATCTTTAACAAGTGTTTAGTTCCTAAGGACTCTATCTTCATGAATGAATTAATGCCATTATCCTTGGAGCAGGTTCTTTGTCAGGAGAATAGGTTCCTTGTAAAAGGGTGAGTTCAGTCCCTTTTATATCTCTTACCCTCTCTTTGCCCTTCTGCCTCCTGTCATGGGATAATGCAGAAAGAAGGCCCTTGACAGAAGGCCCTTTGATCTTGGGCTTCCCAGGCACCAGAATTGTGACCAATGAACTTCTGAATTACTGAATCTGTAGTATTCTTTTATAGCAGAAAAAAAAGCAGACTAAGACATGCCACTGTTATTTGGCCATTTGCTAAGTAAAAGGCAAGACAGATTATCTCATTACCAGCCAAAAGCCTGGCAATGACCCCTGGTTCCTCTCTTTATCTCATACCCTGATTCTCATTCCTGTACATGTCTGGTCAGTTCTACACTTAAATATAATCTAGTCCACCTAATTCTTACCTAATCTGCCATTACCATCCTGTGATGACTTCATCCTGAACTTCCACAATGAACTTTAAATGGTCTTCCTACTTCCACCCTTGACCTAACATGGTCAGTCTATCCTCATCCTTCAGCCAGAGGGATTCTTTTAAAACATAAATTAAATCATAACACAAATAGCACGATAAATTCCAATGCTTCCTGACACACTTATAATACAATCTAACATCATTTACTTATTACCTGGTGCTTTTCCATAAGATATTTGTCTAATTTATTCCCTGCTTTTTATTGTATTGATGTTCTTAGGTGAGATGGTACAAATGGCTTAATGTCTTGGGCTGGAATTCAGAGTAGGGTTTCTTTCTGGGGAAGACATCAGAAGACATGTATCAGAATGAAACTATGTAAGAGAAGTGCTAATAATTAAATGTTATTATTTTAATTATCTTCTACCCATAAAAAGTGCTTTCTTTGTTAAATAAAATGAAGAGGAGCAGCAAATCATCTTAGAGTGTTACCATTAAATATAGCATTTTATTATTTTATTTTTGGCAATTAACTGAACTGCAAAAATGCTAACCTCCTATTTTTAGATTTGTAATATACAATAAAGCAAAGCAAATGAGATGATAATACTTTCTTGTGCTGGAAATTTTTGTTATTTACAGTAAATGCCTATTTATAAAGTGTTTACTTCATTACAACACATGTGTAAAAACCATTGGTCATGATAACATATTTTAAATGCCTAACAAAATTACATACTTTAAAGATATGGCAAGCATTTTATTTTTTAAAATTTATTTAGTTAGTTTCATCATTTTGAGACAACATTTCACTAAGTTCCCCAGGTTGGCCTTGAACCCTCAATCCCAAATTGCTGGGATTACAGGCCAAGTGATTGTACCTGGCTTATTTTTTAAAATTATTAAAAGTAGTTTAATGCCTTCATATCTATGGTTAGATATTATTTTTATAAATAACATTATTTTTTCATAATTATCCATGTTATTTGTATGTGTTTATAACTCACACTTGATAATTTTACAAATTTCCAGAGTACAGTATAATGTTTTTTTACATGTATACACTGTATAATAATCAATTACAGTATTAAGCATATTCCACCACTCAGACATTTATCACTTCTTTTATGGTAAGAACATTCAAAATCCTCTCTTCTAGCTATTTTTGAAGTATTCAACATAATTGTTAACCATAGTCACACTACCGTTTTATTCTTATCATTTACTGGCTTGTAATTCCTGAAATTTTCTCATTTTTTACTTTTGCAGGGAGAAGTGGGGGGGGGAGTTAACATTTTAGGTTAAAAATACCACCTTAACATATCTATTAAATAAATTACATAGAGTCAATCCTTCCTTCCATTTATATAGGCAAAAGAAAGAATTAAAAAGCTCCGACGACAGATCTGCGGTCTTTGC
Source organism: Ictidomys tridecemlineatus (assembly GCF_052094955.1). NCBI lineage: Eukaryota > Metazoa > Chordata > Mammalia > Rodentia > Sciuridae > Ictidomys > Ictidomys tridecemlineatus. The sequence goes on from NC_135480.1 coordinate 133,808,529, forward strand.
TGATTTTTGCCTTTGTAGGTTATCATCTTAAGCCAGTGAATAATTCTTTCATTTTGAGCTCATCTTGTCCCTGATGGCCCAATTATTGCTACTGGGTAATGACCCAGTGAGATCTTATATAGAAAGAAACTTAGCAACCAAACAGCACACAGTGATGCCTTTTTGACCTCAAAGGAGCCACAAAGGACATATACATTATCATACAGAGTAAAATGGATCCAGTAAAATTAGGTTCCAGTTGAGAAGAAAGCTTCCTGAAGGCACTTGGTGCCTCAGAGTCATCAACTAGATCCAATGTTCCATTAGAAACTGTAATTGGCTTCATTCTTCTTCCTCCCAGATGTCATTCATTAAAAAAAAAAAAAAATCATGAGAAGGTCATGTTTGACCACCAGGTAGACCCTTTTATGGAACCTTGAATCTGTTCTACTATTTAGCTAAAGTACCAGTTCTCTAAACAGCCACCTCTAGATCTGTTTCCATCCCTTCCTCATTACTGTGTATTTTTTTTAAGCCTGTACTCTTCTTCAAACTTTAAAAAGCAAAGAATAGAACGGGCTACTGTAAAAATTGTTTTCTCCGTGCACTGGAGAGAAATGCCCTCTAGTGTAGAATGCATAATGAAGGAAAGAGCTTCACTATTCCTTTGGTTGTTAGGAAATCTTAACTGAGAAAGGCAGATTGCACAGAAACGTGTAATTGTTCAATTTAGGCTGAGATTTATTATGTGTTCTTCTTGAGATCAGACAATTCCAATAAAAATTCAAGTTAAAAGTTGAAAACAGGGAGCATCTTCTGATCATTGGAATGGCTGATGTGTTGAGGTTGTAATGTATATAGGAATGATAAAGCAGAGAAGAAAAATAATGTTAACTGGGGAGAAAAGAACACTGAAATTGGGAGTGGTGGGAGGAAGCGGGGTGACCCACCAACCATAATGTCCATATGCAACAATAAGCCAATGATGGGCTTCCAAATGGAGGCTCCATTGCCAATTCTTGATTCTTAAAGTTCTTGTGTAGTTTTGTATCTTCCTCATTGCTTTGGCAAAAATTGAATTTATATCCTTCCTCATCTCCTAGTTTTCCACATCACTATTTCAACTCAAATGAAAGGAAGTAGTCAATTTATTACTAAATTTTATTGCTAAATTATGAATCTTTCCCTGGTAAAAAGCAATTATAACTAATTTAACCCCAATAATCTCCTTCACACCCTTTTGTATAGTGAGGTTGTCTTTTCATCCCTGGATCATGAATGAACAAGTACAAAGTCTCCTATTTCTCTTTGCTGATGTACAGCTAATTACCCTCAAAGGACAAAACAAATCATAATTATGAGCAAGGTAAAGACGTTCCCCTCCAACTCTGATCAAACTCATTTCTTTTCCTCTTATAACCTCATAATTCCAACTCAAGGTGTCTGTTTCCAAAGAAGGTCATGTTTTAAAATATGACTTTGGGCCCATAGATTTTACACAACTGTCCCATTCTGAGCAAGCACACTGTATAAATCAGGTATTATTGCTGTTGTCATTAAATCATATTGCTGGCTTAAGGCAACATTTCTCAAATTGTTGTCCCTTGACCAGTAGCATTAGCATCATTTGGGAATTTATTAGAAATGCATACCCTTGGCCGCACCCCTACTGAGTTATAAACTCAGGAGGAGAGACCCAGCCCTCTGTGTTTTAACAAGTCTTCCCTGTGATTCTGAGGCACACTGACATTTTAACAATTAGTGCTTTTAGATGTGACACTTAAGAATTTGATTCAGGTAGCATGAATTATGGCTAAGAGCTTTAAAATTAATAAAGACCACCCAAATGAGAATAAACAGATATTCAGAGCTTTGTCCTGTAAGGGAGTTAACTAACATCAATTACATTGGGCAGAAACTCCAAGCAGACAGGGCACAGGAAAAGCTTTATGTTTAAAAAAAAAATGTGGAAGTCTTTAAAATGCTCTGAGTTGAAGTTGTTAACATGGAGAAACTGAAGGTAGGCATCTTCGGTCCTGTGTGATTGATTTCAGGACTCCAAAGACTTCCTCTGCTGGATTTTTGAATTGGAATCAGTATTAAAAATAGAGAAACTGGCACTCATTGATTAGTTGGGCTAACTGCAACAGATGTGGTTTGTTTTACCTGACTGGATGCTACCAAGGGTTTTGGGTCACAGTCCTCTTTTCAGATGTGATTTGGCCATTATCTATTGATATATTCAGTATCACAGTTCCCCCGTAGGACTCTATCTTGTGAGAGGGGTTGAACAACTTGGGGAAGGCTAAAGATCTAGATCTTCATTGCTCAATTGTGGTGCTCTTGTCTCCCTAGTCACTATGTCATGTCATCTCTTAATCTTTCTGTTTTTGTGTCACTGTGGCAAGCAACTAATAAGAAGGCAACTGCACACAATCACTTCATTATGGACAAACCAGCATTAAAGCACCATAACAAAAAAGAAATACAATTAACAGTCCCTGAAAGATCTTTGGAACATGGAATCCCAGCTGCCCAATGAAGGCCAAGAAAACTAATTCCACAGGCCATGAGGATCAACCTTAGAGCCAAGTAGCTTTTACCTTAAGATTATGGGCAAATAGACTATGGCGAAATCTCCTTCATTGATCAAATACAAGAAATATTAGTAATGGCACAGACACCAGAAAGACTAGCCAACAACAAATCTAAAGCAATGAAATTGCCCCTCATTACACATATGCAAATAAGACTATTCTGCATTTCATCAAGCCATAAGTGGTATCATGAATAATTTTTGTCAGAGTTAGTGAGTTCATACTGTCTTTTTTATCAGCATGATTGCCACCACACTGCTCTGGCTGCTTGCGTAAACAGTGAGTCAGTAATTCTCCCAAGTGGACTGCCTCAGTAATCAAAGGTGATCTTCTTGAGCCCACACATGAGTCAGAATTTCCAGACTTGGTGATTTATAGAATTAAGCTCTTTGTGTACAGACAAGAGTCAGAATATTATTCCTAAACTGAATGAGGTATTAGTATGGAGCAAAGAAAACCGGATATCCAGGTCCCAGAGGAAGTTAGTATCCAGTAGGGACACATGAAGTTCAAGGTTGAAAAAGGAATTTTTCATGACACAAGGTAAGAACCGAGTCTTTAAATTGGTTTAATTACATATTTGGATGTCTACTAATCTTTTTCAGATGGCAAATGTTTAGTCCATTGCTTTAAAAATTTATTAAATTCAAATTTAGACTTAATAAGGATTAACCAATAGATTGTCATAATTTGTTCATTTTCTTTTTTTAAAATTTTTTAAATATTTATTTTTCAGTTTTCGGCAGATACAACATCTTTGTTTGTATGTGGTGCTGAGGATCGAACCCAGGCCGCACGCATGCCAGGTGAGCGCGCTACCGCTTGAGCCACATCCCCAGCCCGATTTGCTCATTTTCTTAAAAAGGAACACTGGCAAGGTTAGTCTGATTTGCTCATGATCAATTGCTAAAGTTTATTTGCTTAAGGTCATTTCCCATGTAGGTTCAAGTAGAACCTACTTCAAGGTTCAAGTAAATTCAAGTACAGCTTTTATTCCCTATGACTTTATTTGATGAGGCCAGAATTTCTGAGTTTTTTCCCCCCACAGATTTTTATGGGGACCCAGTAATGGATGGAATATGTAGTAGTTGGTAAGATTGAAGGCAGTGGCTGGAATTTTAGAAATCCAAGAAAGACAAAGAATGATCTAAAAAATTATAATTAACAGTAAATAAAAGAAAAGCCATTAGAGTGAACAATAACTGGTAATAATGAAAAAAAATGTTATAAGCCAGGAGGCAAAAGTAAAACAGAGATTAGAAATGTCTTGGTCAGGAGTTATCCTCTTTCCAAAGTCATCAGCTTGATCCAAAGGTCCTAAATCAGCTTTCTGCTAAAATTAACTTCTAAAATATTTTGCGAGTCATTGTTTGATTTCCCCTAATAGATTAGACTTCTCACTGTGTAGGATTCTGGATTGTTTCTATAGTCATGAAACATGAACATAAATATTGACCTTCTAGAGCTTCATCCTATTTTTGTTATTAGCAATTCCAATAAAGTCACAGTCCTTCCTGTGATATCAAGAAAATCTTTTTCCTGATATCTTCACTTGGTATATATCATTGAGCTGACTCAATAGATGTCATTGGTTCTTTCTACTTTTCCAGGAGATTGTGGCCAGTAAGGCCAGTGTAGTTTTTGAGTAAGATATAATTAACAACTTAAATATTTTTATAACATTTTCCTACAAATGTGTCCCTCATTCAGTTGATATGAAATTTAGTAAATCCAGGGTGGAAATGGAAAATCAAGTAGCATTTTAAGGATGTAAGGGATGAATATTTTTGAACAAAGAAATTGTTTAACCAATCTTGAAAATAGACATACACTCATAAAAATCTATTCAAGTCACATGGAGGATGATAGCTGGATTTTTATCTGAAGTGGTTAAATACCTAGTAAGTTCTTGGTTCATATTTAGGCCCTATCTTGAAAGTTTTTCTAATATTGTGTCATTGACATGTAACACATGATCTGAATATAAGCTGTCCCGTTTTTTTTTTATTTTTAATTTCCCAACCAAAGTTAGACAGTAAATAATTTGTCTGCAACATGACGAGTGGTTTCCTAGAGAAATTTAGCTAACACCTACATGAAATCATCTCGTGCCACCAAACAGCCATTTTATGATAATCAGATATTATCTGAGAAAAGGACAACTAAAGTATTTCCATTCTCTCTTTCCAAACTAAGGGGCTATTCATTTACATTGCCTAATAAACCCATGCAACCCTTCCATGGACATGGGCTTTAAGAGTTTAGACGGCAGCAGCATCTTCATGAAGACTGTGTTTGGCATAATCAGCTCCTTGACTTTTCTTCAGCTTCTATGTTTTCTCCTTTCACATGAATCTTGAACATTATAATAGGAAATTCTTTAGGAAGTAGAAGGGCATCTTAAATTTTCTCAACTCATCCATCGTAGTGGGTTTTTCAGTGGGGGTGAGGCACCTCCTTTGTTTCTAAAATATCCTGAAGTCTTGCATTGCTTCATAAAAATGTTAACTCTCCATTCTCTGGGTAGTTTAAGAGCTTTAGCATGTGCCATTGGGGCTAATTTCACTCCAAGCAAAAAACTATATTTTCAAGCCAAGCTTAGTGAGCACAGGGCCTATATGATGGCCTCCAGTTTCCATTCTAAAAGTGGAACCACTGACAGAAATTATAGGTCACAGCTCTCAAGAAGAATCTCCAATAAATTCAAGCAAGATACAGAAACTGAAGTTCTCTTTTTCTTGGATGGACAGGAGAGTAGAGGGTGGCAGGATGCAAGATGTTGCATCAGTGAATTAAAGTGTAAGAGAAAGTAAGAGAAGCCCAGAGATTAATTGGATGACCGAAAGATGTGTATTCTCAATCAATAATGATTCTGTGTTATGGCAGGAACCCTGAAGTCAAATGAATTGCCTAGATATAATTCAGCAAAAGCCTCCACAAATTTTGAAGTGACAACTATTGCTTCAAGACAAGGGGGATAAGTCTTTATAACCAGGTCAAGGGTAAAACCATAGATGATTGTTGTTGTTTTTGTTTCTTACCATAATGAGTTAAGATCCCAAGGACTTGTACAGATTACACCCATACAAGAAGGAATAAAAGGCTTTTGTAGATAGGGAAAGTCTGTTCAATTTTGGGATCCCAAAGGAAAAGGATCTTATCCTAATGACTTAGTGAATTCATGAAGAGCTACTGCAATCTCAGAAAAATTTAAAACCTTTTGTCTGCAGTATGGAGACAATCCTAGAAATCTTCCCTATTGTCATTTTATGAGGAGTCTTCAGTAAGTTAGGAAACTCTTTATTCCATTTAGAGAGTGTCTCTCCCTCCTTAGATAGGTCATACCATAAATAATGGATTGTGCTTTGGCAAATTGAACATTTATCTTCTGAAACTTTATGTCCCTGTTATGCTAAGGATGGGGAGAAAAGAAGTAAAGGGAATCTTTTTTATAGCCTTTCTTGTTCTTTGAATGCAATCTTTGTTTTTTTTAACAAATCATCCACACATCATTTCAGAACTGAGTCATTCAGGAAATTTACATATGTTAAATCTTGAATGAAGACCTAGGAAATATAGGAGGGGGCTTCAATAAAAGCTCCTGGGGCATAACTTTCCCTTTGTATCATTCTCCTTCACAGTTTAATGTGAAAAGCTACAGACCATCCTGGACTAGAGGCAAACTGGAAATGGCAGAGAAAAAGTTCACTTGGGTGAGATATTTAGGAAGAATTGATGCCAGGATAGCATTTGGATTAGGTACTACTGAGAAGAAAGACATAATTTTGTTGAAAACCCTGAGATCTTGAGCAAATTGATATCCTTATCCATTTGCTTCTTTACTGCCTGGAGTGTTACAAGAGCTAGTGTCAAGTATGAGATAGTCTTTGGATATAAGGCCTTCAACTGTAGGGTTTTTTCCTTTGATTCTGGTTTCAAGGGATGTTGAGAAGGCTCCTGTAATAGTTTGTAGGCTCTATATGAATTTCAGTGGATTTTTTCCAATTTTCTTTCCTATTTCAGTGGAACGTTTACACCATTTGGTGTCATTTATGGGGTCAAGATCTTTTAACTTGGTATACATCAAATATGATGGAGTAGCTAAGTTATATCCAGAGCATATTCAACTTGATTCGGAACATTAGAGTCCTCTGGGATCTCAAGAAATCATCTCTCTGTTGTTTGTTTAACTTGGCACATACATTGCAATGTAAATCTCCTTCTATTAAATTTTTAGGGGTGGTATTAGAGAGCAGAAAGTAGGTCCAAGGGTTGCATTGTAAGGGCTAAGAAGATAGGTAAAATCTGTCAGGTATCATCGATGTTTAAAGTATCTACAAGTGTCCTTGTCAATAGGTGATCTGTTTGGAAAAGTGCCACTAGATGTTTGAGTCCTAGAGCAATAAGTTTATTTTGAGTCTTGTTATTATTCAAGGATAATTTCAAACATATGGTAGTAAGCACTATAATACCTGTAGCTCAGGTAAAGAAAGTTTTTTTTCTCATTATTATTTGATCTTTTCTCCAGTTGCATGATTGAATTATGGTTCAATTGATTTTTATTAGAAATATTTTAATTCTAGTTTTTTTTTTGCTTGTTTGTTTTTTATTTTGGGGACTTTTTCTTTACCCTTTAGTTTATTATAGAAAGAAAAATCTTTAGGAGTCATTTCAATCATCATTTGCTATCTAAAATTGGCATTTGAGACTACTGTCAATATGTAGAGAAGTTGATATAAGTCAGGCAACCCTTGGTCACATACATCCAAACAAATTCCAAATTTTTTCTATAAAATAATTTCTAGTTTCCTCTGAATTATGGGAAATCCTTGATGATAACTTCTACAGTAGCTTGAAATTAAGGTTGAAATCATACAATTTTACATAGATCTAGCTCATGATAGATCTGGATCGAGAGGGGCAACTGATATTTCAGGTCTTAGGAAAGTCACCTGGAAAAGGAGAGGATCTATAAAAGTGGAAAAGAGAGAAAGGTTTCCAAAGAGGTAGGGAAGGAGATAAATTTGAAGTACAAAGGGGAAGAGTAAACCAAGATACAAGAAGTGAAATGAAGGAAAAGGAGTACAAAGTTTCACTCAGGAAACTAATATAGTTTGCATTCTATAAGTTTGTCAAATTATTCATTAAAGTTGTCTACAAAACATTTTAGTGACATGTGTCAGCTTCCTGTTACTTTAGCAAAGTACTTGACATAATTAACTTATACAGAGAAAAGGTTTATTTGGGCTCATGGCTTTGGAGGTTTTAGTCCAAGGTTGATTGGTTCCTTTCTTTGAGTCTGTGTTGAGGCAGCACATCAAGACAGGAAGGTGTGCAGGGCAAGACCACTCACCCATGCTCAGGAGCACACAAGGAAGAGGAAAGGGTCTGGGTCCCACTGTCCCTTTTGAGGGCACACCTCCCAATGACCTAAGGTCCTCCCATTAGACCCACCTCCCAAAGATTCCACCACCTCCCCAGAGTGCAACACTAGGGAGCAAGCCTTTAACACATGGGCCTTTGTGGGACATTTAATATCCAAATTGCAACACTGAAGCAGTTTTGAAACCACCATATATAGAGAGAGACCATCAATTCTAATTTGATGGTCTCTATATACCAATTTTAAAAATGTTGCCCACATTCCCTTTATTTTCTGAGGTGCTTCTCAAAAGAACAATTTCCTTATAGCCAACTATTCCCCAGAGTGGACAGGCATGATTTCTATTGGAACCTAGGGGAAGCTATTCCATTTAGAGAGAGAATTGGGATTGTAATTAGAATAAATCTAAGAATGAAGAGTTTCCCCAGGAAAATGAGAAGAATTAAATTTAGGCAACTAGGTAAGAGTTGGTAGCCGCTGAGTAAAAGTGATACTTGTGCACTTCCTGTCTCAGGGGCCTAACCTGATGATTGGACATCTCTAGATACAGACTGGACAATCTTCACTCCTCATTGGACAGAAAGCCAGAGAGATTGCTTTCTGATGCTAAAGCCAAGCTGCTGAAACAGAAAACTTAGAAAGAGAAGCTTATCTAGTTATATCAGTGACCCGTAACAAACCGTGTCCCAGTGGACACTTATCAGTGAGAACCATTAGCTCACCTGCCTGTGAGGCTGACAATGTAAAATGGCGATACAGCATGCCTGTTTTCTACTCTGTGCTTCTCCTTCTGGGAAACAAAGTTGTAGACAGCACAACACAAAACAGAAACACAAAAGGAAACAAAACAGGACAAAAAAGCAATGCCCTGATTCCATCAAGGATGCCAAGTAAACAGGAAAGAATAATAAAACCGGGGCTAAACTGAGAATAGATGGCTCTGGAAATAAACCCAAAGGAAGTAAAATTCAGATCAGGTGCTAAATTACTATGTCAATGCAGGCTCCATCCACTGTGATCAGCAAGCAGAGTTCTGTATGAGAGTTTTAACTGGTGAAAACCTGCGATCCATGACCATGAGTAGTTCAGGTCATATCCTGGTGGAACCTCCAAGAAAAACAGGAAATAAAGGAAGACCACCCAAGTGGAAACAAACAGAGGTTATTTTTTCAGTGTTCTATAACAAGGGAGTCAGCCACCACTACTTGCATTTGACAGAGACTGAAAATCTTTATAATTAAAATAAAAGGCAGGAGGTGGGGAGGAAGATTCAAGTATGCTCTGATTAGAGGTTGTTGGGAGAGGGAAGCTGGAAGTGAATTAACTAGAAATAGGACATCCTATGTAATCTGTTTCAAGAACATGCTTGCCTTTCTCTGGTTCTGAGTGGGAGGGGAAAAACATAAAGAAGTTAGTTAGTCATTAACTAAATTCTAATCACACTGCTCCGACTGTTAAGAGGTTGTGGTTTGGCTTCAAGGGCTGCTTGTAGCAGAGGGTGGTCACAATTCTATGGGCAGGTATGATCTGGTTTATAACCTAAGTTGTGTCTCTGCTTCACTTACCTTCCTTTTTTTTATAGTACAGAAACGAGAGCATGAAGTGGGAATAATGAAGGGTAATTATTACATGACAATAGATTGGAATATTATTCAATGCACATGCTTTTCTCCTAATGGAATGACTAGCCAGCAACGTAAAAGTAAGAAAAATAATGAGAACAATAATTCTAAAATTAAATCTTAAATTTAACTGATATTTTATCATTTATTTTGCATTTTAACCCTCATTCTATGTCATATCACAGAGTTGAGAATATACAACAAAGAGCCCTACTCTCTATACCTTTCACTCTATTCTTCTTCAAAAAGCTTCCAACTTCTTCATATGCAAGGATTTGGGTCACTTACTATTTGAATCCAGATTTAAATCTGTAGATTCTATTTTTGTTTGGATCTAGGCAATCTCATGTCCCCACCCCCGGAGTCAGTTTGTATCTTGAAGCACCTAGCATTCTGTTCCCAAATAGCCTCAATCATGTTGCTAGGGCCTGAGCAGATTTTGATCCCAGGTCAGCCACCCCCCCAAGGATAGGCAGGGCTGCTTCTTGAAGGATAGTAGAAGGAGTGTTTGCATTTGCTACAAACTGGACTTGCAAGTGCACATTAGGGTGTCTTCACAGATGCATACAAAACTCTTCCAGCATTTCAGTGTGGATATATCTTGTTTTTGGCCCATACATATATTCAAACCACTGAAGAGCTGAAAAAATCAAAATGTCCCCTGTTTTGATTTATATTTCTTCACTATTTTAGTATTGTCCAAAGATTGGTAGCCTCACCTACAAACTTGTTGGAAATGTAGACTCTCAGTCTCCACCCTCAGTCCTATTAATAGATAATTACTTTAACAAGAACTCCCATAGTGATGCATATGGTCTTTAGAATTTAAGAAACACTCCTAGAGTACCTTAGTACCTTCTTCCTGACAGTCACTTCATATTGTTGAGGGAGAGCAGGTACTACGCCATCTCACTCACTTATCTTTAATTCTTCAGGTTGTGAGACTCACCCTGTGTATTCTATAATGTTAAATGAATGAATTAATGAAGATTTAAATAGACTTCCAGGTCTAACAAAGCAATACACTTAACACTCACCCTCTGCTAAGGAATTTAAAAATTACCCACATAAATGTCACTAGACAACCCCAGCATTGTCATTAGACTGAGAAGCTGGCCTTGATTATTCCAAGGCTGAATAGCATTTGATAAAAAAAACTCTTTAGTTTTTTCCTGTACTACTTAAAATAAAATATGCTTATGAACACCTGTCAGTAATCATAACTGCTCACTACTTTAAGAACTTCAGTAATGTTCTGAGAGAAAGATTTCAACATGTTGCTCAGAGTAATAGGCATGAGTTTATTGAAGGGATAAGGAAAAAAGAAAGGGGACACTCTCAAGGGAGCAAGTGGGTCCTCTCAGAGAGGTACATTGTGCCTCTCCTGCACTCCACTTTCTTGATCCCAGAGGAGTTGTCAGAGAGTCCTGCCCAGGTCCAACTCTTGATTTTTCACTGACGGCAGCATGACATCAGACTTTCAAGAACCCACTGTCATTGTATCTCTAGGTCACGTTGGCAAGTGCTTGACCCATTCTAACTGGGTTCTTAATTATACATTCTTACAGATTTTATGGTTAGGAGGAACTATCCTTATCTCCAAGAGTTTCAGAATTTGGTCATGAAAGTCTCCTGGGTCCCTTCCATCTGCATTATCTTGGTCCTGCATTTCCCCCGCAGTTAACAGATAGTTTGCTGAGGAATGTGACATATCCTGTCCACTGAGGCCAGACAGGGTTGAAGACAAATTGCTTCTTGAAAAGAAAGCATGTGGGGGTCAGCACAGTGGGTCCATTTTGTAGAATTATTCTCTTAACCTCATGTTCCCACCATTCACATCTGTCTAATCCCTAAAAGGACACTGATGCATAAGTAAGATTCACTTGGGAAAATACTTAGTTCTAAGCATTTTCTCCTATAATGTCACCATAGCATATGCTATTCTGTATAAAATGGACAATATGATTTTTTAACATAATAAATAATGTTTCTCTTGTTGAGTCTCATGCAGTATTATGGTTAAGATAGGATGATTAGTTGCTCAGGATATGTTCCTCAAAAACCTAGAGGAGATGTCAATGTCTTTAAGTCCCAAAGTGGCATTTTAAAAATCAGATGTATTCAGTCCCTCGGTGTGGATGGTTCTTTTTAAAGTGGTGCTCATAGAAAAATACTGGTACAAAAAAAAAATAATGTAATACACCTAAAGCATGTCTCAGCATTACATACTTCATTAACCAATTAATTCAATGAGTATTAACCAAAGTGCTTCTATTTACCAAGAACTGCACTAATCAATGTGAAAAATGTGAAGAAAAATTATTCTGCCCTCAACTTGTCTGCAATATTTTACTCTATATTTTTCCTACCACAATTATTCTATTTTTTGTATATTGAAGAATTTCTAAAAATGATTAAATATATGATGTGGGTTAGCATTGGATATCTTTAGGCACCACTTCCTGACACATTCATTTATTCAACAAATATTAATTGCCTAAATATAACAAATATTAATATGCCTGTTACTCAGTGGTAAGTAAGACCAGCAATATCACTAATCCTGGGGCACTCACAGTCTAGTAGGGAGAGATTGAAAATAAACAAATAACAAAAAGTATATAAGCTCTTTGCAGAGAGTGAAAAATTCTATGAGGAAAACTAATCAAGACAATAGGAATTAAAATGGCTGAAGGAGATGCACTTTTTTTTCATGCAGGGCAGTCAAGCATTATCAGATGAAATAAAATTTAAACAGATGTCTAAGTAATAACATAGAGCCAAGAGCATGTATTAATCTGATAGAAAGATGAGCCAAGCATAGGAAGCAAACATAAAAACATTAAAGTGAAAATGAATATAGTTCAAAAATATTCAGAACAGCATACCCAGGTAAACTAGTTTCACAATAAAATATATGTCATTTAAAAATACACTCTTCAAAAGTTATTTTAAATTTCTAAAACACCAATAGTTCTATTTATAGGATAAAACTTTTATAAATTATTACAAAACTTGATAAATGGAGTAAAAAAAGAACAAAATTATAATCAGATGAAAATTTCTACATATTTCAGTTATCTCATTTACCAACCTACTTGCATCTGTATTTGTATGCTCCGATTCCTGCACAGTTATTATGAATAGACTGTCTCTACATCCAATGCACATTGCTCTCCTTGTATGCTAATTAAATCTAGACCTCTTGCTCGTTCAAAGAGGTAGCTGCAGAAACTCTACCCTTCTTTCACATAGCATCAGTTCTTTACTTTATTCTGGATCCTATCTACATACCAAAATACTGTTGTAACTTCTATCCCCTTTCATTCTTTTTTGAATTCACACTAATAAGACTTAACATCTACACCATTTCACCAAAAGTCCTCCTGTCAAGAATGTGAATATCACCCCTACAGCCCATCACCAAGTTCAAGAGCCAATTCTCTGTGCTTATTTTGCTTGACTATTAGACACCTTCTGCCACGGTAGATCATTCTTTTGTTTTTGAAATAATTACTTTATTTGGCCTCCAGAATAGCACTCACTACTGATTTACTTCTAAACAGCCTCTTCTTGTTCTTGGCTGGTTCCTACATGTCTCACCACCCTCTAACTTTCAAAGCTTCCTTGCATCTGTTTTTCTTTTTTCACTACTCTCACTCCTGGGTGAATTCATCTTACGTAGTTTAAATATTTTCTAACATCCCCCAAACTCCCAACTTGTATCTCCTGTCCTCTGAACTCTACTCTATACATGATCAATTCAACTGCATTTGAGTTTTGTAGATGTCTGACTCGGCATATTCAAATCCATGCCTTGCTTCTCCCTAATTCAAGCCTACTGCCCTGATCACCTACATATAAATATAAAAGTTAACTGCATCCTTGTAATTGAAAATGTGGTTCTTGAAAGATGTTTTCTAACAGATTAGTGGTAATGTATAGACTGAAAATATATAGACTTTATATTTGTTCTGATTTTTCTAACTTACTTATTTATTCTGTTAGTTCTGATAGTTTTCCAGAACTAATAGGATAGTTACATCCTGTTCATACTCCTGACCTTGGGCCTACTTACTTTGAAGAAATTTTCTCACAATAAATCCTTTTGATGTTCATGCCTATATAATAAACATGCTGAGCTTGTTGTGTGTTCACTGTTTTCCTGCCAGGGTTGTTTTCAACTACTAAGAACCAGCTTTTTCTCTATTTGTGTGCCTGTTTGTCTTTTCTCCAACCCCTCACTGCCTGATCCAGAAACTTGAATTAATGGCCACGCAGGTCGTGACACATCCTGGGTACCAGACTATCAGAGATCAGTTTTCAATCTCTGATTACTTTTAATAATTTCATGTAATAGTAACAATATAACATATAGAATTTTCTGCATGACTTTTTAAGTTTTTAAGGTTCATCTGTGTTGTGTGTGCCAGTAGCTCATTTCTGAGTAGTTCTCTTTGGTGAGGACATATCATATTTTACTGTTCACTTACTGCTTGATGGACATTTGGATCATGCCAGATTTGTGCTCCCATGATTTGAAATGCTTTGACCTTCCAATTTAAATATCTTTGTGGTCATGTTTTCATTTATCTTAGGTAGATACATAGGAGTAGAATCCCTGGCTGTATGACAAGTACGTGTTTAACTTTTAAAGAAGCTGAAAAACTGTTTTCCAGTGTGTTTGAATCATTTGATCTACCAACAATATATGGGTTTTATTTTTTTATATACTTATTTATTTTATTTTTTCTTACTAGTTATACATAACAGTAGAGTGTATTTTGACATATTATATATTTATGGAGAATAACTTCTCATTCTACTGGTTCTACATGATGTAGAATTACACTGGTTGTATAATCATTTATGCACATAAAAAAAGTAATGACCGGTTGTTTCCTGTAAACATTTCCCCTTTCTTCCCTTCATTTCCCTTTGTCTAATCCAAAGTTTTTGAGTTGATTTAGAGAAAAGGGAAGAGAGAGAGAGAGATGTTGAAGCAAAGGGCAAGAGAAAGCAAGAAGAAGGTGTGGGGAGAATAGAAATTAAAAGAAAACAAGATGAAGTTGTTGAGTGTTAAGGTGTCCCCCTATTTAGGACTAATCCCTAGCAGGCCAGGCTCCCCCAAAATGTAGTTTTCTGAAGAATGTGATGAAACTAGTCATAGACAAGTGCATAGGACAATTGATCCTGGTCAGTGAGAATATTGGAATTCAGCCTTTCATCAAGCCAGAGAATGGCCTTCATCACCCTCTTCCTCACTGTGAATGCAGAACAAAGGGGTCATGCTACCCAGCTGCCATATCCTACAGGGACAGTTACAACAACTAGCACTCAGATCAAACCAGGAAAGGAGGTGGCACTTTTAAAAGCAATGAAGAACAGTCAGGAAAAGGCTAGAGTTAAGTTGCCACCATGACATATTGGTAGAACACCAGAGTTAGCTACTAATAAGTAATGCTTATTTTCAAAGACAATTATCAAAGACTATTATTCTCCACACGAAATGGAATGCAAAGGAAATGCTCAATAAGGAAATGTTTCAATAATTTATTTTGAAATATAATGCAGACATTGAAAAGAATGAAACACAGCCAGACCAGCTGATTTTTAAGGAATATTATAAAATATGGATTGGGGAAAGAATTAAGATATAAAGAGGTATGCATCAAAATCATTGCATTTTAGCTAAGTGAAGAAGACAATCCCAAAAAACCAAATGCCAAATGTTTTCTCTGATATAAGGATGGTGATATATAATAAGGATGGGGTTGGAGCAGCAGGGAAATAGACGAACTTTAGATAGGGCAAAGGGGAGGGAGGGGAAAGAAGGGGGCACAGTGGGTAGGAAAGACTGTGGAATGAGATGGACATCATTACCCAGAAGACACAAATGGTGCGACTCTACTTTGTGTACAACCAGAGACGTGAAAATCTGTGCTCTATATGTGTAACATGAACTGAAATGCATTCTGCTGTCATACATAACAAATTAGAATAAATAAAATTAATTATTTCATTTTAAAAATAGTGAACATTAGATATGATATTATTTATATTTATTTTTTTAATGTTTACTTTTAAGAAGAGAAAGAGAAAGATAGTAGAAAGGCATTTTCCAAAAATCCAAGGTTCTTTTACAGGCTATTCTTCCAGGCTAGAAATTATTTCTGGATGATCTCACTTGTTCATTGACTCTTATCAGATATACAATAAACATACCCAATCTGTATCTGTATTACAGCAGCCTGTGACTATTCTAACACATTACCACAAACTCAGTGACTTAAAACAAACACAAAAGTGTTCTTCCATTTCTAAAGGCCAAAAGCCTAAAATGAATTTTTAGAGCTAAAATCAAGCAGGGTTATGCTCTTTTGAAGGCTCTAGAGAGAATTCATTTTCTTGCCTTTTCTAGTGCCCAGAACTGAATTCCTTGCATTCTTTGCCATTTGGCCCCCTTCCGCCATCTTGAAAGTCTATGAGAATTATTTCTCTGGCTCTAGTTACCATGATTTTGCCACATGGTCTTCATCTCTTCTTTCAAATCTCCCTGTATCTTCTTCTCAGAAGGACTCCTGTGATTGCACTTGGTACAAATAGCTACTATAGCGAATGCACCTATGAATTCATTGACTAATGCAGAAAATGATCTTTTCTTTTTTCTCATTTAAAAGACTATATGATGATATCCAGTATAATTCAAGAATTCAGTCTCTTTTTATCTTAAAAAAAAGAGGACTCATAATTATCAGCATCACTTGTCTCCAAAATAAAACTCACTTTTACTCTCATTCTATTGATAAGAACTAATCACATGTTCATACAAGGGATATTTGGAATAGTAGCCTTTGGGTAGAAAGGTGATCCTCAGGATATCTTCTATATGGAGTAGAACAATACCTGTGCCAAATTTAAAATATTCAAGAACAAATAAAGGAAGATACCAGAAAGACCCTTATGAAGAAATATACAATTTTTGCAACAAAAATTTCAATTAACCTATGGAAGCTCTCATAATTGTTATTCACATTACTTATGACCTCATGGCATTCATTCATTGATCCAAAGCTAACATAGAAGGAAGGATTTTTACTGAGATCTGAGAGTCCAATATCTTCTTTTGATTTCAATTTGCATTCCTCATCACACCATTGCTCACAGTCCATTTATAAGGGATCAAATTCTTCTAGTCT
Source organism: Ictidomys tridecemlineatus (assembly GCF_052094955.1). Lineage (NCBI taxonomy): Eukaryota > Metazoa > Chordata > Mammalia > Rodentia > Sciuridae > Ictidomys > Ictidomys tridecemlineatus. Next base: position 133,825,309 of record NC_135480.1, read on the forward strand.
TTGAGAAAGAGAGATCAGAAAATGTACTCCCAGTAATATTTTCATAGATTTTTGAAAAACTAAAAAATTTTTGTACCGGACATCACTTTCTGGTGCTCAATTTATTGAAAAGTCATAGGAGAAATTAGGTTCTCTAAATTTTATTATCATGCATCTAAGTTTCCTATTCAAAGGATATGTAAAAGGCTGACCATTCTGCTTTCTGAAGAGAAATCAAGATTTATATCATATAATTAAGGAATCACCAAATTCAAAGTCTATGTTCATGTGACTTTATTCTAACTCCAGAAGAGAAACAGGGTCTTCTTCAAACCCAGTTTACTAGTAGAAGAGATGGCAGTACAATTTAAAAATAAAGTAGCATATAGTTGTTTCATATATGAATTCAAGTTACAAAACAATTTCATTGCTCACAGTTACTCTAGGTTTGATGTATGGGAAGTCCTGTCCAGTTCAGGAGCAAGCACAGGCCTAGCCTCTCACATACTCATACTTTCTTAAGAAATCAGGAATCACAGAAGATGTCAGAGCAGACAATGAAGTCAAACTTCCAGAAAACAAGCATCCTTCACCTCCATTTCAGACCTCACAGGCAGCTCCAGAATTTATTCCAATACAGATCAGGGAAATTTTTGATTAAATATATTATCATGTAAAAGAAGTTATGCACGTTCTTTGCCTTCAAATATATAGCTTAGCCTTGAGAGTTGACTTCTCCAAATATGTACTAACTGTATATACATGTGTTCTAACTACAAATGCACATATACTCATTCATAACACATCTTAATAAAAAATGTGGATGGACATTTTGAATATTTATTATTTGAAGGCTACCAAAATAAATGCAAGTCATATCAATACTCTCAAGTTAAAATTTATACTAATAAATAATCTAGAGTTTATTAGGTCACTCTCCATTTACTTTGTAGTGTAGATAGGTCAGGGAGCACCTTGGCCCAAGGAATAACTTTTTCTTTCTCTATATTTTCTGAATGATGCTCCTCAAGAATTGTATGACACATCAGTATTGAGCTCAGGAACATGACTGGGTGTAGTGTTAAGAGGGTTCAAGAAAAGAAAACTTTCTCCTCTTATTACTTTCATGAGAAATTGTATGGTGTCTATGATGTGGCCATTGGGCAGTAACTCAAGACATCTGTGCTCAAAACATGGCTTGGTGATGCCTAGATATTACAAAACTCAGACTCTGATAATTTTACCTAGTTTTTACCCAGGAATCATAATTCCTTCTATATATACACTGTTGTGAGGCTGGGGTTAGGATAAATTGTGAAGTTAAATTACTTCTGTATTCTTTAAATCATTTCTAGATTACATATAATACCTAATACAATGTAAATGCTATGTAAATAGTTGTTATTCTATAATGTTTAGGGGATAATGGCAAGAAAAACAGTCTGTACATGTTCAGTACAGGTATAATTTTTCCCAAATAGTTTTCCTTTGTTGTTGTTAGAAACTACGGATGCAAAAACCAGAGATACATGGGGCTTATTGTATGTATAAGTAAGTGAATGGGAACCTCCCAATTCTGAAGTATCTCCACTTCATAGACTGGAGATTTAGAATATCTTAAACATCAGTGTTCCAACATTGTGCTAGTTACTTTCAAATTTTCTCTTTTTCTCTGCATTACTACCAAAGCATATAACAAAGATCTCTCTGTGATATTCATGTAATCACTTTTTACTTTCCCTGATTGGAAGCTGACTCTGATCCTGATCACGTATGTCTCATCTTTGCATTGCCTTCAATTTCCAGCACATATCCCTTGTGCATAGTAAGTGTTCACTAAATGTTAGTTGAATTGAGGACTGACTGAGAATCAAAGCAAATAAAGTGTTGGTGATGAAAAATGTATGAATGAGACACTCTATCCTTTGAAGGGCTTGGGTAAAACAAGGAATCTGGGGACTTTTAGTAATTTGATTGGGGCTATAGCTATGAGAGAGTTAAACACACAGAATCAAATCACAGAGGTAAGTGGCAGCAGCAGCCTAGCAGGAAAGAATAGTCTTTGTTCTCCTGATTGGGAGCAAATAAGTTTGGAGAAATATGATAATTGTTAATAATGTGAAATTGACAAGAGAATGGGGAACCACCTTGATACCTGATTACAACTTAGTCAATATTCAAGCTCATAAGAAAGGGAACAGATGTTAGCCAAAGCAGATGTGAAAATTCATATAATAGGAGAAGGAATAAAGGGATTTGGTTGCCTGCTTGCAATATATATTTGTTTGGTGGGGGAAATTTATTCAACAAAAAATGAGGCACACTTACTTCATTTACTTCACCTTTACTCAATTTCCCCCCCCCCCAAAAAAAAATTATCAAATGTTTGAGCTTTGGCAGTTGACCAAAACTTTCATCATTTATGCAGCTCAAGAGTCCAAAATATCAAAAATCTGAACTTCAGAAGTCTGAGGATCACAATGTATGGGCTCAAACTTCCACTAGTTTTTTCAGTGCTTCATGTAATTCTACTAATGTAGAGGTATTGTTTGAGAAATACTGGATTAGAATTAAGATAGACCTTCCCATAAACTGATAAAGATAGCTTAACAACTACATTCCCAGCCACTCTCTGGAACCTACCTTGCAGCAAAGAAAATAGTAGTCAACACTTCAGGATATCAACTCTAGTCAAGCACATCTGATTTCCTAACCAAAGCTCTGCTCCAATTGAGGGCAAAAAAAAAAAAGACAAAAAAAGAGGGTTGAAAACATAGTGACTATGGTTAATAACAATCTATTGTGTTCTTAAAAATTGTTGAGAGATTTTGCATTCTTAACTTGAAAATATAAAAGTATATGAAATAATGCATGTGTTCATTAGTTGGCTTTAGCCATACATTCCAGAATGTAGACACATTCCAAAACAACAGATTGTTTGTTAGAAACATGTATAGTTTTTGTCATCAATATTAATTAATTAAAAGAAGAAGGAGGAAGTGGAGAAGGATGAAGAAAGAGGAAACAGGAAATATTAAAAATAGCAGTAAACATAGTGGATAGGCACTGTTCTAGGTACTTTGATTTGAAAACTCAGAACAATCATGTGGCTCATGGCTTCACTCTGGAAGGAGATACATTTTTCATTTTCTACTTTGTTACATTGAAAAGAGACACTGGTGTCCTCTGGGATGAAGAGGATTTTATTACCTGTTTCCTGCCTCTGGAATGTTGGGGGCATATATTCATTTTAAGTCTCCAGCTGTCCAAACTTGAGCCTCCGCTCATGGTTTCTCTGACAGTGTAACAGTCTTAAAGCTTAGTATACTTCTTAGCTACTTGTAGTCTGCTCATGAGCCAAAAACCACACTTGCTGACAGTTTTTTTCTTCTTTTTTGATTTTCGGTATTTCTTCACTCCTTCAACCGCTAGACTAAGTTGTTAATTCCTTGAGTCCATCAGGCTTCTGTAGAAGACCTACACTACCAATCCTCAGTTTCTTTGTCCAGTTGAAATAATTTATGGTCATTAATTTATTTCACTTGGTGCTTTTAACAATGAATAAGACAGCTACACTTTGGATCTGAACTAAGTCTCAATTTTAACTGACTTTCATATGTCTAAGTATGTCTAAGCTGTATATTTCACTAGTTGTTGAGAAGGAGTACCTTCCAACTCCACATATTCCCAACTTTGTGAACATTCTAATTTCTGAGTTCATCTCTTGATGTAATATGTTATGAAATGTAGCCATTTTCTTCCAACACACACTGATATATCTAGTTTTCCACTGTCTTTTCCTGTGACCATACGTCCATTAGTCACCTGATCTGTTAACAAAAGTTTTACCATATGTGGCCATTTCAAAACAGGACATAATCCTTATAGATTCTGATAAATTTGCAGTCTAAATCCAGTCCTAAGATGATGCCACATTTTTTTTTTGTTACAGCAGTGTCCCAGTTTGAATTATCACCTTAAATAGGTATGATTTGTTTCTCACTTGCATTTTATGTAAATTGCAGATGGTCCAGGAACTCTGCTCTATGTGATCTTCACTTTGGACAACACAGCTATTCTCTAGATATTGCCAGTTTCTACAGAAAAGTAAAATAAATTCCACACAATAGAAATTAGATTCCCCAGTCTGAAAGTGAATTGTGTTTCTGTCTTTCACAACACATTGGCCAATATTAGTCACATGGACCCACCTATGGAAGGGCCAGAAATGTAATTCCACCATTAGTGGAACAGTGCTGTTAAATATCATCCCCACCTCACCCCCAACAGTCCAGTATCCACACTACAGCTAGAGGGAGCCAAGGCCTCCTGCTACCTCTCTGCTTCATCTACTGCTCTTTCCTTCTCTCTTATCTACACAAACTATACTGGGCTCTTTTGTTAGTCTTTGTTTATGCCAAGCTTCCAAATGGCTCAGACTTTGCACTTGCTATTTTCTTTACTGGGAAAAGTCTTCCCATAAATATCTGCATGGTTCACTATTTTCCTTTCTCACATGTCACCTTCCTGTCCTCTATTGTGAGCTTTCCCTGACAACCCACCTCACCAACGATATTCTCTAACCTTGCTGTTTTGCTTCATTTTTCTTTATAGTACTGAGTACTGCCTGCTGACATGTATACGTGTGCATGTTTGTGGGGGGCATATATAAAAATATATTTGTGTATGTATTTATTGTCTGTTTTTCCCCAGAAAGAAATATAAAGTTCTTAAAAGACTTTTGTTTCATTCACAATAAGATCTTGGGCGCCTGGTACTCAATAGCACCAAGTAAGTGCTCAATAGATATTTCACAATTGGACAAATGAACACATCAAAGAACAGCAGACTGGTTCCAGGACAACAAAATACTTACCAGGTCATAATATACCAAAAGAGTATCAGGGTTCTTAAGTAAGAAGAAGAAAAGGAAAAAGAGAAGAAAAAAAAAGGTAGTTAACATAGACAAGTTTTCCTCACACTCTCTTTCTCCAGAAACTTGTCCAGTTTTATAACAGGTTACAACATATTAAGGAAAATACTTTGACCTGCATGTCCACCTACTTCTCTTCATTTTCTCCTATTATTATTTTACTTCCACTGATTTAACAATATTAGCACTGAAAAAGTTTGGTTAAAGAAAACAGAGATGTTACTAAGTTGAAAACATAGGAAAGAAAGAGTGAAATATATAATCAGGAAATGTTTGCTTTGGACATCTGTCATGATACTTCCAAAGTATGGTATATGGAAAGCTGCATGAAAAAATCATCCATGTACTGGACATAATAAGTGGTCTTTTTTCAATTCAACAAAATAAAAAGTAAGACATAGGAAAGTGTAGAGTCACAAAAATGATGAGCAACAGAAGTTACTCAAGCAAGAGTTTCTGAGGCCTGGTTTAGTTTCTTTCCTGCCCTATTGTATCTACATAACTAAGTCTCATTCTATGTTCCCTTGGAGACAGGATTACATAGTTTGTCTTTGTGGTTAGCACAGCAAAATAAAGTCAGTCTTCCAGCAGAACGTGCATTCAAGAAAACCAACATCAAACTCTAAAATAACAAATAAAAATATTTAACATAATCATAAATGTCAAATGCAAAAATCCACATAAAATAAGAGTTTGAAGAATGTTTGCGAATGAATAGTTTTATATCCTGTCTATTCCCAAGAGAATAAACATGTCTATAATTTTGTTTATTGCTCATCTTCTTTTCTCCTCCTTTACAACAGTCTGAGTTTCTGCTGTGCTAAAAACTGGCCCTAAATATGTACCCCCATGAAGATTTAGAGACTGTCTGCCCAGTGTTTGCTGAGCAGTTTTGACTTGCAAACTCAGTTCACATGACCTTTCAAAAGCACGAATTTTCAAAATAATTTCTAGTTTTATCTTGGTATCCGAAAAGATGCAAATTTATCTAGAAAATTCAGTTTGTAGGCTGGTAAGGATTACATTACACAATACATTTTCAATATTACCAATTATACCTCAAAAAGACCTCCAAACAGTAGAATATACATTCTTCTCAAGTATGCATAGAGCATTTAAAGATATTGGCCGTAAGTTAGGCTAAAAGACAAGATTGTACATAAAATTATTGAAATTATACAAAGTAAAACCACAATAAAATTAAATTAGAAATCAATAACAGGAGGATTTGCTCAACTCACTAAACAGTAAAAATTAAACAACCGGCCAATAGGTCAAAGGAAGACATGAGTCATTGGAAAACTCTTTGAGATAAAAGAATAAAAGCACAACATATCAAAACTTGCAGATCTAGATTAAGCAATAATCAGATGTCACTTAAGCAGTGGCCAGAAGTTTTGAACTAGGGATGAACTGGGTCATGATGTTTCCCTGAACATAGACATGAACCATCTAAAACTTCCCTATTTAAAAGTAGTATGTTGTCAACTTCAGTGACCCGAACAAATTCCTACTTTCATCCCTTAGGGATTTGGAAACAATTGGTCCAACCAAGTCATTTTGCAAAGAGTCTGAGTCATTTCCCAGAGAAAATGACACTCGTCCACTGTCACGTTGAGGAGGGGGCATAACCTATGTGCAAAGCCAGAACTTGGCTTCCTTTTCATCAAACCATGCATGAACTGGTCACATTTCACACACACACACACACACACACACACACACACACACAAACATACACACACACTGCTGCCAACTCACGTATTGGGTGGTGGTATTAATAAAGAAGACAGCATTTATTAAATATAATGTTTATTTCCACACTGTACACACAAATAATACTATCAAAGAACTCAAATTAGTTACAAATCATGTTTAGTTTTGTGAAAGTTAGTAAGTCAAAGCACATTTTTCTTCTTGTTAGATATAATCATTTTTTTTTAACTTGAGAAATTGCTTTCCATCAGCCCAGACCTTTGGAATGGATACTTGCTAAATTCATGATTGTGTGTAATGATATGAATAAAATGGTTCCTGAAATTGATCCAACTACTTTTTGTGTGTGAAGTTATCTTTGGAGTTGATTATTCAGTGTCATCCTGTTTAAGGAGTGCAGGATAAAAATATATGTCTCCTTTCATTAGCAACTAGGACAATTGTGTCTTCTGCAGGCACAGGAATATAATTCAAAAATCTGCCCAGTTTTGTGCTCTCTTGTAGGAACTGCAGATGTTGGTGCCTGCCGTACTAAGGTTGATCCCTCTTCTTCTAGAAGGGCTCAAAGGACTTGAAATAAGGCTGAACCTTATTCAAATCAGGAGCAAATTCTTTCATCATATGCATATAAGAAAGAGAGTAGACTGCTTGAAATTTTGTAGAAGCTGGAATTAGTCCTTCTAGTGTAAGTCACCATGAAGATCCTAATGCTACTTTCTTCACGAAAGTCACAGAAACCTTCTCTCCAGAATATTTGAGAGGTTGAAAAAGTATTGATTTCTGTGCAAGCAGGATAAACTGCTATAGCAATTTCCCTTTCACAGTAAACAACAACAACAAAAACTGAATAAAACATATTAAATGGCTATTTTCCAGACATTGGGCATAGGCAGCTCAGGATAGCAATCACTGAGAAAAAGAAAACAAATAAGGTAAGCCCTAAGATTGCATGGCCTTACTACCTGGAGAGTGTTTCAGGCCACAGAAAAGAGACGGGGAACCCAAAACAGCCTGGTAGTCTTGCAGAGTTAAGGCAACAGAGGTGACTGGAATTTTCAAGACAGAATCCCAGAAAGGAAAAAAAAAATGTACATTTCTACTAGAGACTATCTTGGAACATAAAGTTTAAGATGAGGCCATGTGGGTTTCCTTATACTGAACTCCTGAGTTAAATAGACTTCTCCACCCAATTCTGGACCTAGGAAGACTCTTCAAATAATGATCCTTATGACCAGATCCAATCATAACAGACAAAAAGGGGAGCTGGGTCAAGCACATGCAGCTTTTTCTTCCCAGACTTACCAATTTGAGTGATTATTAAACCTGCCCTGTGGCAGCATGAGTAAAGGGTAGAGGAAGGTCAAGAATATTATGCAAGTTGAACTCACTATGATGAACGTGATGTTAGGAGTAGGAAATAAGTATCCCATGCCAAGAGCATTCACTTCACTATTAATCTTTACAAAATTGTCTAGCACCACAGGAGCACATTTGCTAGACAAATTTCATGTCTATCTGTATGTAAAGTTTACATCCAGCCAAGTCTGGATCTACTCAGATAACATGGTTCTTGCTATGCAGTTCACTCAGCCCTTGGCACACAGGTATGCAGGCTCTGATCATCCTGTTGGGAATCACAATCAGGACTTTGTGCCTCTAATCGTGACAAAGCCTTGGCTCTTTATCACGATGACCTTGGTGTTTGAAGCCATCTCTCTTTAAAGACCTGTCCAAAACACTAAGTCCATTATTCTGTGTTGTCTTCAAGGTAGAACAAAGATACAGGCTAATGTAGAACTAGAGCTAAGGCTGTTAGGAACTACCTATACATCTTTGCTCCAACCAATGAAAGGGAATTAATTACATAAAACAAGAACATGTGCTTTTTACAGATAGATGATGATTTTTGGAAACTGGCCAATACACTGGCATTTCAAAATAGGGGGCTCATTTTTGAGTTAGCAATTGTAATGCTAGATTTTTTCATCTTACAATTCCTTCAGAACTATCATTTTTCTGAAATTAATATTCTCAAATCTGTTCTCTCATTTATAACTTCAGCTCCTGCTTTCTCATCATTTGGGAATTGTGTCTCAGACTGCCTACAAGTTTTTAAGTGTTTTCCTAGAATGTCAAACCACATGTCTAATTTTCCTGAAACACAAAGAATCCTTTTCCACTTCCTTACCCCTTGGAGATTAATAAAATAAGATTAGTAAAATATGACTCCCACCAAATGAATTTTGCAAGGTAAGTAGGCATTCTCTTGAAGTAATTGGCTAAGTTCTAACTCTCTGAATTGGTTAAAAAATCATTTTAAAAATTAAAAATTTGAGGTTAAAAGAAGATGCCATATTCAATTTTTTTAAATATGAGTGATCATCAAGAAATGAGATTTATGTTGCCATCAACAGTACAGCATTTCTTTTTATTTTTACCTGAGTTGTTTGTGTAACTCTTTTAAAAATGATTCACCAATAACTACAGGAAAAATGTCACATACAAGATCACTTACTATAATACTTTTGAGATTTAAATTTTTATAAATTAAAACAGAAATTCTGTGAATATAAAAACAGTATCACTGAGAAAGCCACATCTTATTCAGCATCTTTTGAAATGGGCACAGCTTTACTTACAGAAAGTCATACATTACTAAAGATAGAAGATTTTATTGGATCATCTTGTCTACCCTTTGTTTCATAGTAAGAAGACTTTCGAGAACCTCCCTCATGGGTTTTAAGCCATAGAGTTCACAGTCCAAAGGCCCCAGTCCATTGTATTAGAAAAGGCCAACAGAAAATTTATCTTATTATTATTATTGACTCCCTTCAAGTATCTATTAACTGTCCAATTGTGTCTAGGTGTTCTGTCTTCCCTTAAATTATGTCCTCTCTAAGCCAAATACTATTTACTGCTCATGAAACTCAGATGGTAAATTCATTATTGGCCAGTTGGATTTTTTTAATTAATCAATAACTTTTCTCCCTAAATAAATTGTCTCTTAGAAAAAATTTTATCCCAAAAGTCTGTTCTGAACTCATTCCAGTTTATCTAATCATTTTACATTTATTGCTCCAGAGTTGGTGTGAAGCCAATGTCTACTTTTCTAGAATTCCCTGAAAAATTTTCTGTAATTTAGGGAAAAATCATCAAAGTTTTCTGATTCCTTGGGGGTTTCTATTGCCTAGATATGGTTCTAGTGTGTCCCCCAAAGGTTCATGAACTTGAACTTTGGTTCCCAGTGTGGCAGTGTTGAAGTGGTGGTACCTTTAAAAGGCAGGGTCTAGAGGGAAGTGGTCATTTTGGTAATATCGCCATTTTGATGATAGTTCTGCCTATCCATGAACAGGGTATATTTTTTCATCTTCTAAGATCTTCTTCTACTTCTCTCTTTAGGGTTCTGTAGTTTTTATTGTATAAATCTTTCACCTCTTTTGTTAGGTTGATTCCCAAGTATTTTATTTTTTTTGAGGATATTGTGAATGGAGTGTTTTTCCTCATTTCCGTTTCAGAAGTTTTGTCGCTGATATACAGAAATGCCTTTGATTTATGCGTGTTGATTTTATATCCTGCCACTTTGCTGAATTCATTTATTAGTTCTAGTAGTTTTTTTGTAGACCCTTTTGGGTCTTCTAGGTATAGAATCATGTCATCTGCAAATAGTGATAATTTAAGTTTTTCTTTTCCAATTTTTATGCCTTTAATTTCTTTCATTTGTCTAATTGCTCTGGCCAGTGTTTCGAGAACTATACTGAATAGAAGTGGTGATAGAGGGTCATGGGGCAACTGTCATTAGAAGGGATTAATGCCACTTCTACAGAGTGGATTAATTTCCAAGAGGGTGAGTTTTTGTACAGCAATTTCGGCTATCTCAGCTCACTTTCTTGCTGCTTGTCTTACCATGTTGCTTTTTCTGCACAGGCTCTCACAATTGTGACACTATCTGCAATGAGGCCCTCACTAGAGTCAAGCAAATTTCAGTTTCAAGCTCTTAAATTTCCCCAACTGTCAGCTAATTTAGCCTATTTCTTTATAAAGGACCCAGCCTCAGACACTTTGTTACAGCAATACAAAACAGACTAAGACAGGGATCTAGCTCAGCTGTGCTCTAATTCAATACTATCCAGGTAAGCCTGGCCCAAGTGTATCAAGAAGTGTGCACAGGAGTCAAACAAAATCAATAAGATGAAAACCTGAGTGTTTGCCTGGAGTTCTCTTTAAGTGGATCAGTAAGAAACCTGGAGCTGACCCTCTGTGGGAAAGCCTACTTGAGAATGAAGCCAACACCACCAGGAAAAAGGAACAAAGAGCTGGAACAAAGCTGTGTTCCAATGATCATCACTGGAAGTTCTTCCTGGAGATACATTGGCTCTCTTAGCTTCCCAGTTATACAGACTCTTCTAACTTCTTTTTTAGTTTGTTTATTTGTTTAAGCCTAATTTAGTAGCATTGCAATTTCCTGCAAAAGCTTACTAATTAGTGTACTAGGCATACTGATACATACTTCAAGCAAGGTAGGTAAGTAGGTAGATGACAGAGATAGATAGATAGATAGATAGATATAAATTTTGAATTCTGGTACAAAGAGCTAGATTCACCCTACTTTGTCATTTATAACATTGTGTTATTACTCTAGTATCATTGGTTCAAACCTGATCCATGTTATTTTCTATTTTCTTGATATTTCTTCTTCAGAGTCAGCCTTCTTACATGCTGTACTCCTGATCCACCTCTCACAAATTTCATTTTTATGTATATGTATATCAATGTATACTATCTACCAACACTTTGTATATGTTTTATTTATTTGTGAAAGTAATGTTGAGCTGTACAGTCATCCAGCTTACTGTTAATGATATTTTAACCTATTCATAGTACTGTGCATGTACAAATAGTTCATTTCTTTCAGTTCTGAGTAGTAGGCCTTCAGGTGAAAAATCTTCACTCTGTTTTCTCATTTATTTATATATTTTTTTCAAATCTTTGCTACTCCAAACAATGCTATCATTAGTATTCTTATGCCTATTTCTTTCTATACTTGGGCAAGACATGTTCTGAATTATACCCTTAACCCACAAGGAGGTGCACTACAAAAGAACTTCTTGAGTTTTCTAATTCATAAAAGCACAGGAGAGGGGAATATATGTGGGAATGAATTTTAAGGGTATGGGATAATGGTGGAAGCAGAAAAACTTCAGGGAAAATGTACAAAATTCTGCTTTAGATAAAATTAGACCAAGTTGAATTTATTGATTGGCCCTTTAAGCAGACATTTTAGATTAAATGTAATAGCTCACAGCGTTTTTTTTAAAAAAAGGGTCCTAATTGTTTGGATGGTCAGCTGAAATATGGGTTAAAAGATGGCTTATGGTAAGTGAACTGGAAATGCCTGACATCCTTTGGTTTATTTTCAATGAAGAGGTTCAAAGGCTCAAGGAGATTGGAATGCTGGGGTGGATCTGACCTGTACAACCTTCACTTCCATACTGAGAGGATCCAGAAGATATATCCTTAACCAATACTCCAAGAAAAAATTTGTGAGGAGAACACCAGCATCCTTGAAGAGCTCTCTCATTTATCTTGTCTGTATGCCAGACCTTACCATGGGAGCCACAGTCAATCACTTGGGAGATTTAAATGTGATGGGAATAATTGGATCCCAAGTAAGAACAGGCCAAGTGACAGCACTCAATCACCAAAGACAAGGTGGTCATAGTTACCATAATGGGCAGCAAAGGAAAATAAATGGACAGAATATCTAACTTCTGTAGATTTCTGGCACTGGCTAATCAATCAAAGTGTTTCCAGAAGCCAACTAGATAGAAAACTCACCAAATTCTTACTTATATAAGCAGAAAAATTTCTGGGGAAATGTGCAAAATTCTTTCTGCCTTAGATCATAATAGAAGAGAATTATGGCCCCACAATCAATTCCCAGATTTGAGCCTGTTTATGGACCCAGAATCCCCTTGAATTAAGGGGAGGCCAGATCCCCTTGAAAAATGACCCTGGTATGGTATCAAATCGTTTCATTGTTTATCTTTCTCCTACACTTCCTCAAAGGGACAAAAGGACTTTATGAGACTACTAGACATAGGCTCTGAATTGATGCTGATTCTGGGAGACCCCAAAACTCATTGTGATCCTCCAGTAAAAGTAGGGGCTTTATGGAAGTCAGGTAATCAATAAAGTTTGGGCCAAGGTCTGACTCACAGGGGTTCCAGTGAGCCCCTAGACTCATCCTGTGGTTATTTCCCCATTCCCCAAATATATAATTGGTATAGATACACTTAGCACTTGTCAAAACACCCACACTGGTTCCCTAACCTGTGCAGTGAGTGTTATTATGGTGGGAAGGGCCAAATGGAAGCCACTGGAGTTGCTTATACCTGGGAAAACAATAAATTAAAAACAATATTGCATCCTTGGAGGAATTTCAGAGATTAGTGGACAGAATGTCTGACTTGTGTTGACTTCAAGGACTTGAAGTCGTCAGGGATGGTGATGACCACAACATCCCTATTTAACTCTTCTATTTGCTCTATGCAGAAGATAGATGGGTCTTAGAGAATGATGGGTGACTCCAATTATAGCAGCTATAGCAAAAGAGGTTTCTTTGCTTGAACAGATTAATACATCTCTTGGATCCTGGTATGCAGTCATTGATCTGGCAATTTTTTCCCCTCCATTCCTGTGCACAGGGCCCACCAAACACAATTTGCTTTCAGCTGGCAAGATCAGCAATACATTTTCACTGTCCTCCCTCAGGGGTATATCAACTCTGCAGACCTGTGTCATACCTTAGTTTGTAGAGATCTTGACTACCTTTCTCCAAGATATCATACTAGTCCATTATGTCAATGACATTATGTTAATTGGACCAATTGAGCAAGAGGTAGCAACCACTCCAAATTTTCTTATAAAGAATTTGTATATCAGAGGATGGGAAATAAGTCCCACTTAAAGGGCCTTCAACGTCAGTCAGTAAAATTTCTATGAGTCCAGTAGTAGCAATATCTGCTGAGATAACCCACCTAAGATAAAGAATAAGATGATGAATCTGGTCCCTCTACAAACAAAAAATTCCTGATGGGTCTATTTGAATTTTGGATGTGAGGCAGCACATACTTCACATCAGTGTGACCCATTTACCCAGTTATGTGAAAAGCTGCTTTTTTTGATTGGGGTCCAGAAGAGAAAAAGGCCATGCAACAGGTCCAGACTAAGAAGGGAGTTACGGTGTTGTCAGGGGTAATGATCCAGATTAATATTGTGAACTATTGCCCCACAATGGAAGTAAGGAAGAGTATGCCTGGAATGCAGAAGATCGCTTAGAGCATCTCTTGATATACCATGTCCTGTTATTAAGATCAATGGGAAACTACAACAACCCAATTCAGGGATGACAAATTTCTCAGACTTTTCAGGAATGAAGTTGTGGATTACACCTCCAGGTAAAGAACCAAAACCTGCAAAGGTGCTTGCTGAAGGCAGAGGGAATACAGAATAGGTAGTAGAAGAAGAATTACAGCCACACTATCAGTTACAGAAATTAGGGTTTTAGTTGGCATTAATATTTCTTTCTTATTTTGTAAAAAAAATATGTTCATAAATATATACACATATGTTAAGTGGACATGTGTATTATTCTGTTATTTATTCATCATGTAATGTAATATTAGTCAGTAGTTAAAGTGATATTAAATTTATATTAGAATATTTAAGTTGTGAGATATTAGAAGAGTAAACATCACCAGAAAGAAAGAAAGAAAGAAAGAAAGAAAGAAAGAAAGAAAGAAAGAAAGAAAGAAAGAAAGAAAGAAAGAAAGAAAGAAAGATCCCTCGTATTCTGGGCAAGAAACAAGTGCAGTTTCTGTTGGGCAAAGGGTAAATATATGATGTTGGCAGAATTACAACCTTGTTATTAAGGAGAGTAAGTATGATGTAAAGAGTTATGTTTGAGTATCACATTGACAAGGGGTAGACTGGTGATGGTTAAGCTGAATTGCCAACTTGATTGCATTAAGAGATGCCAAGGCTTCAGGGTGTGTCAATGAGGATGATGAGGGTGTTTTCTAGGAATGATTGACATATGGGACAAAAAATTGAGGTAGAGTCCCAATTGTGTGGACAGCACAGTCCAATAGGTTGGGGTCCTGAATGGAATGAAAGTTGAAAGAACAAGGAAGCAACAGCAGATACAAGGTCCATTTTTCTTGAGGGGATTCTTTGCTGCTGAGATCACTTGAGAACATTAGACTCCAGCTCCTTCCCTCTTCCAAAGCAACCTCTAACTGGTGACTCTCCAGATAGTTTCCAGGCCTTGGGTCCTAGATTGGGGCTGCATCATTGATCCCTCCTGTTCTGAGGTTCCAGCTTCTTGAACTGAGCAGCTACTAGTTCTTTCAGCTCTCTAGGCTGCAGATGGCCATTATGGACTATCCAGCTTCTGGTAGTGTAAGCCAATCTAATAAATCCACCTTTTGTAATGATATATATGTATATGTATATACATATACACATTCATAGATAGAAATATATATATATTATATATATAATATATATTTCTATTCCTCTAGAGAATACCAATACAA
Organism: Ictidomys tridecemlineatus; assembly: GCF_052094955.1. Lineage (NCBI taxonomy): Eukaryota > Metazoa > Chordata > Mammalia > Rodentia > Sciuridae > Ictidomys > Ictidomys tridecemlineatus. Next base: position 133,840,534 of record NC_135480.1, read on the forward strand.
CAGTTATTAAACTTATTGTTAATAATATTTTGATCTACTCAAAGCACCGTATGTATGACTAGTTCATTTCTCTGATTTCTGAGCAGTAGGCCCGCATGTGAAAATTTTTTGTTTTCTATTTATTTATTTCTAGTTTGTTTTCAAATTTTTGCTACTCTGAACGGTGTTATCATTAACATTCCAATACATATTTCTCTCTATACTTGGGCAAGACATGTTCTTAAGTATACTCTAGCAGTGCAGTTTCTGGGGCTTACAATATGCACATACTCAGTTTCTCTCAATGCTGCCAAATTGTTCTTGAAAACAGCAGCACAATTTTCCCTTCCACAAATGTATGTGAAGATTTCCTTTTTCCACATCCTCCCCATCCCATGGTAAATCTTTTCTTGACATGCTTTCTTCACCACTGGTCACATATTAGTCATTAAAGTAATTAGCATAATTTGGATTTTGTTTGCTGATTTGATGGATGGTCGTGACTATGATTACACTTTGTCCTCTCAGAAAGCAATTTTCCTCAAACAGTTACAGGTTGTGACTGACAGCCTGCATTATTTCTATTTAATTCCATTTGAAATTTATCACTATCTTTTCAAGGAAGAGAAGAACAACTATATAAATGGTGCAATTTCCTGTGATAGCATTTCTTAAAAACCTGTGAAAAAAAAGATATTCATACTTCTCAAACTCTTGCTAACAGCATTTTTCTCTAAATGATCTTTTATGATTTATCATTTTTTATTGAATGATTCCCTCACACCTCATTTCCTTCATGGTACATAATGCTATTTGACCATGTGTAACATAAATTCCCCCAGCAAAAGAAAAGTGGAAGTATCAGGAAAAATTAATTTTATTTTTCCAGCATTTGCTTTGCAACTTCTTATGCTGCAGACTTGCATTAGCAATCCCAGTGTCCCCAGCCTGTCTAGGGGTCTGGGGCTTGTTCCTCTTTTATCTTGGAAGTGAAACAAAGGAAAGAGCCCATTGGTTAAACACTCATGTCAGATCCCACTCTCTGTGTGATGGGCTTCCTACAACTGCTGCATAAAGTGCCAATTGAAACCAGCCCTGTCATAGAGTCTTTTACAAAATATGAACAGTGCTAAATACCTTAAAGTGAATCGATTTCCACTGAAAGTGTTTGAACCTCCTTTTAGGTCAAGAAATAGCAATTTTCTGAGCTTCACTGTAACCTGAGAATTAATCCTAAGAGGCAGATGTGCACTGCATGCCTCATCTGTCCCATGAAATTTATTGAAAATGCCTTTGTATAGGACTGGCCCAGGAACCCTTCTCCCTCCCTCAGGCTAAAGTGCATGGTTCTTGGGCAATGGACTGGTGACTCTTTGAGGATATTCTGTCGCATTTATTACTTTTTTAAAAAAAGAAATTGGATTAAACTCAAAGGCAATAGAGTGTGTGAGCCTGTTTCAAAATTTTAAAGATGGAATGAATATTGAGTAAATTTTACAGATGGGCAAACTGAGGCTCCAGGGAGTTAAAGACTTTAGCAAGGATTCACAACCAGAGTCAGGATGGTGCTAGACCAGGGCACAGTGAATAATCATAACATGGAAGAGAAAGCACTTGGAAGTGTATAAAGTGATAGGTACGCATTGTGAATAATGGTGATAGCTTCCATACTGTCTTCATCTACAGGAACAGCCTTACTAAGGGGGGGTGGGCGCCTGCGTATGGGACAATAACAACGATGGTGATATCATTGTCACTAAGTTAGTGAGTAGATCTCACATGCCTGATACTATTACTATTCCAGAAACTGTATTAACTTGTTTAATCCTTTTAAAAACCCTATGAATCATTTTTAATATATCCATTTTAATGACAAAGAAACTTAGAGAACTGAAGAAAGTAACACAAGAAAACCCAGGATGTGGCAGAAATTGGTGCATGATCACAGCTGAGCACCAGCAGCAGTGTGCTGAAAACTGTACTAAATAATACCACATATAATAATACCTCCACACTCTAAACAATACCACACCTAAACTGCACCCCCACACACACACACACATCCTTTCTTGAATGGAAAAGTAGCTACTGAATACTGAATACAGGAAGAATAAATCATTGTCACCTACAATATAGTCACTCTAGAAGTGACTGTCATTCAAAGTCAATACTTTCTCTGCATCTAGAACCATTGAAAGTACAGTATAGAGATTCTTCATAAAACTGGGAATGGACCTACCAGTTGAACCAATAATCTCACTCCTTGGCATATAACCAAAGGAGTATAATCAGCATATTATAGTGACACAGTCTCATCAATGTTTATAGCAACACAATTCACAATTGCTAACCTGGATGCCTATCAACAGATGAATGGATAAAGAATTTGTGCTTTATATACACAATAGAGTATTTTTTGGCCATAAAGAAAAATGACTTTATGACATTCACCAGTGAATGGATGGATCATGGACTATCATGCTAAATGAAATAAGTCAATCCTAAAAATTCAAAGGTGGAATGTTTTCTCTGATATGTGAATGCTAACCCACAACAGGAGCAGGGGGTGGGCATAGAAGTTCAGTGGATTAAACAAAGGGGAATGAAGGAAAGGGAGGGGGAAATAGGAAAGACAGTGGAATGAATCCAACATAAATTTTCTATATTACATGTATGAATACACCACAGTGAATCTCACCATTATGTACATCCAAAGACTGGGATCCAACTCAGAATAAAATATATTCCATGTTTGTATAAATATATCAAAGTAGGTTCTGCTGTCATAAATAAAAAGAACAAATAAAATTTTTTTTTAGAAGTACATGGTTCAGGCCAGGCGTGGTGGTGCATGCCTGTAATCCCAGTGGCTCAGGAGACTGAGGCAGAAGGATCAAGAGTTCAAAGCCAGCCTCAGCATAAGTGAGGTACTAAGCAACTCAGTGAGACTCTGTCTCAAAATAAAATACAAAATAGGACTGGGGACGTGGCTCAGTGATCAAATGCCCCTGAGTTCAATCCCTGGTATCCCTGACCCCACAAAAAAAATGGTTCAGGTATTCTCTTTTTTGCCTGTATTAGAAATAGAGGGAAACCCATATTTGTTTCCGATTTCACTGTTCATTAAATAATATTAAATGACCATATTAGAATCTGGCCAGGGTTCAGACTACAGAAATGTTATCTTGGCTTATTTCTTCAGTGGGCTCTGAAATACTTTTACTAATAAAAATCCATCTTTCTAGTACTGAGATACCAAATCAGGAGTTTGAATCAGTCCATGAATGTGTGTTGGTCCTATGAAATCTGTCAGTTCTTTGGTCCTCCCCAATTCTTTGGATGACTGGATGGCTTTTCCTCTCTGGCATTGTTTTGTTTTTCAAATGAATGGAGATGCATTTACTGATCACTAATACAATTCTTCATTCCTGAGTCAAGGAAAACTTTATGCTGAGTGAAGAAATGGGAATATTCATTTAAAGGGATGACTCAAATTCTCACTCATGTTTTCATTCATAATTTTCCTCTGATTTAGTGAAAGTTCTGAAATTATGTCCTAAGAAGATTGTAGGGACAAACAGACACAAGTTACTACTGCTTTTATTGCTGCAGCTTGTGTCTTTTGCTTCCATTTGCTCATCAAAGAGTAACGCCTGGTCCATACGGAGGGATTGAGCAGAATGAGGAACAAGGGTTGCACCTGGGAAAATAGAATGTGAAAAGCACTGAACTAAGGACAAGATACTTATTCACCAAAGCAACCGAGGAGATAAAACATTACAATTCCAATAAATAATGGCTATCTTCATGTGGTAGATGACAGTCATTTTTACAGAACAAAAAACAAAGTCCAGCTGTCGTTGCAGGCCATCTGAGACTCAAAAATATGGGCTACTCTAATCATGATAGAAAATATCAAAGTTTCTAGAATGATGCTGCTATCACAATGTAACTCTAACCCTAATACAACTTCTAAACATTTAAAGTGAATAGCAGGTAGTATAAGTACCAAATTTGGATAGAGGTAGGCACCAACACAGAAATGCACACTTGGCAATGATGGTATTTGATGAGACTCAGATGGATCTTTGTCCTGAGTTCTTGAAGGAAAACAAGACAGTGCTTATGGTTGGAGGCACAGATTACATAATGCCTATCATCAACTCTTAGTCCCATCTGGCATTAATTATTTGATATTGACTACATCATTTAACCATATTGTTCTTTAATTTCTCATTGGAAAAAAACATTTCATAGGGTTTCTGTAAGTACTAAAGTTACCAGTACTTGAAAAGCTCTTAGATTAGCTAGAATTTATTAAAGTGACATGTAACAAATTGTAGCAATTCATTTATTTATTAGGTAATATTGAAAAATGGTGACTTAGAGAGCAGTTCTAAGATAATATGGATCAGGTACTTTGGGTAAGGATGATGAGGTGAAGATTGATGGCAGGCTTTTTCTTTCTAAACATCTACTTAAGTCAAGTATGATCACAAAGAAACCTCCCTGGCAGCCACTACTAAAAATGGGTACATTTAATTCCATAAATTTTAAGAAAAAACAAAAGATTCTAGAACATATCCTCCCCTCATTTCCTTCTCACAACCAAGAAGCCATTCTGGCAATAAAGAAAATGATCCAAGAAACTAATATGTCCAAACTGGGCGAGAAGACAATTTACAGGTTATCTGTATCTCTTCATTATCTAACTCTGGAAACAGGGAAATGAATTGCTAGGAGAAAACCACTGAAATGGAAGAATTGAACAGGCTTTCTCTTGCTATTGGGAATGAACACCCTAGGTAACCTTGCTAAATTAGGGAAAGAATGGAAAATGGAAAATATCCCCTATGTGGAGATACATTACAAAACTTTGAGTAGACATTCTGAAACCTGGACTAGAGCTTCCAACAACATTTCAGAAGGAGAGAGCCAGGAATTCTAACACAGGCTCTACTGCCTCAGATGAGCTCCTCAGTTATGCCACAGAATGACAAGAGCTGTTGAATGATTGGTCATCCCTTTAAATAGGCATTATGCAGTATATTTAAATAAGTATGGATTAATTTCCTCTATAAATAGATGTATATGACAAATAGCATTTCAGAGTCTATCTCCTTCAGCATTATCCTCATGATAAACTAAAAGGAAAGTACCCAAAGGAAGCAATTACATTAACTCTGGGAGGACTTAAGTACATATTTATTGCAGCTACACGTGTGTGTGTGAGTGTGTGTGTGTGTGTGTGTGTGTGTGTGTGTGTGTGATGTCAACAACATTGCTCTGGATGGTTTGTGCTTTTGTTTTCTCACTATACCCAGTGACTGCCCAAAACTGGGGGCTGGGAGGGAGCGAGCATGAGTACATCCCAGTGTTTGCACATTTGTGACAGGGTAGAGAAGTAAGTTCCATAAGACAGACAATTTTTGTGGGATTTTATGGTGATACTGAGGATCAAACCCAGGGCCTCAGCATACTAATCAAGCACTTTACCTCTGAGGTATATCCCCAGCCCCTGTAGACTATTTTTAAGATCATAGGACTCAGGGAGGTAGAAGGTCAAAGTGTCAGCCATAAGGTAAACAATTTGAAAATTCAAGGTCACCATGAGGCTCTGTCTTCCAGAAGGTAAGCAGGGCATACCACTGATCCTGGAGTTCAGTACTCATCAGCCATGAACCTCCCATCCCACATGCACAATTCAGGGCTTCAAGAGGCCACAGGGAAACTTATTATTCACAGGAGATTGAAGGCAGGGATTATCAGGAGTTTCAATATGGGTGTTATTATTTTATATCATGGTCTATAATGATTCCGCAAGAACTTCAGAAGACCCCATGACAAGTCCAATCTATTTCTTTATCAACTCTGACATTGCCTTGCAACCCTTAGGCCCCAATGGAAGTAGCCTTTGTTCTCTGCTAGCACTTTCTTTGCTGGAAACCAAGAAAGCAGATGAAAGTTAGACTTCAGCAGAAGCAGCTAGTCTGAAGCAACATCTGAATGGTGGATCATTCTCATGCTGATTTCTAACATGGAGCCTGGCTCTCCTGGCCCCTTATCAGGCCTTCTTTGTCAGGCCCAACCTGTGCATAAGAAGTGAGGAACTAAAGAGCATTTTTGCTCCTGGGAATAAAATTCTGCTGATGAGAATGCTTTTTAAAATTTTTTTCCCTTCTGCTCTTCAGAAAAGACCACAACTCATCTCAGTGTTCCAAATAACAGCATCCTTACTCTGCCTCATTATTCTTTCTCTGTCATTCTACATCAGCCTGTCCCTTCAAGACCCAGCTTAGCTCAGGCCTCTTCTCAGCCTTGGACGCAGATGGTCATGACTTCCTTACTTCCTACTTATAAAACTGTGGGCAAGTTACTCAACCTCTCTGACCCGGTTGTAAAACATGGACTCCCAGTGCTCACCTCGTAAGATCACTATGAGGACTGGATGAGAAATTGTGTGTGTGGTTCCTGTCATATTAGAAGTGCACATTAAATACTTTCTTTATCCCAATATGTGACTTTCTAATTACTCAGATTAAGTACTCATTTCATCTTTTTTTGGGGGGGAGGGGGGAGGTTGTACCAGTTGTTAAATTCAGAGGCACTCAATCACTGAGCCACATCCCCAGCCCTTTTTTTTTTTTTGTATTTTATTTAGAGACGTGGTCTCACTGAGTTGCTTAGTGCCTCACCATTGCTAAGTCTGCCTTTGAAACTCACAATCCTCCTGTCTCAGTCTCTGGAGCCAACATTTCATCTCTTTTTAAAGATGAAACCTGAAGGTGAGCAAGGGTTTTAGATCTCTAAAATATTTTTTAAAGTTGTCAGATTTTTTTATTAGGCCAAGGTACAGTATGTTACTCTTTTATTAGTATTATCATCATTATATTAAAATAATATTATAAGCTACCATTTAATGAGCACTTTTATTATTCCACTATTATTTCAACAGCTTTGTGGTAGGTATTTTGGTTATTTGTTGAAATTACCCCTAAAACACTCAGCAGTTTCAAGCAGCAACTAATTGAATGTGCCTCATGCATTTGTAAGTAAGGAATTTGAATAGAACTCAGTAGTGCAATTCTTCTGCTCGGTGTGGCACCAGCTGGGAGTATTTGCGGTCATTTGGGGCACTCAGCTTGTCTGCAGGCTTATTGGAAATAGACAGGATGGTTTCATTCACCTGGCATGTTGGCAGGAATAGCTGGGAGTATTCAGCTGGGACAGTCAGTGGGAACATGGCCACATGGCCTCTCCAGTACCTGGCTGCAGCACAGTCACACTCTTCTAGAAACCACAAGGGACTCCCAGCAAGCCAGAAGTAGAAGCTGTCAGTTCCTCATGGTCTGTGTCCAGAAACTGGCATGATGCCATTTTTGTCATCTTCTATGAAAGTTATTACAGAGCCCCCTCAACGACAGAGACTCCATCTCTTGATGGAAAGAGTATTAAAGAATTTGTGTTCCCATTTAAGTCACAAGTAGGGATTACTATTGTTATTTTGCAAATACAACCCAAAATTCATTGTAGCTTGGTGGTCCCAGATCACACATCTAGAATGATTCTAAAATGTCTAGCCCTTTAGGTCTGTTCTCAAGGCTTAGCTAGTCATCTTCCTTCCTTAGTTCCCTCATTCTCTCTCTCTCTCTCTCTCTCTCTCTCTCTCTCTCTCTCTCTCTCTCTCTCTTGCTCTCTCTCTCTCTCTCTCTCTCTCTCTCTCTCTCTCTCTCTCTCTCTCTCTCTCTCACACACACACACACACACACACACACACACACCAGCGGAGCTGGAAATGAACGCTTTTTCAAGCAGTTCTGTTACCTTCGTGGAGAAGCGCCGTGGGAATTGTAATGGCAATCAGTTTCCCGCTGCAATTGGAAAGTTGGTTAATGTATTGGCACTAATACAGCACCTCTTCCCATCACAGCAGAATTGGCTGTTACTGTTATAGTTGGATTATGGCCACTTCTCCCTCCTTTGCAAAATTTAAGACTGTGATGTTCTCGTCAAGGGAAATGATGATGGAGTTACTGCAGACTGGTGATTAAATTTGCTCCGCAACAATCCGCAAATAACCTACACATTCCATTTGCTGGCTTTGATTTGGTTTCTACCTTGTCCAAAGGGCTGACTTCCAGGTATTGCAGTGGAAAATAGGCTGGGGTGTGTGCAGGGGGCATGGGGCTTGAGATGGGAGAAAAAGTCTGTGTCAGATTGGTCTCTGAACTTCAAATAGCAGGTGATAAGCAGACGGACATCTCTGAAAACAATAAAAATAAATAAATTAAACTTGTCAACCTCTAGCTTGCTTTTTTCCTCTGCCTGTGGTTGGTGGGCTGGGACACTCATTTCTACTTTGCAAGGTCTCACCGTGGAATCCAGTCTCTGCTTTCCCTTATTGCAAGTAATTCTGATAGAGGGAGGAGAGGGTTCAGGATGCTATTATTCTTGGATAACAAAATTCCATGGCTTTTATTATAACAGTCCTCCTCAACTTTTGTCCTCTCACTGTGAAGAGGTCCCAAACTCTGCTGAAATCCACACTCTTGCTATAAATGCCACCAAATGGTTACCTGGTGATGAGACAGAGAGAGAAAGAACAAATGAGAGCTAAACTGTTAGAAGAGGAAACTGATGGCAGGCAAAATGTACCCACAGAGAATTTCTGCCAATTAGCACAAGTTTGATTCTTTTCGTAAAATAAGAACTGTGAAAAAAGAGACAAGGACTCCATGATGTCCCTCCACAATCTCAAATTATATTGGTCTTTTCGGCTGTGTTGTCCTTTTGTGATTCTATGTTGTTTCAAGGATAATAATGGAGGGGAATATTTTTTTCTTTTTTAAAAACGTGGAACCATTTTGTTTCACACCATAAAATTCATCTACTTTTAAGTAAACAATTTAATAATTTTTAATAAATCTCCAGAGTTATGCAGCTATCACCACAACATAATTTCAAAGCATTTTTATCCCCCCAAAAGAGACCTCATGTCCCCTTCTGGTCACTGAGCCTTCAGACCACCAGCCTCAGGCAATGGCAAATCTACTTTATTTCTCTCCAGAAATAATATTTCTAAACATTTCATATAAACAGGATCATGTGATATAATAGATATTAAATATAAATGGGACATGTGAGCTCTTGTGTTTGGTTTCTGACTTAAGTTGTTTTTTAGGTTCAACAATATCAGCATGTACCTATATTTCATGCCTTTTTATTGGCAGAGGCTTTCGGTTTTATAGGTACATCACATCTTACTTATCCATTCAGATCCTTGAGTCATTGCTACTTTTTAGCTATTCTGAACAATGTTGCTATGAAAATTCATGGACTTGCAAGTTTTGTGTACAGGTGCATGCACTTTTGTTTCCCTTGGGTGGACACCTAGGAATTGAATTGCTGGGTCATATCAAATACCTATATTTAAAATATTAAGAAACTGCCTATTTTCCAAAGGGGATGCACCATTTTATCTTTTAATCAGCAGCAGACTTTTCTACATCCTCACTAATAACTGCTACTGTCTGACTTTTATTATTATTATTGTTATTATTATTATTATTATTATTATTAGTAGTAGTAGTAGTATAGCCATGCTATCATCTGTGAAATACCATCTTACCATGAGGTGAACATTCTTAGGATTCTCAGATAAATTATTTTAAGATTATTGCCAATAACAAGAAAGACAAAAATTTCCCACATTTTAGTAAAACAATTGTCTCTTTACTAGGCACCTAGAAACTCAAAGTGGAATTTTACAAAGTTTGAGGAATATTTCTAGTTATTTTGGCAAATAGGCTCAATCATCTCACAGAGATGCTTATTAGTAGATGGGATTCTATTTCTAGTGTTACTGGGGAATGTTAAACTAGTAACCTTTGTCCATCTCTGAAGCATGCTTCCTGTGTATAGGAGATGTTTTGATAAAAAAGTCTTATCCACAACCACATCAATGTTTATAGCAGCACAATTCACAATAGCTAAACTGTGGAGCCAACCTAGATGCCCTTCAGTGGATGAATGGATAAAAAGAAATGGCATATATACACAATGGAATTTTACTCAGCAATAAAAGAGAACAAAATCATGACATTTGCAGGTACATGGATGGTGTTGGAGAAGATAATGCTAAGTGAAGTTAGCCAACCCCCAAAAAACAAATGCCAAATGTTATCTCTGATATAAGGAGACTGACTCATAGTGGGGAAGGAAGGGGAGGCATGGGAAGAATAGATGAATTCTAGATAGGGATAAGGGGTGGGAGGGAAAGGGAGGGGGCAGGGGATTAGCAAAGATGGTGGAATGTGATGGACATCATTATCCAAAGTACATGTATGAAGACATGAATTGATGTGAACATACTTTATATAGAGAGATATGAAAAATTGTTCTATATGTGTAATAAGAATTGTAATGCATTCTGTTGTCATGTATTTAAAAAATAAAACCAATAAAAAAAAACACTGAAAAAAATGCTTATCCACTACCACCTCCTACTCAATGTGCATACTCCCCTTGTGTTATTTTCTCACATTTTATAAAACTCTGATTTCCATTTCAGGTAACCAATGGTCATTCAGAAAATATTTTAAAAGGCTAAAGAAATGCTACAAGATGACACCCAAAGTAGAGGCCTAATAAATAAGAAGTAGCATCCTCTTAATAGTAAGTCATTACTTAGGAAATTGGAGAAGACAGGTGAAGTTGGCAAGCAAAAAGCAGAGAGAAATGATGCTTTTTGAATTTTAGATTGCACAGAGGCTTAAATTTCACCCACTGACCTCACATTTCCTACATAGAAACAAAAGCTCATTCTTTGTAAATGCACAGGAGGAAAACTGGGGGTGATATAGGAGTCTTATTATCAGTAATACTTATCCACATGAATATTTATATGCATCCCATGAATTCAAGGTGTTCAAATGTCCCAGTAAGCATGGAACTGAGGGATTTCCACAGTCTAGGACCTAAAGTGCTAAAACCAAGACAATTCCAGACAAATTGGTATGCTTGGCCATCCTACTTAGCAAATGTGGAGCTCTGTGAGGATGACAGATGAGACATTTGGTAGAAAAGTCTACTATTGATCTGGGGATCAGGATATTCTTTTTTCTTTCTTTTTTTTCTTTTTTTTTTTGTTTTAATTTTCATTATCTTAGTAATTGGCTCTGACTTAAGGAGTGGCTTGACCTTTCTGAACTATAGGTTAGGAAATAGGAAATCTCAGATATCTTTTTCAGCTCTAATATTCTAAAATTATTTAGGTGAGCATACACATCTAAAAATACAGATGCATACAAAGAATAAACATGACTGCTTTCTTTTGCTGATCCACAACGCATAGCCAATAGATTTGGGAGGAGGAATGTGACTTTCAAACCAAGAATTTTGGCACTATTGACACTTGAAAGATATTCATTAATAAATTGTTGATTATTTCCCAGGGTGATTTCTAACTCTTAAAACCCTAAGCATGAATAATAGTATGCTATTAAAATATCAAATACAAACTTTTTTATTTCAGAATTGTTCAAATATCACAAATTCTAATCCTGAGAGGCTAAAACTTTTCTCATGTGATTCAAGACATCCTGTGTCTCTAATTTTAGAACTTATCACAATATTTTATCAAAGTATCTGGCACATGATAGGAACCTAATAAATGTTTGTTGAATTCAAACAACAAATGAATTAATGCTTCTATTTTAGAGTTACTATATTTTGATGGCTGAGGAGCCTCTTATGTCTGTTTTCCCACCTTTTCATTTTAAAAAAGATTAGGGTAATATCAATACAGGCTTTATAAGTACTGAGTGAAGAAATATATATAAAAATATTTTGTAGGGCTGGGGTTGTAGCTCAGTGGTTACAACGTTTGCCTTGCACACATAAGGCACTGGTTTGGTTCTGAAATAAATAAAAATAAATAAATACAGTAAAAATAAATAAATACAATAAAAATAAATAAATAGAATAAAGATATTGTGTCTATGACTAAAAATAATTTTTAAAATATTTTTTAAATTACAATGTAACTGTAAATTACAATGAAACTTATTCAAGTGTCTTACTAAAAAAGAGAAAGACATCCTAGTTAATAGACATTGGATAAAATAATCATTGAAGACTCAATGAATTTAATGAGAATTCAGTGGAGCTCTGAATTTCCATTCTGAAAAGCATAGACATTTTTAAGTGTTTATATACATCTCTGATTATTTAAATTTATATAAGTGTAAATGTAAAACTAAAAATAAAATTTGTATGTAGCTTAATTCCATCTAAACCCATAAATGTAAAGCATAAAATGCAGTTAATTAAAAACTGCAATCAGCAAAATTAAAAACAAGCAAACCCACAGAGCAGACATGAACATACATACAACAAGCCTGACCACCACCCACCACCACCTAGCAACTGCTTAGGGGGAATTTGATTCAAATAGGAAAAAAAAAAACCATCATAGGATTGTTCTCTACTTTGTAAGGCACATGGCATTTATTTTGTTATGGAACCAGGATTTCTCAACCTCTGCACTATTGACATTTGGGCTGGATAGTTTGTTGTGAGGGGGCTGCCTGTGCATGATAGGATGTTTTCAACATCCCTGGCCTCTACCATTAGATGCCAGTTATGATTACATTCAATCCCCCATTTTGTGACAATAACTATGGAAGTCTGCAGACATTGCCAAGTGTCCCCCAGGGGACAAAATCACCTCTGTTCAGAATGACTGATTTAACCCGAGGGTGTATGAACCAGCTGGAAGAAATACAATAAATAAGACATTGAGACACTTACATAAAAATTCCATTGCAATCTTTCTATAATAATTTACACACTTATCTGCAATTATTACTCATCACATAAGGTCATTTTTGTCCTTGAATGAAACTGAGATTCTCTGCCTACCCCACCCCTTTACCTCGAAAGTAAAGTTGTTTTCTTGACCCTTGCTCTCTCTTGTAGTTCAAATGCAGCTTTGTTTACCAAAGTCACATTTGGAAAGTCATCCATCTGTAACCAGCAGTCAGGCCTTTTGTTAATGCTTGCTATTTCAAAAGGTTTAGCTTGTCAAATCTTAAAAACTTCTTTGATGTTGAAACGCCCTATCTTAGGTATTAGTTTTATCCATTCCAATGAAGCTTCTACCAACAAAGTAGCACTTCCTTGCAATAAATGAAAGATATACATTTCTATTTTCAATATTTTAATAAAATGCATCATGAAAAACTGAGCTTCTTGAAAGAAATAAGAACTAGAGGAAGGCAACATTCCCTGAAACATTATAAAGATTTGTAGCTTTTTGTCCTCCAAGAAACGCTCTCATTTCTCTGCATAATTGGCTAATATTCACCTGCATTGAGAAGATCATTGAAATAATGATAGAAAAAGGAAAAAAGTATTAAGTGCTATCTATAGTATTGCATAACTTCACATTTACATAGCCAACTACTTGCTAGATAAAATATTTTAGTGTCTAAAACACAAGGCAGCCAAAGAGGAACTGATATTCTGTTCCCAAAAAACCTTTCCTGAATTATTTATCTCAGTGAATATACCCCTTATTTTCACTCAAGCTGGAGATCTCAAAATTGTACAAACTCAATGGGTTTCTTAAACTTATCTTAGTCTTTCCCTTAAACTTCCAAGATCTTCATTTAAGACTCATATTTAATTTCTATAATATCAAAAAAATTAATAGCGTCCTATTAGGAGCTAAGTCATGTAATGCCCAACTTTCCCCCAGAACCTCAGACTGTGACTGTATTTGAAGATAAAGCTACTAAAGAAGCAAGTAAGTTAAATTGAGTCCAATAAAGTGAGCCCTAATCTAATACTTCTGGTAAATAATTAGGAAAAAATATTGTGACACCAAATCAGAATGGTTTTCTTAGTTACAAAATATAAGGAAAGCCATGTTAATGAATGAGTTTAATCCATAGCTAAAAGGATTAATATCCATAGACAAAGGAAATATAAAAATTAGGAATGCTATCCCTTGGGCCAGATACACTCATACATACTTTGATTCTTTGATCATACTGAAATGGAAATTTCAATACAAAAAGGAAAAGTGACCAATCAAAATGGCTTTTACATGCCACATTGCATCTTTCTTCCAAAGGAGACTTTCTCCTGACATCCAAGCAAACCAAAAATCCTGGTATAACGTAGCTCACTTGACCTGGGGTCTGAAAAAGAAAGAGGTCGCAGGTGTTAAGATGACAGGCTTGCTGGGTGTAACAGGAGGCTGCTTCAGAGGGAAGAGGGCATTTAAACTTGTTTTATTACCTCTCCGGGGACATGAACTGAAACATCCTGTCATAAAATTATTACTTCATTTGGGGATCTGGCAGAAAAAAAATACATTTGAAAATGAAAGCTTTCATAGAAATTTCATACACATAACATATTCTTTTGTCTTGTTCCATTCTGTATAAATTATCTTCTTGGAAAGAATCTCATACATCTTAGAGAAACCTGCTTAATACTCCTTTTGCTATTTTCATATTCTTCAGAAAAATGAAGAGAGAGATCTTGCATGGTGATGTTAAAAAACTTCCTGAACAAGGGAATCCTCTAAATTTCTTCAAGTTTCGTCTCCCACATAAACACTGAATGCAGCTACGCAAGGTAAAGAGGATAGTGCTTCAATATGGAACTGTGTGTTTCTATTGCCTCATTCTAATCTTTCTGTTACTACAGAAACAGCAATAGCCTTCATGGACATTACCCTCTGAGGGAGGACAGATACTACTCAGAACCAAAAGTCAGTTCAATTCCTGAACATATTTCTTGAAACCATAGCAGATAAAGTCTGATAAATGCTTCAGATAGATAAGAACTGGGCTTTATTAAGAGAAAAGAAGGGCTGATGGCTTCTCAGAATTTCCCAAGATAGTTTTAAACATCAATAACCAAACATAGAGAAAATTGCATGATGAATGGCGTAATTATCCCGCCACCCCAAAAGGAAATACAGTGTTTCCCCTTATCCACTGAATTGCTTTCCATAGTTTCAGTTCCCTACAGTGAACCATAGCCCAAAAATATTACATGAAATTTTTTAGAAATAAGTAAGTCATAAATTTAAAATAACTAAAATTAATTTTAAATTAATAATTATTATTTTTTCCATCTTATTATTAATGATTGCTATTAATCTCCTACTGTGTTAAATTTATAAATAAAACTTTATCATAATTATGTATGTGTAGGATAAAACACTGTACCTACAGTTTCAGGAGTTCACTGCAACTCGGTACTACCCACAGTTTTAGGTATCTACCGTTAGTCTTGAAACATGTGCCCTCTAGATTAGGGTTCAACCCATAGGCAAGAAAGAAGACTCAGGTGGGGAGCCTGGCATCAACAAGCTCATGGTCATCCTAAGATCCACCTACCAACTCCATATGTATACTCTTCTTAGGCACATAAGCAAAAGGTGGCAGAGTAAGAGAGAGTCCACTGAGGGTTTGGGAAGTTCACAGGGCAATGAAGTTAGCGTTGTGATTCCCGAAGCTAACCCCAGGCGGGCATCATGCTTCCAAGATGTCCATAGGGCTGGGAGCACCTAATGCACAGGGAGATATCGGTCATGACTGAGGGAATCATTCCAGCAGGTTAGCTTGAAGGGATATTCCACAATGCCCCCTGTAACCCAGAGATACAAAGCACAGTAGCCAAGATTCTTAAAACCTCCAAAGGGCTGATAATTAAGGTATGCTTAACAAAAGTCACCAACTTTTAAGGGAAGCTTAACAGAGAGCTGTAGTGTTCTTTTCCTAAGGATCCTACTTCCTGGCCCAACGTAGATCTCAATTTTGCTTCTGCTTTCCCTCTACTCGGAAATCCATTATTGGAGCTGAAAATAATCTGAAAACCTAACCACAGAACATCATTGCACTCAGTACTCTGAATTCAAGATGAAAGAAAATATCATATTCAATGACCTCAAAAACTTCCAGCATCCTCACACCCACCAGAATGACAAAAATTAAAAAAAAAAAAAAGGAAAGAAAAGAAAAGAAGCCAAGGTTGGTAGGGATGGAAAACAACAGGAGCATTTACCACTGATAGGAGAGGAAGTAGCCAACACTTTACATCTGTTTACTGTTTTTTTTTTTGTTTGTTTGTTTGTTTTTGGTGCTGGGGATTGAACCCAAGGGCATTTAACCTGAGCTACATTCCCAGCCTCTCCACCTTTTTGATACTTATTTTTTATAATTTATTTTATTTTATTTTTTTAGCCAGAGTCTCACTAGGTTGCTTACAGCCTCTGTAAGTTCCTGAGGCTGGCATCAGACCTGCAATCCTCCTGCCTCAGCCTCCTAAGCGGCTGGGATTACATGCATGCTCCAGGGCACATGGCTGTTTGCCCTATTTGCTCAAAATGAACTTATCTATGTTCTATGTCCCCCAAATCCCACTCCTATATATGTCTGTAACCCACAGAAATATTACATACGTGTCTCATTAAGTGATCCATACAAGACTGCACAGATTTGTGTACTTGCTGTAAGAAAAAAAAAATCCATCAAGAACGCATAAACTGTAAAGTCACACAATGGAAAAAACACACCATAAGGAGGATGAGTAAATTGAAATGAAATACAGTAATTATAGGTGCATTTTATAAACACAACATTGAATGTGGGATGCCAAACTCAAAGGCATACACACCAAATAATTCCATATTTGCAAAGTGCACAAAGAACAATGAATGTAGAAGACAGAAGAGTGATTCCCCTTGACAGACAGTCCAGGCTGGAAGGAGGTATGAGAGAGACATACAGATTATTTTCTTATCTTAGGGCTTTTAAACAGGTGTGTGTTCAGTTTTGAAAAATGTGGCGAGTTGTACATTTATGATACGCATACTTTTCTGTTGTATTATGTAATGCTCATTATTGTATTCTGTGTTTTGCTCTTAGAGTAGCATATATTCCAGTGAGAAGTTTATAAAAATCAAAATTCAAAAAAACACATAGAAATTAATGTACAAACCCAGATCTATTTCTATCATGTATTAATGCAGAAACTGAGTTTGCTTTTCCCTAAGATTTCCACAGCTTCCAACTAAAACTGTCAAAAGTTCTCTGCAGCCAACCACATGAATATACAAAGGTTCTTGGAAGCAAAAATAGGTAAGAAATGTCAGAGTACTCACATTGCACTTCCTACCTTCCCCTTTTACTGACTAAAAAGAACTTTGAGAACCCCAAACTGAAATATCCCCTTTCCATCTTACAAGCTGTAAAAATCACAATCTTAAAAAGCATCATTTCAAAGAGAGACAGGCACACCAGCAGGTGCCATTTCTAATTCCTCACGGCTACCTTCTGCGCAGAGTGCTGAGGGATAAAAGCAGTGATGAGAGCATTCTTCCTACCATTTCATATTCATGGAATTTGTTGTTACTTAACTTTTCACAAATCATTAGGCTGAAGTACCTCTCCATTTTCCCCCCAAATAGTGTCATTTGACCTGGTATCCAGCTTAATACAGCCTCCGCTTTTGAATAGATTTCTTCACAAGTGGCAATCTCTAATAGGGTCATGTCGAGAGGCAGCCCTACTGCCTGCTACCTATTGCACGTTAGTGTGATGAGGGTAATTTCAAATGGCATTCAATCAAAAAATCTGAAAGTTTTATTAGTCAGGTTGGGGGCTTTTTCATGTTCAGATGAGGCTCACTGCAGCTCAACTTAGACATTTCCAACTAAGATTTCAGAGGATGGAATGCTTTAAACTGTGCACGTACTCAATAGCCCACATCGCCTTGCAGACCGGATAGTTGGTTGTGTTTTTAGAACATCGAATGCAAATTCCTTGCCTTCATCCAAATAAGTAGAAGGGATCACCTGTCATTCAATCATCAGTATGGGTGAACTGTAAATGTATGAGATAAATTCTGTGTTAAATCATGAAGTTTTAAAACAGAACAAATCAAAACAAAACTTCCCCTGGACTGCTATTAAATATATATATATATATATATATATATATATATATATATATATATATATATATATATATATATATATATATATATATGTGTGTGTGTGTGTGTTCTCATATTTAGTTACTGCAGATCCCCATTTCAGGAGCTGTTTGTGTAAGAAATGAGTTGTTGAAAGACTTTGTGGGCTGGGGTAGAATTGCTTCCCTTTGCCAATCTTCTGGCAGTTAAAAAAGATTTGGGGGTAGAACTCAGGCCTATTTCAAAAACAGGATGAGATAAATAAGCCAAGATGTCATGGTTTGGGTGAGGAACATTGATGGCACTGATATATGCCCTGCCTGAAGACAATGAAGCTCAAACAAGTGACAGTTATCATGTATCAAGAAATTCCAGGCCAGGAGAAGTCCAGACAAAAGCAAAAATGGTATGAAATTGGGATTATGTCAATATTCTAGAACTGGGCATTTTGCAGAACAGAATCCTCAGCTACGTGTGAGTCATTCTGAACTAAGTAGAATAAGATTATTAAGGTTTAGTCTCTTCATATGTTCACCACTGTTGTGGACCAATAAGGAGCCAGGTTGAGAAGCCTCACCAGGTCTCAGTAAGATCCAGAGATCTTACTTCTACAACATCGATTTCTACAGGAAGGAGGAAGAAATTATAGTGGCATTAAACAACCCCCAATGCCATATTCACCTCTACTGGGTTCCTACAACAGTTTTTATGTTCTTTGAATATGCTACCAAATTTTTATTCTCCTTTCTCATGAGCTAATAATTCGTATATAGCTAAGATGTGCCTCATTTCAATGTTAGACTTTATTTTTCAAACATTAAAAAAATTGTTTTACTTGTTATTTTTTACTATAAATAATGTCAAATGAAATTTTCTAAAGTGGAGTAAGGAAAAGAGAAGTTTTTTTTCTATTTCCAACAAACAATATAGTTTCCATGTTTCTGCCTCTCCACACTTCTTTCATATGCATATATAATTTTATGCTACAGTAATATATAGATTGCATAAAAATTCATGCAATATTCAGAAGAATATCTAAGGACACTGCTAGACTATGCAATAATATAGAAGCTTAACTCTGAAATCTCAACAACAGTCTCTAAATTTAGTAGACTTGGTTTTATAATACATCGGAACTTTTTTTCTTCAATGAGCCTAGAGTCATTGACTATTACTCTAAATCAAAATGAACCTTTTCTCTTGTTGAAATTCAGGAAGGAGGTAGACTTTTGAAAAAAAGAAGCTCTAAAAAGCAAGACCAAAACGTAGATGCTAGCAGGTTTTCCCTCTATTCACCCTGCCTTCTTTCCATGCAGGAGAATAATACTAGCCCAGGAATAGTCAGTTTTCCTTCCTGTGGGATTTATTCACTCCTGAGTTCTGAACACTTACTGCTGTGGAGTGCCTGCTCTGCTTATACTATTTTCCTCTCCCCAGCCTACCTTTGCTGCAAAGCCAAAAATCACACAAAAATTTGAAATGGTGAGGCTTAAGAGGGAAGGAATGAAAGAATGAGGAGGCTGATCAGTAATGATCAGTCCTGAGAGACTCCAGCCTGGAATCTTTTGAGTCCTAGGAATATCTTTCTTTAGGTTCAAGAATAAAATTATATTCGTTTATTCAACTAGGTCTTTAATGGAAAGGGAGTATGTATCCTCAAATAACTAGACCGAGACAGCAGCTCATTTTCTAGCTCGTGTTTTTTAATTGAAAATTATTATTAGTATCAGTTGATTTACTTTTACTGTTCATAACCAACATCATGAAAAAGCTCGGATTTGAACAGTTAATGGAAATAATTAGAGGACAACTTCAGGGTTTTTTTTAAAGTTGCTGGCATTCTAATAAATGAGTAGTGATTTTGTGGAATACTGGAGTCTCACTGTTGTTTGTTTAATAGACCATGCATCTATTTTGTTTTACTGTTTATGCAGAACATTTTGACTTTCAGTGAAGAGATTTTTCACAAATGCTATAAAAAATACTTTGTAAGGAGAGTTTATTTGGAGCTGCCAAACCAAAAGTTTGTCTTGGAGAATCAGTTAAGTATGCCTTAAAGAAATTAAAATGTATTAACATCATTCCAAGCATAGCAATAACTCTGGATGAAAATCCCTTAATAAGATGAATTTTAAAATAATGAAGCCAGTTGTATCATGGAAATAAAGGTATTTATTGATACTTTGATCAAAATATCATTTTTTTTCAAAATCGTAAGTCAAGACTTAAATAACTTCAAGTTCAAACCTTAATTTTAGCATATCCCTGTGTTAAGAATGTTTCCTCAGTAAAACATGCTCCAAGTTCTGCGATACCTGAGATCCAGCGCTTTGTTAAGACGGCGGTCCTGTCATGGACAGATGCCATATGATTTTCAGAGTATCACATAAAAGGAAAGATGGTGGTGGCTCTTGGGGGAAGTCCATCAGACAGTGATCCCTGGGCATTAGTGCTCCTCGCTCTTCCTAAACTTTATTCAAACACATTGTTTTACAAATTCATAGCGATGTTCCTCAAAGCACAACCACATGCTCTTCTTCAAAGCACAAGTACATGCTCAAAAATATCATTATTTACATTGTCTGTTACAATGTAAAGACTATGTAAGTGCTAAGCAGCTAGAAATTCATTCTGTGTCTTCAAGTTTTCTTTTTTAAAGCTAAGGAGTAGATATGATGAAATCTTGAGGTTCATTGATTGTGTTGAGACATTGGAAAATAACATGGCAGAAATGGGTTTGCCTAACACCTCGTTTTTATTCTGCCAATATGTGTGCTACCATCAGGGGATTGCAGTTATTTCGGTGTTGGGTTGCATTTCTGCCCTGTGTTGGCCTGTGAATCCTCATGTCCTTGCCCCATCTCAGGCCTGCAATAAAAGAGAATTGACCCCTTTCCCCTTCTATGGGGCATCAAATGATTTTTTCATATTTTACCACAGTAAATCTCCAAAATAACCCCATAAAGTAGAAATTATGATCCTTATAAGTGAATTAATTGAGGTTAAAGTGTAGAACAATCTAATGTGATAAAAATTACTGGGAAGGAATTCAAATATTGATTTTTTCCTAATTCCAAAAGCTGTGCTCCTTCCTTAGACTAAGGAAAGAGGGATGATAGTTCTCCTTTCCTGGAGGAGTATTTATGGCACTCTCAGAATTACTCATGGAGTATCTCACACTATAGAAGAATTTCACAGCAAGATGGTTCCATATTTGCTTTTGTGGCTTCAGCTTTGGGATTCAAGCTTTGGGATTCATTCATTCTCATTAGGAGCAAAGGTCTGTCTACCACAGACTGGTGTGAGGATTTGAGACCAATACAACAAAATATATATTCTCCCCTTCTAAATGGAGGGTTAAAATATAGTACTATATTTGTTGCTTTGTTATGTACTTTGCTAATTGCCTACGCATTGTGCATCCTCTTCACTTTCTAACCAAACCCCGGTTTTCTTCATTTAACAACATCTCCTTAGTTTTGCCTTAGAAGATATGGAATCATCCCACTTAAGGAATAGTAATTACTGGTTATTCCACCCTTTTCCAAGGACTGGTAAAGGAATGTTCAGAAAACACAACGAAGGCCATTAAAACTGCCCTGTTAAAGTATTTCCAACTTTATAAGAAAAAGTAGAAAAATGAGGGAAACACAAATAGTCCCTCCTATTGCATACTTACCTAGAAATTGACAGCAGACTTTGGACGCATTTGATATTTTTAGCTATTTATAATTATGTGATGGGGGTGAGACAGAGAGAAAGAGAAAGAAAGAGAGAAATTTGGATTATTTATCAGTAAGAATCAATCATTCTCTAAGTACTTTTCTTCCAAAGACAGTTTCTTTGAATTAACAGCCTGCATGATGTTCTCTAGAGGAAAATTACACTCCCCTGAAAAATTAAAAGCCTTATTTTTTATTTCACGAATGATAAGTCTTCTGCTGGAATCCACACTCTCCCCATCTGCTGGCTTTATGGTCCTACATTAAGGCTCCAGTGCTGTGTACTTATAGAAACTGACTCCACACAGACTTTCACTGAATGTGTTACTGAGGTGAACTTACTGCCTTTCAAAGCTTCACATAAGGTTCCCAATGCCTCTTAGGGCTAAGTATTTGTTATACGCCAAACAGAAATCCGAAACAGAAATGGCTGTCTGCTTCAGTGAGAATTTGTGATTATTGGTTGTAGTCCAGGATTTGGAGCTGGGCCAGAGGAATCAAAACAGAAGATACTCAGGATAGAAACTTGAGACAGGAGAGGGGAAACTAATCCTGGCATCAAGAGAATAGGAGATCCCCTCAGAAAAATCAGCATAGTTTGTCAATATGGAGGCAGAAAACAGCATCGTACAACTGAAAAGTACTGTGGCATTGAGCTTCAAATGACCTGAGTCAAAGTCCCAAGGTTTGCTACCCACATAAATACATCCAAATAATTCTCACTTGGTCCTCATAAATGTCCCATGGGATAAGTAGAATTAATCTTCCATTTACTGGCTTTGGAATTTGTGTAGATTAATTTTTCTGACCCTCAGTTTTAGCAAATATTAATTAGGTTTATCAGTATTTAGCAGGAATCATGTAAGGTCTAGATGGTCATCCATCCTGCTCAAGGTCTCGTTCATCTCTATCTTTCCCCCGGTTTATATATCATTGAACTTGTACTTGTGACATCTGTAATCGCATTTGTCATCTGGATCAAGAGTTCCATACTTTACAAGCCACCACTCATTGGCTGCTCCTAAGCCTCAAAATTAGACATAGCAATAACAACACCATAGACTACATTCCTATTTGTTTTAGTTAGAAAAATGCATGATTTTTTCATTTGGTTATCATGAAAATCCCGTGAGATTAGTAGAATTAAGATTTCCATTGTCTAGATGATGATATTGAGACTTAGGGTATTTAAGCCATTTCTCTAAAGCCACTAAGCTAGGAAAAGTCAGCACAGGACACATACTTAGTCTGCTTAACCAAAATATCATGTTTTTCACCATAGCTTGGAAGTCGAGAGAACCATCTTGGGAGCAGGTTTAAGGTTCCCTGCCTTAATTTGCTGCACCTGGCCAGTGCACCCTTCCTCCCTGCTATTGGGAGGGTTGGCTTCAAGAAGTCACAAACTTGACTGGGACTGTTACCATCAAAGTGAACTTCCTTTCTTGAAAATACTCTCGTGAGGTTAAACCTTCTTTCCCAGGGGCAGTTGACAGCCCAGGAGCAATAGATTCTAGGGGTACAAATTCTTACTCCCCTGCTTCAAAATAGAATCATTCATGCTGTCCCTTATACTCAAGAGGTCCCTGTGCATCCAATTGAGGCTAAATTTAACCAAACACTTGTCTTTACCTAGCTTCTTCCCCTCTTTTTCTGTTTTTGGCTCACTCCCTCCCAGGTTTCTCTCAAGAATGCATCCTCATAAGCCAATTACACAAGTAACTGTCTTGGTA
Source organism: Ictidomys tridecemlineatus (assembly GCF_052094955.1). Taxonomy (NCBI): domain Eukaryota; kingdom Metazoa; phylum Chordata; class Mammalia; order Rodentia; family Sciuridae; genus Ictidomys; species Ictidomys tridecemlineatus. The sequence goes on from NC_135480.1 coordinate 133,863,959, forward strand.
TCTGCTTCAAATGAACCCAACCCAAAGCAAGAATAGGTTCTGCCTTCAAGATACCTGAGATTATATCCTGATACCATTGCTTAGCAACTGTGTGAATTTGGCAAAATCATATGACTAAGCCTCTGTTCCTCAATTTCAAATACATAGATATATAGTACTTACACTATGTACATTAATACTAACACATTGAATTTGGTTTTTGTTATCATAATAGAATGCCTGAGGCAGGCTAGCTTTATTTAGAAAATAGGTTTATTTGGCTTATAGTTTGGAAGAGTCAGGGGCATGCTATTAGCATCAGGTCATTTTTCTGGTGACGGCCTTCTTCCTAGCCAATTCACTAGGCAGTTCATGGCAAGAGACAAGAGATGGCATGTCTATATCTGTGTCTGGTCTCTGTCCCTCTTCTTATAAAGCCACCAGGATTCAAACATAGGGGCTCCACCCAAATAACCCTATCTAAACCTCATCACTTTCCAAAAGTCCAATTTCTAAATACCATAGTCGGATTAAGTTTTCCCTCTCTTGATACCATTAACATATTACTTTAGGGACTAAATTCCTGAATGAGTTTGAGGGGACAAGCCATATTCAAACCATAACAATTTAATAAGATTAGCGAAAAATCTAAACTCTGGTAATCATTGGAGTTTCTCTAATCATCTTGCAAGAAAAATGTAAGCATTTAATAAGTGTTTCCTGGTATTTACTATTATCATCATCATCATTATTATAATTCCCACAGCATCTACTACTCACACCAGTCCTCTGAAGAGACAATTTCCCCAGCTGGGAAAACCAGGCTGCTGGCTGCTCAAAAACCAATTCACAGAAATGCAGTATAGGCAGAGATGGCAGCCAGGGGACTGCAATAAAATGGGGATAAACAGATTTATGCACCTCAAGAAACATCTAGACTTCCTGATTCTGCTCATTCAAATCAATTTAGTCGACATTTATGGAGTGCCAGGTGCCAGGAACTGAGGTAGGTTCTAGGCATCCAAGAAAAGGATCTATTTTATTCTTTGCAAGTAGACTCTATAGGGGGAGAGGCATCATTGTGTGATGTAATAGTAATTCTCTCAAGTGGTGAATCTATAAATGTATAAGTCATAATACATTTGAAAGTCTCAGATAATTGTCTAAGGGGGAAATAAACAGGCTTGGGGATAAATCTAGTTGTAATATAATTAAGTTAGTTGCATAAGCTTTTAATGGATTATATTTTTATAAGTACTACTACTTGTAAAATTTTTGCTTTTAGCAAATTGTGTATCATTTGAACACACTGGCTGATGCTTAATAAGAATTAGAATTATATTTTGCTTGTTATATAAGTAAGTATCTTGTTACATGCCTATTTAATGCTTGCAAAAACCATTCCAAACAATCTCTTTAGAATAAGTGTCTAATTACACATTTATCATTAAAATTACAGTGAGCTAATTGCCTTGGAGATATCTTTATCTCTCTTGCAGCTTGCTTAATCCTAAAGCATGTTTTCAGTAATCATTTGTTATTTAATTAACTAATTAACAAACAATACCTGTCCTATGGAAAATCCTAAATTAAACACTTGAGACTCTTTAATTGAATGCTCAATAACCCAATATAGCCCTTAATATTAGACCCTTTAAATATTGCAAAGATTCTATTGAATCACATATTAGTTTGCTCCTGTTATCTTTGGGGGCTTAATTGGTAGCGGGGGAAAGGGCAGTTGATAATACACAAGGGGTAGCCAGCACAGCAAGACTCTGATGAAATAGAAAGTATCCATTAACAGCTCCTGAGCAACAATGCTGGTCTGCCATGCCGGCCAGCTACAAAGGCAGGTTGTTCATTTTTACTAAATATTTTTTAGTTGTAGATGAACACAATACCTTTATTTATTTGTGTTTATGTGGTGCTGAGGATTGAACCCAGTTCCTCCTTGGTGTTTGCCACTCTCCAAATTCTTATTTCTGGGTTCCTAGTGAAGTCCTGTTACCTCCTCCATCTCTTCCTGTATCTTTTGCTCCACTAATGTTGTTACCTTAACATTTCATGTACATGAACTGCATACATTATTTGCTCCTCTCTCTGGCTGTCCTAATCATTCTTCAAGGATGCATCCTTCAGAGAATTACCTGATCTTGAAACCTGTAGTCAGACTTAATATAAGATCTTTTTCTATGTGTTCTATATTACTTCCATGATATAGTGTATGCTAAATTGCTTTGTAACTGTTCACATGTCCATATCCCAACTTAAACTATAAACATCAGAATTGAGTGGCTAAAAGCACCAGGAAGAGGGTCTAGGAAATGTAAGTTCAAATTGCTGCTTCACCATTACAAGTATAAACTTAGAGGCACAACCCTTAATTTCTCTCATCCTCAGTTTTTACATCTGTACATTGGATAGAATACTTGTATTTTGCTCATAAGATTATTGTGAGAATTATATGGCATGGTGGCATATAAAATCTCAATAATAGTACCTGAAATATGGGAACTTCTAAATCATTGGGAGTTCATTTTAATGCTATTCTGTACATTTAATATTGCATTGCTATGCCTGACATTTATGCACATTACATATATATGTATACACACACACACACACACACACACTCAGTAAATGTTGCTGAATAAACAGACACCTAAATGACTGCACGAATAACTGAGTGAATGGCTTGAAGCAGAGAGAGAAAAACTTTGGATTAATACAGAACTTTTTGTATATATTTAAAATTATGTTCTATAGCAAAAGAGTTTCTATATGGCCCTAGAGGGAGATCCATGACCATAAAATAAATTATTAGAGAGAGAAAGATCAGTTCAACATTAAAATTTTCAAAACATTATGTTTAAAATTGAATGTTCTTCCTGAGTTTTCTTCAATCCATGTAGTCAGAGATCAAACACAATTGCTGAGGTACAATGAAGTTTTAGGGCTGTATTGCATGACACTGAATGCTCCTGTCTTTTTATAAATCTGTGGCTCTGTTAAAGTTCCAAGGTACCAGGTGTTTTACAATAGGGCATATGTTCACTGTTCTAGTGGCTATAGTAGCTATTCATTTATCCCTATACTGCTCAATGTTCAAACTTGCCAGATCATTGGTAAGGTTACAATGAACCTCTTTTTAAGTGAGCTCAGTAATTCATTTCAATGTGTAATAATTAAAGTGACACTAAAGTTGTACTCTCCTTGCATTGTCAGTAGATAAGGAATTCTTGGGAGAAATTTGAACTTCTTGACTTGGTAAAGCAAGCATTAGAATATTGCCTGCTAAGACAATGACTTTGAGTTCCTCTTTTTCCTTGCGAAGCATTTTCGATGTCTGTTTTAAGGTTTGGATATTACTGTTGGCATTATTGGACTTTATATTCCCCAGGAAGCAAAATTCAAATTCTCTCAAGTTCCGGACAGCACTAATTTGATTAACTGCTCTATGGTTATGCTGAGTCATTGGCTAGTAGCTTAGAAAATAGAACCGATTATAAATGACATACTTGGAAAATGATGTACATGGTAAGTAACAATCACCTACCCACCTTGAAAGCTTCAGGAGGCAAGATTCTGAGAAGGACTGTCCATAGAGGGCTCCTCCCAGGAAGCACCATGTCCTCATCTGACCCTCACTACTTTGCATTTATCATCACTATCTAGAAAACAAACGCTAAAGCCATAACCTTTGAAAGAACAAAAGGTGATTCCCTCCCTCCCAATGGTTCCACACTCATTTATAAAAATAAGGTCCCATGGATAATCTGAACTTATTTCAAATTAATATTATATTGCAAAGTTTTGCTGCAACTGCTCACAATTTACCTGTCAGACATGGTGAAAGACATCATTATAACTCAAATCAAAGAGTTTTCTTTTGCTTGTGTTTAGAATGATTTCTCCTAGTTTTAATAATGTTTCTGTTAAATCACATAAGGTGAGAAATAATAATAGGATATCGCTTAATTGAATATGTCTTCATGACAGGAGGTACAATACTCCTTTTTGCACATGACGGTTGCTTGCTGGCTACCAGGATGGATTGATTGCTGCCCTCATTATGTGGGTAGTCTGCATTTCCCTTCAGCTGCTCCACCCTCCGCGGTACCCCAGTCTACTGAACTGTTGAAGTCCTATATTTCAAATTAGCTGTGGACTTGCCATTCTTAAACATTACAGCACTTGAATTGTTGATACTATTTCAAAGGTCAAGAGACTGGACAGAATTCTAAAAACTGAAAGCTATTTTTTTAAATAATTTAGAATAAGGATCACAGCCTTTTCACCAAGGTAGCAATTAAGTCATCACCACCACTGGCCCTATAAAAATTGATTGGGGCTGTTTTTATCACCAGTACCTTTTAAACTGCTTTTCTGTACAATCTGACACCAAAGTCAGAAATCACACAGTGAAAACTAGTACCAGGAAAAGAGAGAAAAGGTCATTAAGTAAAACTCATTTCCCACTAATATTAACCCTGCAGAAAATGACCAGGCAGGTAATTTTTCAGGTACCCATATAATTATCAATGCTAAAGACATTTGTCCAATCAAACATATTTTTCCTATTCAACTGAGGAAAATACACTAACTTGTACTTCAGGAACATCTCATTTTTCAAGACAGCTCAGCTGGGAAGACCTTTCCTTGCCTATTTAAAAAAAATCTGTAATTTGCTTATGAGCAATATTTATACATTCAGCCTTTCTGATATGTCATCTCTCCCATCTCCCAACCCTCTGTCCCGACTCCCCTTGTACGGTATCTCTGTCCTATTATATAACAGAACTTCTCTGGAAAACCTGCTTATTATTCAAGCAGTCATTTTTCTCTTTTCATTCCACGGCTGCAGCTCTCCATTTTTAAGTTCTGTAGCTTACAGGCAGCAGTCTTTAAAGAACAACCGTTAAGGCAGCCCTGGAACTTGGTCCTCATGCTTGGGTAACTGACAGACGAGAGTTCTAACTCTGGCCTAGTATTTACAAACAATCCCCTTGCAGCTCTGGCACAGGGAAGAGGAAGGTTAGGCATGAGCTCCAGAGCAGTTAGGGTAGTTAAACACTTGCATTTTGCCACTGAGAAGGTTAGCCAGACCCAGTTTGCTTGGAAATACTTCTAAGAAGAGCAGCTATTACTTAGCTGGACGCCAATCACCTGCCTGGAATCAACAAAGATGCTTCTATCTTATGTTCTAGTCCTTCTTCCAAACTTCCAAGGTTATACCACTAGCCCCACTTTTCACACTGGGAAAGTGGGATTAGAGATAAAAAGTCGCATTCCCAAATAATACAAAGCAGGAAGAAGGTGAGTTCTAATCTATGACTGTTCAAGACAATGCTCCTCACAAATCTGATGAGCCTAGGAATCATGTGGGAATTTTGTCATGCAGTTTTGAAGGTCTGGGGTGAGGCCCAAAGTTTTGAATTTCTCATATATTCCCTAGAGCTCTGGTCTCAATGCCACACTTTGCTTAGCAAAGGCACAGATTATCTTTTTTAACAAAGAGAAAGCTTTAGTGATGAATGCAAAAAGGTCTGTACAGGGATGTCATGCATTGGCCCTTTGGGCACATAAAATTTGGAACCTACTCTGCCAAACAAGGTATGGAGTGGTTGTGCTGGGAATCCTGCCAGCCCCCGTGTCCGACAGGCATTTTGCTCTCTGCCAGCAAGCTCCTTGGCAGAAACGGAAATGCTCATTTTTTTTCTGGCCAGAATTTGAGATTATTTTCCTCCCTATTTCTGTCCCAGTGAATGTCTTACAAGTTCTTTTTCTGCTTACCCATCACTCAGTGTTTTAAAAGCACTTGTAATATGAAGAATCTATCACAGAGAGAGTGCTGTCCTTCCATTCAAAAGACCTGGGTCTCCCTCTCATTTATAGCATGTTCCAACTGTGATATATACAAACACAAAACCTCTCTGGAACCAGTTTATGTATTCATAAAGCAGGAGCCATCCCCCTTCATTCAATGGTGAGTTTGTGAATAGTTTTTATATTACTAAAAATAATCAATTAATTTAAAGTGGACCAGGCTGGCACAACCAGTTTGAAAAAGAATTCCACTGTATCTATCAAAGCCAAATCTGTGCCTCAGGCTCTGTATCTCAAAAACCCAGCTCTCTGAATATTCAGAAAAAATGAACGTACACCAGGTACAAAAGCCTCTTAGATGGTTCATTCATACTAGTCAAACAATGGAAACTACTCCATGTCTTCCAGAACCCAATGAGCAAATAAACTGCTGCATAGTCATATAAGCCATCGTCATTTAAGCAACATCACGCAGAAGGAAAATGGAACACACTTCTTCTACATGTATGAACTTGGATGAATTTCACTCATATAAGTTAAATAAAACAAGCCTGACTCAGAAGTAAACATATTATATGATTCCATCTATATAAGGTTTAAGAGCATTTGGAACTAATATAAAATGATATAAGGCAAAATAGAAGAATAGCTGAGTTGGAGGTGGGGCAAGGATTGATGGAGAAAGGCATGAAGGAATCTTCTGAGGTGTTAGAAATGTTCTACATCTTGATTTTCATGGGAGTTATAAGGATGTGTAAAGTTAAAGAGGGCACGTTTATGATTTGTGCATAATGGTGTATACCATGGGCAAAGCCCAGACCCAGGTAATGTGGGGCTCAGGTAAGAGCAGGCAAAAGCAAAAGCTTGTTTTGATTAACCATGTTCTTGTCATCTAAGCAATGACACAGTACTTTTATTTGGGCTCTGACAGTTCCTGCTGCCCTGCTTTGGGTATGTCACAGAGGCAATGAACTGTGGGCATGAACTTGAACAACAACAAAAAAGAAAAAGAAAAGTCAGCCACGTGTGGACTGAGGATGAGTGAGTGTGTGTCAGAAGCCAAGAACTATGTTTTCTCTAATTTTGTGCATGTGAAGTACAACTGAGAATAAATAAAATAATGCCAACTTAGAAAGTTGTGATCCCTGGAAGACACAATTACGTGGTTTTAAACAGCAAAGTGCTTATAGGTTTTCTGAAAAGCAGAAGAATGATACCCCACTTTGTCTACACGTGGGGTGGGGGGGGGATTTAAGGAATAAGTCTTAGGCCATCATCCCTAAATACATCATCTTTGCTGCATTTACAATTCAAACAGATACTCAGGGGACACAAAGAGGCAAATTTGGGAGTAGGACTAATTTCTGAGGTGCGATTAGTAGATTAATAATGAAAGCAGCTATCTATTGAACACTTATCCCTGAGCATGCATTAACTCACACCTTGCCAGTACCTTTTAAGGCAAGGACCATTAATACCCCAATTCTACAAGTGAGAAAACTGAGGCAGAGAGTGAAAATAATGAAGACCTTTCCCAAGGTGGCATAACTAAGGAGTGGAATGGCCAGGGTTTGAACTCAGGTAAACTTACTCCAGGATTTCTCCTGCCAGCCTACTAGGTATCACCAGAGTCTCCAGGATAGGCAGCAAGTGCCCACTAAGAGTTCTTAAACTTTATCTTGGGCTCTAGTTCAATTTCATAGATCCACTATACTTAGACTTCATCCTAACATCTGTCTCCTATGCCTCTGCATAGCTAACAGTTCACTGACCTCTTGATCTCCAGGCAAGATCAATGGACATTTCTGTTCTGATTAGGGTTTTTCAACCATTTTATACCTGCAAAACATTAAACATTTTGTTGGCATAGGTGAAAAGAGTGATTTGCATATGGTTACCCTTTGGGTTGAGCCACTCACTTCTAGAATTGGCTATCACTCACACAGGACAGTTTAACAAGAGAAGCCAGGCAGTAGGTGTGGGAAAGAAGAGCAGGGACTTCAACAGGAATGCTGGGCTCAAATATGGACTCTTCTACTTACTGCTATGTGATCTCAAGTAAGTTATTCAACCTCTCTGTTCTTCAGTTTTCGTATTTACAAATCATACATATTATGGCATCTTCTTGTGGGAATATTGGAAAGAACAAATGGATTAAAAATTGTAAAACATTTAGCTAAATTCCTAGTAAGCAATATTTTAAAGATAAATGAATGTAGTGAGTGTACCATCTTTGGTATTAGCCTAATATGATACTCTTCATCTATTACTTTCAATAAATTATGGTCCACTCCACAAAATCTATACAATTCAATGACAATTCATTCAATTCAATATATTCACCTAATAGAACAGACATCAAAGTCATGGTATTAAAACTCAGCAGGAAATTTTTATGTAGTGATCAAAATTTCATAACATGCCGTGGAACATAAAGATGGACACCCGAGATGAACACAGACTTATAGGCCCACAGTGGACTATTTGGGGGGATCCTCATGAGAAGTCTTCCTGGGGTCTCCCTATCTGCCTCCTCAAGGCTGGGTTTCTGACAAAACTGTGTAACTGCTCACTTTTATTTAACTTGAACTCTTTCTCACAACCTCCCTCTACTTACCCTCTACTTACCATTTCAGCTTTTCAAACACATACACTAAGGACATTCCCAGTCCCTTTCCCTCAACTTAACCCCACACTCCCTGAAATACATGGTTCACCCCAGTGTCTCATCTTCAGTCAGCACCCTCCTTTGTATTCCTGGGGATATACTTTTGCTCCAATTTCCCCCATTTCCCTTTGCCTGGTCTATTTCACCCCCGTCTCCCTACCGTTCTCCTACTTCTCCACCAGTTACATTTCTTGTTATTTAAAAAATCTCATTGTAAGATGCCTTCTTAAGGCCTAGTTCCCTCATTCACTTGTTCTCCCACTCAGTCATTAAATATATTATTAGGCACCTAACTCTCAATACATGCTTCGGTATGTCCCACAGTCTTGCTGTCATTTTCCTCCTGGGTGACATTCCTCAGAATGGGCTAAGCCAAGCTCAGACTCACTGAACATATGTCGTTCCATAACTTTGACATACTCCATTCCATAACTTTGACATACTCTTTCCTCTGCTGAGAATCCCCTTCCATTCCATCTTTGTCTGGTAGACTTTTGCTCATTCTTCAGATACACAGGGATGTGAGCATTCCTCAGCTTCGGAGGCAGAATTCCAAGTTCTTCTTCTGTGTTACATGGCTTCCCTGGGGGCTTTTATTGCTGTATTTATTATGGTACATTGTAATTATTTGTCTGAGAATTGGGAGAATCTACATTCTAAACATTGTCATCTGTTTTGGTTTTCTCTATCATTTTGTGTAGTAATTCCCAACTAATATGTACACAAGGAAGGAAGAGTAAATTGTCACGTGGTAGTTTAAGCAATCGTAGTTGAAAATGAGAGACACCCATCCCCTAGGGATCAGGTCTTTGGAAACCAACCATCATTTTGGATATGGATAGAGGCCACAGATGGCCTCTGACCTTCCAGGTCCCAGCTTCCTTAGGTCATAACTGGAAGACATCCCCTAGTCTTAGAGCAGTCAGTCTCCAAGGAGAATGGGATTGGGAAGGAAAGCCTATAAATGAGAATGGAGTATCCTATATACTTAACACTCTGTAGTATAAAATAGGTGTGTTCAGGGAAATAAGCAAAAACTAGAGGCCATATCTACTCTTTTTTTCCTTCTTTTTTCTTTCTGTATTAGGTGGGGTACTAGGGATTGAACTCAGGGGTGCTTTTCCACTGAGCTACATACCCATCCCTTTTTATGTTTTTTGTTTTTTTTTTTTTTTCTTTTGAGAGAGGCCCTCACTAAGTTACTAAGGCTGTCCTCAAACTTACAATCCTCCTGCCACAGCCTCCCCACTGGCTGGGATTATAGGTGTGAGGCACTATGTCTGGCAAGGCCTTGCTCATCCTTGCTGAGCAGAAAGTCACATGGAGCCCAAGTCACAGGATCCCATTGATCAAACCACAGAGAAAAAAAAATAGAAGGACATTTGAAGTATACAATTAGATGCTCTGAGTAATGACCAGACCTCATTCTCATATAGAGGGGAAATGCCCCATTATAAAACAGAAACAAAACAAATGGAAAAAATTTTAACTATACATTTCTCTGAAACTGTAAGATGTCACTACTAATAGAAATCACATTAGGTATCCTGGTATTTGGCATTATTCCTGGCCCAGGTGACTGATAAGTTTCAAAAGGAAAGGTGAGCTCCAGGTGAAGGAGGAGGAGGAGAAACACACATTTATCTCCTTTAAAACAACATATTCTATTCACCAAAGATCCTACCCATCTTTATGCCATCTTAGCCCCTTCTATCTATAGTCTCCTTTTCCCAAAAAACAATATATGAAAAAGTCATGTGTTAGCTGTCAATGCATTTCTGGAGGAAAGAAAAGCTTATCCTTCTAAGTAGGGGTTAAAGTCAGAAAACTCCCTGCTAGCAATAAACAAGAGTCTCCACAGCAGTTACCTGAACAAGATGGAATGAATGCATGCATGGGCTCTGGCCTGGGGCCACCTCCCTTGGTGCCAGTCAGGAAGAGCTGTGGGTGTGGGGATAAAAGGGGGGTCAAATGGGCTGCCTCCAAGCTTCCAAATACACAACCAAGGAGGAAAGTGAGGACCCCTGATAGACACAGGAGCTTTACAGCTCACCTTGTGGCATGAAAGAGCAGGCAGCAAGAAGCAGCCCTTCCCAGGAGCAAGAAATCCTCAGGTGGCCTGGCCCCTGCCCCAGCGGCATTTCCTTAAGGCCTAATTCTCACGCATCACCTTGTACCCTGGAATCCCCCACTTTCCAAATGAACGGCCCAAAGGCCCTGACATTGGATCTTCGCAGATCTTTGCAAAGGCTGTCCCCAAAGCACACCTAACTGTGATTGGACTATGGAGGGCTGGGGGCAAGGAAGGGCGACGGGGTTCAAAAGCAAAATCATTGGAAATAATGAGCCTGTTCCGCCCAGCTCCCTGACAGCCAGGGGAGCACAGCTCCCTTTCAGATTGGGTGTCCCAGCTGGGCGGCTGAAGTAGCTGGTCACGGAGAGCTGCAAGCAAATTGCTCTGACAAGGCTGTTACTGTTGTAGGGTTCAAGGGTGCCGGCCACTAGGTCAGCGGCTGCCAATCAAGCGGACAGAAAAAGCCGCTCATTGAGCCTGTGATTTCTACCTAGGCCGCAATTATCCCTGACTATTCCTGTACCTCGGCAGCTTCTCTGATTAAACCTGCCTCCTTTTTACATCTCTTTCAGAGTGCGCTTCACACACTAATTAGTTGCCTGCTCTCCACTGAGATGTCAGACCCTCCGTCAATTTATCTCTATTTCAGCCTGCTCAGAGTGACTTCCCCAGTTATCAAAATTTAATCATGCCTTCAAAAATGTTGAAAAGTGGTCATTAGAGGCAAAAGGCCACAGGATACAATATTCATTTTTCTCTATCTTCCAGCCATCCAGCTGGCATCTATAATGGATATCCTGGGGGCTGTGAGAACACGTTGATTTATGCAACCTCGGCCCTGCTCTCACTGTGCTCCACCGGGCTGCTTGAGAGAACAGGTTTTAACAAGGTCTGAGGTGGGAGGACATTAATCACGGCAGCATTGTATGTGGAAAAGGGTGCTGTGTAGTCAAAGAACCCCCTACAGTAGGGCAGTTAGATTTTTTTTTTCTTACCACCTTCTCGGTGATAAAAGAGAGTTTGACAATTGATTAGACCTTTCTGTAACCTTGCAGCCCTGTGAAATGATGAGAGAAAGAAAAGAGAGAGAGAATGATTCTCATACCGACGCTTTTAAATGTGCAATAACTTTATGATTCTTGACTGAAACTGGCTATCAAAATCAGTCCCAACTCAATACCATCTAAAAAAGAAGATCATTCTAGGAATAAGAGCCCTTTCGGCCGGATGTGTCAGAACCAATCACAGGCGCTGGGGTCCCGCAGTGACTGCTGGCCGCCTCATACGGTGGGTTCTGATAAAAATCACATCTGATAAATTCACCTCTGCCTGCCTGCGTGGCTGGAAAGAAGGTTTTAGTCCAAAATCAACAATGATGAACTGAAATCTATCGGCAACTGGGAATTGCTTTTAACCCTCTCTCCATTTTCCTTCAGGACTGCCCCACTTTGCGACTTTGCCTCTCCCTTGGCCTTCCCACATTGTCCCCAAGCCTAAGGGAGCCAAGCGTAGACCCCGGAGCTTCCTTCTGTCTGCAGCTGTGGCAGAGCATGCACTTGGCCCTGATATTTCAAACCGCATGATACCCACCGCTCCTCTCCAGATTGTTTCTGCCCTGGCCTGTGGAAGCCAAGTCTCCCAGCATCACAGAAGAGGCGAGGTGATTTTCCTGCCTTTTTATTTATGGCGGAAACGCCCTGTGTTAACACTTTTTTGATTCTCTTTCCTGTCTTTCTTTGATGCATGTGGTGGAGGGAGAAACCGTCAAGTGAAAAGCCTTTAGAGAAACTTAAAAAGGAGCCGTGGAGCATGACAGAGAAGAGTCCTTGCGATGATTTACTGGGAGCCTTTTGTACCTGCTCTCATGTGCTCACCCACTCTCATGTTCTCCCCATTTGGAAGGCCAAAATGACCTTCTTTCTTTATGATCTCAGAATTCATCCTTGGTCTGGAACAGCCACGGGACTAGCACATACAGAAGAATTTTGAGGTGTGTCATGACCTCACAGTGCCCAGCTGGGGAGCTCAGAGAGCTGAGGGAGTCTCTCTCATTTAGGCTGGGGTGGAAAAGGAGGCGATCCATCCATTGGACTGATCCACAACTGTGGAGCTCATGCCCTGTCTAGAAGGATTGGATTTACAACCGAATCTAGAAATGGACCAGACCAGGAAAGAGGGAGGCAGATCAGGGGCTGGTTCACTTGTTTTGCTGACTCTCCACCCAGCATTCACTGTCGCCCTACAGAACATATCCCCGATAGAAGAGAAAGAACATGGATCTGTTAACAATGATTTAGAAATACAGAAATGTGATAAGAAAGGGTTGTACACATCTGCTTTGAAATGATAGTTTTATCAACAATGGATTCTGGAAACATTGTCCTTAGGACAACTGCAGCCACATCCCTTATCAAGCTGAAAGACTGCCACTAGATTCCTGCCTTAGGCTTCACTTTCCAGCTCATAATTGCATCACTCCAGATGCTCTTTCTTTTTTTTTTAATTTTTAAATTTGTTTTAATCATTTATACATGACAGTAGAGTATATTTATGCACTTTGATATATCATACATAAATGGGGTATAATTTCTATTTTTCCAAGTGTACATGTTGTAGAATCATATCAGTCATGCAGTCATATATATATAGATACATAAAGTAATAATGTCTGTTTCATAATCCCACATTCAACATAACCAAGGACTCTCTTTTTTCAGTATCATAGAGTAACATTCTTGCTACTTCTGATCTCCTGAAACTTGAGGATACACCCAAGCACTAGGCAATGTGGCTAGTACATACTCCAAGCATAGCTAACCCTCAGAAAAGGGAAAAATACACATAAGGTTACAAACATCTGTGAACTATTGATCCAATAAATGACCAGAATGATATAATCTGTCACTATGAGACAGCAGAGACTCTCTCAAGCTTGCAAATCCAATGGGAAACCAAGGGAGAAAATGTCATGAAGGAGTAAAATGGAAAGAGAATGGGTTTGCATCTTTTTCTTTCATGGCCATCATAGTTCTAGATAAAAAAAGGAAGACATTTTACATGATCTTCAGGGTATGAGTTAAAAAGCATAAATCTGTAAATTTAAATGCACATAAAAGAAATTTATTTATTTTTAAAATAATGCTCTCTGATTTTATTTACTCTACTGGGAAGCAAGTTTCTGCTTTACTTGAATTCTTTCACCATGCCAGCATTTACAAATCATGAAAAGTAATCTATCTGCCTTAAATTCAGGTGATATTATTTTAAAGCAAGGAGTTAACCTGGGAACCACAAACAGTGATTCTCACCCCTCCGCAAGACCCTTTGATATAATTTTTGATACATTTTTAGAGGGTTGGAAAACTATAACATTTTCATTTTCACTTCCTTGCAGCTTAAATTAGCATTTCATTCCATTATGAATGTAAACCAAAGAGTACACTGGCCTTGGCCCTTTCCATGACTTTGTCACCAACAGAAATTATAGGTATTTTCACATCACATTGCCCTTAGCCCTTGTTCCAGATATCTCTAAACATTATTTATGTTTATCTCTTCTTTGAAATTATAGCTGTTATTAAACCTGTTGCTAGAACTCATTACTTAATGCATTCCTAAATAAAGACATATCATACTATAATGTGCATTTTAATATTCATAATAGTATTTCAATATAATTGATTTTCTTTAAAATCATATGGATTTTCTTATGTGTATTTACAACACTATTCTGAAAAGGGCTGGTTGGGCTCTCCACACTGTTAATGTGGTCCCCGACCAAGTGGAAGAGAATGTGTGTTCAATGTTCAGTGCACACATAGTGTTCAGAATAGTGGTCAATGAATCCTAACCTTGTCCTATATCCTGCTAGACTTAAATCCCCATTATTTTTCCCACCCCAGTTTTCATCCATTCCCACCTCACCACTTTGGGCTTGCACATTTTTCTGTGTGTCCATATTTACTATATTTACTATATACTATCAAGGATGCCTAAGGATCACCAGAAGTATATGAGAAGGGCACGAATCTTTATCTGCTGAGGATGTAAAATAAGTGGGAAATTCAGCTAGATGATAGCTGAGGTTCTTGAAGACTCCACAGTTTTGAAAGCAGCACAACAACTATGCTGATGAAGATATCTTTGAATGTCTGTCCAGGTCTAATGCCAGCCTGTTAGAATAGTCATGACACTCTTTACCTTCATAACGCCCCTACCCATCAATTGTCTCCATCAAGAGTTATCTCTTTTAAGGAATATGAGTTGAGGGTGATATATCAGAAGATTTTTAACATCATCCCAAGCAAGTCTTACTCTGCCATTTGAAAATATTGAGCTTTTAAAAATAAACGAGGTAAGAGTTCGTGGGAAAAAAATAGCCAAAATTTAAGAACCAATATTCTAAATGAAACACAGGAAGGTGAAAAGACATTGTTTGCCAAAGTTTCAGAAATTCCCACTTCCAAGAAAGTAAAGTGGGTGTTCTTTCTCCTATGCTTCCCACTAAGTACAATTAAAAATACTGGACATTGTATACAAAACAAAATATTAATTCTAAAAGAAGAATGTAAACTAGCTGGGGACATCAGTGTTCAAGTGAAATCACTCTGGTATGTTCCCTGGGTTTTCTTCTTACCTTACATATTCCAGACTTGGAGCAGAAGCCAGCCAAACCAAAAATGCGAAGGGAACAGGTAAAAAAGAAAAGAAAAAAAAAGGTCCAGTGAAAATTTGTTGGCTCTAGTCAAATACCAGGTAAGAGACATCCTAGCAAGAGAGAAAACTTTTAGACAATAATTATTCTACAATAGCCAAACAATACAGGGAGCAGGAACAAACATAAATAAATAAAAGGCAACAATCACCACAGGGGAAAAAATAACATAGCCACAGCCCGACACAGCACATCCATTTAGCCAAGGCCAAATAGGGAGCTGGACTCCACATCTCCAAGGCTGTAACCATGCACCTTAACACCTCTACCAGAGTAATTTCAGAGTTCAAGCATGGAGTCAGGACATTCATCTCTTCCAGCTGGTGATAAACCTCTCCCATCATGGTGTCAGTGGGGTCCACCTGGGGAGCCTAGACTTCCAATGCAGCCACGTATCTACTCTGCACTCAGGTGTCAGGGAGACCTAGCCGAGAAGTAGGACTCTCCCCATCTCCTTGTAGCAATCAAGCCACCCTCACAACAATATCAGTACCAACCAATTGGGAGACACACTCCAACTCCCACCTAGGAGAAACGAGGAAGTACCCTCACCACAAAGTGTCATCCAAACGGTGAACATGGACTTCTAACTCCATCTGGAAGTAACAAAGTGACATCCTTGTTTCTCTGCCGTATCGGTGTCAGAGAAATATAGCTAAAACAGAAAACTTAAATGAGATCAAAAGCTCAAATAAAACCCTGCAGTGGTAGGGGCAGCCTCATTACCATCCAAGGTATTTTATGAAAATGTTCAAGTTTCTTTTAAAAAATGACTAGTTATGACAAGTTTCAGAAAGATCTAAAACTGTATATTCAAAGAGATCAATAGATTCCAACATTGGGAAGACAGAGAAGTGAGAATTGTTCCCCCTCAAAAAAACTTCTGAGGCAGTCATGATAAAAATGCTTTAATGAGCAATTACAAAGGAAATAAAATCATGTCAGGTTTTTGTAATTCACCTGGACTGGGAAAAATATGACAGTACTTTTAGACTTTGATAACTCATGCATATATAATATACCACTTAGAGCAACCACTGAAAACATACACAAAAGATACACTCAAACACACCATAGATAGATCAAAATGGAATCCTAGAAAGTATGTTTAAGTAAACCACAGGAGTGTAAGAAAAAGAATAGAAAACCAAAAACAAAAGAGAGAAAACAAACATAAAACACAAATAAATAAATAAAAAGCACAGATAAGCCTTAATATTTCAATAATTATATTAAGTACAAAATGTCTATCACAATGAAAAGGCAAAAATTGGAAGATCAGATTGAAAGCCATGACTTATTATACATGTATATAGGAAATTCACTTTTTTAAAAAAATTTATTTTATTTTTTTCTTTTTAGTTATACATGACAGTAGAATGTATTTGGACATATCATATATACTTGGATTATAAATTTCCATTCTAGTGGTTGTACATGATGTGGAGATTCACTGGTAATGCATTAACATAAGAACATGCAAAAGTTAGTCTGAATCATTCTACTGTCTTTCCCATTCCTACCCCTCTTTATTCCTTTCATTCCCCCCTTTTCCCAATCTGGTGAACCTCCACTCCTCCCCCAACCCTTGCCTATTGTGGGTCAGTATCTCATTTCAGAGAGAACATTTAGCCATTGTTTTGGGGGGATTGGCTTATTTTACTTAACATGATAGCCTCCAGTTCTATTCATTTACCAGCAAATGACGTAATTTAATTTTTCTTTAGGGATCAGTAATATTCCATTGTGTATATTACCACATTTTCTTTATCCATTCATCTACTGAAGGTCATAGCTGACTTATTGTGAATTGAGCTGCTATGAATATTGATGTGGCCACATCATTATACTAAGCTGAAAGTCCTTTGGGTATGCCAAGGAGTGGGAAAAGTGTGCTAAATGGTGGTTCCATTTCAAGTTTTCTGAGGAATCTCCATACTGCTTTCCAGAGTGGTTGAACTAATCTGCAGTCCCACCAACAATGTATGTTGTATACCTTTTTCCCCACATCCTCACCAACATTGTATTTTTTGCTTGTTTGTTTTACTTGTAGGTGGACATAATACCTTTATTTTATTTATTTATGTGTGGTGCTGAAGATCGAACCCAGGTCCTCTCACGTACTAGGTGAGCGCTGTACTCATTGAGCAAAAAATTGTTGCCATTCTGACTGGAGTGAGAAGGAATATCAGTTTAGTTTAGATTTGCAGTTCTATAATTGCTAGAGATGTTGAACATTTTTTCATACAATTGTTGATCAATTGTATGTCTTCTTCTGTGAAAGTGTCTTTTTAGTTCCTTTACCCATTTGTTGATTGGATTATTTATTTATTTTATTTATTCATTTTGGTGCTGAGTTTTTTTAATGCTTTATCTGAGGTGCAAGTGTCAAAGATTTTCTCCCATTCTCTAGGCTCTCTGTTTATGTTCTTGATTTTTCCTCTGGTGCAAAGAAACTTTTTGGTTTGATACAGTCACATTTATTGATGCTTGTTTTTACTTCTTGAGCTTTAGAAGTCTTGTTGAGGGATTCAGTTCCTGAGCAGACATGATGGAGATTTGGGCCTAATATTTCTTCTAGTAAGCTCAGGGTCCCTCGTCTAATTCCTAGGTCCTCAATCCACTTTGAGTTGAGTTTTGTGCTGAGTGAGAGACAGGGTGTAATCTCATTTTGTTACATATGGATTTTCAGTTTTCTCAGCATTGGTATTGTGATGACTCCTGCTTCACTATTCTTTCTGAGGATTGATTTGACTCTTCTGGGCCTCTTATTTTTCCATATGAATTTCATGACTGCTTTTTCTACTTCTGTGTATAACATTATCAGAACTTTAATAGGAATGGCACTGAATCTGTATAGTGGTGATATGTCCATTTTTACAATATTAATTCTGCCTATCCAAGAACATGGGAGATCTTTCCATCTCCTAAGGTCTTCTTCAATTTCTTTCTTTAGTATTTGTAGTTTCATTGTAGAGGTCTTTCACCTCTTTTATTAGATGGGTTCCCAAATGTTTTATTTTCTTTGAGGCTATTGTAAATGGGATAGTTTTCCTAATTTCTCTTTCAACTGATTCATCACTGATATATACGAATGAAATTAAGTCTATGGTTGCTAATTTTATATCTTTGCTAATTTGCTGAATTCACTTATGAGTTCTAGAAGTATTCTGGTGGAATTTTGTGGGTTTGTTGTTGTTATTTCTGTTGTTGTTGTTGTTGCCAGGGATTGAACCCTGGATCATTTAACCCCTGAGTCCCATCCCCAGGCCATTTTACATTTTATTTAGAAATAGTGTCTGCTAAGTTGCTTAGGGCCTCCCCATGTTACTGAGGCTGGCTTTGAACTTACAATCCTCCTGTCTCAGCCTCCCAAGTCACTAGGATTACGGTTATGTGCCACTGCACCTGGCTCTGGTGGAGTTTTTTTGGGTCTTCTAAATATAGAATTGTGTCATTAGCAAATAGGGATAGTTTGAATTCTTCTTTTCCTATTTGTATCCCTTTAATTTCTTTATTCTGTCTAATTGTTCTGGCTATAATTCCAAGGACTATATTGAACAGGAAGTGGTAAAAGAGGGCATCCCTGTCTTGTTCCAGTTTTTAGAAAGAATTTTTTTCACTTGTATTCCATTTAAAATGATGTCAGCTTGGGTTTAGCAAATATAACTTTTACAATGTTAAGGTATGTTACTACTATCCTTGGTTTTTCTAGTGTCTTGAACATGAAGGGGTGCTGTATTTTGTAAAATGCTTTCTCTGCATCTATTGAGGTAATAATGCAATTCTTTAAGTCTATTGATGTGATGAATTATATTTAATAATTTCTGTTATGTTGAATCAACCTTGCATCTCTTGGAAGAACCCCACTTGATTGTTGCGTACCATCTTTTAAAAATGTTTTTGTATGCAATTTGCCAGTATTCTTTAAGAATTTGTGCATCTATGTTCATTAGGGATATTGGTCTGAAATGTTCTTTCCTTGATATGTCTTTGCCTGGTTTTGGTATCAGGGGGATACTAGCTTTATAGAATGAGTTTGGAAGGATTTCCTCCTTTTCTATTTCATAAAATAATTTGAGGAGGATTGGTGTTAGTTCTTCTTTGAAGGTCTTGTAGAACTCAGCTGAGAATCCATCTGGTCCTGAGCTTTTCTTAATTGGTAGGCTTTGAATAGCATCTTCAGTTCCATTGCTTGAAATTGATCTGTTTAAATTTTCTATGTCCTTCTGATTCAATGTGGGTCACATGAATAAAAATCTAGAAATTTGTCGATGTTGTCAAGATTTTCTGTTTTATTAGAGTATAAAATTTCAAAATAGGCTCTATTATCTGTATTTCAGTAGTGTCCATCATGATGTTTCATTTTTATCACAAATTTTAGTAAATTTTATCACAAATTTTAGTAATTTGAGTTTTCTCTCTTTCTCTTTGTTAACTTGGCTAAGGGTTTATTTATTTTATTGATTTTTTTCAAAGAATCAACTTTTAGTTTTGGGGTTACAGGTATGTGCCAAAGAAATTGTATTTCTTTAGTTCTATAGCTTCTTCATTTTGTTTCAGTTTGGAGGATCTATCTGAGAGAGATAGTGAGATGTGTTAAAGTCACCCAGTATTATTATGCTCTGGTCTATGTGCTTCTTGAAATTGAGAAGTGTTTGTTTGATAAATGTACATGTTCCATTATTTGGGGCATAAATATGGTTGCTGTGTCTTGTTGATGTATAATTCCGTTAAGGAGTATAAAAAATTACCTTCTTTGTCCCTTCTGATTAACTTTGATTTGAAGTCCACTGTATCTAATAAGGGGATAGAAACCCCTGCTTGTTCATGTGATCCATGATAATGTTTGCCCCATCCTTTTACCCCCACTCTGTGGATGTCTTTGCCTAAAAGGTGAGTCTCCTGGAGACAGCATATTATTGAGTCTTTTTTTAAATCCAATCTGCCAGTGTTTGTCTTTTGATTGATGAGCTTAGGCCATTTGTATTCAATGTAATTATTGAAATATGATTTTAATCTCTGCCATTTTCATTTATTTCTGGTTTGTAATTTGAATTTGTTTCTCCATTAATTCACTGTTCTTTTAGTGTAGTTCCTTCCTTTGCTGGTTTTACATTTATTTTTTATTTCTTATTCACAAAATATTGAGTGTGTTTTGTAATGCAGGCTTTCTAGTTGTGAATTCTTTTAACTTTTGTTTATCATGGAAGGTTTTTATTTTATCATCAAATCTGAAGCTTAATTTTGCTGGTATTGTTGGATGTAATCCATTTTGTTTCAGAGTTTAGTATATATTATTCCAAGACCTCCTAGTTTTGAGGGTCTGGGTTGGAAAATCAGCTTAGATCTGAATTGCTTTCCCTCTAAAGGTTTCCTGTTGTTTTTCTCTGGCAGCCTTTAAAAGTCTATTCTCATGCTGCATGTTAGGCTTTTTCATAATAATGTGCCTTGGTGTATGTCTGTTGTAATGTTGTGTATCTGGAGTCCTGTAAGCCTCCTGTATTTGATTTTCCATTTCATTTTTTAGGTTCAGAAAATTTGCTAAAATTATTTCATAGAAAAGACTATGCATTCTTTTCATTTGTAACTCTGAGGCTTCATTTATGTCAATAAACCTTCCATTTGGTCTTTTCAGTTTATCCAATATTTCTTGTAAGCTCTGTTTATGAGCTCTTAACATGTTTTCTCCATGGCCAACTCTGTTTTCAAGATTATATATTTTGTCTTCATTGCCTGAAACTCTGCCTTCCAAGTGATCTAATCTGTTGGTGATGTTTTGAATTGAAATTTTAATTTTGCTTATTGATTCCTTCATTTTGAGGATTTCTGCTTGGTTTTTACTCAGAATCTCTCTTTATTAGAGTGAGATTTCACTTACTGTATTTTCTCTCTGAAATCACTCCTTATGCTGTCCTTTACTTTTCGGATCAGTTTAAATATGTATACTCTAAACTCCTTCTCTGACATTTTTTCCACTGTGGTGTCAATGCATTTGGTTAGTGGAGTATTTTGGTTTGCTTGGGGTGATTTGTTCCCTTGCTTTTTTATGTTGTTTATGTGTCTGCCCATCTAACAGTAGGGATCTGTGGCAGTAGAGAGAGTATCTACCCTGTGGACTTACAGTGTCCCTGAAGGTTTATAGTACATCACTATTTAGGAGAAGACAAATAATATAACAACCAATGTAAAGCATATACAGAATTAAAACAATTATTTCCTACAATGACATCTACAATGTTAATGATCACAATAAACATAAATGATATGATCAGCTTTCATCTACAATAAAAACAGCAAGTTTGCAAAAAGGTTTACAATTTCACATTGTGGACAGGGAGAGAACAGAAATGATGTAGGAAGTGATGATTTCTAGGGAGGAGGGGAGAAGATAGGAGTAAAAATTTAAAGGAAGAGTGAAAGAGAGAACAATAGAGATTGGCTGTTAGTGGAAGAAAAGTGAGAAAGAGAATCAATGGAAACAGATCAGTAAGATAAATATATATATATATATATATATATATATATATATATACACACACACTCACACACACACAAATGTATACATACATACATATGTATAAAGTAAAAAGAATTCTAAAAATAAAAATAAAAGACTACAAAACTGAAATATACTAATCAAACATCCTAGTCTTCACAAAACTGATCCATGAAAATGACTGGCTTCAAAATGCTAGGAAAAAAAGTATATATGAGTATATATATATATATATATATATATATATATATATATATATATATATATATCTCCATGTATCATTAAGGTCACAATTAAACAGAGAAAAGAAAGAAAGAAAGAAAAAATGCAAACAAAGATAAAAAAGAAAAGAAAAGGGGGAAAAAATCTCTATGAAAATATAAAGAATTCTTTCCAGTGGAGTTCAAAGATTCTCAGCTTCTCTGCTCAGCAGTTTTAGGAGAAGTTATCTGGAGTATAATGCTCCACCATCAGACTGTAGGAGTGGGAAACATAATCCCATAGGTGGAATTCCAGGAGTCGGGGTTTAGGCTTAGGTGGACTCCAAGGCTCTTTGCTGAGAGCCAATTGGTCTCGAGATTTTAAATTGCACCTCCAGAGCCCAGTAATTCCCAGTCCACTCTGGAAAATTGTATCCCAGAGATCTCCCCTGGGTTCCACTCATGTAGTGGAGGAGCTAATTTTTAGTCCCCTCCTACATCACCAGCAGCCCCCATGTTTCCTGATCTTGGGTTCAAGTCACCAAATTGAATCTCTACCGCCCCTGCCCTTACCAATTCCTGGCCAGACCCATCTCCCAGTTGGTCCTGGAAGCAGCCAGATTTGAGGAGGAGGAATAGAGCCATGTGGGTTTCCATGACCAGTTGTTCCCTGTATAAACCTCTCTCACAGTTGATTCTCTCCCAGCCACTTAAGCATACTCTCTGTGTGTTTACTGGGCCTGAATTTTGGGCCAAACTTGGGTTTGCCAGGAATCAGCTCCCTTAGCTATGGGCCCCTGCACCACAACTGCAAAATGGTTCTTTCCTTTATCCTCCGCATGCCACCTGGAGAGATGGTGGCTTCTTTCCCTCACAAGGTATTGTGCAGCAGGCCTTTCAGGTTTGATGGACAATGTCCTTGATCTATAAATGATCCACACCCACACAGGCCTCAGGCCTCCTAAAGCTGCAGGTTCCTTTAATTCACTTGTCCTTCCACTTTGCTCGTGAGGGACTGCTCTGGCTGGTGCTTCTGACTGGGCTGCAGCAGTGGCTCTGCTGTTGGGGATTTCGTCTTTATTTTATTACAGCCAAAAGCCTAAGTCCCCAATCTGCTTTGAATGTCTAGTTTTAAATTCCAGTAAAGCCCCCACCCTTTTTGTTGTTGTCGCTGTTCACTCACCTTGCTGAGAAGCTGCATGTCTGCTTTCTTGGTTTTATGGCACAAAGCAGCCATGAAGGAGACCTCCTCTAGTCCACCATCTTGATACAGTTAAGATGAATATACAAGTTCAAAAAAAATTGATTATGCAAATATTCAAAGGAAATCAGGAGTGATTCTACTAATTTCAAATAAAGCAGACATCTAAGCAATAAAAATGACCAGGGACATTGTATAGTTATAAAAGGGTCAACCCATCAAGAAGACATAGCACTGCAAAAATGTATACACATCAAATAACAGAGATGAAATATATGTGAAGTAAAAAAGGAAAGAAAGAGATACAAACAGAAATTATAGTTGGAGACCAATGCACCTCTCAACAATTGACAGAGTAACTAGAAAGAAAATCAATAAGAATATAGAGAAACTCAATACCACCATTAACCAACAGGATCTGACATCTACAGAACCCTACATCCTACAGTAACAGAACACATATTCTTATCAAGTATCTATGGGGCATACCCCAATAAAGACCATATCCTGAGACATAAAAAAATGTAAAAGAATTGAAATAATACAAAATATGCTCTTTGACCACAGTGGGAAAAAGTTGAAATTGATTTAAAAAATAAATAAAATAAAACAGAAAAATCTCCAAATACTTAAAAAGTGAACAACTCACTTATAAATAATCCATAGGTTAAAGAAGAATTTGCAGAGGAAATTAAAAAAAATAGATTGAGCTAAATTAAAACAAAATTATAACATTTCAAAATGTGTGGGACATAATTACAGTGTTGAGAGGAAAAATGTATAACAATAAATACATATCTTAGAAAATAGGAAAAGTCTCAAATCAATCTAAGCATCCTCCCCAGTAACCTAAACAAAATAAGGAAACTAAATCCAAAACAAGTGAGGAAAAGAAAGAGTAGAAATCAATGTAACTTATAGCAGAAAAATAATAGAAATATTAATAGAAAAAAGCTGGTTTTTATAAAATATCAATAAGATTGACAAACTCCTCGTAGGACTGAGAAATAAAACAATGAAAGACACAAATTAGGGAGTTGTTCTGGTAGAAGGAAAACTATCTCAGACATAAATGAGGACATGCAGAAAGAAATGAAGCACTACAGAGAGGATATGTATGTGGATAAATTGAGTTTGTATTATTTTTTAAATCCATAATCTCTTAAGGAATTAAAATGTAAATATGATTCAAAATTATAACAATAAAAACACCAAATTAAAAAACAAATACCAAATGACCCCTTTGATATAAGGGGAGTAAACAAGGACAGGGTAGGGACGAAGAGCTTGAGAAGAAGATTTACATTAAACAGGGATGAGAGGTGGGAGGGAAAGGGAGTGAGAATGATATATAAGAGGAAAGGAGGGGTAAGACAAGATAATACAAATGGAAGAAATGATTTACAGTAGAAGGGGTAGAGAGAGAAAAGGGGAGGGGAGGGGAGAGGAGGGGGGATAGTAGAGAATAGGACTGACAGCAGAATACATCAGACACTAGAAAAGCAATATGTCAATCAATGGAAGGGTAACTGATGTGATACAGCAATCTGTATACGGGGTAAAGTTGGGAGTTCATAACCCACTTGAATCAAACTGTGAAAGATGATGTATTAAGAACTGTGTAAGGTTTTGAACGACCAACAATAAAAAAAAAAAAAAACACCAAAGTAAGAAGGGTAGTTACCTGGGTGTGTTTTTAAAACATGTCACTGAATCTTTGAGTCTTCTCCATCAATAGGTATGGCCTACATCCCCTTTTCTGGAATCTAGGTGGGCTTGTGTTTGGTTACATCATAGAGTGTGGTATAAATGACAATATAATTTCCCAGGCTGGGGTATCACGGCCCATTCAACTTGCTTTCTTGTAGCCACCATATATGTATGACTAATTTCTAACCATCATTCTAGACAGCCACTTATAGGATCTTTTATCATTAACTTCAGTTGAGCCCATCCTTTGGCCATTCCAATGCATACACCATACTTGTAGATAATGAAGCCACCTTCTTCATTCCCAGCCATTCATGTCATACCAGCTGGGGACCCACACATCAGAAAGCAGAGAGAGACTAGTTCTGTCATGTTTTTCAAAACCTGAACATAACGAGTTACCTCTTCTCTGATATCACTAAATTTTTAGGATAGTGTGTTATACTGCCAAGATAACAAGAACATAGAGTTAGAGTTATCTTAATGCCCTAGAACTCTCTGGAGAATAATAACTCATTTGTATTAGAGTCTGAGAGGTCAAGGACACATTCTGCACTCTTTAGGATTACCTCCAAAACCACAGGAAATGTATAATTAACTTGCATACGCAAATAGTTCTCATTTTGCATTTGCTACTCAAGTTTTGTTTTTGTTTTGAAGCAAGCTCCTAGAGAAGTTTCTCGGGAGAAATCAGTGCAATATTTTAGAAGTTCATGAAATTGCCAGTTTCAGTTACCTGTGTCACCTTCACACCTCTCTCCATTGCCCAGCCTGCATGTTACCCCATCATGTAAAACTATCAGGAGCACAGATAACAATAGGGGTCTGAAAATGCCCAGTGGTCAATGCATTTGTGTCTAGATCCTACGAAAGCATAAGATCCTGAAATAAATACTGGAAAATCTCTTTCCAGTTTCAATTCTAGCAAAGGAGAAGACTTGACATATTGAACTTGAGTTCTAGCTTTATCTCTGTCACAATATAACTTTGTGACCTGGGAAAATCACTTAAAATTTAAGATTCAGTTTTATAAAATCAAGAATCTTGTAACCAAAAGATAGGAACTTACCCACCCGTTTTACAATATAAAATCATAAAAGGATTCCATGAGATCATCACTAAACCTCTGTGGATTTTGAAATTAGATAGAAAAACATTTGCCTTCACAAAGAATGTAGGTTCTAGTCTTAGACATAAAGCACTGAGAATTATAGTTAGGCACTTAAACAAAAACGTTTTTTTTTCCCCTCTCATTCTACCAATTACTCTTTCTTACTCCTCCACATTCTCTCTCTCTCTTAACCCACAACTACAGATATGTATGAAAGCTATAATTTTCATTAAAAGACTCATGCAGATTCATAGCAGAAGCTATGCTGATTTCCAAATTTAAAGTGCAAACAGACAATTAACCCACAAAATAGAGCTCATACAATATTTGTTTCTAGTTTCTAGTTATATGTCAGCAAAATGAAAATGTGGCAAAGCTGGATAACATCTGCTTGAAAGAAATTTGGTACAAGCAACTACAACTCTCATTCCTACATTATTATGTGCACCCAAAGCCCAATAGAGACACAGATTCAAAATCTATTATAAGATATCCAGTGAAGACTAAGGTTAGGTGGGGTTTTAGATCACTGGAAATAGAGCATGAGCTTTTGAAAAGATTACATTCTTGGAAAATATGCACCTCAATGTAGCAAGATATTGAAGGGTCTTCCTGTCTCAGTTTCATCCAAAGTATAAAAATAACAACATATAACAGAAGAAGTTGTGAGGGTGTAGGGGACTTGCCTGAAGACCTACTGGATGATTCTCTGATGCTTCACCCATAATGAGGACATAAACACTGTCAAAATTGTGCAGAGCTTGATTGGTGCTGTGACAAATGAATTCCAGGAGTGAATACTGAATTAGCTTGATTTTTAGAGTTTAGTGGAATCAGGAAAACATGAGACTCTGATGGTCTAATGTCAGTCAGGCGTGAAATAAAGTTATGTTGGGTTGCTTCAGATGTTGCACAGTAAAAGCTGCATGTGAGAAATCTCAGGGGATGGAAACCAAAACTTTCTAAGGGTTTTGGAAGGATAAAGCTTACATAATAGAGATAGGTCAATAAAATATTGATCACATGCCCCAGCAACTGGGAGAACCATGTTGCCAAAGTACTCATGATAGCACCCATGAGAAAAAGTTATCATTTCTATTTCTATATGAGAATGTGTCTTATCCCATTGTGTTGCTATAACAAAATACTTGAGACTGGGTACTTTAAAGAAATTTACTTGGCTTGTGATTCTGATGGCTAGGTTCAAAAATTATGGCAGATCATCCTGGTGCAGGCTCCCTGAATGCATTACAACATGGTGGAAAAGCAGAAAGAGAAATGGCCGCATGCAGAAGGTCAAGCAAGAGGGGTGAACTCCCTTCATAACAACCTGCATTCTAGAGAATTAATCTCATCGGACTTAACTCCCTAGAGATAGTGCTAATCCATTCATGAGGGTGGTTCTGTCAAGTCCTAATTAACTTACTGAGACCCTTTCTCTTACAGGCTCTGCCACCTCAACACCACCATAGCAGGGAACAAGCAAGCTTCCAGTACAGAACCTTTGGGGGGCAGCCACACCAATCCATAGCAAAATATGAACCAATATTGCAAAGTCCCAGTCAAGGATGAACTTTTGGCATTCTGTAAGTCTCTTCCTGTATGCTACCCAAAATCCAGTACGGTCAAAAACCTAAATAAACAAGCAGAGAAAAGTAGATCAAGAAGAAAAAAAATAAAAAGAAGCCCTAGTTGGAGTTAGGGAGAAAGTAATTTTAAATCACTTTTAATTATAACATGGAGTGGATTTCTGATAACCTAAGAGTAATAAGAAAAGCCTGGTGAATTTTCATCCAGGTTGAAAAAGAACTTGCCACCATGAGTATGTGTTTAAAGGGCAAGGAGAGTCAGAATTAAGTTGCCTCGTGATTAGACTCCAAGAATGCAGTCTGTTAAAACATGTGCCCGGGCTGGAGATGTGGCTCAAGTGGTAGCGTGCTCGCCTGGCATGCATGCGGCCTGGGTTCAATCCTCAGCACCACATACAAATAAAGATATTGTGTCCACTGAAAACTAAAAAAAATAAATGATAAAATTCTCTCTCTCTCTCTCTTTCTCTCTCTCTCTTAAAAAAAAAACATGTGACCTATTTTAAGTCTTTTTTCTTTACCTATGCAAAAAATTGTCTCATTTATTTATATTACCAATACAAAAGTAAACTGAAAAGTTTTGCTATTTCATATTTGATTTGGGGGAAGTTATAAAATTCAGGTGTAATCAGCTGGTATATGTCCTAGGCAGGGTTCTATAAAGGAATAGAACCAACAAGATATGTATATGTATGATTATAAAAAAGGGATTTATTAGATTATTTTACATAATCAGAAGGTGAATTGTCCCACAATGGCCATCTGCATGCCAGAGACCAGGAGGA
Source organism: Ictidomys tridecemlineatus (assembly GCF_052094955.1). NCBI lineage: Eukaryota > Metazoa > Chordata > Mammalia > Rodentia > Sciuridae > Ictidomys > Ictidomys tridecemlineatus. Next base: position 133,892,318 of record NC_135480.1, read on the forward strand.
ACCAGTAGCTGCTCAGTCCAAAAGAAGCTAGGGCCTCAGAACAAGAGACCAATGATGCAGCCCCAGTCTAAGGCTGTCTCTGGAGAATAGCTGGTGAGAATTCACGCTGGATGAGTGAAAGTGCTGGAGGCCAATTCCACAGGCAATGGCAGCAACAATAGAGGAACCCACTCATAGGAATACAGCTTGCATTCCCTGGGGCTGACTCCTTCTTCTGCCTTTTGTTCCACCCAGGGCCCCTCACCTATTAGATTATGCTGCCCACATTCTGGGTAGGTCTCCCACCTCAGTTTGTTGTCTCACATGACAATCATCTCTGGAAATAGCTTCATTGGCATACTCAAAAGTTTTTTTTCATTTTAGGCATCTATTAATCCACAAGCTGATAATCCAGATTAACCATCATGATATGCAAGAATAGTACAAAAAAAATGAGAAGAAGCTAGCCCTAAATAGTAAATCTTATTTTTTAAGAACTGTTGTCTTCCTATTAAACTGTTTTCACCAATATTTGTTAATAAATCAATCAATAGTGTGCATCTATCATGTGTTGAGTCTTAAGCATTGAAGAAAAAGAAATATAGGCTATTTGCTGTGGCCACATTTTGCTCATCTATTTCTAAAATCACTGTTTAATACTATCCTCATCTCATTACATGAGGAAAATGTACTGACACTTGATGCCATTTCTCTGGAGGCTATAATAGCTTTGTGATCACACATCCTCTACAGATGGTCTGGTTCACCCTAAGAATCTGCAGAATGCACTGCACAAGGATGAGCTGGAATTGGCTATCCTCTGCTGCCAGGGATTCAAGTAGGATAACAATTCTTCATCTACATTGGGGCCACATGCTATAGAAAAATCAGGATCCATCAAAGTCTACTTTGTTCTATGTGAACTCTGCCTAAATCCTCTGGTACTCTGCCTAAGTCCTCTGCTGTTTTCTTCAAGTAATGTACTTGTCCATGAGAAGGAAGAATCTTATCTTTTGTTATATTGTTGTGGACAAACAGAATCTGTTTGACTACATACATATCATACTGAAAGACTAAGGGTTTTGTCTTAGCTACAGAAGAATAAGTTAATGTGAGTACTGTTGTATAACTCCGTAACACTAACATATGGTATTCCTAGTTTGAGCCTCTATTCTTTATTGTGTCTAAATAAAGAACTTGTATCAGAATACTTTCATTTTCATTATGCAAATGAGCTAGAATTCACTGGTCAAATGCAATGATACCTGGTTATGATAACTGCATTTTACATCCATGTAATGGAAATATATATCTCATTACTTTTATATAAGTTTCACTGCTGATATTTCTGAGATCCAATCATCTGAACTGTATTTTTCTTTTTCTCTTCCACCACAAGGAAGTGCATTTCCAATATCTACATGTACATAAAACTCTATTCTGGAATATACATAGTGGGTATTCAGTTAATGTTTGCTCAATTACAAAGAGCACTGTACTAGTGCACAAACTCTTATCAATATAATAAAAGTCATCTGCACACTACAGGCAAGTAGGAACAAATTCATGTTTGAATTTCAATTTGTTTGCATTGATCAAGTGATTCCATATGCATTTTTATCAAACTGTTCACTGGTGTATTTTTTTTTCCTCATGGAAGTATAAAAAGACACCCTGAATAGAATTAGACCACCGTTTAGTGAGGACACATTGATGCTCTGACATCTCTATTTCAGAACCCTGAACACCCAGGAAATAAAGCCAATTAGTTTATTGTTCTAAGTCACAGTACTAACAATAAAGTGAGGCAAATTTTAACAGAAAACTCGTGACCTGAGTTGAACTAAATTGAAAAGTTCTATATGGGTTTGGGTTAGGATTTTAAATTGAGAAGCAGCTTAGCAAATCCAAATAGTCAGGTGCATATCTTAGACACCCCCTCCTCAACCTGGGTGAAATCCTCTACCAGCTGTGCCCTCCTGGGGAAGGAGCAGTCAGGAGCTTCATCTTCAACCCCTACTTAACTCCAAGGGAAAGAAAGGGACATTCGAGTCAGGAGAGACAGGATAACAGCATCACCTGCAACAAAGGAAACCCTCAAGAAAGATAAAATAAGCCATGTGCTCTAAAGTAACCCACATACAGCAAAATTATGACCCTGCTATATTTATACACATGGGTACAGTTTTCACACACTATTATGGTCTCATATTATATATCTTTAAATCATCCAGCAAAAGTTTCTGCCTCCACCTAATGCTGGCTCTAATTTAGGATGAACAACTACTCTCATAAAGAAAAACTGCTGCTGCTGCTGTTTATTAGGCTGCAGAAAGGTCTCACTGACTAATGTCCCAGGATTAAATGAATGTGGAATAATAAGAGCTGATTTATTTGTGCTCTGCTAGGATAAAGCTGCCACTGATTTTACAAGAAACTATTCATCTGAGGCTCACTATAGCTAGTAAATTGTGGCTGTTGCTGAAATTAGTCTCCAAGCCTTCATGTAATCTATAGTGTGAAGAGCAGTGTGGTAATAAAGCCATTGTGGGCACTTGGTTTATTTAAAAGGTCCCCCTTTTATCCCATCTTCAGGGATTCTAAAAGCCAACCTTCTGAGATCTCTTTTGGAAATTCACCTGTCCCTGGCCCACAGCTGCATTTCTAGCTGCAGAATTTAAGGCCAGAATTAAAAGTTTATAGCCCCCAATAAATAAATACCAAAGCAGTCACATCTCTCACCTCAGACTTTGTGTTTTGGCCCAGCATACAAGAAAAACATTCCTCAGGCTCTGGGTAGGTACACAGATACAATCAGAATCAGGCCATCACGGGACAAAAGGAGCCACAGGGTTTTCTTTGGGACCTTCAGGCCCATGCCCACCTCCCCCCCAAATTTATTCATAGCCATTTTTATAGGGCATTGGTCTAGACCTTTTCACCAAATGAAACATTGCAGAAAACCACTGGGAAAATCCACCTAAGAGAAATCACCACAGAGAAGCGCAGTTGCCAAAATGCTACTGGGAACCTCGGAGAGATCGTAGTGACACCCTAAGCCTCTCTAGAAGAACAATTTTTCAGGAACCAGAATCCTATTTTTGTGGCTGTTCTCTAATTTATTCTGGCTCACTGCAGTTGCTCAATTGGTGAACTGAAAAAACAGTTTACGAACTTAAGAACCAATCAAAACACCAATGGCTTCCCCAGGGAATGGTTTTTCCATGCTGTAATTAACGCTTCTATCAGAAATCATTTCCAGTTGCTCTTCATTTTCTCTGGCCTTGCTTGTCAGTCTGTGTATGTTAGCATGATGTTCTGCATGGTTTATGATCAAGATGATGAAAATAACAACAATAATAATCTGGATTGTGCTTACCTGTGCCTGGAATTGTTTAAAGCACTTACTTATCTCACTGGCTTTCTCACTGTCTGCTGGGCATTATTGGGAATAGGTCATTATTATCACCATTACACAATGAGGAGAGTGGAGCGCAAGAAGTTAAGATAGATGTCCAAGCTTCCTCAGCTTGTAAGAGGCAGAAACAGGACCTAAACCTACAGGCTCTGGCTGTTAAGTCATTGCTGATCATCAGGCTACATAAAAAAAAAAAATAGCTGGGCAAGATGGCAAAAAACCTATATTTCCAGCGGCTTCAGAGGCTGAGGCAGGAGGATTGGATCCAGAGTCAAAGCAACCTCAGCAACTTAGCAAGGCCCTAAGCAACTCAGCGAGACCTTGTCTCTTATAAAAATACAAAAAAAGGGGGGAGGGGGCTGGAGATGTGGCTCAGTTGATTAAGCAGCCCAAGTTTAAATGTTGGTACCAAGAAAAAAAAAATTAAAGACATGAAAAATACATATGTATACCCTATAGGGTTTCTGAGGACTTGTTTATTCTAGCAAAGTCCAGAAAGTTTGGTTATCATTATTAAACATTACCAGAATATGGAACTGAGTTTATTTTAGCACTCACCCTATCAATGCAAATACCATAATACTTAATTTTAATATTCCCTAATTCTACATTCTCTGATTACGAAATTGTCCCCTAGATTTCCTGTCTATACTTTCTTTCCCCATACCATTCTTTGATTAGAAATGGAATTCTTGCCTGCCTTGGTTTCCCAATCCAGTTTCCTAATTTATATACTCCCACAATTGCTCATTTGGCACCCCAATTCAGGAGCCACTAGAAGGAGGTGATTTGTAATTCCTAAGCAGGCCCAGCCACACACCGAGTGACCTGCCTGAGGAAAGGGAAGAGGTGGAAAAGTCCTGCATCCCAATCCTCACATGTGGCTACAGACCCTTATTTATTTTGACATCCTGACTCACGTCACTGTGTTCTAGGAAAGGAAGATTGTACTCGCTCTGACTACTGAGTTCTTAACCAGACTAGAATGGACACAGGACTCAATGCACTTTTCCTCCAAGCAGGTAATAAATTTATCCTCACCCTTCATGGATGAGATAATCTACTTATTTTATGATGATTCTTTCTGGTTTGTGTTAAATGCTACAATTTCATTATCAGCTTTGGAATGATGGGGTCAGGGGAGCAAGTGAAATCCATTTAGCAGTTGCTAGGAACTTCAGTCTGGATTTACTCCTACTCCCATAGGTGCAAAGGGTTTGCCGTGCTCATGAGATCCTCCCTTTCTAACACCAGTTCAGAATTTTATAAATAACACTTCTTATCCACCATGATTTTTTATTTCCGTTTTGGCCACTGTGACAAAGCTAAAAGTTCATAGGGATTCTGTGTCTATTGTTCTATTTTCTTAGAGAAGAAATTTATTATTATTATTATTTGTTCTACTTAATTGTACATGACAGCAGAATGCATTTCAATTCGTCATACACAAATGGAGCGCAACATTTCAGTTCTCTGGTTGTACACGATGTAGAGATGTACCATTTGTGCAATCATACATGTACCTAGGATAATGATGTCCATCTTATTCCACCATATTTTCTACCCCCATAACCCTCCCCATCCCCCTCTTTTCCTTGTTGATTATGGCTTTGCTAATTGATAAACAAAAGCTATGTTTTCAAAATCCACTTTTCCTACTACTCTCCTAAATTTCAGAATTTCAATATAAACATTTGATTATTAGGTAACTGCTATTGACTCGGTCCTTGTTGCTCAAAATGTGATCCTCTGGCATCACCTTGGGGCGTCTTTGATCTGTACTATCTAAGGCCCCATGTTACATTTATTGAACCAGAATTTCCATTTTAACATGATCTCTAGAAGATTCTTAGGCACACCAGGTTCTGAAAGAGAGGCTATAGAAAATGTGGAAATAGGAGAAAGTGTTAGGACCCTAATATGACACTGAACAAGACAGTGCTTTAGATAAGCAAAAGCATCAATCCTGTTGTAGAGCTGAGTTTTGTCTCGAAATTAGCCAAATTTGAAAATATTGCAAGCAACACAGAAAGAACAAACCACTTTCAGAAGTATTATCAATTACATTTCATAAGATTTTTCTTAAGAAAGGTTATTTTTTATCCACTCTTCTAAGGAGATCAACTCATATTTTGCAAAGTTATTTTTAAAACTTAATGGTGATGATCACTTAAAGAAACCAGATGACTCCTTGGTTTTCTCCCTAACATCACTGAGTGTATATGTTGCATGAGATGAGAGCATCTAAAATCCCACCTCCATTCTCATAAGCAGAAGATCCCTGCACTCCAATCGCTTAACCAACTGCCCTTTAGGCTTTAAAGAGTTTTCAGGAGAACTGCCACTTCACCAAGAGAAAAATCTATGAACATGCTCTTCTCTTTCTTTAAAAGGGGGGGGGGGCACATGTACAATTTCTTAAATTTCTCTTGGTAGTATTTATACTTCTGCTAGGTCTTGATTTTTATTTTAATTTCAACATCTGCATATCAATACACTTTTACTTTAAAATTTAGCAATAATTATTATACATGTTTAAGGGATACAATATAATATTTCATTACATGTATGACCATCATTCTTAAGATTATTTTTGAGTTAGGATTCCTCTCTTAGGTTTCTTATTTATCTATTCCAATCTTTTAAGGAAACACACCTAAAGATATAGTACAGAAAACAATTATTAAAGTCATAATGTTTTGTATAGTTAAAATTGAGGAAAAGCAATGTAGGTCAGGTTAATTTTAGGGTTCATCTATTGAGTCACAGAGTGCTACAGTAAAAAAGTTTGTCTTAAAGCCTCCAAACTGAAAAATATTTTAAACAATCATACATATTCATCAAAATTTCCATAACCTCTCTTAAAAACTAATCCACAGTTTAATGTTAATCTTCTTCTCATGCTCTTCGTCCCTACTCTGTTCTAATTTACTCTCCTTATATCAAAGAAGACATTTGGCATTTGTTTTTTAGGGATTGGCTAGCTTCACTTAGCATAATCTGCTCTAATGCCATCCATTTCCCTCCAAATTCTATGATTTTGTCATTTTTTTATGCAGAGTAATACTCCATTGTGTATAAGGGAAAGGGAGAGAGAAGGGAAATTGCATGGAAATGGAAGGAGACCCTCAGGGTTATACAAAATTACATACAAGAGGAAGTGAGGGGAAAGGGAAAAATAATACAAGGGGGAGAAATGAATTACAGTAGAGGGGGTAGAGAGAGAAGAGGGGTGGGGAGGGGAGGGGAGGGGGGATAGAAGAGGATAGGAAAGGCAGCAGAATACAACAGACACAAGTATGGCAATATGTAAATCAATGGAAGTGTAACTGATGTGATTCTGCAATCTGTATACGGGGTAAAAATGGGAGTTCATAACCCACTTGAATCAAAGTGTGAAATATGATATATCAAGAACTATGTAATGTTTTGAACAACCAACAATAAAAAAAAGGAAAAAAAAACTAATCCACAGTTAAGACACAATCTTGGTATAGTTAACATTCAGTTAACTCTCAAAAAGTTTCACTGAGTGCTCCACATGTGAATGGCTTAATATTTCATTGTTAAAAATAAAGCATAGTGGGGCTGGGGTTGTAGCTTAGTGGTGGAGCACTTCCTAGCATGTGTTGTGCACTGGGTTCAATTCTCAGCATGGCATATAAACAAATAAATAAAATAAAGGTTCATCAACTAAAAAATATATTCAAAAATAAAAAATTAATTAAAAAAGGCATAGTGGTTAAGAGAATAATCTTCCAGGTAAAAATAATTTACCCTTTTATCCCAACCTTACCAATTTACTACCTCCTTGACTCTGGGAGTAGGTCAGCTAAATAAAATTTTGATTAAAACAGGAGATATATTTTAAAATTTTATCTTAAATGTTTTCTTCCCTCTTATTTTAAATAATGCAAATTCATTCTCCATTTTTTTTTTTGTAGAATAGTCTTTTCTTGGAATAAGAGCCTACCAATTAGAGTTACTCATTGATTTTCTTGCATAAATCTTATCCATAATGCATCATCTTTGATTTTCAATTTCTGAGTTTGATAAAGAACTTAACATTTAGCAATCAAGTTGAGTGCAAGAAATTTCTATATTTTATCCCTTCCAAAATTTTAACATATTTTGCCTATGTTTAATATAATAACAATGTTTTAGCGCTTTTATGTAGATTCTCCAAAGTTTCCAATGTAATTTCCATAGAAATAATACCCCGTCTTTGCATGCTAACAATTTATCATTCTGTATAATATTTAATCTAATGAGAATTAGTTTCAATTTCTTCATTAGACACAGAAACAGGGGCTCCTGTTTGGGATCCATATTTTCAAAGTCTGAATTTTGGTTCTTCTCTTGCCATGTTCCATTCATTTAAGCCATAGCAACATGACCTTCCAGAGCCTGCATGATCATTTCTAAAACATATTTCAGGCACAAAGCACCTGAAATTTCCTGGCCAAATAGCTGTGAAAGTGACCAAAGGATCTTCATATACTATCTGAGAGCCCTTGTAGAGATTGGAAGAGAAGGAGGAGGGGTGCAGAGCAAAGACACTATGCTGATGGGAATGGGACTCTCTTCCACCCCATAATACTTGGTGAACTGAAAATTTGGACTTGACTTTCCTGGCCATTGTGAAGATTTACTTATCAAGTAAGGAGACTAAAACACACTTTATTTAAGAGTTTATTATTAATTATACCTTTAAATATTTAGATGCAAGGAACCTCCATTTATAATCTTGCCCATAGCCTAATTAATGATCCAATTAGCCTTGCTTAGAAAAAGAGATGAAACACACAGAACTGATTCTTGGCAGGTTCAAGCTCCCCCTGATAGGAGCAGTGGTGTCTAGAGCATATATTAGAATAATCTCCTAACTACAAATGTATAGAAAACATGAGTACGGGGATATATATATATATACGACACATAGAATGAAAAATATGTATTAATACAAAAAGATAGCAAAGTGGAAGTTGGTTAAAAGAGTTTCTACTGTACTTTTCACTAAGCTTCAGTATTGAATCTAAAACCTGAAGATAAATATTGTAAAGAAATAAGTAGATCCACATAATATTTAAAATGAGGACCAAGTACATAATGCATACTAATAACCTGTTTATTCTTCTTTGATCTTCCCTAAATTTTTGCAGTTATAAATAGTAATGTTAACTAATTATATAGCACTGTCTATGTATCCTTAGGGATCTTCTTACCAACCCAATTCAGCAGATTAGGAGATTTAGGCACAGAACGGATAAACGATGGATCCAGAATTCCAGTTAGGTATTCTGGCTCCAAGGTGCTTTGGTGACTTCATCTCATTTCTTTTATCTCTCTCTTACTTGGATAGTTCTCTCTTTTTATTTCTTATGCCTCCTTGAAGTGGTATTGTACCTTAGCTGAGCCCATTAGGAAAACATGCTGGCTACAGAAAATGGATTCGTTATATGATCCAGGTGCTTCATAAACTTTCAAGTATTACAGCCTATGTGGTAAAAATAAAGACATTTTCTGACCTCTTCTATACTCTAAACTTCCCTGGGTCATGAAGTTTATAAACAATGACATTTAACTTCCAAGTTGTTATGACTTCAAGGATATTTCTTCCCATTGTTTCTACATACATCAGTTATTTTATGTTTATATTATAAGACAGTTTCTTCTTTTTATTTCTAAGTGAATGATTCTATCTGTCACTGGAACTTTAATTTGTTCATTTAAGCTTACTTTTTCACATTTATTATGGCAAACTCCAAGTTGCTTACTACTCCCACCTAAGTCAAGGTTATCAAGGAATTTCCACTGTAGCTTACTATTCCCAAATAGAGCACCTGTGAGAATAACAAATAACCAGATCAAATTCACTTGTTGCAAGACATTGTTTCACACACGAACAACCAGACTAGTACTATAGTGGGATAATCATGAAGAAAGTTTTGACTCGATGAAAGAGAATCAAAAAAGAAAACATTGGCAGATTAAATAAATTTTTCACTATAAAAACGAGAGATTTCAAGACTGTGCTCTTTGAATTAAAATCAGTCTGGAAAGCTTGCTGGTCCACAGTGTTTCAAATTTCTTGCATTAATTGCCAGCATTTAAATTTTTATTTTGTGGGAAAAAAACACCTTGATTTCCAATTTCTCTTGAAAGCTGTAAAGTCTACTTACCCAACTGAAATTCTGACAAGGCAACAACCATTAGCAGGAAAGGCAGAGCCACATGAATTCTCCTGTTCCTCAGTTATCAGTATCCCCCATAGTCCTATACCATGTGGTCAGTTATTTATCTATCTAGACCCCTCAAATATTTGAGTCCAAGACTTCTAAAGCAGATGGCTCTATGTAGTGTAGATTGAATTACAGTTTAACTTTTCAAGAAATCCTTTGTCATATTTTTGTAAGTATAATTTATATCATATATATGTAGATATCATATGATATGCATGTATGTGTGTGTATGTGTGTGTGAGTGCAGACTAGCCAAGATTTACTGATGATCAAGTTACATGAGCTAAAATTAAAAGTTTTACTGAACTTATATTAAATTTATACCACCCTCATTCCCCCTTATCCTTTTTAAGTGATAGGGTTTTCTACTAGATCACAGCAAGAAGTTCTATTAATCTGACAAGATTTATTCTTTACATCGATTATTACAATACAACACATTCCTGTAGAATTCCCCAGCCCATTACTTTATTTTTCCAATTCAGTAAGCTAAAATGATGTGTGATGATTTTCAGAGTTGCCCAGAGCTACCAGTGAACACGTTCTTTCTTTACATGATCCTGGCAATTCAAATGAGTGACTTCCATCATTGTTTCAGTATTTGAAACAGATTTTACACAGGCGAGCAAAACTCAAGCAAATTTGCCATGAAGGTAGCATGTCATGATCAAGGTTTATTTGCACTCTAAATTAAGCAACTACAGAATCGTAACAATTAGGAATTGCGACTTCTCTGTGAAAATAAATAGGAAAAGATTAAACCATGGCATTTCCTCCTATCTTCATTAATCATCATCAGTCAAACAATATCCCTAGGATCACTGGACTTTAGCCCCAACTTGAAAATTATTTTTAAGTCACTTAGTACAACACTGTCTTAGATGAAAATTCTCTAACAGAAATTGTGATCTATGGAAAGGACCCCTCTTAAATATATGCTAAGTGCGATTTAGTATATTAACTTGTTGGGGTAGAAAAACTTTTTAAAATAGAAAAGAGAGAAAAAAATCTACAAGAAAGCATTTCACACAGCCTTCCTCTTAGATAAAGGAAAAACAAAACTCCAGCATTCTGATTTCTGCTAAACCATTTAGATGGACCACTTATTATTATCACTAATTCTTCTTGCAGCTTGCCAAGTGCTGAGCAAAACACACTCCAATAATATGCTCTTAGTCTCCAAGATGCCAAAACAACTAGTGCATTCAGTTCTCTGATTCAATGGTTTCATCCAAACAGCTGTCAACAGATCCCAGCCTGACCTTCTGTGGAAAAAACAAAGGGACACGCTGAATTTTCTATCATTTCCCAAGAAAATGAATGCTGTGGGACAACTGGTGTCTATGATGGGTCTTTTTTTTCACTTTGGAGGAAGTGAGTTTGGCCAGGGAAGGTAGAAAAACAGCCCACTCATTTCTCTAAACTAACTATCAAATGAACAAGGGGAAAGATTTAAAAAAAAAAAATCTAGTCTCCCGAGAAGAACTTCAGCTGCCTGGTGTAGCTACCTTTTGCTAGCTAGAGTTTGGTTTATCTCTTTACTATGCAAAACCTACCATTCCTTCAGGGCATCAACTCCTTAGAAAAGGTCCATCTGCTTTGAGAATGTGCCAGAGCCATATTTTCTAAATATGCAGACCTTTTCTCTGGGCTTATATTCAACTATGAAGTGGAACCAAATGAAGAAAATAGGGCTGTACAAAGACCAATTGGGCTTATTTTCATACCTAAATATATCTCTAGAATTCTCCTAGTAGCACACAAGGCTGTTAAGCTCTGGAAATCTTTTTGTTGTGATTTAGAATGTTAGTCTTACAGAATTTTCTTTTATACAAGGTAAAACAACTTTCCTGGATAGTCAAAAATAGGCTTATGATACAGGGTAAGCTATTGGTTTGAAGGAACAAATCTAGAATTTGAAGACCCTCATGTTCATTGTTGCCTGGTGAATTTAGGAGGGCAAATACACAAAAAAGGTACAAAAAAGTACATACCTAAATCTCACAACCTGTGAAGGATCATCTTTTCCCTTGTGCCGCAATATAAAAGAAAATGAAATCAACTAAAACTTGGTACTGGAAAGAAAACTGAGCTAGAAAGAGGACCTCTAAGACTGAAAACTGTTAGTAGGTGCTATGATTTGGATATGGTTTGACTGTGTCCCAAAAGGTTCATGTGCTGCTATTGGGAGTGGTGGCACCTGTGAAAGGTGGGGACTACTGGGAGGTAATTAGTCCTGGGGCTAGCACCCTCATGAATGGATTAATGCTGTCTCACAGGAGTTCTAGTTCTCAGGGGACTATCTTAGTACCTTGAGTTGTGATAAATTCACAGTTGCCATCTTAGCTTGCTTTCTCTGACTTCCTGTGACACTGTGTCCTCTCTTCCTTTCACAAGTGCTCCCACTATGATGCCATTTGCCATCTGTGATGTAGCCATAGGCCCTCACACAACCAAGAAGGATGCCAGATTCAGAGTCTTGAACCTCCAGAACTGGGATTTAAATAAAGCTCTTTTCTTTATACATTACCCAAGCTTAAGTATTTTATTACACCAAAAAAAAAAAGACTAAGACAATATGAACCAGACTAAACCATCATAATAAAGACACCCCAAAATACAACCACCTAGTCAATAGTCAGCTTATTTCTTTCTTATATAGCAATTCTAACATAGGCAGATAGTCCAGAACAGTGAATAATCCTCAATATCTGGCTTCTATTTCAGAATGTCACCTTGCCAAACCAGCAAGGTAGAAAAGCAAATAGATGGAAAATAGTTCTCTAACTAACCATATGACCTGGAAATTGCATGAATAACTTTTGTTTGTATCACAATAGTCAAAGCATACATCATACATAATTGAAAGACAGACTAGTAATACTTGGTGGTCATTAAATGTTAATGATATCCAAAAAGTGCTCTGTGAGGGAGGACCTACCTCAGTCATCCTAGACAGAGCTTTAGTCCCTAGTGCCAGGATAGTGAGGTGGAAATTCTCACACTGCAGTTAGAAGATAAAATGGATATTAGGAGATAATTAACAGTGCTTGCTACACCAATAAAGACTTGGACTCCTTTGATCCTTTCTTCAAATTCCTAAAGACACATATGTATGCAAGCATTTCATCAATACTTGGTAGATACTGCAGTAGGTAAATAAAGATTCCCTTTTGCAGAAAGAAGTATCAAGTACATGGATTCGATTGATGTTATGGTTTTTATTGAGTAGTTTTTCTCAAGTATATAATAGATATGTTAAAACCAGTCCCCCCCCCCCCACTCTTGTAGCACAGTTTTATAACTGGCCTAAATTCTAAAGTAATTCCACAATTGTTAATTCCAATTGGATCTTACCTTGCCAGATAACATAAATATTCCTCAAGGAAAATTTCAGATAGTTGCTTCCCCCCTTATCTTTTGATGTTCTGTCCTCCTGTACAACTTCCCAGGACCAGATGAAATATAAAGCCAGGTATTACTACCTCCTTTATTGCCCAGAATAAAGCCCTATTGTTCCATTCTATGAAAATAGAATGCTTTCTTCTTGTGTTTTTTTTAAAAGAACAAAACAAAGAAATGTTATTAATTCAACAATAAAGAGAAAATGAAATATTATATGTTATAATAAAGATGCAGAACTTTACAGTAACGCTTTGATATATGTAATAGACATAAATCAACAGAGCCCGCTTGGTAGGTACTGCAGAAGACTTTAGTGCTACTTACCAAGTATTTGGGTTCCTCTGTTTGGGGGCAAAATGAGGATTTTTTGTTAGCTCACTATGGACTAGGAGGAATCACACAATTAGTTCTGGCCCATGGGTTCTAAGCAGAAAGGATGGGTATCATTTCCAGACAGATTGTTTAGTTGCATCTATAAATCCCTCCAGAATGCTCTGCAGCTACAAATCCCAACTACAGTTTCCAGATGGTGATTACCCAGTGAACCTGGACTCCAGAATGAGGACCACATAGAGTATGGCCACATTGACATAATAGTTGACCTCAGCGAACATGAAGTTTTTTGCTGTTTCATCCACTAAGGTCTGGGGCTTATCTGGTACCACAGAGAAACCACATCCATGCTGATTGATGCAGGCCCTTCCTCACCAAGTTGCTTTCTAGATTTAGTGAGAATTAGTGACAACCTGAAATGCCACATACTGTGTTTATTTCATCCTCATATTAACTGACTATTGTACAGAGGAAGAAACTGAGTCATGGTTGGAGCAAGCACAGCACTAGTTAGTGGTGGACTTATGATCTGAACCCTGACTCCATGTTTAGCTCTCATTCAATTACACCCCGACTCCATTTATTCATCAGATACTTTCTAATCAGTCTTGAACTGCCACATTAAGTCTCTAGAAAAGTCTATGGTACCCAGTATACCTATGCATTAGAGATATTTTCTTCTCCAAATTGGTACATACTGGTAAAATCTAACCTTTTAAAATCACTGTCCTCAGAGAGCACAGAAAGAGTTCAAAAGTGAAAGTTAAAAGAACAATTTTCCTTTTAATAATGTCTTTCCTCCCAGACAAGAACAACAAAGGCAGCAATCTGAATGATGGTCTCTCCTGGACTCCTTATTAACTGTCCACAGAGAGCCCCAGCACAGGTTTTCTCCACACTGCCACCGTCACTATAGAAGCACTCCTTTCCCTGTTCTGTGGCTGAGCAGGTGCCGGATGCAAAGCTGGACGGTGACCCAATTTACTGTGCTGCAACAACAGAACAGCACCCCAGCTGGAGAGGAGATATTTCAGCTTTGCTCTTTTCAAAGATATTTGTATAGATAAATGGAAGTTTATGTGAGCGCAAAGAGGATATATTGTCCTCCTGATGCACACACGTAACTTCGATTCTGCCAGCAGTCATCATTATAATAAGAGAGGTTTATAGGAGATTTTTTATCCAGAAGGATCCCAAAGAGCTTCACAAAAACCTCACAAATTACAGACCAAAAAAAAAAAAAGCCTCATTTCAGATCCACATGGAGAATCTCATCGCAAATATTCTGCCTTCCCCACACAATGCCTCCAGATGTCAATGAGAGATTACCTGCACATCAGGAAAATGGAATATTGGAGTTAAAACTGACCACAGGGCCAAGACAAGTGGAATTTTGCCCCAAATACATATAATAAGTGTGTCTCCCACCCACCTTGGGCATTGTAAAGGACAGCTGCTTAACAGCTACCCACAAGCACGGCACACGTGGCACAACGTCAAGAGTCAAAAACAACATTGCTGCACCCGCCGGAAAATTCACAGGGAGGTTATGAACAAAAAATTGGAATTTGGCTTCTTTCCTCTTGCCAGATGTGCCACGAACTCATTCATTCCAGATTTAATAATGTGTGCAGATTGAGTTGGGATAAAAACCAACAACTCAACTGTGAAACAATTCCAAAGACAAAATGGCTCTGGTAATAACTGCACTGGGGGTTTCTAGTTGTCAGCTTATGGTTTGGTTTGGGGTTTCCTACCATCCTAACAACTACTGAGCTGGAAGGGAATTTAAATTTTGAAGTGCCAATGAAAGAATTAAGTCACCTTCTTTTGATGCACTTTCGGGGAACTCAGATTGAATTGGATCATGCATTCATTTGATTTTATGAGGAAGTTAACCTATTATCCCGATTTTCCAAATGCAAAAAATTAAGGATCATACATGCAGTGCTGTTTAGTGACAGAGTCTAGATTCAAATTTAGTTACTCAGACTCAAGTCTAGAATCTTATCAACTTTAAGCATTTTAGCAAAAAGTACATATTTACATAGACCATGTGTTGTGTTTGGGTGTATATGTCTTTCTCAAGAGATGTACACTTGAGGGATTTTTGTGAGTGCCTTTTAAATCAAGTAATTCTTTGAGGCCCAACTCTACTAGGTACCCATTAGGAGTCATTGTGTATTTTCATAACAAGGTGAGTTGCCAAGTTCAACCAACTAAACTGCTCTGCTCTTGAGCTATAACTCACTTATATCAGAAACCTTACAATCTTGTTAAAGTTAAAATATATATTCTAAGTTCTAATCGGATAGTGTAAAAACTAGAAAGTTCAAAAATTGCATATTAGAGACTCCATGAAAAGAAACAAATTGGACAACAGTTGTGAAAATACTAATATCCTCAGCTATTTTGGAGGATTACATAATCAACATAGGATAGAAAAGTTGAGAGGTTAAAACCTGAGTTAGATTTTGAAGAGTGAATAGAAGAGGCAGAGCAGCAGAGAGCTATTTAGAGCTTCTTTGAGTGTTTGGCTGTTCTGGCTTGTTGCCAGCGCATCCACCTGACTGCCACCTACCTCCCTCTTCTGCCCTCTTACCAAATCCAGCTCCTTCCTCCACAAAAAGCCAACACACATTGATGTGAGCAGGAAACAATCCTGGGAAGTGTGAAGATGTCTAAACACCTTTTGCTAATTAAAAAAAAAAAAGAATTTTTTCTAAACATGTAAGTCCACTACTGAGGCCTGGACCTGAGTTTCATGTCAAGATGGCCATGAAAACATCCTTGCTGAAATGTTTGCCTCCCCTCTTAAATGTAAAGAGACAAATAACAGAAGGTCATCTGCTTCCATTTAAAATTCCATTTGTCAAGAAACTCAACTGTAGTAGACCTTCCTTAAGCACAGTGCAATGGAAAATAAATAAACATATATATGTATAAACAAAAATAATAGATGTAACTTCTGTACATAGAAATCCAAAATCTCTGGACATGAAATAAAAATGAACCAAATTGTGACCATTGTTGAAGTCAGAGAATAATAATATACTTACAGCAGAGGTGACAGACCAAGGGGAATACATAGAAGTCTTTTACAAATCCATATAAAAATATCAATGTCTCATTATAAGAAGTAAACAAGGAAATAAACGTTGATCCTCATTAATAAATCAATATATTATCAAGATAGTGATATGTTTCTCCTCACCCATTATACTTGAACTAAAAAGTACGCTCTAAGTGCCATATTGCTTCTGGAATCGTAAACTCTTACAGTCTTTCTGCAGTATATCTGGAAAAAATGAAAAAAAAATATTTTTGCCTGTCATTTGATGTAGAAATTACTAAGCATGTATACAAGGATATACTCTAAGAATGTTCCCCAGATCACTTTTTATAACAATGCACAATTAGAAGCAGCTTAAATACCCGAAAATAAAGAATTAGTTTAAATAAATCATAAGTAGGCTATTTAAAACAATATTGTTCAATATTTTAACATGGTGCTATTATATTATATTTTTAAAATAAAAATATTTAGGATATTCTATTTATCCATAAAGCATGATTACATCTTGTTCTTGAAACTTATATAGATAGAAATAAAGAGATCCATTTATAAATGTTAATATTACTGGATGGCGAGACCATAAGTGCTATAGGCCTGTAATCCCAGAGACTTGGGAGTCTGAGGCAGGAGGATGCAAATTCAAGGCCAACCTTAGCAACTTAATGAAATCCTATTTCAAATAAAGGTTTAAAAAGGGCTGGAGATGTAGCTCAGTGTTAGAATGCCCCTGGGTTCAATCCACAGTTCAAAAGTAAAATAAAATAAATAAATATATACACAAAATAAAATTGAATAGATATAATATATACAAAATAAAATAATATAATATATACAAAGTAAAGTATAAAATAAATAAATATATTTACAAAAATAAAATAAATTACATATTATGTGTATGTATGCATAGAGAGAGATATATATATATTTTTTTTCTCTCTTTCTCTCTCTCTCTCTCTGCACACACACACACACACACACACACACACACACACACACACACACTCACTCACACACATGAGCCAGGAAAAGAGTTGAATTGACCAGAACCTTGATCTTGGACTTTACATTCTCTAGACTGTGACAAAATAAATCACTGCTGTTTGTCACCCAGTCTTTAGCCAGTAGTTTGTCATGGCAGCCCACCCAGACCAAGAAATCTTGCTTGAAATTCTTATATGGTCCTCCATCTGTCTGCCTAGGTCTTAGTAGTTTATCTCAAAGACTAACCATTATCCCTGTGTCACAGTATTGTTATTACTGCAAACTTACTAGACATATTGGAATACTAACAATTCCTAGGTCTTTTTTCTCATGCTTTCACTACTTGAAACAAGCAGACAAGACCTCCAGTCCACTCCCCTCCAAAATGTCTCAGTTATGCCCATTCTTATTCCCATCCCTTCTACAACCATTTTGGTTCCAAATGATATCTGGGATTCAAAAGCTCTCCTAATCTCTGAATCTGGATTGTTGCCATCTCAACTATGAACCCTAATCCCACAATTCAGTTAGTTCT
This sequence comes from Ictidomys tridecemlineatus, assembly GCF_052094955.1. NCBI lineage: Eukaryota > Metazoa > Chordata > Mammalia > Rodentia > Sciuridae > Ictidomys > Ictidomys tridecemlineatus. The sequence goes on from NC_135480.1 coordinate 133,910,287, forward strand.
AAATATGTACTACAAAACCCATGTCCTCTTATTTTCTCCCTACCCTCTTCTATAGCACTAAAGTCCAAGCATGGATTACAGTCAAACAATTCAAGTTTAATGGAAGAAATAATCTAATTATCAAATGTTATTTCACTTCTCCATAGATAAGGCTAAGGATTTTTTTTCTTTGGTTAGGAAGACCAGTGGAAAGAATATAGAGATTTTGGCATAGCCCTCAGTTTACTCCTTTGGGCCCTAGACACTACTCTCTGAGATCTTAGGAATGCTGCTTCTGATTAACTTACAGCTGGATCACCTTCTAAGACCTGAACTGCCCTCCATTGAAGACAGCCACCACCATTCATAGTCACTCCCCTACCTACTGCAAGTAGATGTGGGAATACCAAGGCCAGTCCCCTTGTCTCGGGGTAACATGAATGTGAAGTGTCATCCCAGCTTTAGACCTTTTTATGGGATTGGCTGAGGCACTGTTTGAGATTACAACTCAGTTCGATTTTTCCATTTTCCATTCCTACTTTTTTCACTCAGTCTTAAATGCTAGTCCTAAAAGTGTCCCCAGTAAACTTTGCAAACATATATATACTCTAAGAATGAATCTATATCCTGTTGAAGCTAAACTAAGATATGGTAGGTAAACAATGAATACATTGCTAATTGGATAAATTTGCATTTAAGATATTCTAAAACAGAATTACAAAATCCTTTGCCCTTTTGCTCAATGACCCATTGATTATGAACCTCAATGATCCTCTTGACTTTGATCCCTGGAGAGCATTAAACCTGCATAAACTCCAATTTTTCCATGACTGGTTAGGGTCAGTTAAACTTATGGGTGACCTTTAAATAAATAGATTGTACAGTGCACAGCCTGGTTGCACTGGGTGCCCAATAAGTATTCCTTTTGAAACACACCACTGACTGCTCCAGTTAGGATATGTGTTTCCTGTTCTTCCAGCCTCAAGTTTCAACAATAATTTAACATCCACCATGTGCAAAGACACTTTATCACAGAAGAAGTACAAAAAAACTTGTAATAAGCTAATGTACCTTTTTTTAGAAAATTTGATGACTTATCAGTAAAATTGAGAAACATTTAATAAATGAAAAAAAAACTAAAGAGGAGGCTCAGGTTAGATTCTGTATGAGAAATCAACAAGTATAAGACACAATGTTCTCTGAGAGACAATTCCATCTGGTTGGGAAGAGAAGGCAGTATATGCCCAGTTCCCTAAGTGTGCTCCCTAAGTATGACAGTGTTAAAAATGTGGTCAGAATAACAAGACAGCCCAAGAAAGTCTACAGCAGTAAATATCGCCTCTATGAAGTGGCCTGGGCACAAACTCAACAGTTCAGGGCCAACTTTTCATTCAATGACTCTATTTTATTTTCTAAAAATATTTTTTTCCTTCCTATTAGGAAGACCTTGCAGACTTCAGACATTAAACATTAACCTTGTGCATAATGAAACCTCAAGACTGGATCTCAGAGAAATTTCTCACCTTTGTCAGTCTTATGAATAAATGGTTTATTTTCATGACTGAATTGTCAACTTCTTCTGCTTTAAAAAACCTTTTTGTTTTTAGTCATAATTTTTATAGGCTTTAAAGAAAGCAGCTGAACTACTGAATATGATATTCAAAATATTTTTTTTACACAACCACCATTATTAGAAAATCATTATTAGAAAATTTGAGGTGTAAATGAAGATTAGATAATTTATTTTAGAAATATATGAAGTGGGCTTTCGATGTCTGCATTATACAGTGAGCAAATTTCTTGTGATGACCATTTAGTTATGAAAATAGATAGAAATGATGGACACCCTTCCCACAACCAAAACTGCCAATTGGAGACACCTACTGGTAGCTTTTGAAAATTACAACAGCCATGTGTGCAAGGATCTTTGCCAATGATTGCTTGGCTTGCTCTAGACCAGGAGCACATCCGACAGTGGTGATTATTTCTTGAAGGCAGAATTTGGGTTGAATCTTGATTTAAGTAAGTTAAGGTAAAATCTTGTACATTTCTCCAAACACGGAAATGCAATGTGACAATTTAATTTTCTCTACCATTTGAATAAAGGAAAAAGGAAATAGATGTTTTAAAATATAATATTCCATTTCTCAGGACGAGCATAAAATTGTTCAACAGTGATGTCACCCTTTCAGAAGATCAGCATTATGTTATAAGAATGTAAATTCATGGTTTGAAACCACTGTATGAATATCCTCACTAGAACTGTTATAAACTCTCACTTTCCACCTGTGATTCATGAAATATATTTCATTCTCTGGGCACCTGATTTCAAGTTAGGTTGTATCTCCCCACAGCTTTAATGTCACTGGTGACTGGTCATATGTGGCATTTTGTTCCTATCAAAATCTCATTTTTACCCATTGCAGAGTATTTTTCATTTTTAGCGTCCTGTTAAAACTCTTGCTTTATTGAGTTTGTGGGAATATCTAAAACCATAATCCAAATATTTATTGGAATATCTGAAACCCCATCCCCCATGCACAGTACCTCTAAAGAAAACTAATGTCCTTGAACCCCAGAACTTGACTTCAATGTGAGACCATTTGAACTGAGCTCACTTGAGGGTATGAATAACATACACTGGGATAAATTAGTGATGCTTATTGAAGTTTATGCTTGTGCATGTATGTGCATTGTGAATTAATAATAGTGTCAGTCTGGTATTAACATATATAACTGTAAATTAGGAGAAAACCTTTAGGTGATTCTATTGAGGTCCAAATCTTCTGAACTCATTGATTCTCTTTGGTGCCCGGTAATCTGCTTTGGAATAGCGGCTTTCTTATGTTAAGGTTCCTTATTCTCACTGCAGGTTAAACTATCAGTCTGTATCTTCAGTTGTCATGAGATCAGGATGTAAGTGTAGAGTCTTTATCTTCTTTTGTCGGGGTTTTTAGTCCTGTTCCCTCCCGACCTGCAGGAGAGAAAGGGAGAACATGCCCTGGCCTGGACGAGCCAAGAAAGGAGAGGGCCAACTGACCACCCACACCCAGCCCTCCCTCACCGCTGGAGGACAATCAGAGGCATCAGGGAGACCAGTCAAGGCTGGAGCTCCTTTATTGAGGAAGCACACACAGCTAATATAAAGCACAGGAGCCAATCAGGATAAAGGTCAGCAGGGTGAGGAGAGTTCACATGTACACCCATTCTACAGGCAGTAAGGGGAAACAGGAGCTATCCACAAGGGTGGAAGGGTTCTGAACCTATCCTAGAGGTGGTCCGATTTTTCATCATAACCCGTAGTAACGCCTTCTGGCTGATCGCCAGGCTCCATCTTAGCCATGTGTGGCCCCAAGACCAGGAAGTGAGCATCAGTCTGCAAGTTAGGTTTCCTTTTCTCCATCATAGGTTTCTATTTCTCTGATGTGACGTGTCCTACATTTTTTTGTTTTTCTGGTTGAGCCACTAATGTTTCTAATTTGTATGTAATATGGAAAATTAAGCAGTTTGCCTTTTCTTTGATGTGTACTCTATGAAATACTCGCTAAACCCATCTCATTGCCCTGGAACACTTTTTCCTACCACTGAGCACAACAAATATCCTACAGTCGAACCAAAGGCAACTTCTGAATGGACTCCTTCACCAGACTTCAAGGCCTCCTTCACTGGGTGGACATCATGTCCTTTGATATATCCTCTTAAGGTATAAAATGAGCATCCCTTGGCATTTGGAAATGGGAAGAAGTTGGTAGCTTAACCACTTTAAGCCTAATTGTAGCTAAACAAGTGTTTTGAAATTATAGAAGGATTTCCAGCTAATAGATTTCTGTCCCCCAATTCCAGAGGCTACAGAGAGCCAGAAAAGCTATGTCACATTTTCCAAAAGATATTTAAGTGTCTACCCTGTACTAAGCACAGGGGCAGAAAGGTAGTACAATCTAGTTTTTTCCTCTAAGAAGGAAGGAGTTAATAAGTAGCATATGTGATTATGACATGAGATGTCTCGGTAATCGTTTCTTTGAGATAGAAATACAGTGGTGCACTGCATGTAATTTTAGTCAATGATAGACCACATATATGATGGTGGTCTTATAATGGAGTAGAAAATTTCTATAGCCTAGTGATGTGATAGCTGTCATGATATCATAGTATAATGCAACAAAGCATTATTCACATGTTTGTGATGATGCTGGTATACACAAACCTACTGCATTGCCTATAGGTACAGCACATAGATTAGATACAGTACACAATATTTTATAATAAATAACTATATTACTGGTTTTTGTATTTATTGTATTGTATCATTATTTTAGAGTGTACTCATCCACTTATAAATTTTTTAAAAATAGTATACAGTGAACTGTGCAACACTGGCAACAGCCCCATACATCTCATAATTACAACATTTCTTGATACCAAAAAGCCATGTCAAGTGATTGTCCTACACCATCTAGGTTTGTGTCCACACAACTGATGATGTCTCCTAAAGACAAGATTGACACATCTCTCAGCATTTGTCCTGTCGTTAAGCAGCACACGATGGTATTTGCAAAGAGTGATCACTGTATAAAAGATGCAAAGCTAGTTAGTGTGAAACTGGGAATAAGACTGGGTCTTTGCATTTGCACTCCAGTGGCCTTCCATAGCACCATGATGGCAAGCCCAGAAGCAGCTGCGTGTGTTGTGACAGACATGCACACACTCAACTCAGAGCCCTGAGGCATCTATAAATGCTGAAAAGCACTGACAGGAGGACAGCATGCCTGCCATCAGCTGCATCAGACTCTCCTAAGACAAGATGAAGTCACAGCCTGGAGAGCTAGCTCATTCTTACCCAACTTGCCTCAGGGTTATCGCAGCCATGGCCTTGAGCAATGTGCTCTGACATATGCATGGCAATAACAACAGATAAAAAAAAAGGAAAAAAAGAAAAGTGAAGTGATATTACCTTTTTCCCACCATTCCTCTTCCTGACTGTGAAGCCCATTTCATTAGATCCTGCTAAAAAGCAGGGAATATAGAGGTAGAATAGCTATATATGTAATTTGCATGACTAAATTACATAAAGGCAGCCTGTATACCTGTTTTCCAAAACATGTTCTTGCATTGAATCAGAACACCAGACTTTATGAAACATATGTGCGTACCATCAACATCTTAAACAAAAGGTAAAATAAAGGAACTGAAACAAAGAAATGTATTTTTTCTTTACAAATTTCCTGTTCTTTCTTCTAATCCTCATTTTCAAAGTTTTATTTCCTCCTAAATTTTCTGAACACCACCTTTGAATTTCTGATAGCTACCAGTGCATAAGCTGTACAATTTGTAAACATGGTAAATTAATACCAATGGCCTGCTGAATCCCATGCAGAATGCAGATTGAAAGGAAATTTCAGAATGACAGAACTTTTTAACTTCATTCCACCTCAAGGACCACCATTAAGATGGGATATGAAGAGAAAGGAGGAGGATCAGAAATAGGAACGTCAGTGGGATGAATCTGACTTAACTTTCCTATGTACACATATGAATACACCATAGTGAGTCTCCACATCATATACAACCACAAGACTGGAATCTTAATTAAAATAAGATATACTCCATGTTTGTATAAATATCTCAAAATACTTACATATAATATAGAGTATTCTAATATCTAGTATTATAATAATATTATAAGATAGAGTATTCCCCTATCATGGGTAACTAAAAAGAACAAATTTTTAAAAATTATAAAAAAAGAACCTTACTGCCCAAGTGACACAATTCCTTGCAATTATCATGGATAGTTTGTTAGGGAAGCTTCAATTCCTTTTTCTAGTTACTCATTGACATATTGTAAATATCTATATTGTTTCTGTCAGTCTTGGAAAATAACAGAAACGTATAATTTGATCTGTTTTACTATTAATAAGTAGAAATTATGAATTCATGGGAACTGAAGCTCTAAAAATATTGGGAATGAAATACCATTCCTCTACTTAAGACCAAAGCCAGGAATATGTTATCAGAGTAGCGAACACTAAAATTCATAAAGTAAAATTATATACATATATATCATATATTATTACGCATAAATTACATATTATTTATATATAACTATACATATAAGTTTTATATAATTAGAAATATAGTGTCTGTGTGTGCAGTAAGTACATAAATTTATACAGATATGTATATGCTTAAGCATATAATATTAAATAAAATTATAAACTTTCTTCTAAAAACATAGACACCAAAGAAAATGACAAGGAAAACCAAGGTAAACACTAGGAGGTAATTCCACAATACACATACAGGAAAATATTAATATTTTAGGATCATAAAATGATCCTAAAATAAAGAAGACCAATACCTAATAGAATAATAAAAGGATGCCAATGGTGAAAAAATATTTTTCAAAGACACCCAACCTCACAAGCTATAATAGAAATGCAATTAAAGTAACACCCATACTAGTCCTATCAATTTAGCAATAATTCAGATATCACACATACAAATGTGTGAGAGAATATAGTGATTTCAGAATTTTTACCAATTGCTACTAGGATTAGTAAAAAGAAAGGTGGGAGCGGGGCTCTGATGAACAACTTGGCCATGTAAGTATAGTGTGAGTGTCTTTTTTTAAAAAGTATACATTTCCTATGGTCAAGTGGATACAGTCTAGAAAAACTCTGTTTTTCCACAAGGAAAAAAATTAAACATAAGTATTGTGGCATGATTTATAATCACTACAAAAATTTAATAAATAACTCAAAAGCTCATCTTTATATATAACATATAGTATTGTTACATGCTAGACTAATATGCATCAATTAAAATGAATAATTTTATCTACATATGGAAAAATAGATAAATTTCAAAAGCATGCTGAGTCAAAAAGGAAATTACAGATTAAGCCCAGCACCATTTATGTAAATGTTTACAACAAAACTCACTGTGACCATATTCTCATTATTTATTGCTACTGAACAAATTACCCCAAAATTAAGGTGACCTAAAATAATAACAATATTTTTCACATGCTATGGATTGAATTGTGTTCTCTCAAAATTTGTATGTTGAAACCCTAATTCTTGATGTGATTGTATAACTGTATTTGAAATGAGAAATTAAGATTAAATGAGGGGGCTGATGTTGTGGCTCAGATGTAGAGTGCTCACCTTGCATGTGTGAGGCATTGGGTTTAATCCTCAGCACCACATAAAAATACATTGTGTCCACCTATAACTAAAAAATAAGTATTTTTTTAAAAAGATTAAATGAGGTCATAAGGGGGAACACTGATCCAACAGGATTAATGTCTTATAAGAGGAAACACCAGAGCCAGTTCTATCTTTCCCTTCTTCTCCCTGTCTCCTTCTTTCCTTCTCCCTCCTGCCCTTCCCATTTCCCTTCCTCCTTTCTACATAAATACACAACAAGAAGGAAGATATCTGCAAGCCAGGAATAATGCCCTCACCAGTAGCCAACAATGTTGGCACCCTGATTTCAAACTTCCAGTCTCCAGACTTATGAGAAAATAAATTTCTGTCATTTAAACCATCCTGTCCATGGTGTTTTGTTATGGTAAACTGAGCTGTCAAATACAGTCTACAAGTGCAAGTAATGTAGGGCTTAAAGGGAAAATCTCTTTTCTGCTCTGCTCAGCTTCAGCTGGGGTAGCTGAAGTCTACTGTGGGTTCATCACTCCTCTATCTGGCAGCTGGAGAAAGTAAGGCACGAACTCTTCAACATCTCTCTATCCAGACATTGGCTCTACAGCATGCTGACCTCAGTTGAACTTCTTGTGCGTTGACTCAGAGCTCCCAAGGTATATGTATCAACGGAGAGAAAGGCAGATGCTATATTCCCAGTGATGACTTAGCCTTGCAAGTCAAGTCATGTAGTGTCCCTTCTACTGTATTTTAATTTATTAGCAAGTAGTTCCTGAGATCCACCTATTTTCAAGCCCCTGCTATGAGACACTAGCTCTTAATGGGAGGTAGAATTTGAAGACAAATTTTTTCATTGAATTAGCAGACATATTTTTAAACCACCACTATATTTGTATGTGCATCTGCAAATTTCTAAAAGTATTTTTAAATGGACTAGGCACATGCCACATTCATGACTGTGACTATGTTGGGAGATGAATGGGACCTGCATCAAAGGTCTGAAACTTTTTGCATTTATCATCAGTAATTTATAGTTTAATTGAGAATAATATGTAAGTGTTAATAAGTATCCAACTCAGAAAGTCAGGAATATTGAGTATGGCAGATTATCATTGTGAGCTCCAATAAAGGTCTCTCTACATCGGAAACTTCTACAATAGCCTATCTAGAGGTGGGGTCTATTCCTTTACTTTTTGAACAGGACCGGCTTTGTGACTTGTTTTGGTCAATGGAAGGCAGAAGTCTAACAGTTTCTCAGTTCTGGGACTCAATTTCAAGAGGCTTTGTACACTTCTGCTCTCTCTCTTTAAGATCCTTGTCTCCACCATGAGAACAATCCTGAAACATTAACTGGAGGGTGAGAGACCAAGTGGAGCAGAACTGATTGATTCTTACTGCGGCCATCAGAGACCAGCCAGCCAGTACTCTTCCCAGGCTGACCCACAAGCTGACCACTGGTATATGAGCAAACCCATACCAGATCAGGTGAACTACCCATACAGCTCTTGCCTTCATGAGAAATAATAATGTTTATTTTTGGTTAATGATTTAAGCAACTGAATGTTGAGCTGATTGATATGTTTCATGGTAATACTAACTGATACAAAGTGTTATATTAGTCTCTAAACTTTTGTATTTTTTACAATTATTCAAGATGATAATGAGAAGAAGCAAAGTAAAACAGAAACAAAAATTAAAATCACATTGACTGAAGTTTCTAAAGCTAAAAGGGCCATTCAGTCCTTATTTTGGCTGCCATGAGTAATAAAATTCCACAGGTACTTTATTGATTCTTTGTACCTGGAAGGAGGGCATTCATTATAATCCAAATATAACTTTAAAACATACCAAAACAACCAAATCAGACTAATTATAATAAGGAAATTAGATCAAAAAGGTACATTTGTTGATATGTTGCTTTTATCCAAAGAACATAAAACACCAACAGTAATTCATCTTCATCTGTTCCCAGGGATAAAATAGGCATGAAGTAGACAATTACTATTTCCATTTTGCATGTCATATAATTACAAATTACAATGTTATAGTCAATGAAATAGGGACAGTAAATTATATTTCCTTAGCCAAAATCTTCCAGGGAATGTGATGAGATTCAATAATGAAATCTTTCTTTTCATTTCTTTCCTTCCTTCCTTCCTTCCTTCCTTCCTTCCTTCCTTCCTTCCTTCCTTCCTTCCTTCCTTCCTTCCTTCCTTCCTTCCTTCCTTCCTTCCTTCTTTCTTTCTTTCTTTCTTTCTTTCTTTCTTTTTCTTTCTTTCTTTCTTTCTTTCTTTCACCAGAGATTTAACCTAGGCAATTTACCACTGAGCTACATCCCTAGCCCATTTTATTTTTAATTTTTTGTGTGTTTTTAATTTTTTTTATTTTATCTATTAGTCATACATAACAGTAGAGTGCATTTTAATACATTGTACACAAATGGAGCACAACTTCTCATTCCTCTGGCTGTACAAGGTGTGGAGTCACAGCAGGAGTATAATAAGACATGTATATAGGATTATGATGTCTGTCTCATTCTATCATCCTTCCCATCCCCACAGCCCTTCCCCTCCCCTACTCCCCTCTGCACAATCCAAAATTCCTTCATTCTTCCTTACCCCCACCCCCACTATGGATCAGCATCTGCTTATCAGAGAAAACATTCATCTTTTGGGTTGGGAGGATTGGCTTATTTCACTTAGCATGATATTCTCTAGTTCCATCCATTTACTGGCAAATGCCATAATTTCATTATTCTTTAATGCTGAGTTATAGTCCACTGTGTGTATACAATATTTTCTTTATCCATTCATCAGTTGAAGGGTACCTAGGTTGGTTCCATACTTTAGTTATTGTGAATTGAGCTGCTATAAACATTGATGTGGCTGTGTCACTGTAGCATGCTGATTTTAAGTCCTTTGTGTATAAACAGAGGAGTGGTAATAGCTAGGTCATATGGTGGTTCCATTCCAAGTTTTCAGAGGAATCTCCAAACTGCTTTTCAGGGTGGTTGCACCTATTTGCAGTCCCATTAACAATGTATGAGTGACCTTTTCCCCCACATCTTTGCCAGCATCTGTTGTTGCTTGTATTCTTGATAATTTCCATTCTGACTGGAGTGAGATGAAACCTTAGAGTAGTTTTGATTTGCATTTCTCTATTCACTAGAGATAATGAACATTTTTTCATATGCTTTTAAGAGAGTGTCTTACTAAGTTGCTTAGGGTCTCACTAAGTTGCTGAGGCTGGACTTGAACTTGGGATCCTCCTGCCTCAGCCTCCTGAGTCACTGGGATTCCAGGCATGTGCTACTGTGCCCAGCTTCTCCTAATGTCTTTTCTTACTCAATATAATTGTGTGAGGAAATATTTTCTAGTAGTGTTTTGTAACTGTTGTAATTTATTTTAAGAAATTAAAGTTTTCAATTCCAAACGTTTCTTTTAAAAAAAGTCCATCTGAACATCGCTCCCCACTGGATAGGGTTGTGATGGTATCAGATACTCCAAAGATAGCAAAAGGCAGCAGGGACTGTCATTCACATTGTCTCAGAGTCCCAAAAGTCTGGGTACTGGGGCATCTTGCAGAAGTCCTAGCAAAAAGAATCACTCAGGTTACTAAGAGCACAGCATGAAGTCAAGTGATCAAAACCCCCCTTGGATGAGTCTGTGGTGCATGCCTGTAATACAGGAACATCACAAATTACAGGCCAGCTTCAGGAATGTATTGAGACCCTGTCTCAAAATAAGTTAAAAGGGCTGAGGATGTAGCTTAGTGCTAAAGCACCCCTGGGTTCAATCCCCAGTACCAAAAATTAAAAATTAAATACTTTTTTAAAACCTTATATTTAAACAAGGGGGAATCATTTCATTTTACTACCAACAACCATCTCGATTTTTTTACAGCCATTACAATTTTATTATTTACAATAAAGATAACTATATTAATGACATAATTATTGAGTTGTTTTACTTGTGCAAACTCCTTTCATGGTAATAGACTCACAAATCAAAAGAAAAACCCTTTAGCAGACTAGATGACCTAATTTTTGTATTGTGAGAATGTGTGTGTGTGTGTGTGTGTGTGTGTGCATGCTCTGACCTGGAAGTCTTACTTTCAAGGGCTTCTGTGAGGTTCATTACATAGAGCAGATCAAAATTAATTGTTGAGGGAGGCAGCTATTATGGTCTGTCCTCTTGGACCAATACATATAAAGACAATGGTGGGAAATCAATAATGTCACTAGGTCAAGGGCACTTGATAGTACAGAGCCAATAAATGCTCTTCGTCCATATTTACACAGGACACAGCTCTTAAAAAAAAAAAAAAGTGATTTCCAAAGCCGTAATCTCTACTCATGTGAAAATCTCTAGGCTTTTGTGGAAGTTACTATCCAGTACATATTTCTGCTGTCAGACTACTTCTGTCACTGCATTTAAACCATGAAGTGCATTTGCTGCTGATTCGACTATTATGGCAGGAAAATGACCTGTAAAGTTCTTTTGAGGAGCTTGGCATTTTGCATATATTATAGAAATACAAGAGGAAAAAATGTGTTAAAAATGAAGTTTATGAAAAGTCATCCAACTAAACTTTACATTTCATAGAATACAGAGACTGCCTGATTTGTGAGACTAACGGGGTGGGGGGAAGAAACCTGTCAAGGCAGAAAATCTCCATATTCTCATATTTTCAAGGGCAGTTGTCAACTTTTTTTCTATCTACAAAATATGAATAGCAAGTGACAAAGTGGAAAATGTGCCACACTATATCATTTGACCTCTTTTTGGTGGCTCTGATGTGCGAAGAACTTAATAGATCAGAACATATGCTTTATTGGGGGTGGGGTGGGGGCGGTGACCAATGCCTGTGGACAAAGATTTGAGAGCAATCTGATGGAAAGCCGCGACAAAACCCTCAAATTTTTTATGAGCTCTTTAAAGGAAGAGACCTTGGTTTCACTTGAGAGAGGTTAGAATCATATCCCTCAAGAGGTAGCTGCAGAATATCTCTGCTTAATTTGTAGCAATTGAATAATTGACTAAGAGAGGAAATTTCTGGGTCTGCACCACAAGCTGGTGCCAATTGAGCGTTTATCAGCACTGAGCATCCTTCCTCACCAATAATGTGAAATGTAAAAACAATCTCTCTGGCAAAAAGCACTGCATGGAGACATTTTGCCAGGAGGATTCACGGCCTTAGAGGTCAGTCAGAACCTTGGCCCCTCTAACTTACCCACAATTGAGGAATGGCTAGGGAAAAGAGGCAATTAACCATTTCAGTGCTAGTCAGAGATCATCGTGCCATCATAAGGCTTTTTTTTTTTTTCCCCAGCTGAGTGGTCAGATATCAAATGCACAGTCTTGCTTCCTGACCCAGAATGGGAATTTTATTTCTTAATCATATCCTCCTGGCTGCTTCATTGAGTAGCTTCAGTGAGAGCCCCACACATTATTTATAAGAATTAAAGAGCTTGGGGAGCCCGGGTGGAGGGAGAAGGAGGACATTTTTATCATAGTAGCACTCACAGCATCAATACAGCTAAAGGTCGGCCAGCATTTCCATCAAAACCTCCTGATTCCCAGCCATTTATAACTTGGCTATAAAAATCACTCCTGGGCTGCAATTGGGCAAATAGTGCCTCAGCTGAGCGGAAAATTGTCCCCTCTCGGTAGCTGTTGGTTTGTTTTGGTTTGCCTTTTGTTTTACTGATTTGAAGAAAATATACAGTTATTTGAGAGAGGCTACTTAAATGTAACCTCTGAAGGAGAAAATGTTAACGCTTTAAAGCATTTATTTGTATTTTCACCTCCAGTGGGAGCAGTGACTTTGACTCCACAGTGAATAGCGTCCTGGTCCCAATTACTTTTGGCATTTTCAAGAAACAAAGACAAGGGACCAAGCCTTTCATTCAAAGGCAGTCAGTCAGCAAAAGGCTCTAAATGTTTGTGAAGTTTGTATTCCCTGAGCCAAGCCGAAGGACAGGCTGCTGACTGTCCCCGAACTAATTTCCTCCTCTAAAGACCAAATCGGTGTGATCCCATGCACTGAGAGCTCAGCATTTTTAATTGCCTCAAGGTGTTTATTTGCAGCGCAGGGATGAACTCAGGAGGATCAAATAAGGAAGGGAGGAAAACTTGGCTCCTGCTCTCAGGTGAACCCAATCATTTTCATCTCTCATCACTTTCACATCTGTGATTTTCCTCCTTCCTCACAAGGAGGGGAGGCGCCTGTCCCTACCATTAAGAAGAGATGATTACCAGGGCCTGAGTCAGGCGCTTAGATTTAGTTTCTAGAGTCTTGGCTTTGCTCTCCTTTGCACTTAGGAGAAGTCAGCAGTTGGCAATTCCATGGGAGTCCTGTGCAAAGCCTTGCCTTTGCAGAAAAAACATGTACAGATTTTAAAACGAATGGCGGGGGGGCGGAGAGAAGAATAAGCTCTCCTCAGAATTTAATTCATGGGAGGAAGAACGTGAGGGACAGCGACAGCATCCTAGCTCTAAAGAGCAACTGGGTTTCCTGCGGGGAGTTCCTGTGGAATATCTAGGCCCAGTGGAAAGGAGTCCTGGAGCTCAACTTGCTGGGAGAAGAGGGAAAAGGTTAGTGTTTCAGCCTCACATTCATTAACTTGAGGTACACGCCTTTAGATTCGTGAAACTCAACATTTATCTTTCTTAAATGTCCCTAGGTACTCCCATTTCATCAATGAAGAAAGCCCAGATAGAAAAGCCAGCTGATTGTTCTCTCAGCCAGTAATGGAATCTAGTCTCACATGCCCCTACTTGGGACTTTGGACATTCTGGCCTAGGGCGTGGGGAGGGAAACCAAACACCCTTTAAATCTTTCCTGAGTTCTCATAAAATGAAAAGAGAGTAGCTAAGTCTTCTTTCTTGGAGTACCACACTTAGAGTATGACTAAAGACCCCTGTCCTGGGATCCACATTTTCTATGAGCTGTTTTATGACTCCTGTGGCTGCCATTGTCCTAGGGGACAATCTGCAAGGCCAAGGGCACACACCCAACCAGAGCCTCTGCTTGCTCCTGGCAAGACCACCAACCCAGAATCTCTGGAGCCCAGAATCTCCTACCCAAACAGTCTGCAGCTGCTGTGGATCCTCCTCACCTGTCTTGCTGAGTGCAGATCAGGCCAATAGGCATAGTAGTCTTAGACCTAAGAATAGAGAAGGGATAACTGTCTGAGGGTGTAGAAAGGCTGGAGTCTCCACAGGTGTTTGCAAAGCCCTTTACAGAGCAGAACAAAGCAGGTGGGAGAGAATAGAATCTGGCAAGGTTCAAGGGCAGCTCTCTTCCCACTTTGCTATGTTCTGGCCCAGAAGGCCAAGAGTTCTATGTTGGAAGCTGGTCTTCTGGAGCATTATGAAAATATTTGTGTCCAAGATAAAATGTTTTTCCATCTCATGTCAGTTTATGAGTTGTGTGTGCTGACTTTTGACACCTCCAATTATAGGCTTGCGCTCAGATCTTGGAAGCTTGGGAGTAGGCTCATTCTGAGGATGAGCTGAGGTGTACCCAGAGTTTCCATAAATATACATTTAAGTCATTTCATTTCATTTTTCACCTCTGTTGAACTCACATTTGTGATCTCTTTCAATAATCACCTAGAAGTCTGCCTGCCATCTTATTGTGCTTTTACTATTTTTTTCATTTTGTTCTAGTTCCTCCTTTCTTTGCTTGGCTTGCTTGAACTTGTTTATCCCCATCATATTCTCTTGTGTATCTCAAAATTCTAATATTATTTTCAGTTTTTCTAATGGGTATTTTTTCTATTATACTAGTCATAATAAAACTTGTTGCTCTATATAAAAATTAAAAATTATAACCATACACATACAGAAATGAAAAAGGCTTTTATCCCATTTCTTCACTCTTTTTCCATTTGGCCCATTTCCAAATTCAAGATTTTGCTAAGCTAGTTTAATTTTTTTTTTTTTTGGCTATTTCTGAGTTTTAATTGCTGTTCCAATCCAAGGGTCCTTATTTAAAGCTCATAGAATCCCATCTGGAAAACCAAAACCTAGTTTCCTAACCTCTATCAAATACAAAATCAAAGGAAAGCAGCAGAACACTGTTAGATAAGCAAGGACAGCAGAGACAGCTGTGTGTGACCCTACATGCACACTTTGAAATTGAGGCTAAGAAGGATGCAGTGCCTGCCTGTCCAGCCCACAGTAGAAGTCACTAACTGCTCATATTTCCATAGCACTGGGCGGGTTAAAAAGCACTATATATAATATATATATATGGAATTTAATCTTTTTTTATAAATAGCAAGCTAGGAACTATTAATTTCTGTTTACAAAGAATTAAAACTGGAAGAACGTCATCACTTTACTCCACGTAAACCTCAAAGAGGTAAGTCAGTTCTTGAGCCCAGGGTCTTTTGATGTTTGACCCAAAAGCATGCTCTCCTTCTACCTAGCACAAGATGTTGCTATTGTTGTTATTGCTGTGTTTTGGTTTATGCAATGCCAGGGATTTAACCCAGGGCCTTATGCATGCTAGGAAAGTACTCTATACACTCAAGTATAACACCAGCCTACAACTCTAGGCTCTGAATAGAACATACTGAGAATGATGGCAGTTCTCAACTAAAATAGCAGTGATAAGACTTTCTGGATTCCCATTTGTTATCCACTGTGATTGGGATAGGAGGGGCAAGAAGCATATACTATTTCTGGTTATCATTTCCTGCACAGCCATTTATGGCAGTTCCATGAGTGTGACCCCTGGCAGCATCCCAGTCACATCAGGCCAGCATTGGATTTATGACAGTCCTAACTACTGCCATCCAATCTGCTAACCTGAGCAGAGCACAGACATCAGGAAATATGTCTTTCTGTAAGTACAATACCAGGGAACTTATTTGTTGTGGCAGCAAGGAGCAGAAAAGGACATTGCTCTTGGGGCCCCTAAGGGGAAAAAAGGATGATGTATGATGTAAGCTAAGACATTAATCATGCCTGACACTTCTGGATAATCAGCTGGAGTCATCCTTGGGAACAATTTATTTTCAAGGATAAAAAGGGAGAAAATAAATGGGGTGGGGCTTATCAAATTTGACGGCATAACCTGATATGATACCAAACAACTATGGCTCAGCATTCTTGCTGAAAGCTTCACTGGAAATTAGGCTCAAGAGTTTGAGGGTCATCAGAATGATTGCAGACTGTTTTGTTTTCCATTCATTTCATCTACACTGGAGTCAGCCCTGTGGAAGCTCCGAGTCTGAGTTTAGGAGATCTGTAATAGGTCAAAGCTATTATCCTTGAGGTTTATAATATCATGAAGCATTTTCTGTATCTCTAAGCAAAGACTGGCATCTTTAAGTCTCCAGGCCAGCTCAGACAGAGGTAGATATAATTTCTGCCTGTGTAGAGATAACTGCAGGATGCTGATAAAACATGGAACACAAGCCCATAGGGGGGAACCTGCTACCGTGCTAGATATGGTAAAAGACACACTCTTTAATGCAAAGCAGTGACTCAAATTAACTCCTTAACAAGTACCCCTCCATTAGAGCGCAAAGGAGTAAAGAAAAGGAGAAGCACATGGAAGTCACTAAGGAAGGACCAAGTATTAAATCTGGTCCTTCCTTGCAAAATTTCTATTAGAGAAGTGACACATTGAAAATCCTATAACATAACGTGATATTCATAAACATGCAAGCCTGATCTCTAAATAGTCAAATCAAACTGCTGCCATTTATATTAAAACAAATGCCATTCTCTGTCCATAATTACAAAGACACTAATAGCCCAACCCTTTTAGACTTGAAACAAGCATTAAAACAGGTTGAGATATTTTTTATTGAATTTTCTATTTCCTTCATTACTATTCAATTCTCAGATTTTAATTAATATATTTGAACCCAGGGGCACTTTACTATTGAGCTACATTCCTAGCACTTTACTTTTTTTTTTTTTAACTTTGACATAGGATCTAACTCAGCTGTCAAAACTCATATTTGCAATCTCCTGCCTCAGCCTCCCAAGTAGCTTGGTTTATAAATGTCTGTCATAGCACCCAGCTTGGATTTTTATTTTTAACAAAAATAGTCTACAACTCTAAGTCCTCTGCATTTTATTTCAACAAACAATTATCAGTCACGTGTTTTGTGCCAACCTAGTTTCTAGGCTTTGGGAGATGCAAAGATGAAAAAGTTAAGAAAGCTTTTTTGAAACACCCAGAGCCTAAGTAAGGAAATTGTATAAATAGCTCAGAATGATATAATGTAATAAAGGCTATAATATAAATCTGTGCAAAATAATATATGAACACAGATGGGGCCAAGTGACATTCTCAAGGTCATGTTCTTGATATGTCATAGAGGAGGGAACAGAGTCCATGACTTCTGACCCAGATTCACAATGTGCTTTCTACTGTACCAAAGCTTCTTTCTTGGATCAACCATGCTCCTAGCCCTTAATTAGATTTCCTTCCATTAATTTTTAAAAAATCATGGCTTATACAATTGTTAATATGCTCTTTTGCAACTATCCTTCAGATTTCTTTCTCCACTTGTGCCCATACACTGATTTTATTTTTTTCAGTTTTAGCCACATAGCCCCAAATGGCCGCTCTTGACCTTCTCTGTCCTTAGATTGTAACAAAATTCATCAGGCTCACCAGCTGAGAAAAGCTTTCCTTCTTGCTCACTCTCCATCTTCTATACACTGCAGTCTGTTCTGAATCTGCCAGGTGTGACTCTTCTTGAACAAGCATATCACAACTTAGACACAGGAACACATAGTATCCCTTAAGGCAATCACCATAAAAGAGGTTACAGATTTATTCTAATGATGCCGCAATTGCTCACAGTCATATCACATTAGGAACTTCTCTTTTGGAACTGCATTTGACATTTGCAATTTCTTTTGCTTTGAATTGCTAAAATAGTGGCAAAACTGCATTTTTTTGATGGTGGCTTTGATTTTTAGAAACTGTTAAAAGACCCATCCAATGAAAGATAGTGCCATTTTAATTCAAAATAAGTTTTTACTTTATTGATATTTGTTTGTAGAGGTTCATAAACTGATGCAGGGAGTAATTTTAAATATTTTGAGCATTGTTATTATCCCTTCTTTGGTGATCTCTTTATGGAGGTAGAGAAATCTAGTTCTTATTAGTGGAAAAATAAATAAAAAATTACTTTTTTGTAGAGATAATATTTGTACATCTTTTATGGGGTATATTATAATTTGATACATGTATAAAATGTGTAATAACCAATTTGGATATATCGATTTCCAAGTTTTCAAATATGAATCATTTTGGTCAGAAATTTCATCTCTTCTGTTCATTTTTAAACATATAAAAACAAATCAGATTGCTTTAACCAGTAGTTACCCTACTGTGTTATACAAAATCAGAATTCTATGTCTAGAGGCCCCTATTTAACTTCTTTTTCTACTCTTACTCTTCCCAATATCTAATGACAACTATTCCATTTTATTCTTCTATAGGATTGACTTTTTATTTTTCATAAATAAGAACATAGAGCATTTGTCTTTCTGTGTCCTCCTTATTTTATTTAACATAAAGATCTTTTGTTCCATCCATGTTGTGAAAATTACAGGATTTCATTCTTTTTTATGACTAAATAATATGCAATTGTGCATGTACACAGTATTGTTTTTATCCATTCATCCACTAATGGACATCTAGGTTGATTCCATACATTAGCTATTGTAAACAGTGCTATTATAAACATGGGAGTATAGGTATCTTTTTGGTATGACAATTTCATGTCCTTTGGACTTATTCCCAGAAATGGGATTGCTGGCGTTTACAGTAATTCTATTTTTAGTGTTTTCCATAATGGCCATAGTAATTTACATTTTCACCAACATCATGAAAGTTTGCCTTTCCCTGCATCATAACCAGCATTTTTTTTTGGCATTTTTGATGATTGCCATTCTAACTAGGGTAAGATGGTATCTCATTGTTGTTTTGATTTGCATTTCCTAATGATTAGTGAGATTGAGCATTTTTTCATATACTGTTGGTTCTTTGTATGTTTTGAGAAGTATTTATTCAAATTTTGTCTCATTTTTAAGTGAATTATTTAACTTTGAGTTCTTTATGTATTCTGATTATTATCTCTTGTTGGATAATGAGTTTGCAAATAAACCCCTTCTATAGATTGTCTCTTAACTCTGTTAATTTTTTGTTTGTTTTAGAGAAGCTTCTTGGTTTGATATAATCTCATTTGTCTATTTTTACTTTTGCTACCTATGCCTTTGGGTTCCTATTTTAAAAATCATTGCTGGACTGGTGATAGTACTCAGTGGTAAAGCCCTTGCTTAGCATGTATGAGGCCCAGGGTTTAATCCCCACCAAATATATTAGTAGATACAATTTTTAAAAAAAACTGTTAAGGCCATTATCAACTACACCATGACTTAAAATGTTTCCTGTATGCTTTCTTATAGTAGTTCCATAGTTTCAGGTTTTACATTTTAGTTCTTTGGCCAGTCTTGATTTGATTTTTTAAATTCAGTGAGAGGAAGGTATTTGGTTTAATCTTTTGCAAATGTATGTTCAATTTTGCCAGCACCATTTATTTATTAAAGAGACTATCCTTTCCTCACTGCATGCTCCTGGGTCATTTTGTAAAGACCAGTTAGCTATAGGAATGTGGATTGATTCTGGGTTTTCTATTTTGCTTCATTTTCTGTGTGCCTCTTGTTACACACAACACTGTGCGGTTTGATGCTGTAGATTTGTAATACATTTGGGTATTATGATGCCTCCAACTTTGCCTTTGTTGTTATTTGTTTTGGGTTTTGTGTGTGTGTGTGTGTGTATGTACAAGCTTACTTTGGTTCTTTTGCATCTTTTATGGTTTCACAAAAATTTTAGGACTTTGTTTTTCTATTTCTGGGAAGAAAGCCGTTGTTATTTTGATGGGAATTGCCTTGAATCTATAAATAGCTTTGCATATGTAGTCATTTTTAGTTCTACCAGTCCATGAATATAGGATTCTTTCCCTTTTTTGATATCCTCTGAAATTTCTTTCATCAGCGTTTTACAGTTTTAATTGTAATACTGTTTCACTTTTTGGTTAAACTTACAAATATTTTTATAGCTGTTATGAATGGGATTACTTTCTTAATTTCTTTTTGAGAAAGTTCATTATAGGTATATAAAAATGTTGCTATAGTCTATATGTTGATTTTTGTATCATGAAACTTTACTGAATTCATTTATGAGTTCTAACAGCTTTTTAATGGAGTATTTGGGCTTTCCTATGTGCAAAATCATGTCATCTACAGACATGGATAATATCACATCTTCCCTTCCATTTTGGGTATACATTACATCTTTCTCTTGCCTAATTGCTATTGCTAAGACTTCTGGTATTGCTTTACATTAAAGTGGTGAAAGTGAAAATCCTTGCTTTTTCCCTTTCTTAGAGGAAATGCTTGCAGCTTTTCCTAATCCAATATGATATGGGCTGTTGGTTTAATATTCTGTGGTATGTTTCTTGATACCTAATTTATTGATGGTTTTATCATGAAATCTTATCTAATCTTATCATAAATCTTATCTAATGCCTTTTCTAATCTGTTGAAATGGGAAGATTTTTGCCCTTCATTCTTTTGACATGTTTTATCACATTTATTGGTTTGCATATGTTGAACCTTCCTTCTATCCATAGGATGAATCACACTTGCTCATAGTGTATGATCATCTTGAAGTACTACTAAATAAGTTTTTCAGTATTTACTGAGAACTTTCACATCTATGTTCTTGGGGGCTAAAATGGTTAATTTGAATTGTCAACTTGATTACATTGAGATGCTAAAGATTAAGAGGCTTATGAATGTGTCAGTGAGAGTGGGTCCAGGAATGATTGGCATTTGGAATAGCCAACTGAAATGAAGACCCTCCCTAAGCGTGGGCAGCACTGTCCAATAGGATAATGGCTTGGATTGAATAAAAGTTGGAAGAACAAGAAAGCAGTAGCAGATGCAAGCTGCATTCTTCTTAAACTGGTTCTTGATTGCTGCTGCAATCATCTTCAGACTCTTCACGTCTTCACTCTTCCAAAGCAGACTCTGCCAGTGATTCTCTAGAAGCCATTGGTCTCAGACTAGGGTAGCACCATTGATCCCCCTTTTTCTGGGACTTCAGGCTCTTGAACTGTGCAGCTACTGCTTCTTTCAGCTCCCCAGCCTGCAGACAGCCGATGTAAACTATTCAGCTTCTGGTCACATAAGCCAACCTGTTATTCCCCCTTTTATAATTATACTTCCTGTTGATTCTGTCCCTCTAGAGAACGCTGACTAATACACTGGCTATGAGTGTATGGCTTTCTTGTTTTGGATGTATCTATGTCTGATTTTGGTATCAGGTAATGCTGGCCTCAAAAACAAGAGGTTGAGAGAATTCTTAAGATTTCAATTTATTAGTATCATTTAAGAAGCATTGGAATTAGTTTTCTAAATGTTTTATAGAATTCAGCAGTAAAGCCATGAAATCTTGGACTTTTCTTTAGGTGCAAGACTTTCAATTATTGCTTCTGGTCATTATTCATTATTGGACAGTTTTTTCTACTTTTTCTTGATTCTACTTCTTTTTTAAATATTTTTTAGATGTAGATGGACACAACACAATACCTTTATTTTTAAGTGGTGCTGAGGATCCAACCCGGGCCCCTCCCATGCTAGGCAAGCGCTCTACTGCTGAGCCACAATCCCAGCCCCTTGATTCTACTTCTTCTTGATTCAATTTGGTAAAGTGTATGTGTTCAGGAACTTATCCATTTCTTCTAAATTTTCCAATTTTATGACTTATAATTTTTCCTAGTAGTTTCTTATATCTTTTGTATTTTTGTAGAATCTGTTTTAATGTTTTCCTTTTTAATCTCTGATTTTGAGTCCTTCCTTGATTAGTCTAGCTAACAATCCATCAGTTTTATTTATCCTTTCAAAAAAATCAACTTTGATCTTTTGTGTCCTTTTTTAGTTTCAATTTTATATATTTCTGCTATAAATTTTATTATTATTTGTTCTATAGTATCATTCAACACAGATATTTCTTTGTTGATTTTCTGTCTGTATTATCTGTCCATTGAAGAAAGTGGTGTTGAAGTCCAACTATGGTATCGAAGTTGGTTTCTCCTTTTAGATCTAGTGATATTTGCTTAATATATTTGAGTTGTTTCATGTCAGATACATATATTTATGATTATTATATCTTTTTGCTGAACTTCTCCTTTTATCAAGACATTTGGACTTTCCTTGTTGATTTAGAGTTTGTTTAATCCATATGTCTATAGCTACTCCTATTCACATTCTGGTTTCCATTTGTGTGGTTGAGCTTTTCCAATCCCTTAATTTCAGTCTATATGTATATTACCTATTCAAATAAGTTTCTTCGTAGGAAGCATTTAGGTGGGGTCTTATTTTATTTTTATTGTTGTTTTGTATTGTGTACATGTATTTTAAAGCTTGGCCATTTACATTCAAGAGTCTTATTGATAGCTATGAACTACTGTTGTTTTGGTTTTTGAAAATTCTTTTGTATAACTGTTCTTTTAGCAAGTTTATCTGTCCATGATCTGTGTTTTTTTTAATATAGTTTCTATTTCTTTGGTGTTTTCCTGATGGTGTATGTCACCCTTTTTGTTCTAGTGTAGGACTCCCTTAAGCATTTATTATAGGGCTAGTTTGTTGGTTATGGATTTTTTCAGGTGCTGCTTATCTGGGAAATCATTTATTCCTTCATTTCTGAAGGATATTTTTGCTTGGTGTAATGTTCTTCATTGGCATGATTTTTGTTTTTTATCTGATTGTTTCTTATTTCAGGATTTTCAATCTATCGTACCATTTTATTCTGACCTGTAAGGTTTCTGCTGAGAAATTTGCTCTAAGTTTAATGGGCATTCCCTTTCTTATATGTGACTTGATCTTTTCTTCTCTTATTTTGGAATCATCTGTTACTTTTGAACTTTTTGACTCTGGTATGCATTTTTGAAAAGCATTTTTGATTAAATCTATTGTCCTTTGAGCTTTTTGTATTATATGTCTATACCACCTCGAAAATTTGGGAAGTATTCTACTATTATTTCATGCAATAGTTTTTCAATGCATTTTCCTTTCTCCTTCTGAAATTCCCATCAGGAAAATGTTATTTCACAAAATGAGGTCCCAGAAGTCTTATAGGCTTTCTTTCTTCCTTTTTTTTTTTTTTTTATTCAAATCTCTGTTTGGTCGGTTTGGTCTTTAGTTTGACCATGCTAATGCAAATGATGTCCTATGCTCAAGTTCAGAAATTCTTCTTATTTTAGTTTGTTGTGGGAGCTCTCCATGGTATTTTAGTTTATTAATTGAAGTTATTTCTGTTTCTTTTTTATAGTTTATCTTTTTGATGAGTTTTTTATTCATATTTTTAATTGTTTTCCACATTTCTTTGTATTGTCTATCTGTTTTATTTTGCATCCTAAAGAACTTTCTTGGGAGCAGGATTTGAAACTTTTTTAAGAATTTTATAGATTTTCTTTAAATTGGGATGTACTTCTGAAAAATTCTTGCTCTGTAGAGGCAGATATCTTTTTTCACGTTTATTGTGTTCCTACATTGATGTCTATATATCTGTTGTAATGGTCTCCTCTTCCCATTTTACAGAAAAGCTTTTATAAGTATTTTTTTATTAATTTAACTCTTTTGGTTTATGTGGGATACAGGCTGACACATGAATAGATGCTTTGGCACATGATAGATGTTTTTGTTGTAGGTGAGTTCAAAATAAAGCCTCTGTGAATTCTTTGGTCATATGAGCAGTTTCTATGAGTGTCTTAATAGTTTAGATAGAAACAATTTACAGCAATAGTTGTGTGACTTTGTAGTGGACATACGTTTCCATAAGTGCATGTCCTCAGCTCACAGAGTCAACTACTGATGGCACTGGGGTTATAGCAGAAGCTGCTTCAGTCTTGGTGGTGAGGGATGTGGACAAGACTATCCACAGATCCCTTGGGGAAAATACAGGTGACACCAAAGATTGTGGTATTAGCAATCATAGTCCATGAGTCATAGGAAGTGAAGGAGACCTTCCCAACATCTCTCTCTATGAATGTAGGATTGCTGATGTCTGTGACCTAGCAGTCACATTTCTGGGGCCACAGTACAGTGTGGGATCTTTCTCACACCCTGTAGGATGAGCAAAGGTGATATTTGTGTCTATGACACCAGTAACTGCAGACCTGAGGTTGCATAGAACAATCGTGGGTTGTTCTGTGTAAAACTTGTAGCACCTTTCCTAGAATAACCACTTTTCTAGAACTGTAGGATTCAGATGATAACTTTATTACATCTCTAGACAAGCATGATTAATACCAAGGTTTTTGGTACCTGCAAATGTGGTCCCCAAATTCATGGGCTGTGGAGAAATCTTCCCTGGGTCTTCTAGGACATGTACAGGTAATGTGTGGCCTATGTTACTGGTATTCATGCTTCTGGAGATGTAGGATGTGGAGGTGACCTTCCCTAGGTCTTATGATTGAGCATAGATAATGCCAGGGCTTGTGGCTTTGGTATCCACAGTCATGGAGCTTCAGGATATGGATGGGAATGTCCCCAGGTCACATGAGGAAAGTGCTAATGGGACGGAGTTGTGCTCTTCATAGCCACAATGCTAGATTTTCAGTACACAAGAAACAAGCTTGGCTGATGCTGATGCTTTTTGCACCAGCTACTGATATCTGAAGACCACTGCTATGAAAACTTCCTGAGTTTCTTTAGGACAAATACAACTGAGGCCATGTTTGAGTCATTGATAGCAACATCTGCAGGGATGGGTAGAACCTTCCCCAGGACCTGCAGGACAAGACTGTGGGCTGGGGAGAAGACCTTCCCTAGTTCCTGTGGAACAAGCACGGGTGGAACTCAGACTTGTAGCTTTGGCAGCCTCTGATCTTGAAGCTACAAGTCCTTGAGGGAGCTTTCTTTCACCCTGAGAAGCATAAGGGCCCAAAGCTTCTGACAGCATCAAAGACCAATTGTCCCAAAGGCAGGATGGCATCTAGTAATAGTTATTGTAGCAGCTTGGGTTCTGGGAGTTGGGGAGACCCAATGTGAGTTTCTTCTTTTGGAGCAGAACAGTAACTCTTAGACAAGCCAAACCCACAAACTGGACTTTAGCCGGTAAAGACAATGGATTCTGCAGTTTAGGAATCCTGTTGTGCAGCTATGATGGGTGTGGCTGCAATGTTTGGGCTGACCTTTTACCAAGAGTATGGGGCTCCCCTCCCACCCACTGGTCAGGAAACACAATTTAAAGTTAGCTTCCTTTGTCTTCTTTAGTTTGCCTTTCTGACTCTCCATGCTGCTCAGGGTTTCCTTCACTTCCTTTCTCATTTCCAAATTTCTCCCTCAATTACTCTCCTTGAAATACAGTTTTTCCTTGTTGCCCTGATTCTTCATGGCAGTATTATGCACAGAGTGCCTCTGCACAGTCTTCTTCCCAAGTTATTTTATTTTCCTGCTCATTTGTTTTGTTTCATGTTTTGGTGCTGGGACTCAAACCCAGCGCCTCATGCATGCTAGATAAGTGCACTGCATCTGGGCCATACCCCCAGCCCATTTAAATAGTTTTTAGCTACAATAAAAGTGTGGAAAGAAATGTACTAGTTCTCAAGATAACTTTCAATGGCAATCCATATTTAAATCCATATAGATATAAAATTTGTCTACAAAACATAAATTTTCTTAAAAAAGTACATTGTCACAATGCTCTAAAAGATGTTTTGGATGCAAGAAAGAGAGAAGTGTGTGTGTAGTCCAATAGAAAAGAACTTAAGGTGCATCCCATTCTGCCTGCCACCCTACACCTGTTCAGTAAGACCTTGTTTTGTCTTTTGCATGTCGTCATTCAAGCTGTATCTCATTTGGAGACACAGTTTTCTGTTCAATCAATTTTGTTCAATCAAAAGGCACTACATTGAGTAGCTCTTTTCCCTGCCCACCTTTCCATGTGTTCAGGTCTTTTAATCATTTCATTGTACTTTATGTTGCTTAGTTACTTTCCTGGGACTAAAACTGTTTTTTAAATGATGAGATCATTAAGGATTTCAACTGATTAAATAGCTAAGATCCAACTTTAAAAAAAAAAAATTAATACTGATGCTGAAGAGTAACAAAAATCCATTTAGCATTTCATTGAAGACCAGGAAATTTAGAAAAATACATTGAGGTTCCATGGTAAAAATGTAGCAAAATGGCCTTGATTAAAAGTTATGAGTTACACTAGCAATGAGGTCTTTAAAACTTTCCCTAGTTAGCACTGTTTTCCCAGCATCAGGTCCTCTGTTTTATCAAGTATGAAAGAAATTTACAGCAGATTCAAGCAATTCCATGTGCTGGCAGCATTATCGATTGCTTATTTTTGTCATTTATGGGCAGGTCTATTTAATGATGTAATTAAAAAAATTCAATTTGTGTTCTGGTCTCTAAGGGGAGATAGATAGGTAGATAGATAGA
Source organism: Ictidomys tridecemlineatus (assembly GCF_052094955.1). Taxonomy (NCBI): domain Eukaryota; kingdom Metazoa; phylum Chordata; class Mammalia; order Rodentia; family Sciuridae; genus Ictidomys; species Ictidomys tridecemlineatus. Next base: position 133,936,928 of record NC_135480.1, read on the forward strand.
TAGATAGATGAATGGATGAATGGATGGACAGATAGATTTACACACACACATACATCTATATATAATACATATGTGTGTGTGTGTGTGTATATATATATATATACACACACACATACATAAAAGAAGTATTAAAAGTAATTATTTCCCAGATGTAACTAAATGTATTCTTAAGATCTTTCCACACATAGGGCTCTCAAAATTAGTAGCAAATAGACTTTCAAAAGCTTAAGTCTATTACCAAAGACTCTTGAAAAATGAACACAGTATGGCGGAATTTTTATTTAGCAAATAAAAGTTCTGAAAACATACCTTAGACAAGTTTCCCACAGAGCTGTTCTCCAACAAAATATCTTAGTTTTCTTCAAAACTTCATCCTTTACTATTCCCATCTCCTTGATCTGTTTTTCTCTTCCACAAGTAACCCCATGCCCCAGAGCACCTGTCAATCAGTTAACCTCTCCAGACTTTCTCCAGTATTTCCTCCACTCACTACTCCAATACATGCAAGGAAGGAAAAAAAAATCAGATCCTACACATAATATCTTAGAAAGAATGTAGGAAAACAAAAATCCATGAATAGTTACATTCATTTTTCATTCTTGTGATACAATTATATGTATCAGCTCTCCAAATTAAGAGTAACAAAAATAAGAGTGTCCTTATCTAACCATATAAATGATTAGATCACAGTAAAATCCTTCCAGCTCAATGTAAAATGGTATAGTTATTTTGAAAAATAGCCTGTCAGTTCCTCATAAGTTTGAAAATGTAGTTACAACATGACCCAGCAATTGTAAGTGAAATGGAAACATATGTCCACACAAAAATTTACACATGAATGTTCATAGTAGTATTATTAATAATAGACCAAAAGTGAAGACAACTTAAATATCTACCAATTAATGAAATGATAAACAAAAATTAGTTATATCCATACAATAAACTATGATTCATCCATTAAAATGAATGAGGTACTGATAAAAACTGCAATATGATTGACTCTTAAAAGACAGTATATTATGATTCTATTTATACAAATTGTCCAAATCTGTACAGGTATAAAAATTAGTGGCTAAGACTGAGGAGGTTAAGGAATGGGAGCAGAGATAAACACCAGTAGGTGCAAGTTTTTTTGTTGAGTGATTAGATTTCCTCAAATTTATCTTGCTGATGGTTGCATGACTCTGATATATCAAAAGCTATTGAACTATACACTTTAAATGGTGAATTACATGATATAGAAATCATATCTCAATAAAGCTTGTACATTTAAAAAAAAAACCTTCAGGCTAAGTCCCATTGTCCCTCACCATAAAACCATGGAAAATGAATAGAATATTTTATTGCTTAAATTATTTCTGGCACTAATATTTACAATTGGGATATATTTCACAACATGGTGGCCTGGAGTATTATGTATAGTGTGTCTAATCCTCACAGGAGTTTTGCAAAGCAGATATTTTTAGTAGACACGTAAGGTCTCTACTCAGCATCCTCCTTTATCTCATGGAATACTGTAAATAAGCATTTAGTTTAGAGTAATGTTGAATATACCTGATCCTACCATGTGTATATAACATCAAAATTAGTGGAAAGGAGGAAACAATAGAGAACAAATAAAAAGAATGAAATCTCAGAGCAAGAAAAATAATAAATTGCAAAAAATACAAAAAGATTTGCTGTTCTCTAAAAATCTAAATGTGTACCTCTGTGAATACAAGGAATAGCCTCTGAGTCACCCTCTTTGACCTGGTGCTCAAGACAAATAGTGTAGTGTAGACACTAGTACCTAGATTTTGGTCTTCATACCTCACTAAAAGGAACTAATACTATTTAGAAAGTAGTTTTAAAATAGAAGAAAACAAGAAACCTGGGAAATGTGGTTAGAAAATAGGGATGTTTTTATCCGTAGCTGTGTTTCAGGGGTTGATTGGAACTGGATGTCTGAAAGGCCAGGAGTCCATAATGATTAAAGTGGATAAAATCATAATATGAAAAAATCATTATTTACTGTTGTGAGGCAATTGACCAATGCCAAATTTTTAATATGTTTCAAAAGAAAGGTATATAATTAGAACAAATAGATTGAATTAAAGAAAAAATAGAAACTAACCCCAATTTGTTTAATTGATACATTTCCTCCCCTTTATTAGGTAAATCAAAGAGTAACTATAGAAACAATAATAGATTTTCTGTGGAAAATCTCTGCCTGAGTTGTAAGAAATGTTTTTAAAAGACACAAAGGCCATGCCTGCTGAGTTGCTACTGCAGGGAGTGGGGTGGTGGGTTGGAGTCTGGACTGTGCCTAACTGACTGCTTCTTGCTCATGGTAGAAACTTGAACCTTTCCCTATTATACTTTAAGCTGGAACTCATGTTGTTTGCCTACATTGCCACCTTCTATCCATCTATCAACAGCATCACCAAACCTTCACACCAGTCTAACTACTGACACTTATAACCACGATTCCAGAGTAAAATTGAAAGGAAAGTAGCTAAATGTGACTGAAGGTTAGAACACCCAGTATATTTCTGGATTGGAAAGGAGAGATCCCGAGAAAGCTAAGCCAGACCAGAACCTCATCTTTTTCAGCCCAGAAAGCACCTAATCTGTATTACAAAGACCACAGAGAGCCTTCTCAGGCCTGTGTCATCTAGCACTGATAATAATGTATTTGTCAAGGACATTTGGAAGAGCCTCTGTGACCAGAACCAGGTCACAAATAATTATTAAGCAGTCTATTGAATATAACCTCTTTCAGAGAGTCTAAGAAGTCAAATTGAAATCATGAATTTCCATACGTAAACCATTTTTTTAAATATTAATTTTTTTAGTTGGACACAATACCTTTATTCCATTCATTTATTTTTATGTAGTGCTGAGGATTGAACCCAGGATCCCACGCATGCTAGGCTAGCAGTCTACCATTGAGCCACAACCCCAGCCCCCCATTTTTTTTTTAGGAAATGTTATACTTAGCATAAACTGAATTAAGGCCTTTCTATGCCTAAACATGATGCTATGTTCATATAGTAAAGTACTTTACCATTACACTTTCACAAAATCTATATGTAGATTAAATTGTCAATGCTCTCCAGCCAAAGACCACCAGTAACACTCCTGTGGTTAAATAAGTTGGGTCTGTTGTTCATTGCAGTGATGGGGAATGTACCTTATGGGATACATCAGTAAGAGGATATTAGAAAAGACTTGCAGATTTGGGTTCATTTTAGATGATTTTTGAGGATGTCAAGAAGTGAAAGTTTGCTCTAGATTGAATGTTGTCAGGGAAGAGTCTCTGATTTGGTATTACCTATTGTTCTTATCTAAAAGGAGAAGATTGGAGCCAGGCTAAATATGTAATGGGCAAAGAAGCATTATTCACTCATATCATCAGGAAAGGGGAATGTTTGGTATGTTCCTAGTATCACATGACTGTTTTTGTTTGTGCTTAGACAAAATTGCAGGACTGGTTTTGTGTTTCATTTTGTCATGGTCACAGAGTGGTCTTGTGTGACTTTGGTGTTCTGTGAGATTGTTTACATTCAACAGAGAATGCCAAGGCCTAAATGATGATTCCAGGCCACCTCCCAGATGTCAGGAGATCGCTTTCCTCTTTGTGAAGATGTAATGTGAATAATTCTTACTATGCTGAACTCAGTATAATAAAGACCTTAATATAAGCCAAATCTGAAATTGCATTAAACACTCATACACATTTGTTTGGCTCTATGTTGTAAGTTCCCTAAGTCTTTATTATGGTCTGGATCTTAAATGTCCCCCAAAGGCTCATGTGCTAAAGGTTTTGTTGCCAGTCTGTGGCACTATTGGGAGCTGGTGGAATGTTTAGGAGGTGGGTCCTACTGGGAAGAGTTAGGTCATTGGGGGTGTGCCCTATGGACATATTGATACCCAAGACCCTTTCTCTCTCTCTGCTTCCTGGCCACCCATGAGGTGAGCAGTTTTGCTCCACCACATACTCCCTGCCATGATATTCTCCCTTTTCACAGGCCCCAAACCAATGGGGCCAAGAAACCATGAATTGAAACCATGAACCAGAATAAATCTCTCCTCCCACTAACTTGCTTATCTCAGGTATTTCACCATAACAACAAAAGGTGGAGTAACATCAACCTTTAAATAAGTCACAGATATTAAAAATAAATAAGTTTTTAAAAATTAAAAAAAAATAAAATAGTTCAGGCATTTGGGAAAGAAGATAAAGACCAGGAAGTGTGTGTTGATTTAAAGATGATACATTTCTTTACATCTTCCCTGCCCTTGACTTGCAAAGAGATCCTTAACTGTTGAGATATTCAAGACTTTCTTTTCTCTAAAATACTTTTTTAATGCCTTTAGTTATAACTTAAAATACCATAACATTAAAAAGAATGTTATGGCATTCTATTCTTAGATTCCCTAATGTTTGACAGTGTTGACAGTGGCTGGTGGTTATTCACCATGGAACTTTGGGGAAAAATATGTAATTGATTAAGATGGAGAAGAATAATGGTCCTGATTTGTTAGTGTGTTGGAAAATAATTAAAGCAGAAATATTGGAAGAAAAAGCAGATGGAAGAAACTGTATAAACTTTGGCATTTTATAAAGAACAATATCTTTACAGTTTATTAGTAATACAAAAAAAATTGCTGGAGAAAAAAATATACTGAAATGTTAGAGAAAAAATGTTACTGACCAAGGAAACTCTCCATATCTAAAACTTTCATACATGACGTTATGTAACATTTTAGGGGGGAAAAGGGACTTTCTTTTGTTATTATATATTCTTTGTAGGGTTTTTTGATATTTAAAAATTATTTCTTAACTGATACATAAAAACATAAAAATTGTATATATTGATTATATTAGTGGGATATCATGTAACTTGTAAATGTGTATATATGCACACATTGTATAATGTTTAAATCAGGTTAAACATTTTTTTTCTCCTCAAACATAACTCTACATCTAATAGAAGAAAAAGTAGGCCATAATCTTCGACATGGGGGAGTAGGCCCCAACTTCCTTAATAAGACTCCTGTAGTACAAGAATTAAAACCAAAAATCAATAAATGGGATGGACTCAAACTAAAAAGTTTCTTCTCAGCAAAAGAAAAAGTCTGTGAGGTGAACAGAGAGCCTACATTCTGGGAGTAAATTTTTACCCCTCACACATCAGATAGAGCACTAATCTCTAGGTTATATAAAGAACTCAAAAAGCTAAACACACATACACACACAAAATAACCCAATCAACAAATAAGTCAAGGACTGAACCTACAGTTCTCAGAAGAGGATATATAATCAATCGACAAATATATGAAAAAATGCTCATCATATCTAGCAATCAGAGAAATGCAAATCAAAACTACTCTAAGATATCATCTCACTCCAGTCAGAATGGCAGCTATTATGAAGACAAACATCAACAAGTGTTGGCAAGGATGTGGGGGAAAAGGCATATTCATACATTGCTGGTGGGACTGCAAACTGGTGCAGCCAATTTGGAAAGCAGTATGGAGATTCCTTGGAAATCTGGGAATGGAACCACCATTTGACCCAGCTATTCCTCTCCTTGGTCTGTACCCAAAGGATTTAAAAACAGCATACCACAGGGTCACAGCCACATCAATGTTTACAGCAGCATAAATCACAATTGCTAAATTGTGGAGCCAACCTAGATGCCCTTCAGTGGATGAATGGATTAAAAAATATGTGGCATATATACAAATTGGAATTTTACTCAGCAATAAAAGAAAACAAAATCATGGCATTTGTAGGTAAATGGATGGTATTGGAGAAGATAATGCTAAGTGAAGCTAGCCAATCCCCAAAATACCAAATACAAAATGTTTTCTCTGATATAAGGAGGCTGACTCATAGTGGGGTAGGAAGGGGAAACATGGGAGGAATAGATGAATTCTAGATAGGGAAGAGGGGTGGGAGGGAAAGGTAGGGGCAGAGGATTAGCAAGGATGGTGAAATGTGATAGACATCAATATGCAAAGTACATGTATGAAGACACGAATTGGTGTCAACATACTTTATATACAACCAGAGATGAAAAATTGTGCTGTATGAGTGTAATAAGAATTGTAATGCATTCCACTGTAATTTTTCTAAGAAAAAATCCATCAATAAAATTTTTTAAAAACATTCAAATTAAGACACAATACTAAAGTTAAATCACTTAACCACAACGGAAGACCACAAGTGGAGGAGAAAGGAAGAAAGGAACTATATCAGTATTAGAATGCAAGTTATGAAATATCTGTAGTAAGATCTTAATTATCATAATCATCTTGAATGTAAACAGATTAAATTCTTCAAATGAAAGACATGCTCATGAATAGTTAAAAAGCAAGACACAACTATGCATTGCTTACGTGTAATTCAAGCTTCTTGAATTTCTTCGAGCTTCTTGAAATGCATATATATAGTCATCCTACTGGGCGGTAGCATGGCAGCAATTCTTGTTCCAAACTGTAGTTTGGTACCCATTGATCAACTCTTCTCCATAACTCGATCCACCCTCCTCTCTGCAGTCTTTGGTAACCACCATTCTATCTCCTATGAGAGCAGCTTTTTTAAAGGCTTTAAATGAGTGAGATCATGTGATACTTGTCTTTCTGTGCCTGGCTTATTTCACCTCCTTTAATGATTTCCAGTTCCATTTATGTTGTCACAAATATCAGGATTTTGTTATTTTTATGGTTGCATACTATTCTGTTGTATATATCTGTCATATTTTTATCCATTCATCAGGAGATGGATATTTAACTTGTATCCATTTTTCAGTTGTTATGAATAGTGGTGCAACAAACATGGGAATACAGATGTTTCTTTGAAATACTGATTTCATTTCCTTTGGATATAAAGCCAGTAGTGGGATTGCTGGATCATATACTAGTTCCATTTTAAATTTTTTGAAGAACCTCCACACTGTTTTCCATGGTGGCTTAACTGATTTGCATTTCCACCTGTGGTATACAAGAGTTCTCTTTTATTCACATCCACACTAGTACTTATTATCTTAGTCTTTTTGATGATAGCCTTTCTAACAAGGGTGAGGTACTGTCTTATTGTAGTTTTGATATTCATTTGCCTGAGGATTAATGATTTGAGTATTTTTTTCCTGAACACATTGGCCAATTGTATGTCTTGAGAAATGTATTTAGACCTATTGCCTATTATTTCATCATGTTACTTGTATTTTCACTATTAAGCTTTTGGAGTTCCACAAATACTCTGGATATAAATCCATATCAGATGCATAATTTGAAAATATTTTCTCAAAATGGAAAAGAAAGGTGGGGGAGAATCTCATGATAATTGAAGGGATATTAGAAGAGAAAAGGGACTGGGGGGGAAGAAGGAGGAGAAGAAAGGGGAAATACTGGGAAATGATATTTGCCAAATTATATAGTTAAATTGTGTGAATGGTAAATATGTTACAACAAATCCCATCATTATGTACAGCTATACTGTACCAATAAAACTATGGATAAAAAAGTATTTACTTCTTCTCTGAAAGTTATCTCTATATTCTATTGATTGTTTCCTTTGGTGTTCAGAAGGTTTTGATTTAGTGTAATCCCACTTATGTATTTTGCTTTTGTTTCTTTTGTGTAGGGTTCTTGTCTAAAAATCCTTGCCCATTTAACTGTCTCAGAACATTTTTCTGTGTTTTGTTCTAGTAGTTTCATAGTTTCAGTTGTTACATTTAAGTCTTTAATCCATTTCTGATATTGAATGCATATATATTTAGAATTTTCTCTTGCTTCATTTACCCCTGTATCATTACATATTGAACTTCCTTATCTCTTTTTACTTCTTTGATTTAAAGTCATTTTATCTGATATAAATATGGCTATTCCTTCTTTCTTTTGGATTACATTTGCATGGAATATCTTATTGTATTAACTTTCAGTCTGTTGTCATTAAAATGAATTTCTTGTAAACAATGTAGAGTTGTGTCTTGCTTTTTAACTTTTCAAATGCATGCCTTTCATTTGAAGAATTTAATCGATTTACATTCAAGATGATTATGATAATTAAGATCTTACTACAGATATTTCATAACTTGTTTTCTAGTTCTGATATAGTTCCTTTCTTCCTTTCTCCCCCACTTGCAGTCTTCCTTTGTGGTTAAATGATTTAACTGTAGTCATGTGTTTTGATTCCTCATTATTTGGGGGTTTTCTATTGTAGACTTATATGTTTTGGTTTCTATAAGGCTTATAGAATGGATCTTTTGATAGCAAGCTATGTTTAATTACATCAACTTAAAATAATCATAAAGATAAGTTCAGAAACAAAAGAACAAGAGAAAATAGACTGAGAAAACTCTATACTTAAAAGTCCATTACTCACCACATTTTGAATTTCTGATATCCCATTTATCTTTCTATGATGCCTATCCCTTAATATTTTAATGTAACTATTTTTAATTATCCTGCTTTTTGATTTTCATACTTAGGATATGAATGTTTATAGTACCAGAGCATTTTGAATTTGTATCATCACCTTTACCAATGAGCTTTAAATCATTCCATATTTTCTTCTTCTTCGTAAACATGTCTTTCTTGTAGTTTAAAGAATTTCATTTAACATTTATAGATCGGGTCTGGTGGGAGATATATTCTCTCAGATTTATTTGGGAATGTCTCTCTCTACTCCTTCATTACCAAAGGATAGTTATGCTGCTATAGTATTTTCGATTGACAGCTTCTTTCCTTTCATGCTGTGAAAATCTCCTGCCACTCTCTTCTGGCCTGTAAGGTTTCTGCTTAGAAGCCTACAGTCAAGTGAATTAATATACATTACTAAGTATTATTTATTTTCTCTTGTAGCCTTGAGACACTTATTATCTTTCACCTTTTGAGAACTTGACTCCAGGATGTCTTGAAGTAGGCTTGGTTGAGTTAAATTTAACTGGTGACCTTTGGCCCTCCTGTTCCTAGATTTTTTTTTAAATCCATCTTTAGGTTTAGAAAGTTTTCTGTTGTTGTTTGAATACACTGTCTATCCCTTTGGCAGTCTCAAGTCTTTCTGGAACCCCCAGTAACTGAAACATATGTTCTTTTAATACTGTCCCTTGTTCCCAGATGATTTCTTTATTTTTTTTCTTTTTCCATCAATTATATATTTTTAACTGACCAGCCTTGAGCTTACTAAATTTTCTTCTCTAATCTACCCTGTTAATGTTGCCTTCTAGCCTATTTTTTTTTATTTCACTCAGTGTATTTTTCAGTTCAAATTTTTTTTAATCAAGAATTTGCTTAATTGTTTCCATCTCTTTTAATTTCTGTTTACTTATTACTATCTCATTAGTTTCTGGTACTTCTATTTGGAGTATTAGGTGAGATCATGGTTTCCTGAAAGCTCTTGATGCTTATTGGTATACAGTGTTATATAGGATTAGGTATTTATGCCAGTCTTCCTAACCTTGCCTTATTTGTGATTATTTTTCCAGAAATTCTAATCACCCTTCTTATTTCCTCTGAGCACTATTTCAGCACTGAAGGGCACCTACACCCCAATTTGCTGGGAGTCTGCTATTGATGTGTTATCACTATTTTTATACTAGAGGACAATCCAAGCCCAGATTTGTCCCAAATCCACTCTTGGTGTGTTGTTCAGAAAGCCAGGAGAGTTTCAACAAAGAGCAGTGTGTCCTTACAAAGTTCTTCCTGGAACCAGGTAGGCCCAAATGCCCTGTCTATAGTTACTGACCTATGATTTGGCCCTGCAAGATTTGCCTGGCTCTGGGATGAATTTGTGTTCATGAACCAGCTTGAGGCCTATGTCATACCTAGGGCCAACAATGCCACCAAGCTGTATCATACACTAAGACCACAGTCCACAATGACAAGCACTGACATTGGAGTAGGACCAAGGCCCAAATTGCTCTGGGCTTTCTTTTGCTGAGGTAGACTTATAGTCTAAGATGCAGCCATCCACAGGTCACACTAGCTGGAATAGAAGTTCAACAGACTTAGGGTCTTATGTCTGCTTATGGCACTGGAGCTGTTCCAAAGTCTCCATCCATAAACATACCTGAGAATTGGTGGGAAGGTGGCATTGAGGTCTGCCCAGTGTTAGGTTTTCTAGCCCAGCACTAACTGGGCAGATTTGTGCTTCTTATCCTGTCCTACCTCTAGAAAGTGGTCTTACACCATATTTTGCTGCCCACGGTTGGAGAATGTTGGTGAACACAGTACTGGAGCTACCAAGGCTAGTGCTAATGTGGGTTACACCTGATTATCAGAGCCACAAGGACCTGCACAGTCTCAGTAATGCACTGAAGCCACACCATAGCTTGCAGTAATATGAACTAAAATTCAAGTGTGTTTTGCTGGTACACAGGGCTTTGTCTGATGCCAGTGCTAATGTAGAGCCTCTGGCTAAGAGATCTGGACTGCATATGGGGCCTTCAGTTTCTATCAGGTACTAAGACTCACCATGGTGTTCCTGGCGTTGGGCTCTAAGTCTAAGCCCTATGCTAGTTTACATAACCTGCTGCCCTGCAGGTAAACTCTTGCTCTCTACCCTGACAACTAAAGTTGAAGGAAGGTTGGTAATTGCAGTCAGCTACCTGTCCTGGCACAGTTGCAGTGGCTCAGTCCACAGGCTTCATGGTAGGGATGGGTTTTGCTCAACACTGGATTCCACAAGGCTCTAGGCCTGGTATCCTAGTTTCAGATCTGGACTTAATTCTCTTCCTTTCTTCCAAGTGAATGGCATCTTTCTCTATGGTGAATTGTTTGAAATTGGGGGAGGAATGATTGGGCAATTTGTTACTTCCCACCTTCTTCAGTTAATCTTTGTTTTGTTATATTAAAAGCTCTCTCTATGGTCTCTTATCCACTTTTCTTAGCTCTTAAAAAAGTAGTTTGGTGCTTTTATAGCTATTCAACTGTGTGTGTCTGTGGGGAGATGATTGCTGGAAGTTCTTACTCAGCCACCATCTGAAAACCTTTTCTCTTTACAAGGTAGTTATCTTAGTTATTTTGTCATAATGACGGAAAGCTCACTGAGTCACACATATAAAGCCAAGTTCATATGTATGGGTGTGACTATAGAATTAGTATCTCTAAATTTCCATGGACAATGCAATGTTTCTTAAAGGATAAGTAATCAAAATGTGCTAATTTGAAGTTTATACATATATTATTAAAACTCAGTAGTAAGCACATTACTTTTAAGAACTTAATCCAAGAAAATAGTTTGAGTGAAATTTTATCACTAACACTGATTACAATTGTTATTGTGTGAAAATAACAACAAACAGATGGATTTTTATCCTATTTAACTTTTGCTTTCAAATTCTCTACAAATTATGCATTTCCTATTATAGCACAAAAGCATTCTCAGTCAATAGATAACAAATGAGCATGACTCTGTGCCAATAAAACTTTACAAACATAGCATTTGAATTTTCTATAATTTTTACATGTCACAAAATATTCATTTTTATGTCTTTTCTGGCCACTTAAAAATGTAAAAACCTACTTAAGGTTTCAGTGGATTCACATAGGATTACCACGGGACCTAGTAATTCCTAGGTAAGTACTTTAAAAAGAAGGGAAAGCAGATAAATACTTGCAATGAATGCTTGTAACAGCTCCATTCTCAAAAGCCAAAAAGTAGAAACAACCCAGGGATCCAGCAACACATGAAGGGGTAAACACAGTGTGGTATAGCCATACAATTAAGAAGCTACAAAAAAAAAAAAGAAAAGAAAATGAAGTTCCAATATTTGCTAGACAGGAGGGGCATTGAAAACATGCTAAGTAAGAGAAGTCAGGCACAAAGGGCTACATATTGTATGGTTTTATTTTATGAAATACTTAGAATAGGCAAATACACAGACACAGAAAGCAGATGAGTTGCCAATTGCTGGATGGGAGAGGGAGAATGTAGAGAATAACTTCTTGGGTACAAACTTCCTATTTGGAGTGACGAAAAAAGTTCTGGAACTAAGTAGTGGTGATGGTCATACACGATATTGCTAATGTCCTTAATACCACTGAATTGTACACTTTAAAAAGGTTAAAATGATAAATTTTTGTTGTATTTTACTGCAATAAAATTTTTAACTTGCAGGCTATATAAAAACATCTGACAAACCAGATTTGGTTCCTAGTCTAAATTTTACTGGCCCTTGGTATAGAGCTTCTAGTGAAAAATACTGTCAGTTTTGAGGTAAATCTAACCCTCATTTTTCTTGGCAATTATGTGACTTTTATTCCTTATCTGTATTTCTTTCATACCTATGGGAGTTTATTCCATCTATGGTATTAGATGGGGACATGTTTCATAGGTCCAAACAAAGCATTATGATCCAATATGCTGGCCCCAAATTGAGATGGCCAAATGACCCACTTGGTGCCAGTGAGACTGAAGACGGGTTTGTTAAACATCACATGTGACACCCAGAAATCTTAGGGAGCATTTGCCCTCCTGAAGGAAACCAATACAAGAATGATGATAAGCCCTTGGTAGACATAATATAAGAGTTGGAAATAACAAAAATTTTTGGTCATTGCTGAATTGCAGTTGCAAACCTGATATTTATCCTAAGATCTTTCAATCATGTGAACTCATCAATTAATTACACCATTTTAGAGCACAGCTGCCTTGATTTTCTGTCATTTGCATCACAGTGAATCTGAGTTGATAAACTTGCATTCTCTCTTTCATCATTTTTCTTTCCCAAATTCATTCTTTCCTTCCTGACTACCTTCTGAAAAACACAAATTATTGCCACCACTAGCCAAAAATGTGAATACACTTATTTGGGTACAAGCATGATGGTCAATATGGAAGGATATGGGAAGTGGAGTAACTACAGTAAGAATATTCCATAAATTTGGTCTGGGTCTCTACGATGCCTTTTCTAAACTGAAATCACCTCACTTTTCCTCAAATATCATACAGCAGAATAAAAGCTAAGATTTTATACTTTGGAGACAAAATACTTGTATTCAAATTCCAGCTTCACTACTAAACCTCTCTGTGTCTGTTTCTTCACTTTAAAATAGGTCTAGCAAGAGTATCAACCTAAAGAGTGGTTGTAAATTATCAAATGGTTTACCTGATATGAAGTAAATAGGAATATGATTGGCATATAATAAGCTCCATATAAATGTTTGCCATTGTTTTTTCTCCTTATAAATCTCCCATTATTCCTTAAACTGGAGAAGATCCCCAGTATTCTAAGATGTGTGTCCCATATGCATAGGTGCTTTCTTTATCACAGAAGTCAAGGGCAATTTATACTGTTTTCTCTTGCCTTTCAAAATGTTTTTACAAGCAAATAAAGTTAAATAGCAACAGTGTCTTATTGAGATAAAAGGAAGACATGGATTATAGAATTCCATATAACATTAACTGATTTCCTCTTGGAATAAGTTTTACTTAAACCATTTGGAGAGAGTATTTGATCTCCTACTCTGCCTTTTGGTCTCTTTGTGTCCAGCAGATTCCTTTGTATTGTAAGCAACAGATAATCTATGTCAATCTGTTTAAGCATTAAGATAAGGTATTGGCTCAAGTTTCTTTGAAGTCCAGAAAGAGTGTGTCTTCACAATTTGAGAATCAGAAGTTCTCTTGACATTGTCCTCTTCTTTGTGTCAATTTCATTCACAAACTGCAGTATCTCATGGTGACAAAATGCTCATCTGCAACTCCTGATACTACAGAAAGATGGAGAGACAGCATTCATTCCCATGACTTCTTCTTTTTTTTTTTTTTTAAAGAAGTACTCATCTTTTCCCTGGCTGATACATCTTAAGGTATTTCCCCACATATGATAATTGTTTGCAGGTAAATGCCCTTTTGTACCAATAATGTTAGCATCGATGAAAAAACAAATCAAATAGTGTTCTTGCTTAGAGTCAGGATCAGGTGAAATCAAAGCAACCCAGCAAGATGGCTACCCCACAATTGGGCAAAGCAGGCAGGTGATCACCACCACCATCTACACCCCAGGTCACAAGCATCTCCTGTATCTTTCTTCCTGTATGTTACTGTCCTGCCTGTGTAACTCATAACTTAGACCTCATATTTGCTTAAAACTTATTGTATGTAGAGCATTTAATGTGTATTACTTGATTACTCCCAGTGAGGATAACAAAATGACACCTTTATTACTAATCATTTTAGGTCATATCCAAAGAAGATTTTGTAAGTGGTAGAGACAGCTTTGTATCTGTTCTCATACTTCAAGTAGTTTATGCTAAAGAGTTTTCAGACAAATTTGCCAAGTGAGTCTTGTGCTCTGTACCAAAGTAATGGCTCTCAAAAAATATTTCTTTAGGAGTATTATTTTTTTCAGTGAGTTTGAAAGCTGCATCAAAAATACATGGTTTCAGTGAAATAGTAGACTAAGAATATGTGCATACCCTTCTACTACAAATTATTAATATTTATTTTTATTTAGCTATTGCAGTGCTGGGGATGGAATTCAGGACTTCACACATGCTAGGTAAGCACTGAGCCATATCCCTAGCCCAAAATGTTATTTAAATTAGTAGACTTGAAGCAAAAATTGACATTTGAAAGTAAAGACAAAATATAAAAAGAAAATATAACTTGGAAAATTATAGAGGAAAAAAAGAAAAAAATAGGTATTTGATTAATCTGAAGGCAGGTGGGGAAGGAATAAAATATGGTTTTGAAAAAGTGGTGATCTATCCAAAGTATCAGTGATAAAAATAGAAGCACATGGATTAAATTCACAACTTAAACTGAGTGGAATTTCAAGTTTGATATTTTGTCTGTTTATTTTGCAATACTGAGGACAGGACCTCATGCATGTTAAGCAAGTGCTCTGCCATTGAGCTACATCCCCAGCCCTCAAGTTTGATTTCTTTTTTAAAAATTATTTGTTCTTTTTAGTTATACATGACAGTAGAATGTATTTTGACATATCATACATATATGGAGGAAAACTTTCCATTCTTGTGGTTTTACATGATGTGGAGTTACACTAGTCATATATTCACATATAAACATAGGAAAGTTATATCTAATTCATTCCACTGTCTATATTTCACTGTGTGCTATTTAAACGTACTTAAGAAAATAACCTAAATTTAGTTGGAAAAATGTATACCTGGCAAATACTAATCAAAAGAAAGTTGATAAGGCTCTATTAGCATCAAAAAAATCATTTTAAAGCACTAACATTATTAAGCATAAATAGTCCTTATAGGTATGCTAAAAGAAACATTATTAGAACTATAGTGACAATGTTAATTGCTTTGAATTTTGTACATCTAATGCAACAGCATTAAAAAATAGAAACAAAAATTGTCAGGATTATAAGTGAAGTTAATGAATTGAAAGTCATGTAAGATTCTTAATGTTTTAAGTAAATTGTGGCTCAGCAGGCAAAGTAATCAAAGATATCATAGATTTGCACAAAATAATTATCAATCTTGTTCTGACAGATGTATGTCAAAACTACATTAGAAAGTTAGAGAATTTATAATTTTAAGCCTGTTTAGAACAATGCTAAAACCTGAAGTACAGAGGGAGTGAAAGGAAGAGTAGCCAGCGGGAACAGCTCCCCATGGTTCTCATCCCACACACCAAAACAAAGATCATCAAAACCAAAGGCCAGAGGATCCAAGATGGCAGGCCAGAGGGAGGCAGCATTCTGTGTCCCTCTGTGACCTGGGACTCAAGTAGTGAGAACATTGCTTCTCTGTGAGTGATATTCCTGCTCTCATGCAGAAATCATGGCCACTATGCCTGTCCAGGGCTCCAGGCCTCAACATCAGAGTAGGTCTTCCAACTACCCACCCACACAAGACCTTCGCAGAACTTTCAGCCACCCACCGGAGTAGAAATCAAGGATGCCACTCCCACACAGGACACCTGGCAGCTTTCACATGCAGGAACTCTGGCCAACACTCCTGTGTGGACCCCCATCTACTAAAGTGGGGCTCCCCAGGTCACCACCATTGGGACTCTGCTAAAGCAGAGATAGTCCCCTAGGTGCAGGCAGGAACTTCACACAGGCTCTAACATCAGTTGACAGCCACAGACTGCAGGCAACAGAGCTTGTCTTTGAACTCATCATCTAACACCATAGCCTGGCTCCCCCTACCCAGCCTGACAACACATCGCTGAAAGCAGGCACCTCCATTTTGAGTCACCCCTACCATATTCAGTGGTGGCAACTCCCAATTTGAAACTCCAGATGACCAGATAGATACCCAGTTTCTAATTCCACCCTCTCCCCAGTAGCTGCTAACCCTACACAGTGGCACCCTGGTTACCTTCACCATTCTGAGGGTGGAGATACCAGATAACAACCGATGAGAAGGGAAGCAGGAAAGATACTGATCTCCAACAAAAAACAATCCCTATTTCTTCCTTGGATATATTTTTTTTTCCTCTCCTTCCTATTCTCCCACCCCCACATCCCCAACGTATGTGAAACCAAGTACTTTGCATGAATTAGAATTTTGAGGACTGAGATGTCTAAATAATATATTACAGTTGTGTTATATATTCTTTTTATTTTTTATTTTTTCCCACCAATTTCTACTATTTTAACATTTTTTATTTTTTCTTAATATATATGTGTTTGTTTTATGAACTCTACTGTCTTCTCACTTGTCTACCCAAAATTACCTCCTCTCTTTTCTCCTGCTATTAGTCTTTCTCATTAGATTTCTCTGTCACACTTCCTAAGATATAATACCTCTATATCCTCACCTCCTACCTCCTCAGCATATCATCCTACTCCTCACCCCCTGTTCTTTGTTTCTCCATCAGAAACTAAATCCTGTTAAACCTACTGAGTATATCATAGATAATAATCGAATTCACCATTTCTGTACATTGTGACCAAACTGTAATGTTTTAATAGCAAACATTTGCTTTTAGGGTGAATATTATTTATATTGGGATCTATTAACATTATCCTTTACCTCAGAGAAGAGGTATTGGAACCCTATAGGACCCTATAAGCCTATAGGGTAAAAACAATAATGCCTCAGAGCCACAGTGCTAGAAGGGAAGACACACAAGCAATATGAAAGACAATAGAGAAATGTGCCCCAAACATATCAAGATAGCACATTATTAGAATCCATGGCCAGTACAGCAGAAGAAATGACAGAGAAGGAGTTCAGAATGTACATAATTAAAATGTTTTGTGAATTAAAGGATGATATATGAGAACAAATACAGGCAGCAAAATGTCATTTTGACAAAGAGCTACATAAACAAATGCAGGAAGCAAAAGTTTACTTCAATAGGGAGATAGAGGGTCTTAAAAAAAACAGAAATCCTTGAAATGAAAGAAACAATAAAGCAAATTAAAAGTTCAACTGAAATCATCACCAACAGATTAGTCCACTTGGAAAACAGGACCTCAGATAAGAGACAAAATATATAATCTTGAAAAGAATGTAGACCACACAGTGAAAATGGTAAGAAATCATGAGCAGAACATTCAAGAATTATGGGATAGCATAAAAAAACAAATTGAAGAATTATTGGTATAGAGAAATGCATAGAGTTCCAAACCAAAGGAATGAGTAATCTATTCAATGAAATAATATCAGAAAATTTTCCAAAGATAAAGAATTAATTGGAAAACCAAATTCAAGAAGCTGACCAAACATCAAATGTACAAAATCACTACAGATTGACACCAAAGCACAATAAAATGAAAATGTAAAACATACAGAATAAGGAGGGAATATTAAAAGCCATGAGAGAAAGGAATCAGATAACATAAAGAGGGAAAAAATAGATTTTGTGTAGATTTCTCAACCCAGACCCTGAAAGCTAGAAGATCCTGGAACAACATATATCAAGCTCTGAAAGAAAATGGATGCCAACCAAGAATATTATATCCAGAAAAATTAAGCTTTATATTTGATGATGAATTAAAAAACTTTCATGATAAACAAAAGTTAAAAGAAATTACAACATGAAAGCTGGCACTACCGAACATCCTTGACAAAATATTCCATGAAAAAAAATAGAAAAACAACAATGAAAATCAGCAAAGGGAGGTATTACACTAAAGGAAAAACTAATCAAAGGGGAAACTAAGTCAAGTTAAATACCAAAAATAAACAAAAAAGGCTGACAATACAAATCACATCTCAATAATAACCCTGAATATTAATGGCCTAAACTTATGAATCAAAAGACATAGACTGGCAAATTGAATTTTAAAAAAAGACCCAACAACATGATGTCTCCAAGAGACTTATCTCAGGAAAAGACATCCACAGACTGAAGGTAAAAGGTTGAGAAAAATCATACCACTCACATGCAATGCAGAAGCAAGAAGGGGTTTTCATTCTCATACAAAATAAAGTAGACTTCAAACCAAAGTTAACCAAAAGGGATAAAGAAGGATATTTCATACTGCTTAAGGGAAATATTCATCAACCAAATGTAACAATAATAAATTTATATGTCCCAAACAATGGAGCATCTATGTTAATCAAACAAACTCTTCTCAAGTTCAAGAGTCAAATAGATCACAGCACAATAATTCTGGCTGACGTTAACACAACTCTTCCACCATCCAAACAAAAGCTGAACAAAGAAACTAAAGAATTCAATAACTGCAATCAATAACTTAGACTTACATTACATATATAGAATAATGAACAAATACACTTTCTTCTCAGCATATGGATTTCTCTCTTAAAATAGACCATATATTATGCCACAAAGCAACTCTTAGCAAATATAAAAAACTAGAGATACTATTCTGCATTCTATCAGATCATAATGGAATGAAATTAGAAATCAATGATAAAATAAAAAAATAAAAAGCTACTCCAACACTTGGAAACTAAATAATAGGCTACTGAATGAACAATGGGTTGCAAAAGACACCAAGGAGAAGATTAAAAAATTCTTGGAAGTGAATGAGAACACAAATACAATGTATCAAAATCTCTGGGACACTATGAAGGCAGTACTAATAGGAAAGTTCATTGCATGGATTTCATTCCTTAAAAGAAGAAAAAGTCAACAAATAAATGACCTAATATTATATCTTAAAGCCCTAGAAAAAGAAGATCAAATAAACTCCAAAAGCAGCAGAAGACAGAAAATAGTTAAAATCAGAGATGAAATCAATGAAATTGAAAAAAAAGAAACAATTGAAAAAAATTGACAAAACAAAAAGTTGGTTCTTTAAAAAAATAAATAAAATTTACAAAGAGAAGGAGAGAGATAATTCAAATTACTAACATACGTGATGAAAAAGGAAATATCACAACAGACACAACAGAAATACAGAAGATAATTAAAAATTATTTTGAAAACTGTACTCCAATAAAATAGAAAATATTGAAGGAATTGACAAATTTCTAGAGTCATATGATTTTCCCAAATTGAATCAGGATGATATACACAATTTAAACAGATCAGTTTCAAGTGATGAAATAAAAGACACCATTAGAAGTCTACCAACCAAGAAAATCCCAGGATCAGATTGATACACAGCTGGGTTCTACAAGGCCTTTGAAGAAGAACTAATACCAATACTCTTCAATTTATTTCAGGAAGTTGAAAAAGAGGGAACACTTCCAAACTCATTCTATGATTCCAAAACCAGGCAAAGATATATCAAAGAAAGAAAACTTCAGACCAATATCTCTAATAAACATAGATGCAAAAATTCTCAATAATATTCTGGCAAATCGAATACCAAAACATACCAAAAAGATAGTACACCATGATCAAGTGGGGTTCATCCCAGGAATGCAAAGTTGGTTCAACATACAGAAATCAATAAATGAATTTCATCACATCAATAGATTTAAAGATAAGAACTGAATGATTATTTCAATAGACGCAGAAAAATCTTTGACAAAATACAGCAAAACACTAGAAAAACACTAGAAAAACTAGGGATAATGGGAACACATCTCAACATTATAAAAGCTATGCTAAGCCCCAGGCCAACATCATTCTAAGTGGAGAAAAAAATGAAAGCATTCCCTCTAAAAATTGGAAGAAGACAGGGATGCCCTTTTTGACCACTTATATTTAACACAGTTCTTAAAACACTAGCCAGAGCAATTAGACAGACAAAAGAAATTAAAGTATACAAATAGGGAAAGAAGAACCCAAATTAGCACCATTTGCAGATGATATGATGCTATGCCTAGCAGACCCAAAAAAATCCACCAGAAAACTTCTAGAACTAGTAAATGAATTTAGCAAAGTAGAAGGATACAAAATCATTTCTGTATATAAGTGACAAATCCTCTGAAAGGGAAATAAGGAAAAATACCCCATTTATAATAGCCTAAAAAAATACTTGGAAATCAACCTAACCAAAGAGGTAAAAGACCTCTACAATTAAAATGACAGAATGCTAAAGAAAGAAATTAAAGAAGACCTTAGAAGATGGAAAGATATCCTTGTTCTTGGATAGGCAGAATTAATATTGTCAAAATGACCATACTATCAAAAGCATTATAACCATTTAATGTAATTCCAATCAAAATCTCAACAATATCCTCATAGAAATAGAAAAATCAGCCATGAAATTAAGCTGAAAAAATAGACCCAGAATAGCTAAAGCAAGAAGAGTGAAGCAAGTAGCATCACCATACCAGACCTTAAACTATACTACAGAGCAACAGTAACAAAAGCAGCATAGTATTGGCACCAAAATAGACTGGTAGGCCAATGGTACAGAATAGAGGACACAGAGACTAACCCACATAAATTATAGTAATCTTATATTATACAAAGGTGCCATAAATATACATTGGAGAAAAGATAGCCTCATCAACAAATGGTGCTGTCAAAACTGGAAATCCATATGCAACAAAATGAAATTAAACCCCTATCTCTCACCATGCACAAAACTCAAAGTGGATCAAGGATCTAGGAATTAAACCAGAGACGCTGTGTCTAATAAAAGAAAAAGTAGATCCAAATCTCCAGCATATTATAGTAGGCCACAACTTCTTTAATATGACTCCTATAGTGCAAGAATTAAAATTAAGAATTAATAAATTGGATGGATTCAAACTAAAAAGCTTCTTCTCCGCAAAAGAAACAATCAGTGAGGTGAATAGAGAACCTACAGCTTGGGAGCAAGTTTTATCACATGTATATCAGACAGAGCACTAATCTCTAGGATATATAAAGAACTCAAAAAGCTAAACACCAAAAAAAAAAAAAAAACAAGTAACCCAATCAATAAATGGGCCAAGGAACTGAATAGGCACTTCTCAGTCTTCTAGGTATAGCATCATATCATTGGCAAATGGTGCTAATTTGGGTTCTTCTTTCCCTACCTGTAAAATAGCTCTATCTCTACAATCAATCAACAAATATATGAAAAAATATTCATCATCTCTAGCAATTAATGCAAGTCAAAACTACTCTAAAATTTCATCTTACTCCAGTCAGAATGGTAGCTATTAAGAATAAAAACAACAATAAGTGTTAGTGAGGATGTGGAGAAAAGGCACACTCATACATTGTTGGTGGGACTGCAAAACAGTGCAGTCAATATGGAAAGCAGTATGGAGATTCCTTGAAAAACTGGGAATGGAACCAACTTTTGAGCCAGCTTCCCCACTCTTTGGTCTATACACAAAAGACTTAAAAACAGCATACTACAGGGACACAGCCACATCAATTGCAGCACAATTCATAGTAGCTAAACTGTGGAACCCACCTAGATGTCCTTCAGTAAATGAATGGATAAAGAAAATGTGGTATATATACACAATGGAATGTTACTCAGCATTAAAAGAGAATAAAATCATGATATTTTCAAGTAAATGGGTGGAGTTGGAGAATATAATGCCAAGTGAAATTAGCCAATCCCCCCTCCCCCCCAAAAAGCCAAATGTTTTATTTGATATAAGGAGGTTGATTCATAGTGGGGTTGGGAGGGGGAACATGGGAAGATTAGATGATCTCTAGATAGGGCATAGGGTTGGGAGGGTAAGGGAGGGTGTATGGGGGTAGAAAAGAGGGTGGAATGAGATGGATATCATTACCCTAAGTACATATATCAAGACATGAATGGTGTGAATATACTTTGTATACTACCAGAGATATGAAAAATTGTGCTCTATATGTGTAATATGAGTTGACATGCATTCTGCTGTCATATATAACAAATTAGAATAAATTTTTTTTTTAAAAAAAAAGAAAACCAAAAGCCAATGAAGTATAACCTAAGTAGTGTAATTACAGACTGCATCTTAGCTTTTTTTACATTTTATACTTTTATCCTGAAGACAAGACAGGGAAACTCCTATGTCAACAGAAGCCAGAAAGTGATTAGAAACTGTCATGTGACAGACTCCCAGGAGAGAGAGAAAGTGAGTGAAAGGCATGAGGCAGTACCTCCCATCCTCTGATATTCTGGGAGGATCACAAGGTGTCCCTCCAAGACTTACGCTGTGTTGCCAACACCTTTGCCCACATGGCCTGTGTGAATACATGCAACATCACCAGCAAGCTGTGGAGCATTGTCATACATGTTCATCATTTAAAAAAATCATTTTTTTTAAATGCAAAAAATTTTAGTATCAGAAAAGTTTTTTTATAAAATTATCTATACTAACAGATTCTAAAAGAAAAAAATCATATCAACCTCATCTCTGAAGAAAAACAAAATATACAATGAAATTTGATATCTATTCGTGGTGTGGGGCCACTTAGAGCATTGGTGATTCAAGAAAACGTCCTTAATAGGGTAAAATGTGTTTCCCTGAACCCTTCAGCAACATTCATAGTAAAACACCCAAAGCTTTTCCTTTAAGAGCAAAAATAAGAAAGTGATGCTGTCAATCCTCCTCTCTTCATCATCATATAGAAGATACTAGCTAGCTTAATGAGATTACAAAATGAAAGAAAAGAACAGCATGTGGAAAGAAACAGAACTATCATCATTCATGGATCAAGCTTGTTCATTATCATGTTCAGATCCTAAATGCCCTTCTAAAACAAATATTAAAATCTGCCATCTGTAAAAACTTGATGGTAAGCACACGAGTCCCTTATGATTTTATTTCTTGTACTTTGAAATAATTTGTGATTTAAAATTTTTAATGTTTTTAACTTGAGTTAAAAATAAATAACTGCACCTTGCTAAAGTAAAAGATAACCTTCAGAGTTAGCTCTTGAACAAGTCCAAATGCAATTTAGAGAAAGAAAGTTTTATCATAACCCTTTAAATGAATAGTAATAGCAATAAAGATCAATTAAAATAACAGCTACTATAGATATGACTATAATGTTTAAGAAAATTGCAGCAGGACAAGGATTAATTTGAAATTTTGTGAAGTGTTCCTTTGGCCTGTGGCTTAAGACATAAAGGTCTGGAGCAGAGCTATCTGCATGGTAAGTGTGGGCTTAGCTGGCTTTAAGATAGAAAGAAGCAAGATCTTGCAAGATCCAAAATGAACTGTCATTTATTCAAGGGCTACTAAAACATGCAAACAAGGCTAAGCCTCTTACAAAGCATTTGGGTAATCAGAATTAAAATACAGGTTGAATATGCCTTATCTAAAATGCTTAAGACCAGAAATGTTGTGGATTTTGTATTTGGGGGGATTTTGGGAATGTTTGCATATATATAACTAGATAGTATGTCATGGTACCCAAATCTAAACATGAAATTTGTAACATAAACACATTATACATATAGTCTAAAGGCAATTTTACACAATATTTTTAATTTGGGGCATGAAAAAGTTTGTGTATTTTAGGTGAAGGGGCTGGAAAGGTCCTTTTTCCCTTGGCATTGCTGGATATATTGTGTTGTGCATTTGCTTTTTGACTGCAAACAGTCACTTGAGGTCAGGTGTGGAATTTTCCATGTGTGACATCATGTTGTCGCTCAAAACAATTTCCAATTTTGGAGTCTTTAGAATTTCAGATTAAGGAGGCTCAACTTTTATGAAGCAAAAGGATCATTTCTGACTTGACCAATTGTTCTTTCTCCTCAGCAGGCATAGATAAATTCATATACTCACATATGTGATATAAAATATCCTTCACTAATAGAGGAAATGCCTTGCAAATATTTCAGTCTATTTTCTAGATAGAATAGAAAGTGCTCTCCCAACCCCCTTCCCCAGAATGTGTGTCAGATCCAGATGATGAGGCTGAGGACTGTCTGTCCCCTACAGCTCATCATATCTCAACAGGCCCTGAAGAATATTTGCCTAGTGACAGAATTCTGGAGGAAGGGGAATTTGAGGGAAGGGGAAACATTTTGTTTGAAACATTATCTGAGTTATCAAATTATTATTGGGAGAAACATGGCCTGTTGCTACTTTGAACTGGAGATGGTTAGAAAGGGTTAGAGATCCCAGTGAGTGATGTTAGAGCCACGTCTTACATGACTTGGTTTGCTGCCAGTGTTTGTAGTAGTCAGATTTAATTTTAGTGTCACTATGAAATGTAGTGTGCTGGGCATAAAATATTAATGTAGTGCATAATTGGGCAATCCAAAATAACCAAGTCTATGTACACTGATAAATACTGACTTAGTGAAATGCTCTGTCACTTACACTTCCTCTCCCTCCCCGCCAAAAAGTAAATTATGATATCTATTCTAATTCCAACTTGCTCATATTTCCACTGATATTTCTCTTCTGGGGATACACACATTAGAAGGTTCCAACCAGTTTATAAGAACAGGCCCTTTGGAATAGTAAGAGAACAGATCATATAATACAGCATTGGACAAAATAATACACTCCACTGACACAAAGCAAGAAGCTCTCTTGTTTGTTTTCTTCATGTATGGGTCAGCTAAAAGGCCTTCATGGTATAGCTCATCCCTGGATTTTTGTGGATTTATACTGACCTATGAGCGTACACTGGACTTTCTGAAATATGCTAATAAATAACTAGAGCCTGAAGAAAGAGGTCAACCATCAATATTACAGTGGTAGTGAGAAACTTTTAAGCAGTAAGTACATTTTCCAACCCACTTCTCACTCTCTAGTCGGAAGAGGACCAGAAGAAAAAGTCATTTTCACAACATGTAAACCTGCTGAGAAAGCAAGATATGGTGAGCTGGCCTTGACAGCTGCTGAGATGTTTCATTTGGGATATTTGTTGCTCTTCTTGTAGAATAAAATGCTCCCCTTTATCCCTAGTTTGATTCTTTATCTTTGTTTCTGGGTTTTTTAGAATTTTCTTCTCCTCTCTACCTCACATACAGTTGGAACCATGCCTTAGTAGGCTGTTTGCTTGGGGCTGAGAAATCACATCTTAAAATGTTTCCCCATCCAGTCTGTTGCCTTCACAGTGCCTGGAGACATATGGAAGTTCCTGTGTACACACTACCTTTTGGACAAGCCTCTGTTATTGCTTCATACATGGTATGTAACGAAAATTAGGAAAACAGGAGAGACCCTCAGAAGCAGATAACTGCTATGTAGGCAGTCCCCTTGTAACTAGTGTAGTTCCATACTAATCATGAAATTGTGTTAAGTTCTCACTGGCCATATGATATCTTGGACAACACAGTGGTTCTAGACTTAGACAATAATTCTCATACCAGCTTTGCCACCTGGGTGCTGAGGACCTTCCAAAATTTTTATTTTCCTCTTGAGATTTTCAAAGAGAAGCTTTACATCTTTGAAATTCCCAAGCACCAGACACCACGTCCTTCTCAGCAGAGATCCTACTCTAAACTTAGAGAAAGTAGAACTCCCTCAGCTCCCTGGCCTACCCTCACCTCCTCACCCCCTTTTTCAAGGGTGCTTTTCCTGCCTCCTGCTGCCCTGTCCCAGCGGAAAAACCTGTGGCTTTTCACCAGCCTTTGGGTAAGTGTATAACTTTGTCCCTGGCTGGAACACATTTCCAGCCATTGCTTCTGAAACCTTTCTTCATCAATAGGCCCCTTTTAGGAATTTTCAATATTTCCTCCCAAAAGTATGTTCCTGCTAGTAATGAATCATCCAGTTCCTCTCTTCTTTATAAAAATATATCACAAATATCCACTTCTATATTTTGATCTCACAATCGTCTTTCTCGAGTTACTAGCATCCACCCTCCAGCACACTCCTCAATTTACTAGAAACAGGCTTTGCTCTCCATCCCTTGGGATACAGAGCCACCCATGTCAACATCCCAAAGTGAATGGACACAGTGTTACATATTGATGATTTTTCTTTTACTTTTTCCTCTGTCTTTCATGACATTACTGCTTCTGATTTCTCCACCCATCTCTGGTACTCTTCAGCTGCCTTCATGGAAAGTACTTTCTCTGTGCCTTAGGGACCAGGGCTCCTGGGGCTCCATTTCTAGTACTCTGCTTTTTGTCTCTTCTTGGGAGATCTCTTCCACTTCCCTCCCTTTGATCGTACTTCAAATATGTCAATGACTAACAAACCTTTGTTTCTGGCTGGAATTTGCTCTCCTGAGTACCTAACTTCAGTACACCTAATCTGGAACATCTCCATCAGGATTTTGACACATATTCTGTCCTTAGTACATCAAAAATACAACTTTCCTTCCCTCCATCATTGTCCTAGGCTGCTCTGTCTAATCAGCTCTATCCTCAGTTGGGGAATTGCCATCTACACCAATGTCCATACCAGTCTTCTGAACCATTTTATTCCTTCTACCAAGAAATTAAATCAATCATTGGCCCTGGTTATATACAGGTCCCCTCTATTTAAGTAAATGGTACTACTTCCTTAATAGCTCTTAAATGTGTCTACTTTTCATCTGAATTATTTTGTGTACTTTGACACCACCACCATTGCTTTATTGGATTACCATAGCAGCCCCTTGTCTCCTGATTTTCACTATTTTTTTCCTTAGGGTACAACAAATTATAGCCTACTGGAAAAATCCAACCCCTGCCTGACTTTGTAAATGACATTTATTGGAACATAGCTCTTCCCTCTCTTTTACATATTTCATATAACTGCCTTTATATTACAATAGCAGTAGCAAGTCAAAGGAATTAAGACAGCAACCACCTGCCTTACAAAGCTGAAAACTTTTACTATATGGTACATTAGGGCAGAGTGTAGCAAATATTTTCTATATAGCATTCCCCACCCTTTCCAAAATGAAAATAATTCACTCTTCTGGCCAGAATGACTCCCTAGTGCTTAAGGATGAAATTCAAACTTCTTAGCACATTAACTAAGGCGACTCAAACTCTAACTTACACTTTGCTTTCCAGACTCTCTCCTTACCATCTTCCACTAATCCTCATTCTCTATCCTCCTTGAATGTGACACTCTCAGAATATACCGTGCTCACTTGATGCCTCAGAAACTTGTATAAGCATCCTTCTCCCTTGAAGCTCTGCCTCGCTTTCTTCCCATTTACCTGTCCACCTCTAAATTCCTCTTGGGGATTCAAATCAGGTATCACTTCCCCAAGGAAACCATCCCTAGTCACCACATTATAATCAGATGCCCTTTTTCTCAAGCTCTCTTAACTCCCTGTGCTTCCCTTTCAAGGCTCATTCTATAACAATTGCCTTGACTTCCTTGTCTTTGTCCCTTGACTATAAAGTTAAGACAGGAACTATAACTTGTTCACCATGTAACTATAGCAACCATCACAGTGTCTGGCAGGTAGGCTGTGCTTAAGAAATATTTGCTGACTGAATAAATGAATGAATGGTATTTGTCATCACTGAACTTTTCATCAACTATGACCTGGAAATAATAAAATATAACCAATAAGGTTATTTGATGATTAAGTATCACTATGATAGAGGACCTCAGAACATGTCTATAACTTATCATTACTTTGTGCTCAATAAATGCAAGTTTGCTGCACACACCTCCCATAAATGGGCCAAAGTTCTAGTCTACTCAGTGAAGTATCTAGTAACCTTGAACAAAAATATGACTATATGCAGAATTTTCTTTAAGAAACTTACAAATTGGTAGGTGGTAGGGAAGAAAATCACAAACTGCAGTAAGGATGATGCCCTCAGACACCCTCCTCCACATACAGAAAGGAAGCACTTCTATCTAGGTAGCTTATTTTTTATAATACAACCGATCCATTATTTTTAAAGTTTTGGTTAATTCTGAAATGCAATCTTCTAGACAACAAAAATAAAAGTTAATAAGTTAATTTCTGAATTGAAACGGAAGCTTTAAAAATAAGCACCAGAACTATATGAAAAGCTTTTTACAAGTACTTTATCTCAAATTATAAAGAACAAAAATCATAGTGGGTTTACATGAACAGTTCCAGTGAAGAAATACCAGTGACTTTAATAAAAAGAATTTTCAAACCTGTGGATGAAGATTCTGGACTCAGAGTCTGGCGTACTAACTGAGGAAGCTTTGAGCCCTGACTTTGTGTTCTGTAGGAATGAGAGGACACTGTATTAGATGGGATACTTGCAGCCTTCAGGAAACAAATATTAACTCAGAATAGATTAGACAATAAGAAATATGATGTTATACTCAGCTGGTTCTAAAAGAAAAAACGCAGCCTCTTCTTGAAATTTTGTAACTGGGACATAACTTTTATACACATTCATGGGGTTTATTATGGTAATTGGATACATGTATACAATGTGTAATAATCAAACCAGGGTAATAAACATTTCTATCTTTTTAAACATTAATCATTTTTATGTGCTGGGAATTTTACTCTTCTATTCATTTGACATACAGATTGTTTTAACCAATATTTAATCCACTGTTTTAGTCAGCTTTTTCACTGCTGTGACCAAAAGACCCAACAAGAACAATTTTAGAGGAATAAAAACTTGTTTTGGAGGCTCCTGGTTTCAGAGATCTTAGTCCAGACAGCCAACTCCATTCCTCGGGGCTCAAAGTGAAGCAGAATATCACTGTGGAAAAGGGTGGCAAAAGAAAGTGGTTCAGGACAGGATCAGGAAGCAGAGAGACTCCATTGCCAGGCACAAAATATGTATCTCAAACACACACCTCCAGTGCTCACCTCCTGCAGCCACACCCTACCTGCCTTCAGTTCCCATTAGGAGATTGATTCACGGTTGGATTGGGGCTGTCATAACTCAATGATTTAACCTCTGAATGTTTTTGCATTGTCTCACACATGAGCTTTTGGAGACACCTAATATTTAAACCATAACACCCACTATACCATAAGAAACTGAAGCAAATTTCTCCTCTATTTCTGATGCCACTTATTTAATTTTTCATTTCCTCTCCCTCCTACC
Organism: Ictidomys tridecemlineatus; assembly: GCF_052094955.1. Lineage (NCBI taxonomy): Eukaryota > Metazoa > Chordata > Mammalia > Rodentia > Sciuridae > Ictidomys > Ictidomys tridecemlineatus. The sequence continues at coordinate 133,966,111 of NC_135480.1, forward strand.
TTTCCCAGTCACTAGTGACCATTATTCCATTACAATCTTCTACAAAATAGACTCCTCAGTTTCCACAAATGAGTAAGAACATGAGTTTGCTTTTCTGTGTCTGGTTTGTTTTGGTTAACATAATCCGTGTTGCTTCAAATAGCAGATGTCATATGTGTGTATATATATCATGTTTTCATTATCCATTTATCCACTAATGAGCATCTATTTTGATTCTTATTTTAGCTATTATGAATGGTGCTGTAATAAACTTAGGGTGTAAGTGACTTTTTGATGTAATGACTTATTTCCTTGCCTTTGGATATATATACCCAGGAATGGATTGTTGGGTCATTTTGGTAATTCCATTTTTAATTTGAGGAATCTCAATATGATATGATATCTAACTGTGCTTTTGATGTGAATTTGCATAATGATTGGTGAGATTGAGAATTTTTTCATCTGTGTGGGCCATTTGTATGTCTTCTTTTCAGAAGCATGTAGATTCTAGCACATTTCTTCAATAGAGTATTGGAGTTTTTGCTTTGGTGTTCAACTTTTTGAGTTACTTATATATTCTGGATATTCTCCTTTGTTGGATGATTAGTTTGCAATTTTTTTCCTTTGCTTGTCTCAACTCTGTTATTTCCTTTGCTGTGCAAAAGCCTTTTATTCTGATATAATCCCATTTGTCTACATTTACTTTTGTTACCTGTGTGTTTTGGTTTCTATCTTAAAAAATCACTGTCAGGGAGGGGATGAAACTCAGTGGTACTCACTTGTCTAACAAGCATAAGGCCTTGAGTGCAACCCCCAAAACAACATGAAAAAATAAGTGAAAAATTTTATTAGCTACTACAATGTCTTGACATGTTTCCCTATTTTCTTATGATAATTTCATAGTTTTCTGGTATTACATTTAGTTTTTTTAGTTGATTTGTGTGTCTAGTTGTGTACAGTGAGAGGAAAGATCTAATTTCATTCTTCTGCAGATATTATCCAATTTTCCAACATCATTTATGAAAGAGATTGTCCTATCTCTACAAAGTTCTTAGCTCCTTTGTCAAAAATAAATTGGCTATATTTCTGGGTTCTCTATTCTGTTCCATTTGTATATCTTTTTTAGTTAGGTGTTTGTACCTGTCTTTACAGAAATTCTAGCAGTTTGCTTATTTCCTCTGAGACTGTAGAACCTTTTACTATTTCAGCACTGGATGGCGCCTGTGTCCAGATTTGCTGGTAGTCTGCTCTTGGTGAGTTATCACTCTTTCAGTACTAGAAGGCAATCCAAGCCCAGACTTGTCCTATATATACTGGTGCTATGTTTTTTAGGAAAAGAGAATATAGTAACTAGAAAGAGCATTGTATCCCCATAAGCCTTTCCTTGGGGCCAGGTTATGCCCAAATGCCTTATCTACAGTTATCAGTGTGTCATCAAGTACTTTAGGTTAGAGCTAGACAGAACCTCTCCAGCTCTTGTGTTATACCTGTGGCCCCAAAGTATTTCTCATACATCAAGCCTATAGTGGAGCATATAGTCACCAAGACCAGAACTACACTGAAGCAGGACCAAAGTCAACATTGCTATGTGATGCGTACTGCAGAGCTAAACTCGTGGGCGTGGCCCAGGACCACTACAACTCTATATAGGTGATACCAGCTAGAACTGGGGTTTTGTGCCTTCCCTCAGCACTAGAGCTGTTCCAGAGGCATAGCCTATAAGCAGGTCTCAGGATGGAGAAGGATTTATTTTAGTATCTGTCCAATGCCAGTATTCACCAGCCCAGCACTGAGTTTACAAAGTCTTATGCCTACTACACTATCCTGCCCCCAGAAAATGGGATTTTATGCCACTATATACTTCCTAAGGTTGGGGTAGTATACATGAAGTCAGTCCCTTAGCTACCAAGGCTAATGCTGGGGCATACTTGATTTTTTCAAAGCATGGACCTGTACAGATTCAAGGTTGTACTAAGGCCCATGCCATACCTCATGGCAATTCTAGCCAACACACTAGTAAGGAAAAGGTTGATACCTGCTGCTGGGGCAATTCTAGATCCCCATCTGCAAGCACTGTCCTGGTGGTAGCTATTACTGCAGTCCTGCTGGGCACAAAATAACCCAGCCTCCACACAGCCTTGTAGGTTCAAAACAGGAACTCCTTTATTCTCTGCACTCCCACAAACACCACGCACGCGGCCTTCTATGGCGACACACCACACACCAACCGGAAATCCCTTCTCCGGAAATCCCTTCTCCGGAAATCCCTCCTCCCGAACTTCCCCAACCAATGGGAACTCTCTGGGAATCCCTGGCATCACCTCTCAACCACTCGGTTCTAGCAAAAATGCCATGCGTATCTGAGGCTGTGGCCCTCAACAAACTATGCAACTATTAGATAAGGCAAGACCCAATTCAGCACTATCCTTGGACAGGGAACTGTTTTCACCACCTCCTCATGGTGGTGTTTTTGTTGTTGTTGTTGTTGTTGTTGCTGTGTGTTTGTTTGTTTTTCTATCATCCCATTGACTTCTGGCTTATGGGTTTTCTGAGGAGCAATCTGCTATAACTCTAATGCACATTCTCTTATATGTGACTTGTATCCAGAGACCTGATGTTGTAGGTCTCTGGATAGGGTGATTGTGGATGGCAAAGGGACTTTTACCACCGGTAGCCACTTTTCTGAAGCTCTGGGACCCAGAGGTATTTTTCCAGGTCTCAAGCGACCAGTGTGGGTGAATCCAGGACTTTTTGTGCCAGCAGTTTCAGTCCCAAGGCTGGGGGATAAAAGAGGACCTTCCTTGTTCTCACTGGCTTCAGTAAGCACTGATTCTGAAGATGAAGGATGCTGAGGCAGCTGTCAGACTTTAAGGCAGGGTCATGCCTAGTGGTGGCTAGTGTAGTAACTTGGATTCTGGAGGTGGCAGCATTCTGATATGAGTTCCTTCTCTGGAGCAGAGCAGTGACTCAGACCAGCCAGCTTTCCAAACTGAATTTAAAGCCTATGAGGACCATATAATTCTCCCGCAATTAGGACTTCTAGATTCTTCTGCTATGATTGTTGTTGTTGGCACCTTCCTGGTTACCTCCTTTTCCTGGCTGTATAGAGCCTGCCCTTCCCTTATAGACCCAGGGTTAATGTTGTATTTTCCTTTGTTCTTTTCTCTCCGTTGCCTTTCTGACTTTCCATGCTGTTAAAGTTCCCTGTCTCTTCCTTACTAACTTCCAGAATTCTCTCTCAATCACTCTCCTTTTAAAACATATTTTTTTTTCCTTTGTTGTCTTGGTTCTCTGTGGCAGAGTTGCACGCAAAGCATCTCTATTCAGCCATCCTGGAGGTGATCTTGTGCTACTGAAGATCACAGACTCACTTTCAAAAATTTCCATCTAACTTTTCTTCATGTCTCATTGTCCAGAATTGAATAACCCTGGCATGACTGACTAGTTATAAGAATGGAGCTACTTTTACATCAGTCAGCTTCATCCCTAAAGAGTCGCAGGACATCACTCCCTGCAACCCCAGATGTAGGTTTCAAAGGACAGAACTAGATTCTTGGGGAAAAAAATTGCAGTTTGTCTGGGAAATGGAGACTTTATAGTTGACCAGTAATATCTAAGGACAGTAACTTATTGTTTTGATACAAAGATTAAATGAAGATATGCAACTAAAGTGTGTTAGCCCAGGACTTAGTAACATGGATAAGATAAATTATCAATAAATATAAGCTATTTAAATAATTTTTCAAAAACTTGACCTCTGTTTCAGTCATAAATGAGATTTGTCATGCCTCTTATGTCTTAGCAAATAGTAAATATTAACCATTTTAATGATAATAGTACATATACAAACAGAAAATGTAAAAGTATATGTATTAAAATATTAAATAGTTTTTGTCTAAGATGTTAGATCATAAGTGATTTTAAATGTATAATTTCATTTTTGCTTATCTTGATTTTCAGCATTTTGTACCTAAACTGAGTAAAATATGAAACAAAAAAATAGCTTTAAAATTTTTGATTTTTTTCTCTTATAAATCAAAGTTTTCTATTACAATATGTCAGGATATTATCAAAATGTTAATTTATGTTTGTCTCCCATCTTTTTCCTTGCCTCTATTTTAAACAGGTAACCAGGCCCTTAGTATTCCCTAGTTTAAGGGATATTTATTGATATATAGCAAAGGCTATTTTAACAAAAGCTTTTATTCAAAATATAAACTTTTCTCTGTATCTCCTAGAGAAGGCAGGGATAATGGAGAATGTCTTTGAGAAATACTGGAAAAGAAAAGAGAATTTTATTCTCTTAGATTGTTTCAAAAGACAGAAATCTAGAATTCTCACAGAAGCAGAGACTGTCTATGACAGATTTTTGGAAGGGACGCAGAAGGAAATAGCTTCATGACCCACCTGGGAAGGACAATGACATCTGGCCTCAATAACAGGACCTACCTATGCTTTAAACATGACATGGAACAGTGGGCCTGAAACCACAGGGCATTGTGCTGTCAGGCACCCAGTAATGTTGGTACCCAATGCCAACTAGTGTAGTAATGTGCTTGGTAACCAGAGTTTTTGGTGATGCTGACACTGAAAAAGACTCTGACATAGAACCACATCCTCTATGTGAGGAATGTTAATGCCTGATCAGTAAACTTCACCTTGGCTAAATGAGAGCCCAGAGTTACATTTAATTTGATTTCGGTGAAACACTAAAATTATTTCTTACACATCCCAATTTTGGGAACTAAAAGGAATTCCTTTCTTTGAAACACAAGTTTCAGAATATGATTATAGTATTGGTAGAGGCAGGATAAAACAGAGATTTGGTTGAACTCACTTACTTTATGGATGAGGAATCTGAGGAGAAAGAAATGTTTTTGCCCATGATCACATAAATTTCTAGTGGCACACAGCTAAGTGAGAGCTCAGGTAGCCTGACTCCTGTTTCATAGTTCTTTGCATCCATGATGCCTCATCTTTTGCAAAGATAAGTTTTAAGAGTAAACACATTATTTGCATCACTCCAATAAAATGCTCAAAGAAGATCTATAATTGTCTGTTCGTGCTTTTGATGACAGGAGAAATTTCTTATTGCATTACCTAACTAATGTGGATTTAGAGACATCAAAAGATCTCATCACAAAGATGTCATGGAAGGGAAAGCTTATCATTGAAAGCTTTTCATTCTGTCTCCAGTTCATTTTCCACTTCTAGCATCAAATGACCTCTCCAGAGCTGTGGTGAGGCCAAGCTCAGACCACAGGAGCCAGACACCTTTGACTTCTATTCTGGGATCTGATACATAGACTCCCTCAGTGGCCTTAGTCAGTCCCTCACCTTTTCTGCCTTGTTCATCCTGGATTCCAAAGATGATATCGAAATATTGCCTGCAGAAAGGTGGCTGAGTGTTGAGAGGCACCACAAGAACTCAGGGAAAATTGTGTGTAATCTCCCTTTTTATAAAGAAAAATTTTCCTCTCTTCAGTGTCCAATTAAAATATCAGCAAAAGAGATTTATCCCATCTTTTGCTTTTTCCACAATCTACATGCATGGGGTAGGGGTGAAGATTCTGATACTAAAAGACCTTGTACATTGCAAAAACCCTCCAAATGCATCCCATTTTATGTCAAAATATGTCTCTAACACATTGATTCTATGGGATATTTTATGCAAAAGGTAGTGTGAACATATTACTGTTATTACAGTTCCTCTTATTAGTAGAGTTTTCTTCCCATGTATAGGAAACATGTCTGATATTTATATCAGTATTTGCCATAGTATATTTTCCAAAACACAAAATGCCCTGAGATTTACTTGGAAAGCCCTACATACAAAGCAGTCTTTTAGAACATCAAAATGCTTATGAAAATATAATGAGCTCTAAAACACTATATAATAAAGAAACTTGTAAAACTTATCAAACCCAGAATTTCAAAAACTTATTTGACCTTTTAACACATTCTTTTTTCTCAAGTATAAATTAACCACATTGATGGACTGATCTTCTGAAAATACACATTTGGGGGAATGCTGGCTTGAAAAGAACTTTCTCAAAAAGGAAAAAGTTGTTTGTCACTAGAATCTCAGGCATGATTGTATGACCAACTGCCAGGAAGTTTCTGGGAATTCTGGGGATTCTGTTGGATGAAATAATGGACCAGAGGACTTCTAAAACCCCTTTCAATTCTCAAGACTCAATGAATCTCTTCCACATTAAATCAACATTATTTAGTGCCTTTATGATTACTATTAGATAAGAATAGCACAAATTGTACTAGACAGGCCCCTTAGATTCTTTATTTCATCTATGCAATAACCTTGAAAGGAAGGTATTATAATCCACTTTACAGATGAAAAAGAAACTGAGTGTCAAAGACCTTGGATAAATAGCCCACAGACATATAGCTTAAATAAGTGGTATACCAATGACTGGAAGCAAGGTCCATGTTTTCTCTACTCCGTAGTACCACTTCCCTAAATCATATCTGTCTCAGAGGAAACCATAGGATATATGAATGAAACTGAAGTACTAACAAATCAAAAATATGAGTTGATACTTTTGGTATTAGCTTCTGTGATCATTAGTAATAATATAGAAATAATGTCCTTCTCAGAGCGAATGCCATCAATTGCCTCTTACTTCTATTTGTTTCTCATGTCTGGAATAAGCAGAGTTATTTATTTTTGATCCTGGCCTTGTACTTGCTGTTACCTACTTCTAGAATGTTGCTCACAGGGATAGTTCTTGCTCACCCATCAGGTCTCAGCTATCATGAAGTTGTTTCAGGCCATTTTTTTCCTGCTGACCTGTTGTGCTTCTCCTTCTGGGCATGCTCTCTCCGAGCCCCTTGGCACGAGGTACATACAGCCAAGGGGTACTTACCAATTGGTTCCAACCCCTTTCTACCTGGAGCATCTCATTGAAAGAGCTCTCTCTGATTCTTCCTAACAACCACCATCATTTTTGATGATGGCAGCTACTGTAGCCTAGGCCACTGAAAGGGAAGAGTCTTCTACTGACTCACCGTGGGCTTACAACATGAAATTTTGTTTTTACCTCTGTTTTTTCAGGGTCATTGCATAACCTGCCCCAGAGCATCTTAAAATTTATGTGCATAATAGATCACCTAGAAAGCTTTTTCCCCAAATATAATATTTAGTAGAATTTGCATCATTAGATAAAATTTCTAGTAGATTTGGATTTCTAAAAAGCTTTCAGGTACAGATACAGATGCTCTCATACCACACTTTGAGTAGTACTGACCCTGCTGAGATTAGAATTAGGGGATATAAAAAAAGATAGACTGAGTCTCAAAAAAAAAAAAAGAAAAAGAAAAAAGCACCCGTGAGCCCTTGGAATGCAGGAAAACGCCCATGAACCTTTGAAATGCCAAACAAGCATTAATGAGCAGCAACCTAGCACTTATATTTAGCCTATGTTCTTGACCCAAGTCCTTGCCTGAAAAAAGGACATGAGGGCTATGCAAAAGCCTTTAAAAACTGACAGGAGTTATGTAACTCCACTGTGACTCCACCTCACCACAGTCACTCCTAGTAAACATTTATAAACATTTACAAACATTTACAACCCCACATCAAAGGGTTGCTGTTTCTCCCTCTGGAGATGGCCTACATTCTCCCTTGACTGTATTCCTTGCCCTAACCAAAAGTTTCCCATTTTCAAGATGGCTAATATTCTCCTCTGAATGTGTATTTGCTTTCCTAAATAAATCCATCTGTCTTCATGACCGGTACATGCTGAATTCCATGCATGCCAAGGATGCTACTTATCCTGAGTCAAGGTCCCCCTATCCATGGACCTCCAGTAATACTGCTAATGCTGACTGATAGATACATCTTCTAGTCTAAAAGAGCTACCATTCTGTTCCCAAAGGGGCTGTATCTTATTGCCATCTTCATTAGCTCTGTATCCCTTTACACAACTACTATTGTTGACTGACGCTTTCTGTATCTCTCCATTGTGACATTATGAACATCATGAAAATTGAGACCACCTTATTTTTTTTTCTACTTCAGAAGCCCCCAACATTAAGCAATGCCTACAATCATGAATAAAGGAATGAATAAATGATCAAGAAGTATGTTTTGAATATCTATGAGGCATCCTAACTTCTGTTCAGGCCTTAATTTTGAAAGTACTTTCTTTTGATAGTGAGACACTGAAAGCAAAGAGTCTGAAAAGATTGCAACAACTTCTTTTATGGGTGTAGAACCATTTGACAGAGCCATAGTCAGGGGTTGCTGAGCCTACATATAAAATACCTCTCTCCTCTGCTCGCACTCCAGAGTTAAGAGGACAATCTGAATGTCTCTTCAGTGACCTTGCTCCCAGTCTATATTTAAAGTACATGTAGAGTCTATGAGTTTCACAGAAGCAACTATTATTACATATTTTCTGTTTTTGACACAGATCTCTACTGGGTGCTGTAGAAGGTGGAAGAGAAGTGGCCAGTGATGAGAAGTACATCAGGCACATTCCCAGACCATCACTCATTACCACTTCTGAGGCAAATGGGACTCTTTCTACCTGAGGGAGGGGGAAACAACACAAAAGACCCCGTAGCATTCTCATTGCATCTCCTACATTACAGAAGGGACATTTCTCATAATTAATGGGAAAAAAACAATTTGGTTATCTACTATGTCTAGGAACTATTCAGAAAAAAAAACAGAATTGATCCAGAGATACTAAAAGAAAATTCAGATTTGTACTCAGTGATATCTTAGGGATCTGTTTCAAAATAGGCCATTTACCACCCCCATCACCACCACCACCATCCCCCTCAAAAAACTAGAGAGTGATCTCTCCCTCTGGAGATGGCCTACCATGTAGGAGGATGCAATGAGAGTGCTATGGGAGTGCTATGGGGTCTTTTGTGTTGTTTCCCCCTCCCTCAGAAGAAACAAGATTGGCTATGATTTGACAATTGTTGAAGCAAAATGGAAAAGTGGAGTTTAGTTATAAAATTTTCTCTAGATTTGTGCATGTTTGGACATTCTTGGGAGGTGGGAGAGATTCTCGTCCAGTGTAAATATTTTTAAAAAGACAAGAAAAAGAAATCCCAGTGCAACTTACCAGGTAGGAAAACAAACAAATACCACAATGTCAAGACAGCTTCATGGTTCCTAGGAAGGAAACATATGGATATGTTTTGATATTGTTGAGACTGTTAACATAGTGTAATGGAGAAAAGTATAATCTCAACAGTCGTCACTGTGGGAAGAAATACATTTGTAAAGTTTTTTTTTATTTTTAATGCTTGATATTTCACTTATTCCTAATATAAAGGAAATGTACTTATTCTGTTGAAGGTATTTTCCCTTGCCCTTGCCATTAAGGGAGATTTTCTTTTGTTCCTTCTACAATCATTTTGGTGACAAAAGTCTGCACTTAAGTTTGGAAAAAATGCATGGAAAGTGCATTATCCCTGAATTCTCACTAAAAGTAATAATGTGTTATAGCAAAAATTTAATATCAGCTGCAGCATTTGGCAGAACTAAGACTAATCTAAACCTAAGATGGAAACTTTATATTTTTAATTTTAAAAACGTTCAAAATGAAAAAAAAACTTAGGAAAAGGAGATAGAGGGATAGATGTTGCAAATTAACATCATGATACTCAATGTCTGCTCACCCACGTCCCCCTGCTGACCAGTTCCTGCCCATGAAGACAGTTGCCATAATTTGTTGAGATCCCTTCATAACTCCTTCACAACCAGTGAAAAGAGCCCAAAGGGGAAAGGGAAAGGCTGATTTCTGAGTCAAACTCAGGATGGAATTCCAGCTCTCTCTCTTCCTAGCTGTGTGACCTTGAACATTGCACAGCTCACTTAACTCCCTAAATCTCATCTGTAAAGCAGGGAATGATATGACCTCTTTATATCATTGAATCACAGTAGAGTATTGATCAGAGGAGAATCTATGGTTTAGGAGGAGAAAAGATTACTCAGGAGCCACTTTTCAGGGCAGCTTGTCCTTGGGGTAGGGACAGGAGGGAGCAAGACAAAATGAGAAGGAACAGAAAAGCAATGGGATGATTTGCCTTCTTTTACCTCCAGAGGGAAGACAACCAAGAGCAAAAAAAAAAAAAAAAGCCTGAGATTGACCATCAAGTTCAAGTTCTTGGTTGAGTCTGTACTAAGCATTATGAATTCCACTACCCAGTTGCCTGGCAAGATGTCTCTGATTTATGGTAATTGCATTATAATGAGGCACCACATGAAAATGAAATAAGCCATTATTAAAGGTGACACCAGAGTCTACTTAACTCCACCTGGAAAAGAATCTGGGGAGAAATTTATGAATGTCATAAAGGGTCAATCTGAGACTATGCATGTAGCAAAGAGCTGTATGCGCCACCTGTCTCTACTTTTACTGACTGGGTTTGGTCAGTGTTGGGTAATAAATTTATATTCTACTTTCAAGTCTGTGCCACTGTTGTTGCTTAGAAGAAATTATCAAAAATAAGCACCTGGAACTTGGGAAAAGGGATACTTCCTCTCTTCCATGCCCTGTTAAAGGATCAGAGCAATGCAGAGAACAAGGTGAAAACCAGAGTAAAACTCCCACCAGCCAGCTAATTGCTCAACAGTTCTTATTCTACAGAGTTGTGAAAACTGAGATAATGTATGTAAGCTATCTGAAACAGGATAGACCTTCAGCAAATGCTGGCCATTGTTTTGCTACTGCTGCTGTTGTTGCTAGTACTGCTGCTGTCCCCTCCCTCTAGATCTAGGCTTCTTCTAACTTATAGACTGTTTTTGACTCCAACATGACTGTCACTCTCCTCATAGGCTGCCAAAGTAATCTCTATATCCAAAGCATTCAGGAACAATGGAAAATTACGAAAGATAAGGCAGACAAAAGGCTTTGCATCACATCATTGATCACAAAAACTGTGAAATTCCATCCAGACACATCAGCTGTCCCCAGTCTAGTCATTCCCCTCCAATGCATCTGTCTCCTCTGCTGCCTTTCTCTGATTCCATTCCAACCCCAGTGAGTTACCTTTCCCCTCTTCATGTCCCCTAGGTAATTGATTGCCCTTCCAGAGTCTTGAGAACCTTAGTTGCTTCCTTCATTTATTGTGCACCTGCCCACACTTCTTACTTTATATATTCCATCCAATAAAGAAATAAAGAAAGAAAGAAAATAGGTCTTTAGCTACAAAAGACACTATTTAAAGAAGGTAATTTCAAATAGCATGTTTAGTGATATCATCATCTGTGGTTTAGAGCTCACTCCACTAATCACTCAAAGTCACAGCAATTCTTCCTTCTCTCTTCATTCCTCTCTGGTGAATTGCTTTGCTCTCCAAACCTTATGCCAAGCACTGTTCAATTCTGATCTGATAAAGCATTCTCATACTATCTGTCTTCAACCATCAAGCCTGCATCTCAACTTCCCTTCATTCCAGAATGTCAGTTAGTTATTCTAGAAATCTAATCTTTTGGTTAGTTGCTGAGAGAAGAGAAAGGCTAGGCAAGAAAATTGGTGAAATTAGCTTCCTGCCAAACTTGAAACCATACACAAATACTTATCAGTATAAGTCACTTGGTAGTCTACTATGACATTTGCTCATGCAATTGCTGAGTACACCAGTGTACACATACACCCAAGTGTGCAAAACAAGAAAAAAAAAAAAAAAAACCTTGAAGACCAAAGTTGCCCTCACAATTTGAATAAATAAGTAGTGCTCATTTGAATAAATAAATAGTGCTCTATGATATATTATCCTCTAATCTCTGCTAACTCAGCACTTATTAAGATTCATCAAAACACAATATTCTTTCTTGTGGTGTTTCTGTGACTCCCCTCTCCCTCTGAAGGAGATTTAATTCTAAATACAAGAGGAAGAAAAGGAAAAATGAGAACAGACATAACCCCGTCAAAAAACTTGGATTTATGGAGTTCAACCTTGAAAATATTTTTTTAAAACATCAAGCATGTGAATTAAAGCTCCCACCAGGCAGCTATAATTTATACAGCAGGCACTGGCAGGTAATTCGAGCACTCTGTGATACTGGTAGGAAGGGGATCTTCTTCACGGAAACCAGACTCTTTTTTTTTTTGTGACAGGCAGGGCTAGGGGTGAGAAAGAAACAGCTCTTGCTTTGCAACTAGAATGGGGCCTGTCCTATTTAATGGACACTTGACAATGAGAACAAGAAAATACCTAAGAAGAAAAGAAAGTAAACATGACCATCTGAAGAACTAAAGACAGTGGAACAAAGGTCTTTGGACCAAGACTGTGACTCCACCATGGTTGTAAAATTTCAGGCAAACCAAGTGAAAGAAAATGAATACACAGTTCAATGAAAAGCTTTTGATACTTTTCAAGTCAATTGTTTCAATTGCTTAGATATTTTTCAGACAATCCATTTTATTTTTAGGGAGTGTAGGAAAAATATCTGTAAAATATTTTAAATTTGTTTGATTGTTAGTAAAAGTATTTGTTTTTTGCCTCTGAAGAATTATACTTTATTTCATGTCCATCTGGAATTCATGCACTATCCCCGCTAACAATCTACTTTGCACCTGAACATTGGCAAAAAGTTATGAAATTTGCCTGAAAGAGCAGTATTCATTTATAATAAGGCACACAACATAGGTTTGTTTACCTCCCTACTCCCTACCCCAATCTCCAAAAGAAAGGTACTGTGTATAAAAATGATAGGGAATTCCTGAAATTGGTGAAAGACCCCGATGATACCAGTTGATGTCATTCAAACAATAACAATTAAAATTATCCCCATTTTCTGATTTTATGAGTGACTGGTCTTGATAGTGAATTCTTAAAAGAGTGGTTTCCAATAAAACAGAATTACTCCCTTACTTCATTCTGATCAGGTTGATGTTCTATTATGGTTGAGCTCTTTGGAACTTAGTGCTATAGTACTCCCTACTGGAGATTTATGCTTTTCTATCTCCTCTTTGATGCTGTTCTCAAAGAACATGGAAGCTGAAAGTTCTAAAGAATCAACATACAAGTAAAGCTATGACAATGAGAAAAGGCACACAACTCAGAAATTGAATTCTGGGCTCTGCTTTGGCATTGACTCAGTTGCATTACATACAGCATGCCATTCACATCACTGAGGGGGTCAAGAATCATGGCCTTTAACACCACCAAAAACCAGCCAAGTTACTATCACAAATCAGACATCAGAAACTGGCGTCCTTTGTACTCTATCTGCCCTATTGCATTTGACCAACAATATGCTGATGTTTTCATCAGATTTCAAGTAAAATTGCAAGATTTAAAGATGGTTTTGAAAACTTATCATAGTTCATGAAATAAGCCTATGTTTGTGCTTGTCTAGAGAGCTTGAGCTCTCCAATTTCCTGCATCCTCACCACTCCGAATGATTCATTATGCTGAACTCACTTTCCTCATTTAGGTTACCTGCCTGGAAGGTAAATTAAAGCATATGAGTTTACTACCCTTAGTCTAGAAGAAGCAAAGGTAGGTTTACAAGTGATTCTCAAGCAACAACGAACATGAAGAAGCCATAGACAACCATCAAATGTTAAAGGTTTGAACACGTAGGCACATTTACAAATGGATCACAGCCTCCCATTAGTTAGGCAGTACCCCCCTTCACTGCTGGATATACAATAGATAAATAAATAGCAAGAATACATGTGATATATATTTAGATTGCACATTAGACTTTAAAATCTATGCCTAACTGAATGCATTAGCCTGCATTTTCTGTTTATGTCTCCACAATGCCATGGAAACACAGCACAGCATGCTAATGGGCCTCTCCTGGCAATAAATAAACAAAGTCTTTGTCTATTCATGTTTCAATTTCTTTTTTTTTTTTTTGTATGTCATTTATAATTTCAAAAAGGAAAACAGATCGGTAGTGTTTTGTTGTTGTTTTCCTCTCTGCCCCTTCCAGTGTCCTGTCTTGCAGAAATAAAAAATAAAAACGTCTGCAAAGAATACAGAATGCACCTTCTGGGGGTTACTGAAATCAAACCAGTGCTGTCAGCAATCAGAGAGTAGGAGTCTCCCGTCTGGACTCATCTGTCCCCTTTATAAAATGCCATGATAATTAAACTCTGTAATGAGGTTCTTTAAGCATTTCAGTCTAACCCAAAGAGCACTTAATATAGTTGCTTAAGATTGAAAGCTGATATAAAATAGTCATAAAATCTAGTGGGTTTCACTCCCCTCCTTTAGTCTGAAAAACAATATCCAGTCCTTTTCTATAGAGATAGCAACAGCAGTCACAGCCCCTAAATGGCTCCAGTGAAGGCAGGGACACGTTTTTGCCTCCCTGGTTCCACAGCATGTGGAGCAGACAAGTTGTTCACAGCCCTAATGTGCAGGGGCAAGGTGAAACCCGAAGCTCAGAGTGCTGGGAGCACATTATCTCCCAGGGCAGCTTTCTACTGTCTGGCACCTGCTGTCCCCTGCCATGCAGTAACTCAAGACTTGGAAAGGCAGATTAGAATCTGTGTGGCGAAGTGGGCAGACTTGATTAGGTGGCTCAAATCTGAACCTAACTGCAGAGACCTCAGTCACAGGAGAGGAAGGACAGGCAATGGAAGGGTCAGGGCTTCTCCTGCAAGCCCTCAGGGTGAGTCCCTGCAGGATCCTTTGCTAACTAACTCCCCTGGGGCCTGGCATTATCATGGCTGACAATCCAGCTGGCAGGTTCTGCTGCCTTGAGACACTCCGGCTGCATCCCAACCACCGACATTGTGTGGTAAACCTCAGGGCCAGAATCTAGCAAGCAATGTCTATTTTCATTAGTCATGAAAATTCGTCTGTGGACCAGATTTCAAAGCATTCACAAAATAGAACTGTCACAGCATCTGCTCAAGGAGAGACATTTTTCATCTAGAATTTTCCAGTGCTGAACCTTAAATCAGAAAGCAAAGTGTCCACAGAAATGCCTTCCTAGGTAATAATCAAATGTTATGGCCTTTGATTTTCTAAAGTGGTATATGATAACCTGTCCATCTGAATTATGTTTCCATATTTTTTGTGAAATAATAGCGACAACAGTATTACCATATAACATTATTAGATACTTACCTTGTGCTTCTGAAATAGTTATTATTATCCCCTTGTCACAGTTGAAGCAAAGTTTAAAGAGGTAAATAATGTGTCCAAGGTCAGAAAGCGAAGAAGTAGCTGAGCTGGGATGAAAACCAGATCATCAGACTGCAAAGCCCATATTTCTTCCTCCACATTTTTCTGAGAACCTACTAAGAGCTCTGCACAGTCCTGGGATGTTTACTTCACATGATCTCAACTTTTGGATTCCTGTGATTCATTTCATCCCCAAATTAAAATTCTGTTACAACTGCTTTTTCCCTTTCTATCTTATTTGCCAGGAGGAAGAGAAAAACAGTGCCCAATTTTCTTTATCAGCACTTCTTCCTTTGGGGGACAAGTTTTTGTCATTGTTGTTCATAATATCTCTACCTCTCAGAACATCTGTCTTCTTTTAGGGCTTATGTGTTTGCTTTGCATCATGTTCAATCTAGAAACTACTCAATATCTTTTACAAGTAAGCAAAACATCCATCCCTGCTTTGTGGTTATAATTGGGTTCTAGAAAAAGTTCACATTCTTCCCATTCAACATCATGAACTAAAACTACTAGGATTATCATAGAAGTGAAGTAGATGAACCCAAAACCTATTAAGCATTGTAATAAGTACCCAATCTCAAATAACAGCGATATTGACAAAATTCTAGCCCAGCTAACTTTCCTCAGATGTGTGCAATTAGAATCTCATTATATTCTGGGCTTCTGTTTCCTCTTTTGAGATGCCAGCCCTTAATAACATTGTCCTCTAACAACAATTTCATCAAAATCCAGAACATGGTCTAGGGACAATCAACTTCAACCATTTCGAGGGTGGGACTGGTAACATAAATGGAATTGTTCTCATAGCTTTCCATTGTCAATGGCAGTCTCCTCAGAGAGTTTAACTTGGACAACAGATGGAGTTTTGCTCTAAAGGAAGAAGTGTCTATATTCTGATGTTTTTCTTATCTTCTTTACACATTCCTAAGGCTCTATCTTTTATTGAGATAAATTGCTGCTGACTTCAAAATATTAACATGCTAGAAAATATTTCATATTAGCCACATGGATTTTCAGGTGATTCCAACAGGGACAGATCCAGGGTTTGAGGGACTTGAACCTACCCCATCTCCCAAATTCTTCATTTGTGATTTGTGAGATTACACTTAGAATTTAGGATAGTAGGCAAATGAATCACAATAGTTAATGCATTTTAAAATGCTGATAATTATCAAAAACTTTATAAGACCCAGAAAACTTATATATTTGCATTAATTGATTGACCTGTGATACCTCAATAAATACCTTGCTAACTATATTTTCATTTGTACTTTCTTTGATTATTTCTTTGTATGACATCTAAATAATAATATTCCCTCAGGGGAAAATAAAACTCAGTCCCATCTCAAGCAAAGTTGACCAAAATCTTTTTTGCTGATAGCCTAGAGAAGTTTCTTTTCACTTCACTAGTTGTTTTTATAATTTCTTATTATAAATTTTTGCCAATTTGGGGGAAAATGTCAAGTTTTATCCATGAGCTATAAGACTGCAGGACTATCTATTCAGTGACTGTTTCTTACATCCTCTCAGGGTTTTCAGTGCTCATTGAAATAAGTTAATTGTCATTGTCCTGGCTCTATGGCATATTAGGAACTATGGTGTCTGCATTCATGATTGTCTTTTATGTCAAATCAGCAGAAAACTCTAATACTTCTCCAATATGTTCATATGGTTCCTTTCTTTCATTAAGTAAATTATCAAACAACCTAAGAGACTAGCAAGTCAAGTCCATTAGAAATGTATCTCTTGCTCCCAAATAATTACTGCTGATTATATACTCTGTCTCTAACCCACCAGCTCCCAGTCCTCACTGGTTGCTCTTTATAGAGGCATCCATTCCCAAATTTTAGTAATTGTATACTTTACAGAGAGTCTGCTGGGGCAGCGGTCCAGAATTAAACCAAGGAAGTGTCATGATTTAAGGAATTTTACAAAAGCACAAGGTCGTATAAACACAATGCATAATTAACTTTAAGGCAAATTTGCCTCTGCTGATATCATTTCTCTATTCACCAATTCAATGAAGAACTAATTTGCATTAAAGAAACCCAAGATATAGCCAAACATACCACAACAAATAAATGAATCAATAAATACATGACATTCTGAAACTATATAGATTCAAAAATAAGTATAATTAGCACCAATTGCTATACTAGCTAACTCAATAGGAATAAATACAAAGTAGTAATTTTGGCTAATTAAGCAGGACCCACTTGGTGATTCTGGTTCTTTCTTTCTTTGAACTAAATTAGCCCTTTAACTGAATTGTTAAAACCCCAAATTGTACTGGCTTAATAATCTAAGTCAGGATAGACCTGACTAAGGGTCATTGCTGTTGGCAATTCTGGGAAAAGCTCTGCTTTTTTATTTTTTATGTTTTTGGAATTAGCCTGTAGAAACTTGTTAAACATTAATCAATTTGGAAAAAGCTAAAGAGTTAAAAGTCAAGAAATACTTGTACATAAGCATTGATCATTTTATCAGAGACAAGTCACCACATAGTATTCCAAGAAAAAGAAACAAACAGCAAATTTTAAATGGGGTTTGCTGCCCAAGAAGCCAGGTGGAAGAGATCCTATTCTGAGAGGAAAGTTCCACTAAGAACCCCAGAATAACCACATGAATTCAGGAAGACCTTGGATGTTTCTGGGCAAAATGGGAATGAATTCTGCTTACTTATTAAGAGAATCATTAAATGAAAACAGTTTTTTCAGTTTTGTTTTCTTAGAAATCTATTATTCCATGCATGTTTCTGCCTATAATAAAATAAGCACAACAAAAGCAATAAAAGGCTTTTATTGTAGTTTGCAACACAGGCTTTTTATAGTTTACTAAGAATGAGCTATTTAAAGTGTAGTCCAAAACCAGCAACACAGACATCACCTGGAAGCTCATGAAAAATGCAGTCTTGGTCCTACTTTGGACCTGCTGAATCATATGCACATTGCACAAGTAACTCAATTGCACATTTAAGTTGGGGAAGTACTGGGCTTTGTTCCAATACCAATGGCTGCTATAACTTCCAAATGAATAAAATGATTTTTCTTTAACCCCCCCATTTTATTAGACTTTTAAATAATATAATTGCCAGTGTTTTTTATCAGATGAAGAAAACAATATATTATCATTATAAAACAATGAAAACACAGAACTGTGAAGTTATAAAATTACAAAGCAAAGATCATTTAGAAAACCATCACTAGAAATAAACTCTTAACATATTTATGCAGATCTTTCCAGTCCCTTTCTATATATATATATCATATATTAAAAATAAGATGTCTATATAGGCTGTTTATATGCTGCTTGTTATACTTAGCAGCAATACAAGGACATCATTTTATATCAATAAATATATGTCTGTCTTATCATTTACTTTTCATAGAATACTCTGTTGTATGGTAAAACAATTCATGTAAGTGTTCTCTTCCTGTTGGACAAAAAAATTGCTGTATTAGGTGAACTAATACTCGGCTCAAGTATTAGTTCACCTGTGAAGTCTTGCCTGATTTTCTGTCATTACCAAGGCTCCCTCTTCTTTGTCCCCACCCTGCACTGTGTGCCTGAGTGTGTGAATGTAACTAACCATGTGCCCACTTCTCATGGACAAAGTTTATTGCCCTATCTCTGTTTTCTAGAACAACAACAACCCTGTCACAAAGGAAGCATACAGTTGCATTGTTGAATGAATCTGTAAACAAAACTAGAAAATATTTACTAGTCCCATTCACCCCAAGTTAGAAAAGCTGAGACCAAACAAAAACACCCAAATGAACAAACAAAAGCTCCGGGTGAAAACATTTCAGAAGACTATATTATTTACTAAAGTAATACATTTCCTTAATGTAAGTGCTTAATTTCCAATAAACATAAATGAAGAACGTATTTTCACAGAGTAGAGAAAATACAAAATTTTTTGTTTAGAGTACCCAAAGTTAATGTCAAAGGAAAAAAAGCAATTTTCCTTTCTTGTTTTTCCTCCATTTCTTAAAAACACCAACCATTATTTAAAATTCTCCTTCCATCACTCAAAGAAACAGAGACAGTTGTTCATTCTGAGTTAGGTTTCTGCTTATCTGACCAGCAGGGTCAGGATAATAAATCACTCTGCCCCTAGGGAGTAATAAAATGCTTAATGGATTTGTGCAGTTACCAGGGGAAAAAAAATAAAGAGGAAAACTTTCAAGATTCAATTCATTTTCAAATACTGAGCGGTACTCAAGAAAAGATAGCATGAAGATCATATATACGGGAAGCAGACGGGGGAAAAAATCAGAGAAGTGGTATTTCCATTGGAGAAAATAATATGGTCCATATTTCACAGACCCCACAAGAAGAACCCTTTCTTTCTCATTCCTGTAAAGGAGTCTTAAACATCCCCCTGATTTCCACCTCACCCCAGCAGATCCCAGTAGGACCTCTTTCCCTTCTAGTGGTGGTGCTTGTGTTGTCTCCGATGATCTGGCTGATGGCAGCCACCAGCCATCCCAGGCTATCACTTCCAGCTTTCCTTGGCATAGAAGCATTAAGCAGCAAGGCCAGATGGCCACTGATCTGCTGCTGGGGGTGAGAGACGATGAACTTGGGAATGAAGCTAGTTGGGGTAATTTGGGACAAGGGCACACACACACACACACACACACACACACACACACACACACACTTCTGACAAGGCTTTAGGTCCACTATTCTGAATTCAACAAAGCTAGCAAATGCACGAGGCTTTGCTTTGAGGGAGTTCTGAATGCAGGGAGTATCCGGTTTGCATTCTGCTCCACAATATAAATTCCAAAAGCAAAAATAAATAAATAAAAGAAAGTGAGGCTATTGAGTAACTATATTTTGCTACTGGAGGAGAAGACTGTTTTACTGAATATCCATCACACACAGTTCACATTGTAATATTGCTTGAGTTTCAGAATATAAGTTGTTCTGGAATTTGCAAGAGCAACAGCCAAGTCCATGGAAACTTTCATCCTGATCACTGTATTTTTCCTTTCTCTACTCTATATTTGTTCTGTGGTCTTTAGACATATACTTAACACTTCATTGTCTCAGATAGTGGGTCAGCATATACTTGCTTTTATGTCTCCTTCACCCTAAGAAATATTTTGGAATATCTGATTCCAAAATATAGTAGTCTAATCCTTGAAGGAGATGATATGCAAAATGCAAATTTTGTATAGTATAGCTAGAAAACATATGTGAAGCTCTTAGAATTGTGTCTGGCACGTCATAGTTATTTAACAAGTGTTATTTATGTCCCCCTTCTCTATCAGAGAAAATTAATTATATGGTGTGTGTGTGTGTGTGTGTGTGTGTGTGTGTGTGTATGTGTGTGTGTGTTCACTGACTACAAAATAAGGTCAAATTAAGAGATTTGATTTTTCTAGAAACACAGTATAATACTTCCCTTCATTTTTGCATTCTGATGTTAGCTGTGCACAAAACCCAGTGAAACTCTCAACATTATAGAAATACAGTATTGACATTTGTACATATATCTGAGGATTAGCTGCCTAATACAGAGGAATAGATTTCAAAATATTAGAAATGCTATCATCTTCTTTCAATGGAAGCCTCAGAATTACCATACGTGATAGGCTTGGGTCTAGTTATGCTGCAGTTTTGCCTCAGCTGGTCTGAAATCCAAGCATATGACAACATTTTTGCTTCTTTCACGACATTTCCTGGAGTTTGCACTCCCTTCATGATCTTGGCAGAGATTTTGCTGCTAAAATAACATATAGAGTCCTCACCAAAACGGTGTGCTGCCGAAATGCCAGAAAACTGCTAGTGTGGGCAAAACCTGCGAGTGACAGTCCCCACCTCCTACCTGGCCAGCTTCATCTTTCCACAGTTCCCTAAAGTTTTCTTGATAGGAGTGTTATTTTCCCCTTAAAATAAAAATAGTATTTCTGGTTCTAGAATTCCCCGATTCTTTTTCTCACCTTCCATCTCTGAACAAGCTCTATAAATGACCTAGTTCAAAAACGAACCAAAATTTCTTATAGAATTTCCCAAATTAAAAATCCTGAATACAACTTTCAAACCATCAATGTTAAAATAAAAATTTAACCCCATGCTAATGTTAGACAAAGTGCTTGTATTCTTTGAAATCCATAATCAAAAGATCATCCTACCTATTTGACCACTATCAACTTCTTGTTAAAAACAGGAAGTTGGTAAAAATAAATAAATAAATAAATAGAAAGTTGGGTCAGCCTTTACTTTTTACTGTCATCAGTAAGTGCTTAAATTACTGACTCACACTTAGCAAATTCAAGGTTTAACAGGGCCTTAGTCTTTCCAAAGACATTGAACTGATTGATTCACCAAGAGAGATTTATTAGTGCCTTCGGTGTGCTGGACACTGCTCTTAATGCTGAGGATATGACCATGGAAATGAGTGTCTGTTTTCATTCCAATGAGGAGGTAAACCATAGATGCATAAAATACATAACATACTGGGATGGTGAAATGTCATAATCAAGAATAAAATAGAGGAAGAGCATATAAATCCAAAGAGTAGCTGCTGTTGTAGATATGGTCAAGGAAGTCTCCACATCAAGTTTTATGCATAAGCACATTCCCAAAGGGAAAAAGAAAAAAAAAACACATGGATACCTAAGAAGAGCATTCCTAGGAGAGGTCTTGCTGTAGAACCATATTGTACTCAGGGAAAGCAAATAGGTCTAGACATGTAGGACCAATTAAGCCATGACAATTAACTAAAATGTGATTTTGAGTGAGTTGGAAAGCCATAATAGAGCTCGAGGGACAAGAGTAAAATCATGTAATGTATATCTTAAAGAATCACCAGAGAATAAATCCCAGAGAAAAGAGACAGAATAATAGCTAAGGGATTCTTAGGGAAGTAGCAATGGAGGAGTTGAGAAGAAGTCAGATTGGGGATGTGTTTCAAGGTTTATTTCACATCCCTCTACATCACACATAGGGGAATATGAAAGGGGAAAATCAATGATGATTCCTAGGATCTTGGACTGAGCAACTGACTTTGCTCAGAGTTGCCATTTACCAAGAGGTGGAATAGGATGGGTTTGTGCAATGGAAAATCAAAAGCTCAGGTTTGAATGTGCTACATTGAGTTGCCTATTAGAAATCTCAGTTGACATGTCAAACTGGCAGTTGAATATGTGAGAATGATATTCAAAAGAGGCTGAAAAGGTAAATCAAATGCCATCGGTTTACTACAGAATATGTCATAATCGAACTGTGCTGGGCACCTATTCCTACAATCATACTGCATAAAAAACCATCACCAAACTAGGTGTCTTCCAACAAACAGTTGTTTGGGGGGCTTACAAATCTGTGAATCCACTAAGGGGGACCCCACTTGAGGCTACAGTTTAACTGAGTTGACCCTAAGCTTTGGGTCAGACTTAACTCTGCCCCACATGTCCCATTCCAAGACTTATGCTGAAGAGGCGACGGACAGCTGGGGTATGCTTTTCTCACAGTGATCACACAAATTGATGAGAGTCAAATGAAATAAGTTCTCTAAGGTGATGTCTCAAAACCTGGGACACTGTCACTGCCACCCGAATTCTGGCCAATGCAAGTCTTTTGGTAAAGTCAAGCATCTATAGGGTAACATACCTGACATTTAGTGATAGGAAATGAAAAATCACACACAAAGGGCATGCATGCATGATTCTAATACAAAGAAGCCCTGAAGAATTAGAACAAGGATCTAATCTACCTTTTAGCACCCACTGTAGCCTTAGTTATAGCTATAACTCACTACAAAAGATTTATCTCAGATTCTCTCATCTTACAACCCAATGAGTTTCTTCAAGTATCTATTTTTGAAAGCCATTTTACAAATGTATTTGAGGTAAGTATACTTCAACTTTTTTTTCCTACTAACAGGAAAAATAGGTTAGTATGTTCTAATAACATGGCAGATATTTTAAGTGTCATTTCTTAAAAAACAAAATCTTCATCAAGGCTTCTCAGTCTGTGAGAAAGAACTGTATTTTTGTTATTTCAGTAAGACATGAACCTACAATTTTATAAGCTACAATAGAACTAATTGCTAATACTAAATTTTAAAAAAAGAAAAGAAGATATACAAAATTTAAGCCCATGTTTTTGGAAAGTACATGGCCACGTAACTATAAATGTTTTCACACATTCAATTTTTGTGCATATGTTCCTAAAGATAGGGTTTGGACTCCCATTTTGAGAAGTGTGGTCCTAGGTGGATTCTACCACAACCAGATCCCTTTACCCTAAAACTTCAGTATCTGAATAAGGTAGTCTAAACACAAAACTAAATTACTAAGAATTTGAAGTTGAATTTGACTTTTACCCAAGTTTACTCAACTCTTAATTCAATTTTCCAGGCATTTTTGGTCCCCAGGATTTCATGCATCAGTTATTAAGTAAAAAAGAAAGAAAAGGGCTATGTCAAGTAGCCATATCCTGCTTTATGATTTTTCTGTTTTTCTTGATTCTTATGGCAATGCCTTTCAGAATTTTTGTCCATGCTGTACACACACAAATTACTAAGATCTCCTGGCCACATCCTGAGGCTACCTTAATTGACTGTTATCAAGCTGTGCCTTTTAAATGTTCCAGCATTTGATCTTTTTAAAATGCTCTGAGACTTAACTGATGTCAAACTGGCTGGTCTAATTTCCTGCTATGTCTTTAGATCCGTTTTTAAAAATAATTGGGTATTGAATTAGAGGTTGTTTTTTTTTTCTTTCTTTCTCAAGCGATCAGTACTATATTTAGTTAAGTTCTGACCAAAATAAATAAATAAATAAACCAATTCTGTCCTATTAATTCTCCATACTTGGATTTTCTGTCTCAAGTCACAAGCTATTCTGGAGTCCAGGAAAAATTAAACCTGGTTACCCAGCCTAAGTGAAGAGACACTTTTTAGACCACGAGGTACCTGGATGATCTGGATTCCAAATTTGTGAACGGGATTGATGAATATCATCTGGACACAGAGAAGCATTCAGAAGACCTTTAGGTGGCAAAAGAAGATGTAAGAGTGATGAGGTTACTACCAGTGCTGAGACCATGACCTCTTTCCACAAACATTCTCAATAAAACATGGACCATGTGTGACAAAGACTCACAACAAGCAACCAAGCCTTTGGGATCCTCCCCTTCACTCAAAGGTGTTCAAGAGTCAAAGTTAATCTCCCAATTGTGCCTAAGCTTGTTTACTTTCATTACAATAATTGCTGATTTAAAGCCAAATAAAACTCATATATATCTAATTATTCTTATTATCTATTGGAACTCTTCCTAAATGATAATGAACAGCTTAGGATTGACATCATCAAAGCAAAAAACATTTATTTTAGGCTATTAATTAATTGATAATTTAGTCAAAGCTATTGCAAAAAATAAATAAATAAAATCAATCTGCAGTTAAGCTGAATTATTCAGTTAATTCCAACAAAGGAATTTATCCTATAGACAACAGAGACACTGTCAGGACATGATGTTCTCATTCATTATAAATTATTATTTCAGTCTGTAAGATGACAGCATCAAATTCACTTTTTATCTTGAAAAGAAATTTGCATTAATAGGAACTCAAATAATTGCTAAACAAGTTATTTAAAGTCACAGGTTTTAAAGATGTTTAAAATATTAAACCAAAAAAGCATATTCGTGGATGGAATTCATAAAAAAAAATATTTAGATAATTTGTAACACCAAAATATTAAGTCGCCTGCCTTTGGTGCTCAGCCTGACTCGGAATGGTAAGAATTGCAAATGCTACCTCCTCACCTGAGCTTAATCCTATTTGCCTCCAGCACACTTGGGGGCTCTACTTCCCTTCCTCATCTGCCTTGGCTCACATGTTATAGCTCCCAGCTCATGGAGGAAGTGCTGGACCACATGACCCCTTTCACCTTAAATGAACTAGGAAAAGTCTGGTTTATAAACTATGTTTGCTGAAACTTCATGCTCGATACTACAGAGCAACTCTGAACTAAAATACCATATTTTGAAAATGTGTTTATATCCAGCATTAAGTATTATGTAAAACAGGGAAGACTATACTTGAAAAGAAATCTTTAAATAGAAACAATACAAATCTGTTGTTATGATGCTACATATGTATATGTATATTTATGTGAACTAAGATTTCTAATAGAGCATATTAGTGAAAACAGCTATCAATTTCAAGAAAAGATCCCAGTAAATCTCAGAATGTTACCAAATTAGTCTGGTCAGGCTCCCATAACAAAATGCCAGAGGTTGGGGGCTTGAAAATAGAAACTTATTTCTCACACTTCTGGAGGCTGATAGACCAAGATCAAGTTGTCATCTGGGTGGATTTCTTCTGAGGCCTCTTTTCCTGCCTTGTGGAGGACCAGCCTCTCACTGTGTCCTCACAGGGGGAGAGAGAATTCTGATGTCTCTTTTCGAGAGCACCAGTCCTTTCAGATTAAGGCCCCACTTTTATGGCCCTTTCTTAATCCCTAATTACCTCCCCAGGGGTCCTGTCCCCAGATTCAGTTATAATGGCAGTTAAGGATTCAACACATAAATCTTAGGGGGGAACATGTTTCACTACATTATATTTATAAATCATAAAAGAATCATATCAAAACAGTGAGAGTCCTTCTTTAATAAATGATATGAAGAAAACTATGCTTTACTCCATAACGAATTCTAAGAAGATTAAAATTAAATCATAAAGGAGAAGGCAACATATTCATCACAACTAAGAGGATTAAAAGTAAAAGGAGAAATTATAAAAGGATCAAAAATGGTAAAACACCTATATAGAGAAAAAACTAACAATATTGAAATAAAAAGTAAAACAACACAGCCTCAGCCACTTACTGAGACCCTGTCTCTAAATAAAAAACATAAAAATAATGGCTGCGGATGTGGCTCAGTGGTTAAGTGCCTCCCAAGTTACCAAAACATATAATAAAACAACAGGTTGGTAAAAATGGTACCAATGGACAAAGAATGGCAGGAGAATAAATATATACATTAAGTACTTCTACATACCATATACAAAATCTACAAGATAGTTTAAGATTGCTGCTAAGATTTCATGAGAGAAATGCACAAAAAGGGAAATATAAATGACATAAACATGATAAAAGTTTATGCTATTGACTATCTTACAGCTAATAAACAATTTTAAAAAGTGTAAAAACATTGATGGAGACTGGTAACTGTAGAAGTCTTTAATGAAAGCATTTGGGAAATACCTAATCAAAAGCATTCAAAAAGTTCCCATCAATCATACCCAACAATTCATTCTTGAGAATTATACTGCCATTAAAAACATCAAAAACAATGATACAGATGTTCTTCAACTCTGAAGTACTGTTGACTATTTACCTAGCTTCCTGTGATGGTTCATTTTATTGACAAGACCATGTGGTGCCCAGATATTTTGCTCAAATATTATTCCATGCATTTCTGTGAGGATGTTTCTGGATGAACCTTTAAATTGGTTGGCTGAGACAAGCAGATAGCTCTCCATAAAATGATTGGGCCTCTTTCAATTAGCTGAAGTCCTGAACAATGACCCTCCCCGAAGTAAGGGTGAGTTCTCCTGCCTGATGGACTTTAAACTGGAAGACAAGTTCTTTCCCTTCATTTGAACTTGAATTGAAACATCTGCCCTCCCTGGATATCAGCTGATTGGCCTTTCCACTAGTACTACCACTGGCTTTCTGATTCTCGGGCCTTCAGTTCTGGCTGGAACTAACCTTCAGCTCTCCTGGGGCTCTGACTTGCCAACTCTCCCTGCAGATCTTGGGACTTATCTGCCTTCTTACTAAGGTAAGTCAGTCCCCCATAATAACACACTCCACATGCACATAACCTTCACAGCCCAGTGGTGCTAGGCCAGTGGGATAAGTTGCCACGAGACCAAGGAAGTCTCCTGGGGATAGGTTATAAAATACAAGGTTATTGAAAAACATTTGTGGGGGAGATGTAGTGGCAACCGGCTAAACAGGTGTTTTGCCAGAAGGTCCAGTGGTGATGAGTTGGACAGGTGCATCTCTGGCCTTTGCCAGAAAACAGTGCTTCACAATGCTCTGTCCAGGGGAAGCCAGCTAGATGAGTCCTTCCCTCCCTCTCCATAGTGCTCAGGTCCTCACCAGTTACTGCAGAGAGGGCTTTTATAAATTAGGCCACAGAAGCAGTGACATCCTTGATTTGCTTTGTTCCTTGTAGGACCAGCATCTCAAGGAGCAGCTGTCTCAGTGTGTGTGCAAGAAAACAGCTTTCTACAGATAACACGAATGTGCCCTAGTTCCTAGCACACAGGAGAGAAAGCAGTGTACTTGAAGGTAATAGGAATCTGGACATTCTGGCCAAGACTTACTCTCACTATTCCCTTCACTTGGCTAAGTTTTGGGGAATGGAAAGGCATATTTAGGAATATGATGTTTTACTGTCCTTTTTACTTCTTTCTCTTTGTTTTAAAGGATATCTCCATCTCCCTCCCTCTCCCATCTCCCCCCACCTTCTCTCCTATTGATTCTATTTCTCTGAAGAACCCTGACTAATATTACATAATCTCCAGTTGTGCATAATTTCCTGCTGCCATGATTTTTGCAGAGTTGAACCATATTTGAACATATCACACAATTCTGATTATTAAAATCTAAGGTGAATTCTGATGGAGCTCCTGGGAAGGATTTTTCTTTCTGGGGGAAAAAAAAGCCATAAAGAAATGGCCCTTTTTCTCTCCCACTCTATTTTTTCTGGTTTGAAGGTTACCCTCTGATGATGTTTGAAGAAGCTAAGCAAATGAAACAAATTAGGATATTCTGATGTTCAAAGAAGCTGCAGCCATCTTGTGATCATGAGGAGAAACCCATGAGAAACATAGTTTGACTCAATTCCATGCATTACTGAGCAGTAAAACAGGCATTGGCTTATTGTATAAACAGCAAATATCCTCATGACTTGGCTAATGAGGCTCTCTCTTAATTTCAGATACAAATATCCTAATTTGTATCAGTTGCTTACTTCTTATTTATTTATAATAGCCAAAATTTGTGGCAATTATCTAAACCATATGGGAATAATAAAGCAAACTATCATATATCAACTCAGTGGGAGATCAGCCAGGCATTATAAAAGTTAAGTGCTAAACCATGCAGCAACATGGCAAAACATCTCTAAAGAAAAAGGATGATGTTGATAAAATAGTGCTATAACTTGGCTGATGAAATTAAAATAGAAAAAAGTTATAAATATATTTGTGTGCATAGTAGTCATTATAAAAAGGCAATGATAGAATTATAAATTGCATGATACCACTTAAACTCATTTTTAAAAACACACAAATATAACAAATAGAGATTCTTTTGCCATAAAAGCACAATATTATGATTTAGACACATAAATTCTTTATGAGTTGCTTTTGTGGAGAGTTTGACAGGACTTGTCAATGAACATAGAAAAGTGCAAGGTTTTAAAATATTTGAATGCATTTTTAAAATGAACTAATTTAAAATAAATGTTACAAATGCAAGTATTCATTTTAAGTAGTAGATATGTACATGCTATTTTATGTTGTAATTTTTGATATTAAATTTTAACTAAATACAATGTGTGCATATATGGATGTCATACATATACTATATATATGCAAACATGAATCATTTTAAATGTAATTGTGATGGAAGATATAACAATTAAATTTCCTAGCACTAATTTTTAACTGTAAGTGAATATCTATCTGTAAAGTACTATTTCAAGAGTTGTACAGCCTGTGGTTGAAATGGCCTCGAACTGATTGTTAAGTGACATGTTTTCCTTTTCTGCCATTAACTTGTTTGACTATAGTCATTAAACCTGTTGGTTGGAGAAAACAGAAAATAATTCAACCTTAAAAGAAAAGGAATCTACCTTCAAAGTTACAAGGGACTCATGGAACCCCAGGGGGAGGCATCTAGCTAAACAAAGAGCAAGAGGGGACTTACAATACATCCAGAGCAGGCTCCAGCAGCCACACCTTCTCTCCCTTCCTCCTGCCCTCTCCTCCCTCTCTATGCATTTGTGCGGTTCTTAATGTGTCCACTCGGGCTTCTTTTGCTTCTTTTATCCATGGGGACTAAAACAATCACTTTTGTCTTACATGTAAGTATAGTCTTAAGAAGATAGAGAGAATTTCTCGATCTCAACATCGAACTCCCAAGGAAAGAAATTCATTTAGATTAATCCAGATCATGTACTCATGGATGGCCCAATATGCTATGGTAATAACGTGGAGATAGGACTATATAAATGTTGGGCCCACCACTGTAAAATGGAAAGAAGATTAGGGAAGAGTAACTGTCAAAATGGAGAAGCTAAGTTAAAATAATCCACACCAACCTAATACAAGTTAATTTCTATTCCTGAACCTCAGTTTTCTTATCACCTTCTGGCCATGTCATAACACGTAGATGCCATCACATAGGGGGAGTGTGCGTGAGAAAGAAGTCACATGGAGAGGGAGGAAGTAAGAGATCAGGGAAGGATCAGGCTTGCTCTGTTATAAAACCCATTCTTGTTGGAACTAATCCCCTCCTAGAGCCACCAGCACTTCATGAGTGCAGTCATGACCCCACCACCTCCCACTGGGCCCCACCAATTTGAGGCCCCACCACAAGCTGTTACGCTGGGGACCATACTTCCAGCATATGAACATTTGGTGGAACAAACTGTACCCAAACCATAGTATACCCTATCCCTACATCATCACAAAACTAATTCCAAAATATGATTTTCTCAGAAATGCTGCATACCCTAATCCCTCCTTGGTGGGTCCGGGGGCTTTATAAATGCTTTGACAAGAACTGCAGGAAACTAACTTAGTGATTTTGTATAAATGAATATGTGGAACTCATCTCACCATGGAAAATTTTTTGAATGAGCACTTATTACTGGAAGAAACTTAGGAATCACTGCACTTTTCTATTTGTATGAGCCTTACGTTTCAGATCGCAAGCACTATACTTCTGTAGAAAGTATAATTTCTAAGAATGCAATAATGGAACTATAAATCATTATGTTAATAATTACTCTCTGTCATGTGCTTGACTTATGAAAAACAAAATTGCTCAAATAATTGCACTTCTGATTCTGTGGGAACTTAGGATAAACTCTTATTGATATGAGAGCTACCCATATCTTGCTATGTTTTTCTTATAGCAATGGTGGTTTTTTTTGTTGGAGAGATTATAATGAATCTAGGGATGAATTTCCATCCATGTACCCATAAAGGTTTCAGAAAGGAATTGAATGCAGAAACTAAAATCAAGCAGCAGTTTCTCAGTGGGGTTGATGCAGAATTTAAACTTTGGAGCACTTATTGATGTTAAGTGCAGATCCCACAGTTTAAATAGCATTGTTCTTTTTTAGTTCTTTCATTAACTGTCAGGTTTATATTGAACTTACATAGAGTGTTCACATCTTTCATGAGATGAATCAAGGTGGACTTCAGCTTTGTCTTGCACGAGTGGCCAACCAATACATTTGGCTTTTTGTTCCTAGGTGGAGTCTTCAGTTGTTATCTTTATTACAATGATTTATTGAAAACGTGTAATTTCAGTTTCAAGTTTCAAATTGTGTTTTATTAGTAAGAATTATTTGCTGTTCTGCAGAAAGTGATTTGAAGCCTGAGATAATTATAGAATCATAGCATTACAAAGCACATCCAGAGGTCACCAGGCCTAAGCTCTTCTTTCAAAGCCGATGTACACCTTGACTAGCAAGCCATATTTCTAACTACTTTATCTTAAAGGAAATATTTACACATTTTCCAAGTGTGGTTTAAACTTATGTTTAAAAATTCTGGCCAGTAAACATCTCCCACCTTCATACTGGAAAAAATTAAATAGAAATTCTACAATCTGATGGATGACTCCTCAATCTGCCCTCATTTTTCCTTTCTACCCATCTTTCTAAGAACATCCATAGAATTAATTCAGCTCTTATTCAGAATTTTCTGTCTTGAGTAAAACTCATTCATTAAAAATTTGTTTTCATGTATCTATCACTCAAGCTATCTTTTCTTACAACTATCTCTAATTTTTAAATAATGCTATCATTTTCTGAGTCACTCAAGGTTAAATTTTGAAATCACATTGAATTCCTTTTTTTCCCTTCATCAACAACTGAAATCAGTGATGGTCTTAGGATCTCTAACCCCAATGTTTCTCCTAGTCTAATTGTTTTCCATTTCTGTTGATGCTGCCCTTATTAAAGTCCTGCTTCCCTTAGCTTTTCACTCCAGCAAAGCTTACTAATTGGTGCTTATATCCATTACAGACTGAATTCAGCTGCATGTGACACAAAACATTAGCTGTACATACAGCATCTTGAAGTAAAGTAAAATAGGATCTTTCTTTTCTTTCACATCAAAATAGCGCTGGTAGAAGGCAGTGTGGCAAGCATATCAGTTCCATGCTAACACAAGGAAATCAGGATGTTTTTGGTTTCTCATATGTATGTCTTTAGGGTCTTAAGTGGCTTTATCACCTAAGTCTTCTCACCACTTTTAAAGAGCACTTTGGGAAGACTCACCCCATGTCTTGAATATGTGTTACATTGTTCAAAACTAGATACTGCCACCCCTTTCTTCGAAACTGGAAGATAAATAGGGTTATATTTTTGGTTATTCCTTTTCTGGTTTTTTTTTTAAGCTGTAGTATCACCATCCCCAAGAAAACCAGTGTGCTGTAGGGAAGAGGCTAGGAGATGTCCTGGACAGGGGTCAGCAGACTCTGCCACATTGTCTTCAGATTTCCCAGGATGTCAGGAAGCTTACCACAAACTGATCTTTTCAAAGCACAACTTGACCATGTTGAAGTTTGTCAACTCCATTCAATCCTTCCTCAAATGATATCGTGAATAAAGTCGAAGTTTACCCTACCAAATAAATAATAATATCAAGCTCTGAACTATTTTTTCTATTATACCACTCTGAAACATATAAATTCAAATTTAACTGAACTGGTCATTTTCATGATTGATTTTCAAATACAGCTTGCAATACCAGTTCCATCCTTTCAATGCATCTAGCCTGCTTCTTTTGCCGCCATCTTCATTTCTTGGAATCCTCTCCATTTGGGGCTCCACTCAAATGTTTCCTCTTCTGAGTTCCTGATCACTCCTACTCTGATTATCTTCAATAAACTTCTGACAAATAAATTAGATTTCACTCATCACCTTATTAAATCCTTTATGTACACTGTCTCATTTAAAACTAACAAAATTCCCTGGAAGTTAAGTTTTATTGTCACCATTTCACAGAGCAGACATTTGAGACTCAATTCAAGAAATTTTCTCTCAAGTAAGTTCACGTGACTAGTAAGTAACAGCCGGTAGTGACATTTAGGGCCAAACAGAGGCCGAGTTTGGGTTCTTCCCATTATATTAGGACAACTCCCTCTACTAAAGCATCAAGCTTGTGGTCTAAAATTCTCTATAATCATTTTTCTTCCACAGGGCATGCTGTATTGATCGTTTTGTTCTGATACCTAGAATAATATCACCAGATATGTTCATAAATGGAATGTTCCATTTAAATAAAACAAAGGCAACTATCATTAAATATTTAATGATGTGCCTAGGATTCTTCTTTGGGGACATTTGTCATCTTCTTGACCCTTATTTAGTCTATTTTTATGGTCTTTATTTTATACATTCATAAATCTTTCTTTTCAGAAAATATTTTAAATAGCATTCCTTCATTTTAAGAGAAATCATACCATGAAAACATTTTTTCTTCTCCTTTCTATTGAGAAATATTTCAAACTTACAGGAAAGTAGAGCATAGGATAATGAATCCTATATGCTCAATGCCCACATTTAACCATTTATTAAAATTTTGCAATATTTGCTTCACATAGTGTTTCGCTGAAGTAGTATAAAATAAATAATAGACAAAATGACATCTCTTCCCTACGTATTTCAGGATGCTGTTCAAGGGAAAAAGCAAGAAGGACATTTTCTAATTTCAATACTATTATTACATCTATAAAAATTCATACATAGCTATTAATAACTGTTAATAGTCTCTACTGAATTTCCACTTTTTCAAAAATACTGATTTAATCAACGTGGGAGCCAAATAAATACTACATTTTGCTTTTCATTTGGTTGTTATATACCTTAAACATCTTTTCATCTAGAAAATTCCTCTCTTTCCTTCCCCTTTATTTTTCCCAGCATTGACTTATTGAAGAGATCAGGCTAATTGTCCTTTAGCATAATGTACTGCATTCCACATACATCTGACTATTTCCCTTTTTAAATGGTGTCCCATAAATTAAAAATTAGGCTTAAATTCCTGATTCAATTCAGGCATCTGTGGAGAGCATGCATGAAGGCAAGGAGGAATGTCAGCAAATGGCAAAATAAAAGGCCCCAGGCTTCATTAACCCCCACAGAAAGTCCAACTAGTAACCATCCACAGACAGACAAAGCCACCTTTGTGAAGACCCCCAAACCTGGGGATAAGCATAAAAGACCTATATGGACCACAGAGCCACATAAAAACTCCATCAGGAGTGTAAGAGACATAGTCTCACTTTATTTATGTCATCTTTCCTCCTTTTTCAAGTTGGGACAATGGCACACTGAAGGACCCCACAGTCCATGATTTCTACCATAAGAGGACCAGAGCTGGACATTCAGCTTACCACCACTCACAGATACTTCCCAGGAAGCCCACTCTTCTCTTGCTTCATGAGGTACAATGGGAATAACAACAAAGTTAGTCCACTTGGGGTCACAGAGAAACAAACAAAGGAATCAGAGCTCGTAGCAACCAGCATGGAGATCTTGGTGGTAGCTCTGTGTTACTGTCAGTGGTGGCACCCAATCAGAAGTACCAACCAAAGAAACAGTTATCCACAAAGCTAAAGATGGTCACTCACAAAAGCATGTTAGGAAATTCAATCTGGCTTTAATCCACAGATGGCCAGCCTTTATGTCCAGTCTTAGAGCCGAACCCTTAGGCCTCCCCTTGGAAGGACGATACCCATCTACACACATACTGGCAGAGCACAGAAATTAGAACTACCCAAACCAAGGGACCAATGGCTCAGCTCAGCCTCAGAGGTCATCCCAGGATTGGATCAGTTCGGGGAATGCATGCTACAATGTGGAGCAAAGAGGACAGCCCCATCTGAGAGTCAAAACAGTGGGTCAACACAGATCAAGAGCCCACTCTAGGGCTTCACCCAGGCAGGGAGGCCACCTCAACTTTGCATGTCTGTGTAGCATAGCTTCTGAACCCATCCATCCAGACCAGTAATGTAACCCAACATCCAATCCCAGCCTGCAGCCCTCCCCAGCCCCAGAGCTCGAATTCAATTACTACCTTTACAAGGAATATATGCGGTGACACTACCCGATGAGGGTGACTTCATTACCTAGCCATCATCTACCATTGACTGTGAAGTCTAAGCAAATCAGCAAACCCATCTAATTTCAGAAAAAAGGGCAGCAGCCCATTTAACTAGAGAACCCCAATAGCAAATTCTGCCTGCCTGAGTTGCTACTAACTGGCCCATCTAAAATCACAGTTTAGACTAAGAAGTGAAAGTCTGTCCCTCAAAAATAACACCTTTAAAGGACAAAAGAAGCAGTAGTCTTTTCAAATGTGTAGACATCAATGCAAGGTCACAGTATTATCAGATAATAATGACACCATCATAAGAAATAGTAAGGTTATAATAATTGTCTCCAAAGAAATAGAGATCTGTGAAAGAAAATAATCAAAGAAATTCAGGGAACTACAAGAATGTACAGGTAGAAAATTAAATGGTGTTTTGAAAATAGCACATGAGTAAAAGGAGAATATAGAGATAGAAACAAAGAAAAGAAAATCTGGAGATGAAGAATAAAATAACTACAGAAGAAAATTCAATAGAAAACCTCAAGAGCTGGCTTGATCAAGCAGAAAACAGAATTAGTGCACTTGAGATGGAACACTTGAAATTATTCAACCAGAGTAGCAAAAAGAAAAAAGAATAAAGAAAGCATATAGGAATTATATGACATCAATAAGAGAAGTAACTTTCATAAAAGAAGAGTTCCAGATGAACAGTAGGGAAAAGCATCAGAAAGCATGATAGAAGAAATAAGAAGTGTTGAAGATGTTGAGAAAAGGGAACTATTGATGAAAATATAAATTAAAATTATATTAGCCATATGAAAAATAAATGGAGGTTTCTACAAAAACTAAAAATAGAAATCTATAGAATCCAGAAATCCCACTTCCAGGTATAGATCATGAGGATTTGAAATCATTATTTTTGAAGAGACCACTACACTCCCATGTCATTGCAGATTTATTCACAATAGCCAAGTCCATCAACTAATGAATGAATTTAAAAATGTGGTATATATACACGTTTACAACAAGAAGGATGAACCTGGAGGATCTTATGCTAAGTGAAATATGACAATCACTGAAGAACAAATACCATATGATACCCTTGGTATAAAAAATCTAAAACAAACCCCAAAACAGAGGGTAAAATGGTATCTACTCAAGGCTGGGAGGTGGGAAGAATACAGAGATGTTGACCAAAGGATACAAAGTTTTAGTAAGTCAGGAGAAATAAGATTTTTGAAATCTATAACATAACCCAATGACTAGAGTTAATAATGATGTATATTTCAAAATTGCTAAGAAAATAAAATGCTATTTTAGGTGATGAGTAGGTTTACTAGCTTGACTTAATCATTCCACATTGTGTATCCTATCACATTGTACTCCATAAGTATATAAAATGGTAATTTATCAGTACACATAACATTTTTTAAAAGAATATCATGAAGGCAGTCTTCCTTATAAATTGGGCCAAAGGAACCACAGACATTTCACTGCAAAGGAATATATGGGTCAGAAATTTGGTGTGTTACCTCATTTCAAGAGTATATGAAGAGGATCATAGTAGAAAACAAGTGGAAATGGATGCAAATGCTTTAATTCAATTAGGGCCTTTCTTTCACTTTTTTGCTCTGTGAGTGGAATTTCTAGGAATGTATGTGTGTTTTCCTGGCATCACAGTATACCATAGATTTCAATCTTATCTGCTCTCTTTGCTAACAAGTTGCCTCAAAGAAAAATAAAAGGAAAAAAAAAAACAGAAAAGGAAAACAAAATTCCCATCAAGTATTATCTTCCCATGTGATCATTTATGACAGCTTGAGAATGAAATTGAGCCTAAACCGCCAACAGCTATATTTTCATAAGGGAAGGCCCCACACTGATTGCCAGTGGTAAAACAGTATAATAAGAAAAAGGAAAACAATGTGAACTGCTCACATAACACCAAGCAGCTTTTTCAGCATGCTTTGTTTAGTCTCCCTTTCAGTGTTGTGGAAACAACACTTCTGTTCTGGTCAAGAGGGTTCCTTTATTTCAACACAATGCAATTTTTTCCATAGTGACTTGTGTGTAAATAGTAGCCCTGAATTCCTTTAAAGACATACCACCAACGCTCCAGATGCAGCATTAATAACATCCAAGCAAGAAAGAATCATACTGTGTGCCACACAAGAAAGTCTGCCTTGTGATAATAGGCTCCAAGCACACAATGCCTCGGCGTTTGTGATCACTGTGTATCATGGATACTAATGTGGATACTGTGACCTACCATATAATTCAAAATGTTTTGCTACATACTAATTACCAGAGATATCAATACTTACTAACAAATTATAGTAGCTAACATTGAACTCAAGGTTACTACATGCTGGTCTATGCACTAAGTACTTTATATGCAATGCCTCATACCTCATTTAATACTTAAAAAAAAGCAAACTATACTATAATTATTATTACATGCTCTTTTTCCTGTAAAGGAACTAGGATTTATAGAGTTTAAGTAAATAGTCAAAGATGGATGACTCTGAAGGCTGTGCTCTTAAAACTTTTCACATTTTCTCCCATAAGTGGTATCATGGGAGAGAGAAGAAAATATGAAAAGATCTTTGGATTCTCCTAAGACCAAAAAGATAATTAGTCTTTCCACCTCCTTCCCAAATTTACTTATTTGACTTTGTCAGTACTGGGTCATGACTTCCATAACCAGAGACTAAAGATAGGCAAAGTGAACACTGCTAAGGTGGTGGTAGAGTAGGGACATTTCCCATCAGGTTCCAAACCAGGATAGCCCAATGTGAGCATATCCTCTGGACGGAATTGCTATGGATGCTTGCTCACCAGGTGAAGCTCATTTCCCTGGCCCCTAACACAGTTCAGTACCTAAATTTAGATACCACAAAGAGGAAGAAAGGTTGGGGATAGGAATAGATATATGGCACCAGATCAAAGAGGTAACTTCTATTTCTAATAATACAACCATGGAAATAACCAATTTTAAATTATGTGAACACTTATAAATTGTAGATAAAAGGAAAACCCATATCTTCTTAAGTAGAAACCTGCATTCAGGTATATATGTGGTATATAGACACATTTTTGTAACAACAAGGATGAATCTGGAGGACCTTATGCAAGTTAAATAGGACAATTAAAGAAGTACAAATACCACATGATCTCCCTTATGTGAAAAATCCAAAGCAACTGAACCCATAAAATGGTTACCATTAGGACTGGGAGATGGGAAGAACATGTTGGATTCACACACACCCAGGGAGAGGGAGACAGAGGGCAGGGAGAGAAAAGACTCCATAGAAACAAAGCAATGATGACCCCAGACTAAATCTGTGTGTGATTTAGGATGGGAAATGAGATTAGATCCCAGTTTCAATAACCAGAGAGCTTGAGTTTAGAAGCCATATAAAAATAGGAAGTAAAATCATGGGTCACTAATTAGGTTAGTTGTAATTAAGTTTTCTATCTATAGCCAGAAACTCAAGACACTCACAAAACAAGATGTACTAAAAAACACAAAAAGACAACAAAAAAATTCATCTAAGACTAAACTCTAAATGGGAAAACTCCTGTTCCCTGAGAATCATTTATGTGAGTCTTAGGTGTAGGTTTATATACCTAGTGAATTTATGCTTCTTGTTCAAAGTTGTTCTAGGCCCAGTTAAGACTTGGGACTCTGAAAAACCCAGACAGAATAAAAATAATATTTTTCTATGGGAAAAATTTTTTTAAATGAGCATAAAGAAGACTTCATGGACTAAATCCAAGGAGAAATGAGCCTTTCATAAGTTAGGAGAAAGCTCTGACAACTTCTATATCTGGGGAAAGGAGTCTGGGTATGAAAAGATGGAAGAGCATGGCTGCGAAAGGAGGAGAGACTTCAGGGCTGAAAAGAAGTGGGCAGAGCCTCAGATGATAGTTTGTACTGGCAGAGTGGATGAGAGTCTAGAAAAGCCCCACATACAAATCCCGAAGCCTGACAATGAATCCTTAAATACTGATCATGCTTTATCTTGCATTTTTATTGAGAAAGCAATATGAGAAGAGGGACTGAAACTCTGATATTTCCAACATCCACTTATTCCACAGGGTCTTGATGGAGTTAATCCAAGGTTAAGACAAAAATGCCTGAGACTTTGGTTCAACTACTCCCAAAATATTCACAAGATCAAAAATGTATCAAGAATGAGAGTTGGGCTAATCATAGTGACCTCAATTTAGTCAAAACTCAATGTAGCCAAAACTTGTATTAGACTGTTAATAAGGATACAGTAGTTCTCTCTATCCATGAGGTGTACATTCCAGAATCTCCAATGGATGCCTGGAAGTAAATCCCATACATGCTATGTTTTTTTGTCTTTTCCTGTGCACACACACCTAGGATAAAGTTTAATTTATAAATTGGGCATAGTAAAAGATGAACAACAATTAATAAAAATATAATAACCATAAAATATACTATAATCAAAGTTGTTCAAAACTTAATTGTTTATTCTAGAATTCTTCATTTAATATTTTTGGACTGTGGTTGGCCATGAATAACTGTAAACATTGAAAGTGAAGCCACAAATAAAGAGGAGGTACTGCATGTTGTCTTCTTGAAAAATGCTAAGAGAGGAGATATTAAGTGTTTCCACCACAAAAATGATAAGTATGTGAGGTAATGTATTTGTTACTTAGCTAGATTTAATCCTTCCACAATGAATCTATATTTCAAACCATTAGGTTGTACACAATAAATACAATTTTATTTATCAATTTAAAGAAAAAATTTTTAAAGGATTTTGTGTCACTGGAATATTGGTAATGATTGTAATAAAAATAGATTACTTGTGGGGCTGGGGATGTGGCTCTAGCGGTAGCACACTCGCCTGGCATGCGTGCGGCCCAGGTTTGATCCTCAGCACCACACACACACACACAAAAAAGATGTTGTGTCTGCCAAAAACTAAAAAAATAAATATTAAAAATTCTCTCTCTCTCTCTCTAAAAAAAATAGATTACTTGAATAAATTGGATAGTTAAATTCCACTTTATTTTGCATTGTCAAATATAAACATACAAATTGATAACCTTATATCAAAAAAGATCCCATATAATGCCATATCATATAATAAAATTTTTTTTTGAAAAAATTAAATGATGTTTTTAAAACTTAAAAAAAGGAACTTTGCATGCAAAAGTTCCTGCATGCCCAAGCCTGTGTTCAAATTCATATGTGGTTGACATCAAATTTCATTCTATTTTAAATAGTAAGCTACATTTTCTCCTACCAAAAGCATTCAATTTGGGAAACACCTTAGTGTGACTCAGTCTTATGTGACTGACTGACTCTATGCAGAGATTTTAGCAAACAAACCCCACAAGGCTGTGTTTTAGGATAATATTAACCAAATAAAACTTCTATTAAACTACAAGTTCAGTCATGGCTAAGGTCATTGACAGCCATGTACACTGATGAATAGCAAAAGTGTAAACCTGGTTTCTCCCTGTTTCACAGTAATTAAAGAAAAGGCCACTTAGCATAGCAATGGGCATCTTGACTGGCCACAATCAATACCCCTGCACTTGGTCAAACATTTTTCTGAGTGTGTCTGTGAAGAATGATTTGGATGAGATTAACATCTGAATCCAGCACTCATAAATCAGAATACCCTCCCCAATTCGAGGAATATGCAGCCCATCAGTTGAAGGCCTAAACTAAAACACCCTTCCACCCTTCCACCAGTACTCGTGAATTGGGACATCAGTTTTTCCTGATTTTGGACTAGAAGAGAACCATGGGCTTCTCCTATGGAACCATCAGCTCTTCCTATCTCAAGAATGCCAGCAATCAGACCAAAACTACACCATTGATTCCCCTGGTTCTTGGGCCTTCAGACTCAGATTGAAATTATACCATCAGAGCTCTTGGATGCCAGATTTGCCAACTTCAGACCTTGAGACTGAACAGTTCCCATAATGGTGTGAACCAATTCTTTGAAACAATAATCTTAATCATAATCATATGTGTGTGTGTGTGACATTGATAACAGCTACACTGTTTTGTCTTAGGCCACCCTATTTCTACATTAGCTCTACTTTGAAAATTGTTTCTTGTAAAGTTAGTCTGTTTTTTTTCTCCTTCACCCAGCATTATAACCTCTAAAGAAAAACACTTTTAAATGACTGAGATACTAACTGCTGCAGTCAGCTGTGGCAAGAAAAAAAAGAATGAGAAAAACACTGGTCCCAAGACTTCTTACTGAGTATTCTTTTATTTTTCAGAACTTGGATTTTCTGATGTTCTTCAGATAACATCAAAGTGTGGGCCAAAGACTTCTTAATCCATTCTCTTTAAAAAAAATATGGAATAATGTTTAACTTTCAGGAAATGATGTGTTTGGTGAAAGAATTATGGGAACTGCCTAGGAAATGAAGGTCAGTTGTTACTGCAAGAATGTCCCAGCAAAGCAAAAATGAAAACCACCCTGAGTGATGGAGATGGTTATCAAGCTCCTCAGGTAGCCTTCCTATCTATTGCCCCACTCTTCCTCCCCATAAATATATTTATGTATAGAAATTCCTTGAAATGGTCCTTAAGATGTCATTCCAGATACTTTCTAATTAGCTAGCTCATGTTGATAAAAATTTTTCCCATCCCATCAAGTCTTGTCTCTCAAGTATTGACTTTTGAGCTGTTAACAGAACTAAACTTTGGTCAGTATCGTGTGTGTACACACACACACACACAAACACGCGTACCCTATTTGTTGGTCTCTCTGGAGAAATCTGACTAATACAAGT
Organism: Ictidomys tridecemlineatus; assembly: GCF_052094955.1. Taxonomy (NCBI): domain Eukaryota; kingdom Metazoa; phylum Chordata; class Mammalia; order Rodentia; family Sciuridae; genus Ictidomys; species Ictidomys tridecemlineatus. Next base: position 134,007,398 of record NC_135480.1, read on the forward strand.
ACTATTGCTTTCAGGGTTAAAGCTGAGGAGTGAATACAGTCATGTGTCTGAAATAAATAAAGAGCTGAAGAAAAGATACAGAAGTCATAATTTCACATAGTGATAAAGTCTATATTCAAAAACAACACTCAAAAAGGGGAGAAAACTACCTAATGTTACCAAATTTGTGAAAAATCTTGCTTTAAAATAATATTATAGAGGATAAGAAGGTGTATGTTTGAGACTAAGAAGCATGTTTCAGTTCTGTAGAAGTCTATTAAATGTTGTTCCACTCAGGCCTCTTTAGAAAGGAACATGTGCATTTGAGAGCTGGATAAACTTAGAAGGTTAGATCAGGAGAGACTTTCCTATCCATATTTAAAATAAAGTGATAAGAAGATAGGCTTTCCAAGAACAGAGGGTTGGTGAACATCCAACTCAACAGCCTCCCAGCAGCAGGGGCTGCAGCCCAGGTCTAGAGGAGAGCTATGCAAATGAAGTAGGAAGGCAGGACTTAGGCTGCCCCTCAGGGGAACACCACCCATGCTGACCACTGTCAGAACAGCTAGAAGATAAACTGATAAGCAAAGAAGGTGTGAAAGATCTCATAGAAATTACAATCTGGAACATATCCTGTAGCATTTGGGATGCTTCACAGAACAAATGGATGACATTTCATCTGTGTCTATATTAAAAAGTCTTAACTTAAAAATATATATATTTAACTTTTAACTTAATGCTTCATTTAAGCAATGCACACACACACAAAAAGGTTTAGAGGTTTTGTTGATGTTGTTTTGTTTGAAATGTTATTTTGTTTCTGTTGTGATTTGGTGAAAACAAATGGCAGTCTTGACAATTAACGTCTGTTTCTTAACGTGGCTTTAATGAAGGAGAAATTCTGTGCAGATAAGAAAAGAATACATTTATAGCATAGAGAGCTACATAAATTAATGGGCTTGAAAGATTTGTATTTGTATTCCTGTTTTGCTGGTTCCTATTTGTATAATCATAAACAATAAAATCATGTGCTACTTAATGACAAGGATATGTTCTTAAAAATTAGGCAATTTTCATCAATGCACGAATATCAGACTATACTTATAATACCAACTAAGATGGTTATGATGTCACTGGGTGAGATGATTTCATGGGATTACTGTCATATGTGCAGTCCATCATCAATGGAGTTATCATTATGGATGTAGTAAAATAGGTCCATTCATCGGGAGCTTACTATAGGAAACAATTAGCTCAGTACTCCATCCACATAGTATTGATTTAATTATTATTACAACACTATGAATTAGATATTATGATTTCCATTTTTTCTTATGAAGATATTAAATTTTGAAAAATTTAAGTGCATTTCCCAAGATCACTTAGTCTATGGGCCTTAAATCTTATGCCTAAGGCTTGGAGATAGGACTAAAAGACTTCAAAAATTTAATTTCAGCTCTAACACCTATGATTTTCCTCTTAGAAAAAAAGGGACTATGTTATTATTAACATCTCCCATGATGTTCAGCATAATTTGCACATTACAATCACCAACAGATATTTGTTGAAAATTGCCTAGCTTCATTTTTTAAAAAGTCAACACATCAGTTTCACAGTTTTATCAAATCAACAAATGAGTGATCAGAGCCTTAGGCTTTATATATGTGTGTATTTCAAAGTAAAAGAAATCTTTGCTATAACCCAAATAATGTCTAGGATATAATAATGACTTTACCTCATTTACAGTTGTTTGGGGTTACAATGGTGATCCCAGTGGAGAAAAAGAGTAGTGGAGTATTAATGTCAGTATCTAATTTTTCACTGTTTTACTTTGTGTATTTAGTCAATGGAATGGATGACTTTCTAAACCGTTTTTCTCTGTAGGTTTAGAGGCTTCATTAGGAAGCTTTGGCTGTGATTCGTTTGTTGCCGCTGTCATTCTTTACTCCATTTAAGTCCACAAGGACCCAACTAACTCCAGAAACTGGATTTTATTTGGAAATGGGGGACACTGAACATGACCTAAATGTGATACATAATCCTTGAGGAATGGAGAAGCAGCAATAGAGAGCCACTGGAAACCAAAAGCAATGTCAACATTCTGCAAAAGGAGTGATAAAAGTGCAAATCTGAAGTTGTCTGGGAAAGCAAAAGGTAGTGTCATAAAGCCAAGAGGGAAAACAAAGTATGTTTCCCAGAACTCAGTGCCTGTACAATGGAAAGGAAAAAGATGGAAACTTCAAAGCACAATGAGAAATGTCAGACACAGAAGACAAATAAAGTAGAACAAAAATGTGAGTAAGAGAGAAGCTATAATTTCAGGTGGTGCTAAAGTCCAGTGGGACCGTGACTTATTAGACATCAACAAGAATAAACTTTGAAACTGGCATCTGAAATAGATTTAGAACTTACTATGTATTTTAGAAGAAATAAAGAAAACAAAGACATGATTTAATTACTACTCTTAAATATATTCCTTATGATACATATTTGCTTTGTAATTTGTTAAAAGAATCTCTTGGAAAATGTGATTCTAACATTTAGGTACAATTTCTAAAGTCATTCTGATCTACCTGGATCCTGCCTGGATGATTAAATGAGTAAATAAAAATTGTCATTCATTTTACAAATACATTGAAGACCCATGGTTAGGCATCTTGCTCAAAACTGGAAAAAAATAAAGTTAAATTTTCAAATTCCTGCTCCTGAGTAATTCGCAATCTAATGGGAGAGATAGAAGATTAAACAGTTAATTTCAATATAGTTTAAAAAGTGTTATGATAGTTGTGACAAGTTCATTCCCAAGAGCATTGGAACATGCTTGCCCCAAGGTAGACAATCTTCCACTTTAAAGCTGTGAACAAGTTTCTTAGTTATCTTTGGAAAAGATAAGCTATCCTTTTGGAAGGTATATTTGTGGGTTTTGTGGGAGACAGAATTTGGGAAGGAAGGGAAAGTGGCTTAGGTCATGTCAATGGGCCATGTAGAAAAGCAAAGGATGGCCACCATCCTGTTCAGGAATAAAGGCACTGGGACAAAGAGCACCGACTCTACCTTGCTAAGAGATGCGCATGCTTACGGCTTTCCCTCTGTATGTTGGCCATCATGCTAAGAGCATTACCAACTTGCAATGCCTCTCAGAGGTAGGGACCCTCTGTGAGGTAGAGTGCTTGCTCTATTTTTTTAAATGAGGAAACAGGTACAGAACATTGCATTTCTCAGAGCAGAGACAGGATCCTAACTCATGAAGTCATCAGCACCTTGATGCTTAGGGTATACCACCTCTCCCACCTTTAGTATGAGCATATTGACTTTTCCATAGAAGGTCCCAATGGTCCATCAAAGGTGTCCACTATTTGCCATTGTCCCCATAAGAAATTAGGGGCTCTGGGCCTTCTCTTTGAATTGAGACAGACCCTGTGACCACTTTGATCAACAGAACATGATGGAAGTGGCACATGCCAGTTTTCATGTCTTAAAAGATAGATTTCACTTCCCTTCCTTTGGAACAATTACTGCACAGATATTTTTTGAGAAGGAGAGAGAGAGAGAGACAGAGAGAGAGAGAGAGAGAGAGAGAGAGAGAGAGAGAGAGAGAGAGAGAGAGAGAATTTTTTAATATTTATTTTTTAGTTTTTGGTACACAACATCTTTATTTGTAAGTGGTGCTGAGGGTCAAACACAGCGCCACGTGCATGCCAGGCGAGTGCGCTACCACTTGAGCCACATCCCCAGCCCTGCACAGATTTTTTAAAGCAAAGCAGCAAAGATGTGTTATTAATAAATATATTCAAGAGTAGTGAGCTCTAAGATATCACCAAGAAGTCTGACTACTGTGTTGAAGAGGCCTCATGGTTTTCTGAAGGAGGGGACCTTTGAGCCCAGCCTTCCTTCCAGAGGTCCCCTCAGAGGCAAGGAGGAAAGATTTTGGGTAGTCTCTATATTAGTCCTACCTTCAGTTAGATAACATCATATCCCCAAATTCTACCCTCAAAATCATTCTATGTAAAAAAAAAATATATATATATATATATATATTTTAAACCACTGAATTTTTAAGTGTGGGGAGGTTTGTCACTCTGTAATAAATACACAGAACTGACACCTTGACTTGGAAGTAGGTATAAGACAGGGATGGGGGAACATGGAACTCCAGAGGAGGGTAGGAAATGGGGACCTGATGTATGCTCTTTCTATTGGTAGGATGAGGGATCTTGTGAGACAAGAGCATCTTGTGAGAGCATCTCTTGAGAGCCAGAAGAGGAACAACAAGAGAGGGCACAGCTTTTGATTCTAGTGGTTATTTTTTTGTTAGCTTTTTTAATATTTATTTTTTTAGTTTTCGGTGGACACAACATCTTTCTTTCTTTCTTTCTTTCTTTATTTTTATGTGGTGCTGAGGGTTGAACCCAGCGCATGCTAGGCGAGCATGTATACCGCCTGAGTCACCTCCCCAGCCCCTCTAGTGGTTATTTAACCTAAAACTGCATGATCGGCATGGGAGTACTTCCTGTTATCCTTAAGCCTTCAGTAAAGTTTATTAAACTGAACAGTCTTGCTTAAAGTGAAGGAAAAGGCACACTAGCTATGGAAGACATCAGCGAATGACCACACAGCACCTTCTCTGTGTCAGAAAGTAAATATCCTAGTTCTTAGGAAAGAATCCTGCTTTCAAATCCCAGCTCTGAATTACTTGTTTTAGCCCCTTAAACAAGTTCCTTAAATGCTTTGTGACTCAGGTGCCCCCTCTGTTGAATTAATACTAACCCCCTTATGCCTTCTGTCTTCAAGGGAGTAACTCCTATCCTTCCTCATGCATCACCATTGCCAATATCTCCTTGGGTCCAACTTGGTTTGAAGAGGATAGGGAGACGGGTTTAGAAACCCACAGAGTGACTGGAATACATGCAGACAAGCACTTTGGGCAGATAGGGCAGCATGAGAAGACAACCAGAAGTAAAAAAGAGGAAACTACAATCATAGCAAAATGGCAGTATGTCTGCGGTGGGAACAGAAGGTGTAGAGAATGGAGGTGAACGGAAGGAGATCAACAGGAGAGGGAAGCCAGAGCCATTCCAGCAGTGGCCTTATTCCTCAGGCCACGTTAGTTCAGGTTTCACTGTGACAGCAAGTGGTAGAGGGGTGACCAAGTGTGAAATTGTAGATACTTCATACCTTATCACACATCGACATTTATCTTAAGAAATCTGTGAGGCAGGTGGAGAATGTATTGTTATTCCATCACTATAAGGAACCTGAGATCTAGAGGCCTAGCCATTAGGACTGAAGTTTTGTTGAGCTTTCTCAAACCTAGGGAACCTGAGGCAGAAATGTGTTGGTGGTAGGAGCCGAAAACATACCAATGTAAAGAAAATGGTTCTTTTCTAAGTCCTTTTTGTCACACCACGGAATTTTACTGTACAGGAAAAAACACAAAATGTATTCCAGGCATCTCTGGCTCACATCCCTAGGTTTACCTCCCTTGCAACTGTACAAAAACCAGACAGAAGCTAGTGGTCAGTTAGGCATGCCACACCTCCAAAGGATTCTCCTCAACTAAGTATTTCCATCTTACGTTGTAAAGTAAGGAGATCTTTGTTCAGTGAGACAATGCTCCAACTGTCCATATAAAAAAACAACAAATGGCTTTGATAGCTATATCACACATCAGGCTAAGGGCAGGGAAATTGACATTCTACCTTGACAATTAGGTATCACAGATTTAATTATCAGCTCTTCTTGCCCTATGTGAACAAATGCTGTTTTCCTTAGCATACAAGTTTCTAATTTTAAGTTAGCCTGATTTGGTCTAAATTCTTGTTTTGATTCTATCAATACTATTAAGGAATTTTAAAAATATAGTATCTCCATCATTAATCTTTAAATTCTTAAATCTAGAGAGAACTCACCCTCAAAACACAGACTGGCTTATTAGGAATATCAGAATTTTTGCTATAATAATATGTTTTCAATAGCATCCCTGTGTTTCTCATATGAAACCCCAACAATAACTAGAACCTTTGCTAACATGAGCAACATAGGAGAAAATGATATTAATTAGAACTTCTCTCATCTAAGAAGAAAAGAATAAACAAAAGACATATTATCCTATTATTCACTGGTGGTGAGAATTCAGGAGATGAACAGAAATATAGTTTATAACCTTTCCAAACTCTCTGTATTCTGCAACCCCTCAGTACTTACTTTCACCACAACAAAACAAAAATGAATACAAGTAAGCATCACTCCTTTACTAATGTGAGTCAAGAAGTGAATATTTTTTAATTTCAACTTTCATACCCCAGATCGGTCCATTCCCTTCACAGCTGTGCAATCCTCACAGATGCTCCATTCTCTCTCACCAAACCTTCTTGCCACTGCAATTATATCTATTAGCATTGTAGATACTTTCTTAAATTCCCTCACACAGGGTGCTACCTCCATCTCCATTGCAGATGTTTTCTTTCAGACTCTTGCCTTAAATAGTCCAATCCTCTCTTCAATTTCTGCCTGTTCCATGCTTTCTCCATTCTAGTAGTTTTTCCAGTGTATAAGCCTCATTTTATTTTCTACCACAAAATTCTTTTAGACAGTTCTTACATTCTTCAAGATAAATTACTTAATATGGGCTCTCCTTCTCACCTATGATTTGGCTTTATACCAGCCACAGTGTAAAGGTTGGGAGGATGGATACAGGTCACACTCTAGGGCACATGAAGCAATCAGAGGGGATCTAGAAATGAGTGCAAGTGATTGCTTAGATGTCAGTCTTTTATAGTGGCCAAGTATTTGCCTAGCATGCATGAGACCCGGGGTTCAATCCCCAGCACTGGGGGGAAAGTCTTAATTTCTGGCCTTAACAAAGAAGAGCATTGGGCCCTTCGAAAGGCCTGAGGTCTTCAGTCAAAAATGTGGTGGTAATCACACAGAGACACAAGACGAAGATGCTGTGGCTGCCTACAGGAGAATATGCCTCCAGTCAACCCGTTTCTCCTTTCTGCTGTTGGGAAACAATTGGGCAACTTAAACTGGTTTGATTTAGGAGGCTTAGATTAATCTAAACAAAGCAAGGTCATAGCATCCCTCTAGCCATGGTAAAAGGCTCAGGGAAGGGTAAATGACACCCCACCCCACCCCCCACCCCCACCCCCGCCAATCCAAACATCCTATAGCATTTCTCTGGCCCCATGAATTGCTTCAGATGCATGCACGTAACCTAAGATACTCCAATCATAACAAAGGTCTAGACTTTAATAAATGTGGGAAGACATTCTGTCTCCTGGCTGTGAAAAAGAAAGCTTGTAGCCAGAGCTGAAAGCAGCTACTCTGCCACTACCATAGTCAGACTAAGGATGAATCCAATAAATATGCGTATGAGAGTTTGAGGCAGACTACCCAGAGAACCACAGTAAAATGGATCTGCATTCCTGAGAAACTTGTAGATGTTCAGGCATTTGGGTTATTACATGTGCCAATAAATTCCCTTTATTGTTTAGGCCTGGACCTACTGGCTAAACAATTCTCATCTTGCATCCTCTCTTTTCCCTTCTCAACACAACTCCTTGACCCTTATATTTTTTTTCTCTCCACTCTCCTCTTTCACCCATTTTTGTCTCTGAGTCTCAGAAGAAACTGTCAGCATTTAATTTCTTCTTCTAAGATGGTTGAGACCTAGAAGTGGGTAGGTGCTCATCACCCTACAGACAGAGGGAGGAAGACTTCCCTGTGCATTATTCTCAGGACTAAATATCTTCCAACACTTCGACTTTTCTTTCACCATATCTCTAACACAGTTACTGTGTTAGAAATGTTTAGTGTTTTGCCAACTTGAATTGTACTCCCAAAAGCCCATCTGCCAACCTGATTTCAGTACATAACAAGCCCTAAGAAAGAAAAAGTGGAGGGTGGGAAAGGAGAAAAACTCATCACCCCACAGTGCACACCAAACTGCTCATGGGAGGAATGGCTGTGAAACAGTCCTCTGCCTCTCTTCTGCCTGGGATCCCTTACCTAGTTCATAACCTTTCAGATCTTGGCTCATTTTTTTGGACTTAGATTAAGAAAGAGGTTATAAGGCCATAAGCCCAGCTGAGCATTCTCTCCCCACCATGCCCCCATTATGGTGCACAGATCCTATCATAGTTCTTGCATTTGTTTTTACACTTAAATTTATCAATTCTGACTCTGCTACCAGACCCAGATAGCAAGCCACTTACCAAAAAATCTCTGTCATACAGTAATTGCTCAAAAAATTTTATGTCAAATGCCATCTTATAAGCCAAAAGAGGCAAAGAGTTAGCTTTAGACTTCTTAAACAATGGAAGTCTCCAATGAATATCATAGGTAGAGGGAAAGGTGGAAGGTTTTGCAGAAGGTAAGAGAACATAAGAACAAAATTTCCTTTCATCCCGGAAGTATGTGATCCTTGTGCTGAAAACACTTTAGTAAATCTACCAAGTTGAGCCAGTTAGTAACTAGCTTTAACTCACTCCTAACCAGTCACAGTGCTACCTCATTTAAACTTAATAATGTTCATCCCAAACTCTATGCAAACTCCCCTGACTTTTGCTTTAAGGAAGCTATACTTCAGTTAGAGCTCTGTCTTGGCCAGATGAAATGTTTTGTGTCTTTCAATTTGAGTCCCAAGTCTTATGAATTATGTTTCCTCTTAACAAATTAGTCTGACGTGTTCCAAAGGCCTGAAAACATACTCAAATTATTTTCAAGAAGTTGGAATAAATCATCTCCCATTAAATGCTTTCCATCAAATGCTTTTAAGCAATTTCACATTTTCCACCCTGCCTCTCCTTTACCTCTATGTATTTTGTTTTCTATTTTATCTCATCTGCTTCCTTTCCTTTCTATTCAAAGTCAATGATTTACATTGTAAGAACTATTTGAAAAGCTTTAAAGAAACAAGAGCTACAGGTGTCTGACTGTCTTAGTCTGTTTTATGTTTATGTAATAGACTACCACAGACTGGGTGATTTTTAATGAACAGAAGTTTATTGGCTCACATTTCTGGAGACTGAGGAGTCCTGGTGCCAGCACCTGAGGAGCGCCTTCTTGTTCCACATGGAAGAAGGACAGAGAGGTCTAGGGAGAGAGCAAGCAGGAGTGGGAGTGGGAGTGGTGGCATTGTTCCATATATGAGGGGAAAGCCCTTAAAGAACCCCTCAAAATTCCCCTCACCTCAACACTGTTATAATGGCAATTAAATTTCAAACTTAGTTCTACAGGGGACATTCAAAATATAGCAATACCTAAGATATAAATAATCCAAAAATTAACTGTTTACTTCTCCTGTTTCCCAACAGTAGAAGAAAGAAACACTCCCCAAACATCTGCAATTTAAAGGGAAAAAAGTATAAATAAATAAAAGAAAAAATTAATAAAAACCAAAATGTCTGAGCTCCATGAGATTTAACATTCCATATAGAACTTCAAATAGAACCTCGAGGCAGATTTCTAACAGCAAATTCATTTTTCAAAAGAGATGTTTTAATAAGGTCTGTTATTTTAATTAGTGAAGAGATCTTACTGATGATTTTTTAAATGTAATCTTTTTTGTGATTTCATTCAAGCTATTTATCCAAAATAGTATTGTCTTAAAATTTTTTTAATCAATGCAGAACCTCAAAATATAACTGTGAAACTCCTTCTGGGTGCGTTGGCACTGACATCTAACTTACAATGGGTGTGGCTGATGGGGAGCTGGGCGCCAGTCTGTTTTAGCTGTCCAAAAATAAAAAGGTTTGTTCTAGGGTTCTTCCTATTCATCCTCTTGTTTTTGGTTAAGATAGCATGTGAAAACACTAACCCAGTGTCCTATGCGCATGATTACTCAAAAATATTTTCTGAGAAGAGGAACCCAATGTCAGAAATAATTATGGGAATAGCTGTTGGTTAAAACTTTGTGTGATTCTCTCCTTCTTCAGCATTTAGTAGAATTCTACTTAATAGTCATCTGCTGTATATTGGGGACAGATTCCAGGACCCCTACAAATACCAAACTCCACAGATGTTCAAGTATTTCATATAAAATGATGTGATATATGTAGTATTTGCAAATAATTATACACCTTTTTTTCTGTGTTCTTTGGCTCATCTTTGGACTCCTTATAATGCCTAATACAATGCCCATGCTATATAGTGGTCACATTGTATTTTTTCATAACGTGAAAAAAAATAGTCTATGCATAGTCAGTATACTTTTTAAAAAATATTTTTAATCCACAGTTGATTGAATCTGCAGATACTGAACTCACAAATGTGGAGAATCAGCTGCACTTGATCCCTATGGTTGGATGGAATGCATAGAAAAAAGTAAGAGACAGTTATCTCCTTAACCTGGCCAGACCTCCCAAAACCTTCCTTTATCTCTGATTATGGTGCTAGCTGACGTCTCAGACTATATCCCTGAGTGATTATGAAGACCAGCATGAATATGGAGCATGAACAAAAAAATAAACCTTTGTTACTTTAAGCCACATTGAATATGGAGTTACCATCCCAGGAAGTCTATCCTGATTTAAACTTAAATATAACCCAGCCAAGGAAACAAAGACCCCCAAAATATATATTCTAATAGATTTTACTTAAAAGCAATCTTTTTGGGATGCTGATAGTATTGCACTAATGTAGATTATATGTCACTTGAAATTCTTGGGATAAGGAAACTTCTTCGAGGACCAATAGCATGGAAATGACCTCTCACTTTACCTCATGTGGAAACCTCAGCTGACAAACTAAATGCTTAGAAGCCAAAGTAAAGTTAATATAGCCCCAATCCTTTCTTCACTTTCTTCTCCAGCTCTGGTAATTGAGGTTTGTCTCCTGACTGCTGTTACCCCAGATGCCGTCACTAATAATTATAACCAGGCCTTTCCCTCTTTGCTCCTTCCGTTCTTAGCGTGAGTCAACAAACTTCGTTTTGAGCTCTGTAAGGGGCACTAGTCTTTCTTTTGTTCTTGGCAGAGGGAGGAATATTTTTAGACAATTACCTTACTATTTTCATAGGGGGATCATTATCAGCCACAAAATGAGAAGAATGTGTGTCCCAGAAGGATGCATATACCCAGTTAGGGAACTCAAGCTCTAACTCCAAACCACAGAAGCCTCTCTGTTGTGTATTAGCTCTGGTTACAGACGCAATTCAGGATGACATATCCTGTCTCGATGCCCTGGCCTTTGTTTCTGGGGGAACAAACAGGGTTTGGAGCTTTAGAGTTAAAAATAAAATCACGTTAATGTTTAGCATCATAAATCTTGACTTCAGCAAATGAGTACACCACCACAAATTTTCCAGAGATCAGCTAATCCTTGTGACAGAAATGTAGTGTAGTGTCCCTCTGCTGGGGTACTGTGTGCATTAAGTCAGCTCATGAGCTCCTTCAGCACAGGAAACCTGGTGTGTGCAATTGATCCCTTGAGTCTGGACATCACCAGAGACTTAAAAAAGAGAATATGTAAATGTTCTCGACAGATTTGTAAATTAGACTTCTAAAACTCTACCTTCTCCGGAGACCTCCTCCCTCCCCTCAGACCCCTCCCTCCCCTCAGACCCCTCCCTCCTCTGATAATAGAAATGGCACTCTGGAATCCAACTCTTCCTTTGCAGAGTTCGTTAACATTTTCTCGAAGAGCAGTCCTACATAATTCCTAAATTAAGCTTGCCTTCTTTTACGTTGTGGCAAAGTGCAATTACAGTTTAAAGGGAATATTTATGTACATTAGTTAACGACATCATTGGAACTTACTGCTCACACATCAACACTTAATTAGTGTAAGCATAAGTGACATAATTGCTACAAGGCATGCATTTACTAGTAATGTGAGGTAATTTCATGCACTATGCACATTTTAAATATCTACTTTATACTTTGTCAGACTGAATTTTTAAATCAATAAGGGATATTTACATGGATCAGAAAGCAGTCTTCTTCCCTATTGTAGACAAGCATTCCATATGGCCTTTTGAAGCATTCTGTACCCTATAGGTTGTTTTTACAGGCAGAAAGGTTAAAAATGGATTGCAGACCCTGCCCTGAGGGATGAAGAGAATCCCCTGATGTATGTAGCAACATCCATGTTAATTATGTGTGCTGTCCCCTTTCACTTACAACTACTTAATATGCATTTAGGTGTCTTTCTAGGCACACAAATCTTTGTTAGCAACATTTCTTTGAAATATAGCAGTCCTATGAAATGAGGAGTTTCAGGACACCCTCAAAAATCATAAATACTTCCAATGAATTATGAGAAACGGTCTTTCTAAAACTGTATGTTTTATCCAAAGCAACTCCCTGCAGAGAAATCTCCAGTGGCTTTTCTTATGCTTCATGGTTTAATCCAAATTCCAGCAATGGATACAGGACCCTTATAGACCTGGCTCTTGTCCCTTTACCAATCTCTTGAGAGAACACACCTCAGTCCTATCAGGGGATCTAGGCTTTTCTCCCTATGCCACCACTGCTCACACTATGCTCACTTCCTACTGAGGTGCCCCACCTTCTTTCCAATCTCCATTCAGCCAAGCATCCCGACTGCAAGCTTCTCTCTCACCTGGCAGGGCAACTGTCACGTGACTTCTCCTATACATCTGTCTCCCCCGCTAGACTCAAATGATAAATTGGCTTTCAGTGAGCTCATTGCCATTTCACTAAGGTAAAAACAATTTCCCACAGAGACAGAAAGCTAGAATGAATGAGAACCCAGGCTGCAGAGTAAACCCCAATTCAAGGTGACTTCAGCCAAAACACTGCCCTTTCCATACCTGAGGTATCTGTGTGCAAAATGGGAAAAAGTGGTCTAAATACAAATCTCATGTATTGGCTTAACCTAGTTGGGCTTCTTGACCTGAAGACATGGATTCTTTTTTTTTCCCTGGTTTTCTCTGGTACATGAGCCCCTTTGCCTCCGGACTCTCACCTCCAGGCCTCCCCTGCCTCACTATACTTGGAACTCTGTGTCTCAGAATCCCAGCCTGCAGCAGCCTGATCCCCTACTGCTCTGGAGCAAAGTGTTAACAGTGACATCCACAGCAATGCTGTGATTCTAAATTCCCCTCTCAGGGAGGCAATCAACACTTCACCTGAAGACAGAAGCGGCCTAGATTTAAATTCCAGCTCAGCCACTATATAAGTTATTTAGCAACTATTTAATTGCCAGCTATGTACCAGGCAATGTATTAGGTGTTCAGGATTCATCAGTGAGTAAAAACCACCCCCCAAGAGAAAAACATGGTTCCAGCTGAGTTTAGGGCAGGTCTCCAATCTATCTGAAGCTCTTTGATTAAAGTGGAGACTAAAATCTCCTACATATAGGTTTGTCACGATGATAAAAAGAGAGAACATATATAGAAATATAAATTGCAAATTGTTATGAAAATAAGAATTACACAATTCTTATTCTTTCTTCATTCTCTTCTGACTCTAAGACCATACTAACCTAGCAGTCTATGTCGTCCAGTTAAATGCACTTTCCTCTATAATTTCTACAATGTATTTCCCATAAGTTCAGATCTTCCTGCTTGACAGGCTAATGTGCTGTTGCCATTCCCCTTGATATTGGTCTAATTCTGATTTGAGGCTATGGAAGTGACAAGTGAAGCTATTTTAGAGGTGCCTGGGGGTCATAAAACACTTTGAAAATTATTTTGCTGTCGGAGTCATGTCAGAGTAGATCTGCATGAAGATTCCACAGTTCTGAACTGAACATGAGGTACCTTTCAGTGTGCTCTGGAGAGAGTCGGCATGATAAACGGCCTATCATCAGTCACTTTGCTGAACTCCAGAGAGGCCTGCATTGAGCCCACTAAGCCAGGGCCTTGGGAATACACTCAGCAACTTTGCAGAAGCTTTGCAACCATGAGTGTCTAGAAGGATCCAAGAATAGGAAACCAAAAGTCTCTTGCCATGAAAAGATACTTTTTTTAAGTGTCAGAAATGGATGTCTGTTTTTAAAAGGAGAGATCTAGAAAGCATGTGAGGGGAATTATCCACCTTGTGTCATCTAAAAAGAGAGAGGAAAAAATAATGCAAATATCAGAATTGAAATTTGGTTTCAATTTGTTGTTTTCCCTGGGTTTGTACAAGGAACTTGGCTGCCCTCTTTAAATAATTGTTGTTAGAAATCCAATGAATATGGGAAGATACTTGACAAAAAGTTTAATAATCGCTTTGAACAAGGAGTTTTCTAATAGAGGCAGCCAGGAGATGCCATAGAAGCATCTTATGTATCACTGTCAATAAAAGAGAGAGGTAATAAGGAAGCCTAAGGTGTCAGTCCTACAAGCACCAGGACTATGAAATGAAGTGCTTCACTTTCATTGTGTACATCAGGGGATAGCCTGGTTCCACATGCTCAAAAGATGGGTTCTGATCCCAAAGTATTAAAATGTCTGGAAAAGACAAAGGTGATTTCTAAATATTTTCCTGTAAACCTCAAAATCTAGGCTATAAGGTCTGTGAGGATTACAAAAATTTGTGACTCATTACTGTCTCCTCCATCATATTACATAGTGTCTTTTACAGTGTGTCCTGCAAAGGCTTCTCAAATAAATGAATACATGAGAAAATGAAAGAACTAAGAGGGAAAAAAAGAGGAAGGGCATAAAGAGAAGAGGAGGAGAAGTGGAGGAAGTGAGAAAAAAATGGATACAGAATAAGTAGCATATAACATTAATGAACAAAAATCAGAATATAAGGAATAGTCCAGCCTACACTGATTGAAAAGGCAACCAAGTATGCTTTGTGCTTTGTCAAGGGAAGTGAATTTTATTGCAGTACCTTTTCCCTGTACCCTGTACCTTTTCAGTTTCCCCCCAACTCATCATAGAACCTATTTGCCAAAAAAAAAAAAAAATGGAAAGAAAGATGCCTTTCCTATAAAAATCCCTCATGCACATGACTACTTTGTCTTCGTTTCCTAGTTCCTACAGCTTTCTATGTATAGATATATAATTCTAGATGATGGTGGCTAAAATATTTTTTGTCTATGCCTTCACCTGATTCTATGCACAAAGAACATTCCCATGGTAGAGGCACCCTCATACAAGTGTAGCCCCCATGCACCAGAACGATTCCAAGTGGTGTATCAGACTCAGCAGCTTTCAGACAAAGCATATTATTTTTAATGTGCTGTGGCAAAGGAAGCGTTGATGGAGCTTTTGACCTTAATTATTTGTGATAACTATCTGACTAGAACCACATGGTTCTCAGAGCTGCAAAAGCATATTTCCACAAACTTCCATCAAGTAACAATTATCGATGATTCCAATCTCTTTCAATAAATATTTCAGAACATGGCAGAATCATGATATCAGTAGGAGACATGCTCAAAATGTCCTCCTGGCTATGGCTATTGTTTTTTCCAGTTTAAAAAAAAAAAAAGCTTTTATCACGCCCCCCTCAAGTTTTCTATTGAACATCCCTAATATGAAAATCCAAAATCCCAAATATTCCAAAATCTGAAACTCATCAAGCACAAATATAATGACACAAGTGGAAAATTCCACACCATGCAATTTGATTTCAACAAAATTATTTTAAAACTTTAAAAAAAACTGCCTCCAGATAATGCACATAAAATGTATATGAAACATAAATTAATTTCATGACTAAATTTTGGTTCCATCTCCAACATATTATATATACAAATGTTCCAAAACTAAAAATTTTAAATCCAAAACACTTCTTGTCCTGAGCATTTCAGATAAAGGAAATTTAACCTGCATTTACATCACAAACCTCCACACAAACATCATAATAGCTGAGAAATTGTTATTCCATGTCTTCTTTTTGAATATCTGAAATCATTCTTGCCCTCCATTTTGCCTCATTTATGTTAAATGGTATATGTTTGTACCTTCAAAATCACTATCTATCTGGGCGTGGTAGTACATGCCTATAATCCCAGTGGCTTGGAAAGCTGAGGCTGGAGGACTACAAGTTTGAGGCTAGCCTCAGCAATTTAGTGAGTCCCTAAGCAACTTAGCGAGACCTTGTCTCAAAATTTAAAAAATAAAAATAAAAATATAAAGGGCTGGGGATGTGGCTCAGTGGTAAAGTGACCCTGGGTTCAGTCTCAAGTAACAAAAAAAAATTTTTTTAATTTAAAAATAACTGTCTCTATGCCCTTGGGAAAAGCTGCATTAGACCTGGTAGGTTAAAGACCATCAGTGTTAGTTTGGATAAGCATAGATGAGCTCCAAAAGAGAGCCAACCCATTTGTATAAAACAAATCCTCAGTTTGGCTTACCTATGGGTTTCCTAAATCAGAATTTATAATTTACAATAAACTATATGTTATACTACTTATATTTTTAAAAAAATCCCTTTCCCCTGTGATAATAAAACTTTACTAGCTTGTAGCCATCCTGATTCTTTAGTGATGGAAACAAACACAATAGAATTAAAATGTAAACTGCTCCTCAAAGACAGACTTAATTTGCTTCGAATTTACCTCTGCAGAATCTGGATCACTTATACTCTTCAGTTCCACGGTGTCATGCTTTAGTCATTGGTGATCAAGCAATTCAAACATTGGTGGACTGATCACATCTGCGGGGGGGAAAAAAAAAGGAAAAGATCCAGCTAGGGTTCGCAGGAAAATGAAGACTGAAAGACAAGTCATGAAAGCAGACCACCGATTGAGTCATGTAGATCTTACCTCCAGTTGGTCTCTTACAACGCCTTATCCTACACTCCAGACTCAGACACCATCATCTCTGGCTAGGGCAACAGTTCTTACTTTCAAACAGCTTCAAGACATGTGGATCAAAACATAGTACGTAGGCAAAATTTTAAAAATAAAAAAAAAAAGAAAATGCAGAATCAAATCAGCATCAGACTTCTCATCAGAACTCTGAATGTCAGAAGATAAAGACACATTCAAAGTTCTACAAGATTCTGAACCTAATATTCCACCACCACACATAAATACCAATCAAGCGCAAAGGTAAAATAAAAGTACACTGAGCTATGTAAGGATTCAGAATATTGATGGCCCAAACACCAGTTGGGAAACAAATATTTGAGCATGTGCTTCAGATGAAAAAGGAAAAAAGTTAAGACAGGTTGAAAACAAAAGAGGAAGACTTAGGCTTCTAAAAGAGAGAAGCTATACCAGGAGTATAAGACATACTGAGGGGCTAACTTATGGGATGATAAGTGGGTCAAAAGAACCACCAACCCAGGTTGCAGCAGGAAGTCAGTGTGCACTAGAAGGGATTCTCTGGGCCAGAAGCAGGGTCTGTACAATAAATGAGGCTGGATAATTTTGAGAATATGGTTAAAATTCACTATTACATTGATAGCAGCAATAAAATACAGTAAATAAAAGTTAATTCATTGATAAAAAGTCAATAAAAACAGAAAAGGAAAAACAGAAGAGTCAACAGAAAAAAAGAGATGGAGTAAATGAGTCATGCTAAATATGGAAATTTTCTTTTCTTTTTTTCCTCTCCTTTTTTCCACACAGTACTGGGTATTGAACACAGGAGTGCTTTACTGAGGTAAATCCCGGTCCTTTTTATGTCTTGTTGAGACAGAGTCTCACTAAGTTACAGAGGGGGCCTTGAACTTACGACTCTACTGCCTCCGCTCCTAGGCTCAGATGACTGGTATACACCTCTGTACTGCTCATAAATATGAAATTTTTCTAAAGAAAGTGAATCCATTTGAGTTTGACATTAGGAACATTCTCCCTTAAATGACAAAAAATGTTGTATCACTGAATGTAAAAAGAAGGAAATGCAATCCAACACCTTTATTTGAATTGTGGTGAACAATGTTCTCCACATGGCCACAGAACAAATACTACTTATTAGTGTTCAGCCTGAAGCAAAAGCTAACACTGAGCACATAATGATTATAGTTTCATAAAAAAAAAGGGTAAATCTTCCACCATGATGATGTAAAGCTAAAAGACAAGTCACCAGAAATTGGGAAGTACAAGGACAAGAGAGTATGGAAGAAAAATCTAGGCACTGTGGCGCATGCCTATAATTCCAGTGGCTCAGGAGGCTGAGGCAGGAGGATCATGAGATCAAAGCCATACTCAGCAATTTAGTGAGGATCTAAGCAACTTAATAAAACCTCATCTCTAAATAAAATATATATAAAGGGCTGAGGATGTGGCCTAGTGGTTAAGCGCCCCTAGGTTTAATCCCTGGTAATAAAATTTAAGAAAACAAAAGATGTTTTTTTAAAGAGAAATAAATAAGAGAAAGAGTAGTGACACAAGGATCTTATTTTAATTTCTGGACATGATTACAAGGGAAACTAAAAGCAGCAATGTATAAAAGTAGTTGATGTTGGGGAGCGAAACATGGTCAAGGAAGATGAACAGAAAAAAATATGCTTTTCATTTCAAACTCCTCTCTACTTATGGAAAGTAAGTAAACAAGCCTCTATTGTATAATTCCTTTAAAATGGTGATAGAAGTAAACTAACAGAGACAAAAGGAGCTCTTAAATGAAAAATGCATAGCCTGATCTGAACTACCTGTTTATATGTAAATATGCCTAGGAAAGAGCCTTCTAGAAGATACATGAAATCACTAAATGTGTTTATATTGGGGGGTTTTGTTTTGACTTTTGTTTATTTTTTATTTTGGTGTTGAGTATTAAATTACTGAGCTACATCCCCAGCCCTTTTTATTTTGAGACAGGGTCTTGCTAAGTTGCTAAGGGTCTCACTGACTTGCTGAAGGGGGCCTTGAACTTGTGATCTTCCTGTTTCAGCCTCTCAAGTCTGTGGGATTACAGGTGTGCAATACCATGCCTGGCTGGTGTTTAAATTAAAGGGAAAAAAAAGATTATTGGGGTGACTTTCACTTTCTTCGTTACATCCTTGTGAATGGCCTGATTAAAAAAAAATTTACAATAAGCACATGTCCTAAATATGCAAAAAAAGCTTTTACTCTTCAATTTTTAAAACATGTCTTTAATCCTACAATTAACTGGTTACAACATACCAGTAGATCTACTTCTAGAATTTTTATAATATGTTAAGATATTTTAGCATTTGAATTTATTTAAGTGGTACTATGATAGATGTATTTTTACAGAAAATGGATTATACAGAACACAGCATAATTTTTTTCAAGCTATGCACCATCCATTGATTTACAACATGTCCATAACTTCATATGTCACTTATTGCACAAGCTAGCCAATACATTCATTTGCCCAACATCTGTTTCTCCCAGAGCATAAGATGCTGAGAAAAAGTCTGCTTCACTTCCCTCACATGTGCAGTTACCCAACATTCCCTTTCATGAATACTGGGTTCATACACACACACACACACACACACACACACACACACACACACACACACACGGTAGCAAAGAGACTGTGCTGAGGAACTAGCCTCCACAGAGATCATGGTTCTGCACAGCAGAACTGCTGACCGTTGACCTCGTTAACTCTTCATCACAAGGGCTGCCCTGTGCATTGCAGCTTGTGGAGCAAGATCCCTGGCTTTGACCAGTAGCACGCTCTTCCTGTTTGTAACAACCCAAACTACAAACTATCCTCTGAAGGGCAATTTTATCCTGGTAGATAGCGTGTGTATAATTCTTCAGCAGGTTCCTGAGGGGAGTTTCCCTTCAAACACTAGATGTCACCTGGGCAACCATGGTGACATATCTCATCTATCCCTGAATCACTGTAGACCTTTATATGCTGCCAAACTAACAACTGTGGCTCTCTTTTGAGCTCTCCAAAAACAGTAGAAAATCAGACTGAGGGTGACCTCCCCTTTTTTTCACTGAAGACATTCATTACACCAGGATCCCATCTATACTGCTGCTGTGAGATATTTCAGTAAAAAACTCAGCAACATCCTCTATGATCAGAGGCATCCCCAAAACTCCAGGAAATACATTTCAAACCCTCCAAAGAGCTGCCTTCCATGCACTGCTCCATGCATTTTTCAGTTCAGCAAGCCTTCAGGGAAGGAATAAGATGTCATCTCCATACCCCCTCACACACTCACAATATGAAGAAATATATCCCAGTCTTTATAAATGTCTCCCAAGCCCTCTCTCTCTTGGCTATAGGGGGAAAATTCACTCCACTTCTCTTCATGATGGGGATAGAAGAAAATTACTTTTGAGTGTGAATGCAACACTTCATGGAAGACTACAAACCCCAGTGGTTCTCTGTCTCTTCAGTTATTGAGGACTGAATTGTCCCCTGCAAAATTCACACATTGAAGTTAAAACATGACTGCATTTGGAGAAGTGGGCTTATAGAGGCAAAGTGAAAATAACATCATTAGGGTGGGCCTTTATACAATATGATGGTGTCCTTATAAGAAAAGAAGATTAGAATACAGAGAAGTATGGAGGGAATGTGAAAACACAGGGAGAAGATGGTCATCTACAATTCAAGGGAAGAAATTTAAGAAAAGAGAAGCCAGCCCTGATAACACATTGATCTCAGGCTTCTGGAGCCCAAAACGATGAGAAAATAAGCTTCTGTTGCACAAGCCTTTCAGTCTGTAGTTCTTTGTTTAGGGCAATCCTGGCTAATTAATATACATTTGTTCTCATCAACTTGGAATCGGCAGATGATTGGATGACAAGGGCAAGTTGTCCTTCTGCTCCTTAAGCCCTAAATGGGTGATTAGGCCCAGTTTTTGGTGGTTCCATGTAAATGAGAGGTACTTAGACCCTCTTCAGTTCTGAGCCCTTATCATGAATTCTAGGTCAAAAGAAGAAAAATGCCATTTGTTACCATGTTATATTTGCATGAGATTTTAACTGCAACCGCATCCAAAAAAAAAAAAAAAACAGGTTTTCAGCACAGCAAAGAGAAAAATAACTCCTCCACTGTCCATTGCTGCCATATATCTCAAAAATGCCTCTCAAGACAATAGCACAGTGCCTGTATGAACCTGGGTGAAGGTTCTATGATACGGCAACCTGTCTGCTCAGGAATTTCATGGGTAATATACCATAAACATGGCCGATGTGTGGAATTATCTCTTTGTATTGCTGGCTAGGAAATTGTTTCCAAACACTGGTCAAGGTCTGAATGGTATTCTTCTAAGTGGACATAAATCACTACCTGGAGTGCTCTGAACAACACTGGGACAGGAAATTATCTTGGTAACCACCTAACTCAATCCCTCATATGTTTCATTGACTTCCTTCTACCTATGTCCATGTTAGCTCATATAAAAGCAGAACACTGGAGAAATTGAGCCAGGTTAGGATCCCATATGCACAAACCTGTCTGGGGGTATGGGAAGCCTTGTGTATATTCACACCTGAAACATTATTTTAACAGAAGCTGGTCTACAAACTTCCTGGAGGAATAGAAAAAACCTTGTCTACATTCCTGCTCAATTCCTTCAGCACCTTACCATTCTATGCCCCAATATACTGAGGTCCACTAGATGTGAACATTATTTAGAGAGAAAAGAGCACATCACAAGAACTTGATAGTCCAGTATTCGCCTAAAAGCAGTTAGTTGGATACCTGACCTTGGGCAAGTCCATTTACAACTTATCTCTTTTTGTTTCTTCATGTTAAAACAGGTACACGCAAGTAGTTAGTGACAAACATATCTTTCAGTCGTCGAATTCCCCCAATATATCACACTTAAAATACAACGTATTTCCAAAACTTCAACCTATCCTATCTTGTTCATCTAATTTTGCCTGTCCTTCTGCCAAACTCCTTCCAGCTATATTGTCTAAATCTCTACACAGATTTTTCCACTCTGGGTGATGTTATCCCTGTGAACATCCTTGAAATTGCAGTTAACTTTCAGAGTCTAGAGGGAAGTGTTAAGGGGGTCAGGTAGCATATTCTCTTCCTATCACTGCAGTGACAAATGACCACAAACACAGTGGTTACAAACAAGACAAATTTATTCTTTCACAGTTCTAATGGTTAGAAGTTTGGGCTGGTTCATCTGGTTTGTCTGATCTAGGTTTCTTAAGGCTGAAATCAAGATGTTGGTCAACAGGGAAGCTCTGGGAAAAATTTGCTTCCTAGATCATTCAGATTGTGATGGTTTCTAATAGTTTTAGGACTGGGGTTCTATCAGCTGGAGCTTCAGTCTTCATGCATGAATCCTGCATCTCAAAGCCAGCAATGGCTTTTTGTAACTTTCTGATGCTTAGAAACTCTCTGACTATCCCTTTTGCTCAGTCTCTTACTTCCAAAGACAGTTCTCTGCTTTTATTAAGGGCTTGTGTGAATAGATAGCATCCATGGGGATAATTAGGGATAATTCCTTTCTCTTAATTATAACCACAATATCCCCTTTTCCTTGAAATAGCATATTCTCATGTTCCAGGAATGAAGGCAAGGACAGGGGTGGGGGCAGGGCATTATTCTGCCTACCACAGGCAATGACAGGAGAAAAGGGATCGATGGTAAAGAAACAACTTTCTCCATAATACTGATCTGCCCAAGAGTTTTTCTTTTCTCTCCCTCAACCACACACTTATAAGAGTAGTTCACATTTAATTGCATTATGACATGTGTGGCACTTTTCAGGTATTTAAATACATTATATCATTTAATCCCTATAAAATCTTATACAATAAATCTATCATTATCCTTATTTTACATTTGAGGCAGTTGAGGCTCAAAACTTTAACCTATTATGTTCCATCATTCTGTATTTGGGGCACCTATGAAAAGCTATGCAATTTTATAAAAATCCACATAATCACTCAATTAGAGTTTTAAAAGGTGTCCTATATATAGGGATGATGAGACATATGGGTTAAATGCCTTGTCCACATAATTAACTAAGTATAGAAGCCAGGATTCAAACCCAATTTGTTTGACTATAGAGCCTGAGTCTTCAATATCAGCCAGTTGAGAAGTCGGAGGCTCACAGAGAACCTATGACTTCACCAAGATAATTAATGAAAATGTCAGGAAAGAAATCAGACTTATACTGCCAGACTTTGCACAACCTATTCTGGCTGCCAGTCCATCTCACATCCTTGTCTATCAGAGTGAGTCCTACCAAACATTTCTCCTTGCATCATTAGCTAAAATTTATTACTTTCTTTTCCACGTGTCCAAAAGTACATATTGTTTGGTGGTTACAGCAGTTTGGGGGACTTTTTAAAAAATATCATTAGTGCCATATTTGATAATGCTAAAATATCAATTTGATAGAGGTAGTTTATGGAGCTTAGACAACCATAATTTCTTCCAGCACAGAAGGCAGAAAAGATAGCAGCTACCTAGACCAAAAGCAAGTAGAAGGCTATCACTCCATCTGAAACTGTGTACAAATGACGAGAGTTTATAATAGTCATTCTTCTGTTTCATTTGTAAGCACTTGCTCAAGCATGTGAATATGCAGGTGGTCCTCAAACTGTTATGGCCCACTGTGTAATTGATGACACACAATACAAAAGGAAAGATTTATTCATGTCCCTAGGGCTGAATATTCATTTGAACATAATAGAGAGAGCAGTTAATGAGCTCTTTCCCTAACTCATTGGTAGGGCATTTTGAAATGTTATTCAAGTTTCTTCCAAGTGTGGATGTTGACATCCTGTCCAAATCTGTGCAGAGCACTATTTTCAGACACATTCAGCAAACTCCAGAATTTATTGTGTAAGCCTCATT
The DNA here is from genome assembly GCF_052094955.1 of Ictidomys tridecemlineatus. Taxonomy (NCBI): domain Eukaryota; kingdom Metazoa; phylum Chordata; class Mammalia; order Rodentia; family Sciuridae; genus Ictidomys; species Ictidomys tridecemlineatus. Next base: position 134,030,994 of record NC_135480.1, read on the forward strand.
TATTCAATATTATTAGTGTTTGTGATTACTCTTCATAGCCTATCAGTTAATAATAATCTTTTACAGACTTTCCCATTAATCACCAAAGCAGCCCATCGGAGCTGGCTGTTATAAAGCCCAATGTGCACATGAAGGCAATAGGCCTAGAAAGAGTAAACAGCTTATTCAAAATCAACAACTAAGAAGAGGGAGAATCTGATGCCAAAGTCTGGGCCCTATGGCCTTTGCTGCTACTTAATCAATATCATAGGAAAAGCCAAGAATTCTAAACAAAATTTGATATTTTTTTTCTATTCTTTTTTTTCACAACTTTTGAAGCAATAGCTCTTGGACATAATTTAATGATTGTTTTAATAACAGATCTAAAGGTCTGGATGACAGCTCTTTTGTTTTCTTCCAGATCTGAGTTGTCTTATGAATAGCAGAGATGATTAAAAATCCAACTGCTTGATAAATTGGGATGTTTTTGTACATTAAAAGTTTTCAACATTTTCCTATTTTTAAAAATCACTTGCATTCATATCCCCTCTCTGTAATCTTTTCAAAATGTCTTGTCATCTTTCTTTTTAATTTGTAAAATAGAGCTATTATCCACCACAGCCAAACATGCCAGCAAGTCATGCTGAGAAATTTAATGAAGAAATATAGTTTGGCCAATCTTTATTCAAAAAAAAAAAACAGGCTTGACAAAGTATAAATGAAGAAGCATTGGTTGCTCTATTATATCTAGAGGAAAAGCATTGGAATAAAGATTAAAATAGTACTATAATTCAAACTAGCTATTTTAGCTGATAGACTTATACAAAGTGCAGCTCCCTGAGAATTCCTACATGTCCATATCCATACACAAATGTATGTTATGTGTTCTGATTTCAGTGGAATCTTCTTACCAGTTCTTATAGGTCTTTCTTATTTTAAATAATTTAAATAATACAGAATCTATATATTGTAGACCATTCATATAAATAATAAAGTCTCTGATTTTACCACTAAAATAATTTTTAAATGTAGAAAAATATAAATATGTTGTTATCATATCAAAATCAAAACAGAACCTCAGTCTTTTGCCAAAATGTTAGATGAAATTCCATTTACTACTCATAGAAATAAATTAAAAATCTCTCCTGGTGGCTAAGCTAGGCTGTACTGATAGAATAGACTTGCCAGTCCTAAAGAGAGCAGATGGTTAAAGGAGGTTTTATCTATCCCCTGCTGTTGCTGCCTGGTTTAGACACTTAAGATTCAGATGAACAAGGAATGAATGACTGCTACTGGGCTGCAATATGGCAGACCTTGAGGTAGCTAGTGTACTGTTGTTTCTTCCCCAACATCAACAGCAGTCCCTTCTGAACCCATTTAGCACCCATAATTTTTCTAAAACAAGACACAAGTTGGAGAAGACTAGAAGATTGGGCCCAAAGAGGGGAGGAGGAAGAGGTGTCATCCCAGAACCAGAGCAGAAAAGCCCACACCCTCAATTTGAAAGACAAGGGACAGGTAAGGAGCAGCAGAGAACAACAAAAGCTAATGCTTCCTGGGGAAAGAGAAGGGAAGGAGATACTATCTTAAGTAGAAAAAAATCTGAGAGTAGACTAAACAGAGTTTTTAATCAAGATTCGCTGGGAAGTTATGGATGCTCTCCAAGACTCCATCCAGGGGTGGAAAAGAGAACTGTGACAAATTATTAATAAACACAACATAAATCCATTGTGTGCATTTACCCAGTAAACTGAGACTTTTTAATTAACTGCTCATTCATGCAAGAATGCCTTACCTTCCATTCACCATTTTGGAGAGGGAAAAAGAAAGGAAGGAGACAATGAAATGAAATGAAGCTTAATGAAGATGGAACACAAGAGGGAAAGAAAGGAATCCAGGAGAACCACTAAAGCAGTTCAAGGTGGTTACCATGAAGCAGGCCTAAAAAAACAATCTGTTTAAAATAAATAATGTGATGAATTGGAGATTGAATATGTTGGTATTATAGTGAAGAAAGCGTAAAATATGAAGGTAATTAGAAATTCTAGTTAGAACAGAAGGTCCTCAAGAAAATAGTGATTTCCCATGCTGTAATAAAAAACACGTAGCAAGACTGAGCCATGGATGGAAGGTAAAGGTGAGAATTAACCTGACCTTGTGAGGCACCTTCTCCAATAGGCAACACTGCTTTTGTGACATGGGGTTTCATTTCTTTAACTGGTTTTCAATTGTAAAATATTTATAAAATCATAATATTGGAAATCATTTTTAGTGCTTTTCAATGTTCGGAATCAACCTCGAGACAAAGTATAGAAGAAGTAATTACGGTTACACATTGTAAGCCTTAATAATAAAAACTAATGGCTTAGCTGACAAAATTAAAGATGTGGAGTGGAGAATAGAGGTCTAAAATATTTTGATCTTCAAGAGTGAAGGATTCAAGAGAACTGCATAAAACTGACAGATTAAAAACTAAATCACTTAAAGTTACAATGGCACTCAGTGAAAGGATGGAAAATATAATTATCAAAAAATGGTAATTGAAAACATAACAAAAATAAGCATCAACTGTTGAAAGAGGAGGAAGAATATGGAGATAGTATGAGAAAAGTCTCTCCTTTATGGCACACAATTAATAGTGTAATAAAACATTATTTTTAATGATGGTTTTATATTCCATCTTATAAAGTACCAAAAGCATCCCTAAATTAGAAATTTAAGTTTCTGCTATTATGTCATTTTTCTAAACAATGCTACAATGAAAATTCTTGGACATAAGCATAAGTATCATCTCTGATTGTTTTCTTCAGGGATATTTCTAGACCAAAGGAATATAAAATAATATCGTTATTTTCATATCCAAGTATGGCTACAATAATCTAAAAATATGACCAAGTGCCAGTTTTTAGTGTTTTTAATTTTTTATTTTTAGTTATTTATAGGTTCACATGCAATTGCAATTATACAAAATGATACAGGAAGATCTCATGGATTCTTTACCTATTTTCTCCTAAGCTAAGTAGTGAAATATGGCAAAATTATAGCACAATGTCACAATCTATTAACATTGATACTCAAAAGTAAAATCAGCCACCTTCTAATTTATTTTCAAATCTAGATTCTTATTCACTTTTACATGTGTGTGTGTGTGTGTGTGTGTGTGTGTGTGTGTGTGTGTGTTTAGTCCTATGCATTTTATCACAATGTAGGTTCATGGATCGATGACCAGAGTCAAGAGACAGAACATTCTCTCACCACAAGGATGCTTTGTGTTGCTCTTTGATAACTACACTCCCCTACCTGCCTCTTTTCTTCCCTATACATAATCCCTGGTAACCACCAATCTATTCTCCATTTCTATCTTTTTGTCATTTTAAAAATGTCACATAAATAGAATCATGTAACATATAACTTTTGGAGATTGCATTTTTTTTTTCACACAGTATAACCTCGCTGGAGATCCATGCAAGTTTTTGTGTCTGTCAGTAGTTTGTCCCTTCCTATTGCTAAATAGTAGTCCATGGTGTGGATATATATCAGTTGTTTAATAATTTGCCCACTTTCACAGGAACAATTTAGAGTCTTTGAACCTCATCTCATGATAAAAGAATTTTCCAGCTTACCTAAAGAGATTTGCTTTGGTCATATACAAAGAAAGATAAATTCTCCTTAAGTTAGAATAGAGTGAGCTAACAATTGTTAAGTGCTTATTAAATGGTTATCATGTAGTTTTCAAAGTAATCCTAGTCTGGATATTATACCCATTTTGCTAAGAATAAAAGCAAGTTTCAATAAGGTTAAATTCCCTTAGCTACTAAGCATTTGACTGATGATTAACTCAAGTCTCTCCACTTTTAATTGTCTCTGTGCCGATACCGCCTGCGATGTAAGGGAAGCCAGCAGGCCACCATGGATTCTCTCTTCATCCCAGAAGAGTGAAATCAGCCACCTTCCAATTTATCTTGACCACAATGCCTTTTTCAAACCTGCGATTCTTTTGCTTTATTTAACATCCTTGTAATCCAGGACTATAAACTCAAAGTCTTCTTACCCCTTATAACAATAAAACAACCAGATAATAAATCAGGTAGAATCAATTGGTGGTATTTGTGGCAAATATGGTATTGCAAAGAAATCTCTGATATGGTACTCTCACAAAGAATTGAGTACTTGCAGATAAAACAGTCCCCTTTCAATTCCTTCCATGAGCTGACACAGCACTGCTCCATATTTTTTTTTCCTTTTTTTGTCATATGCTTTCAGGTAAATCATTAGAACCACTACTTCTCTTGTCAAGACGGTTTCAAATGACAGCAGAGCACTGAGGGGTCTTGGGACTGTCCCCCTGTTAGCTTCTTGTGTGTGGCCACATCCTCACCCACCCTTGCAGAAGACAGCATCTTGCTTACTAGACAGAGATAAATTCCTCACTGGCATGCTCATCAGACACTAAGCCAAACTCATCTCCTTCCTCCTCTCCTTTCCTCCCTCACTCTGGTTATTTATAGAGATCACAGGTGAATCGGAGGAAATTATTACAGTGCAATGACTGCTGAAAGGCTAGAAGCTAAAGAAGATGGATTATCATGGCTTTGACATGATTTGTATGGATTTCCAAAATTAAGCTGTTCGCTTAGAGTGACCACCCTCCTCCCACCCCGGGCTTCTCAGCTGCCCTGGTGATAACCTTCATCTGCACTTGGGAGCCCAGAAAGCTGAGCACGTTTCCCATTACCTTTCAAGCGAGTGTGTAGGGTTCTTCTGGCCCCTCAGTAATAGCAGGGCTGCTGGTGAACAGAGTGATAAACACCCACTGAGAGGGATGTAGCGTGAAAAGATCTCATCACCTGCCATTAGCTCTCCGATGAATAATGCAGCATTTTCTGTGGCAGGTGTCAGGGGTGGGAGGGAGAAGAGCTCCCCTGAATGCTCTGGTGAGCACTTCAGCACAAAGTACGAAGGGAGAGCAACAGATGCATGTGACAAAATTACACAAGCCATTGTGTTTTAAAAGAAAGGGAACTTTTACTTCACATCTACCTGGCAGGTTTCCTTTCTTTCTTTCTCTCTCACACAGTTAAAGCAGGCGAATAAGGCTTTCACTTAAACTTTTACCATTCTGATCTTAGACCCCGTGTGCAAAGGGATAGTCTCTTCAACTTCAGTACTCAGCTAATAGCACATTTCTCCCCGTTTCCAGTTTTCCTCTGGTTTGTATATCTTGATCTAGGTTTGTATACGTGGGTCTTTGTTGTAATTTTCATTAAACTTTATAGGCTTAGATTAAATAGAAATGTCAGTCGAGAGCCAGTAGAATCATTTCCTGTGCATTTGTACCCACGTGAGCCTGCACACACACAGACACACATTAAAGCTATAATTTTTTGACCAAAAATATGGGCAGCTAATGGGTTTGCTGCTATTGAGCACTTGCCTGAGGAGAATAATATCAGACCAGCAGAACCAGAAACAAGATGGGAGCCATTATTGGTTATTCACGACACACAAAGTCACATATCTTTTGAACCACAAATTGGGGTGATTTGTAGCTTTAGATCCCAACATGAGAAAAACTTTTTATGAAGTATAGGCCACCTTCCCTGAAAACTGACACGATTTCTGACCACTCAGGGGTATTTTTTTCCCCCTCAACCAGTTGTCATATAACTTTCATAGTAGCTAGACATGAGTATTAAATTACAGGATTAATTAGCCACTACATTCACCCCTACATGCCATTCTGAGACCAGAATGTCAAATTATTTTGTTGTGTTGAGCTTCCCCATGTAAGGCAAGGGAAAGAATGGGGTGGGTGGACCAGAAATAGTCCTCTGGTTAAAATTAGCCCTAGAGAATTTTAAAATGTGGTGCATACTACTGAGTACAACACAGCAAAGCACCCTATTCTGAGTTCTGGAAATTCTCCTCTCAATGGAGCAAATAACACTCCTAGCCTTTTCCCCAAATCATGAGGGAAAGAAGCACCATGGTGAACTAAAATATTGTTTGCTTTGAGTCTATTGACATCTGTTAGGCAGCTTTTTGTCACTGTGATCAAAATACCGAAAAGAACAACTTAGAAGAGGAAAAGTTTATTTGGCTCATTGTTTCACAGTTTCAGTCCATGGTCAACTATTGCTCTGGGTACGAGGTGAGACAGAACATCATGGCTGAAGGGTGTGGCAAACGAAACTCACTTCATTGTAGCCAGGAATCAGAGAGAGAACAGGAGATAAAATATATAATCCCAAGGCATGCTCAAAGTGACCAATTTCCTCCAGCCACATCCACCTGCCTCCAGTTACCACCCAGTAACCCATTCAAATTATTAAACTATCAAGTGGATTAATCCACTGATTAGGTCATGAGCCTCATAAACTAATCATTTAGCTTCCTTCCATTAACACAGGAACTTTTGGGGGAAACCTCATATCTAGATTTTGCCCTTACTTCATCACTTCAACCATAATTTTGGGGGGAACAAATATTTTTACAAAGGTTAATACATTTAAAGAGCTGACATCTTAGAAATTGAACTGTCCTAGAGAATCAGTGGCATATAGTCAATATATTATCTATTTTATCTTATTATCCCAAGAAACCAGAACTACTTCAGACATTCAATAATATCTTGTTTAGTCTTACCCTTCTCTAAAATATACCAGATTCCCAAATTACTAATAATTCTTTACTGCCCCAAAACTCCTAATTCTATTAGAAAAAACTATCACAATTCATTCACTAATCCAACAGTATCTCTTAAGCATATATGATGGGTCACATACTGCAACTAAGTATAGGAACTGATCATGTTCCTTCCCAAAGAAAATTATATTCTAGCTGAATATAATATCAGACCACCAGAACCAGAAACAAAATGGGAGCCATTATTGGTTATTCATGTCACACAAAGTCACCTGTCCTTTGAACCACAAATTGGACTGATTTGTAGCTTCAGATTGCAAAATGAGAAAAACTTTTTTATAAAGTATAGGCCACCTTGAGGAAAAAGAAATAAATAATAAACAAACACATATTTAAACATTGTGATCTTTGTTAAAAAGGAAGTAAAATGTCAGGGTAATGCACTAAAGAATGGCCAGGAATGGAATCTACACTGGTAATAGAGGAGACCATGTACAACAGGCATTTGACTAGATAGTAAAGAAGATAATACCAGCTGTGTTAACAGTTCAGAGTCTCTAAAAAAACAGACACCAAGGATGGACTAAAGGTACAGGGAATTTATTGGAGAAAATGCCTGTGTTGGAAGGAAAGAGAGAGAGGACAGAGAAAGGCTGAAGTTGTTTTTAAAAATAATACAAGTCTGACCCCAGGTATAGGAGAAGAGGGGGAAAATTAGTAGAGAAAAGTCCTAAACTGCCATCAGTCTAAGAAAATTTCAGACAAGCTTTCAAATCTTCCCAAAGCCACAAGTTGGCAGACAAGAAATCTCCGTGTCTCCCAGGAATGGGGCTGCCCTAGTATCTCCAACATGCTCCCTTGTGGGTGGGAAACAGCACTGATAGATATGACTTCAATGCAAAATTTGTGACAGACTTCAAAGCCCAGCAGCTAGCCCTGCTGTGGTTTAAATGTGTCTCCTAAATTTTGTGTGTTGCAAATTTAACCTCCAAAGTCATATGCTGATGGTATTTGGCAGTGAGGCCTTTGGGAAGTAATTAGAAATAAACAAGGTCACCAGGCTGGTTTCCCCATGAAGGAATTAGTGGCTGTATAAAAAGAGGAAGAAAATCCAAGCTAGCACACTTGCTCTGTCTCACTGGACAATGATCTCCACTGAGTTATAATGCAAGACAAAGGCCCTCACTAGATGCTGGGGCCATGCTCTTAGACTTCCCAGCTTCTAGAACTAGGACCTCTATATATCTTTATTCTTTTACAAATCACCCAGTCCCTGTGGTATTTTGCTACAGATATAAAAGATGGGATAAGACAAGCCTTAATGAGTCATATTCCCTATAGAAAATCTGTGAAGCTTGATCTCATGGATGCTGTAACCACCATGTGAAGAGCACAGAGAGAATTCCAGAAAAAGGAAATGACAAATAAAATGGTATGAGGTCAAAAACTATTAAAAATTAATAAAGGTAATTTGGGTTGATTTGATACTGGTAGAAAAAACAGGGGACAGATCAAGTTGGGCCTTTTAAATCACAGAAATAATAATGGTTTGGAGAGTGCATTCAAATAGCTGGACATTGGTTCAATTGTTTTACATATATAACTCTGCTCACCCGCCAAATCTCTATAAAGAGTTATTATCCTAAACATACATGTTACTAACCTGAGACCAAAAAGGTGAAGTAATCTGTCCAAGGTCACATTAACTTGTAAATGGCAGAGCTAAAATTCAAACATGGACACGTGAAACCACTATACATACATGATGCTACATTTCATCTCTAATAAGAGCTTTGAATTTTAATCTAAGAAAGCCAAAAGATGCTGAAGTGGCATAAACAGAATATATATTAATATAAAATTCCAAGACATCTACTCATCCTCTTAGCTTCTTGAGAATATTTTTTGACAAACCTAAAATAATTTCCTGTAGGAAATTATGAGCTCACAATGTATACAATTTTAGGAGCTATTGTGCTACTCTAACCTATTTATCATCCAAGAAGATGCCAAATTTGCATGGACCTAGAATGGGAAAAGTCTCTGGAGTTTCCATAGAAGCTTCTCTGCCAGTTGGAATATATGACTTACCAGATCCCTGAAGTATCTGAGACAAATAGGAAAACTGTATGTACTTTTGAAAGATCCCTGATTCATGTCTAGATGTGGATTGCAGCATGGATCTTTAGGAGCTTGGAGCAAGCCATATTATTCTCTGCAGATTATTATTCTCTCAAAAACTAGCTTCTGGCTTGCTACTTAGTAAAAGACAATGCAACCTGGGCCATCCATCATAAACTGGAACTGGAATTAAGCTATGGAATTTAGATTATAGAGAAGAACTTTATCATCAAATGGATTTGGCTTATACGAGATGAAACTCAAGTGGGTCCTGAAGGCATGAGTAAGTTGTAAGAGGAAGCAATCCCAATGTCCCTGGTCTCACTCTTGATGAATTGTCTTTTTCCTCCAAGAATGTGTCTCTTACCTCATGGGGAGTGCTTCAAGATCAGTTAACTGAGGAAGTGGTTTACAGATGGCATGAATGAAAGTCAGGCATCACCCAGAAGCAGATGGCTAGGGTATTACAGTTCTTCTCTTATTTGGCCCTAAAGAACAATAATGAAGGAAAATCTTCCCTCTAGACTGAACAAATAGTGCAGCTAGTTGTTCATTTTGGCTACGCAGAGATATGTCCAGAGGTTTATGTCTGCATTGATTCATGGCTATATCTAACAGGCTGGCTCATAGCCAAGAATTCCTAAAGAAGACAATTGGAAAATTGGTGACAAGATGTGTGGAAGAAGTATGCGAAATGATGGTTCCATGACATCCATGTCCTAACCTCCAGAGCCTGAGAACATGCTCATGGTAAAATAAACTCTGCCAATGTAATTAAGGTTGAGGAACTTGAGATAGCAAGGTACCTGGGTATCTAGTTGGGCCCATTCTAATTACATTAATTCATAAAATTGGGGAACCTTTCCAGGCTGAGATAAGAGGCTGTCAGAAGATATGACTATGGAAAAATGGGCAGAGAGATTCAAGGTTACTGGCTGTGAAGATGGAGAGGGGACCTAAGCCAAAGAATATGAGCAACCTCTAGGAACTGGAAAAGGTGAGAAGATTTGTTCCCCATTAGAGAATTCCAAGAAAGGTTTGCAGACCTGCCAACTTCTTAATGTCAGCTCAGTGAGGCCTATTTCAGACTTCTGAACTTTAGAACTATAACATAATAAATGCCAACATCATGATAGCTTTTGTTGAAGGAGATATTTTTCATAGAAAATAAAGTATGACAATGGGCCCATTCTCATGGAATTCAATGGCTTTACCATGTTCAGCACTCCACAGAAGCTGCCTTGATATGAAATGGAACCACCTTTTGAAGATTCAGTTATGGTACCAGGTAGGTGACAACACTTAGAGAGACTGAGGTAATATCCTCCAAGATACAGTATTCAATGTCTAGTGCCATTTCTTCTACAACCAAGCCTTCCAAATATAGAAAATGGAAGAGGACGGTCTCAGTATTACCTCTAATGACACATTAGCAAAAATTTTGCTTCCTATTCTTTTAGCTTAAGTTGCTGTTGCTCTAGATATCTTAGTTTCCAAAGGAGAGATGTTTCCACAGCGTAACTAAAGATAACTCCTTTGAGCAGGAAGTTGAGACTGTCACCTGGACACATTGAGAGATCATGCCAGGGGAACAACAAATGGTTTGAAAATTGTCAGAATTCATGTGGAGTCACTTGTATCACACTAATAAAGTAAATAAAATCAGGAGGTGTGAAGGATTTCACATACATTTGTCTGATACCAATAACTAAAAGATTCTCCAAAATCCTACTCCTATCTTGTACAAAATAAAATAATAGTTCTTATAAAGATATCTGCCCAGAAAAACTGCCTGTGTGACTTTGAACATTAATGATCCTTGGTACCAAGGATCATTATTTCAAAGTGCTTATGTAATCTTCCTCATTTTGCCTTTGAAAACTCCCCTTTGCCTCAACCTCTTTGAATATACACATAATTTACAAATACTAATGTTGCAATGTTCCTCGCTGAACGAATTTACAAATCTTTGAGGAATGTCTTTCCTTTCTCTCTCTCTCTCTCTCTCTCTCTCTCTCTCTCTCTCTCTCTCTCTCTCTCTCTCATTTAGTTTGACAGTATCAAAGGGCTACTATGCTAGCAGGGGTGACTGATATTATCAAGGGGAAACTGGGTTGCTAATAAAAAGCAGGGATGTGCTTTTAGTAGTCCTATGTCCTGTGGTTAAAGTCAATGATTGGGTGTAATGTACAAATAATGTCTTACAACATAATTTTTTAAACTTGGAAAAATGAACACTCAGCAAGTCTATGATCAAATAATTCCTTCAACTGATCTCTCCACTGACTCATTAAATAAAATATTTGGATGCTGCTTTTTTTAAAAGTGTTGGGTGATCTAAAGAATTTTAATTTGCTACCAAAAACACATAGTCTTGTTTTAATGTTTAATGATGACCATGAGGAAGTCCAAAGCAAACAATGAACATTCCCCAATTCAGGAAAAACAACCCAGCGAAATTATTCATAAATCTGTACTATGTGAATCTTAGGTGGAATATTACTCAGTATCTCTCAGAAACAGGAACTAGATGGCTGACAGTAATCAGGATTCTGGTAAAAATATGCCTAGTGGTCATTTGCAGCATAGGAATACTCTTGTTCTTGATTCCTGTGGTTCCACCAAATGTCCAAATTGCTTTCCAGCTTTCCAATCAATTTTGTAAGCCATATGTGGTAGAAAGCTTCTAAAATGACTCCCAGTACCCTCTGCATTCTCATTTTTATATCCCTGTGTAATCCCCACCCAAAACCCTGTGTATAGACTAAACCTAGTTACTTGCTACTAATAAACAAAAGTGGAAAAAATGATGAGATATCACTTTTGAGATTACACAATGCAAAATTGGTTTTCATCTTGCTCATCCCCCCCCTTTCCCTCTCCTCACTTCCTTCTTCTGATGAAGCAAGCTGCCATATTGTAAGCCACCCTACAGATAGGCAAAGATTTGAGGGAAGCCTCTTGCCAACAACCAGTGAGAAACAGACGCCCTCAGTGTAATAGTCTCTAAGAAACTGAGTCATGGTAACAACCATAAGATTGAACTTTTATTCTTAAATTATCTTTTGGATACAATGTATAAAAGTATTAATTATTTCCTATTTGAACCTTGAGACACCTGCAGCCCTTGTCAACACCTTGATTTCAGTCTTGCAAGAGACTCTGAACCAGAGAACTCTGCTAAATTGTGCCCCTATCCCTGACCCATAGAATCAAGGAGATAATAAAACTATTCAGTGGTTCCCTGGGAAAAGAGGTCCATTCCACATGTCTCCTTCCAGAGTATAAGCTACACATTGCCTATCTGGAGTATAATCTCACATCTCCAAAAGTAAGATCAAGTTCAAACACACAAGTATATTTCAAGCTTATGTTCATATCCTGCCTACATAAATTCTATTGGTTATAGCAAATCATATGACCAAACCCAAGTCAAGAGGTAGGAATGTACACTCTATCATAAAGCACTGTTAAGGGTATGAACCTATGTTGTTACTACAGGGTGATAAAGCATTGGAACTAATTCTTCAGTGGGCCACTGTTAAGGTCTGTAAACAAGTCAAAATAACACCTGCTATTTTGCCAGGGGAATGTTAGAGTTCCTAAACAAGTCTGGATGGTGCCTGGCAAAATGTCAGAGGGAGTGGTTTGAGAAGTAACAAAAGCGAGCCATTAAGTGTGGAGATTCCTTATTGGTTGACTGATGTATCTAGTTTATGCTAATTAAGATAAGCTGTGCAAAATGTATAAATAGCTCTGTTGCCCTACAATAAACGGCTCCTACTCCTGCTGTATCAACGTACAGAAGTTATTTGTCACCTCCCGGTTATTCTGCTGCAGCTGGACTGTGGCAGGCCACATATCAAATAACTTTTATTCTTAAATTATCTTACAGATTCAATGTATAAAAGTTAAAGGAAACAGGAAAATTAAAAATAATATGTAAGTCCATCAATAGGTTAATAAATCACTTAATCTATAGCATGTTCTTGGCTGAAATGCTATGTGGTCAGTAATGTGAATTTAGAAGCAAAGAATTTCAATATCTTCCATATATATATATATATATATATATATATATATATAAAAAACATACACATTATACACTCAGAGTAAAAGCTCCAGGTTTGTCAGGTTGGAGACATTAGTCACTTTACTATGTCACTGTCTGAGTAAAGGAGATAAAAGTCAAGTACACAAGTAAAGGGGCTGAAATGATCTTCTTTTTTTAACTGGACTGGTTTTTTTATGGAAAATCAAGACTGGTGTCCCATCTAAAAAGAAAGGAATTTTTTTGTTGTTCTTTTAAGTTATACATGGCAGTGGAGTGTAATTTGATTTATACAAACATAGAGCACATCTTATTCTAATTAGGATCCCAGTCTTGTGATTTTACATGATGTAAGGAAAGGAATTTTTCAAAGTAACAAAGAGAAGGCCATGCTAAAAGACGAACGTTCGAGATAGCTGTAAAGTAAAGAAGGGAAGTAAAAAATGTGGATCCACACTGGATGTTTCCAAACTAAGCTTAGGGCAAAGATGTTTCAATGGCTTAATTTATGAACAGTTAAGGGTATGAACCTATGTTGTTACCACAGGGTGATAAAGCATCAGACTAATTCTTAGTGGAGTGACCACTAAGCCAATTTGCTCTGAGAAGGACTGTTTTTGAAAATTGTACAATCAATCTTAGACTTAATATAAGTATACTTCTACTTCAAAATAATTGAAAAAAATTACTTATCTGTGTTCCTGTACTGCCAATAGTTTAAAATCAAGATGTAACATCTTTTCTGTTAAATTATCTCCATATCTCAACACTGTTTTCCTTTAGTGGGGATCAAAGACTGTTTTTCTGTTTGTTTCTTTTTGGTAATGGGGACTGAATCCAGGGCATTCTACCACTGAGTCACATTTCCAGCCCTTTTTTAGAGTCTCCCTAAGTTACCCAGACTGGCCTTGAACTACCAACAAAGTCCTCTTTCTTGAATTAAATTTCAACACTATTAAGTGATTGAAAAATTTGTCCTATGGAAACATGAAATGCTACCCATTGAGGAATGTTTTGATATTTTCCCCTCATATCTTCATTTATCTATATTGTGGAGATTTTGAAACTAATTTCTATTGAATTTACTAACAAAGATAGCTCGTGTTAATTGGTGATAATTTCCAAAGTTCCACTCAATAATTGAATCTTCTGAAGAAATATGAAAAAGTAGAATTTGGATTTTGGTGATGAAATATGGGAAGAAAGAAGTAATATGAGTCAAGCAAGGTTGTAGAGCCAAATCCAACTATGATGGGTTGAATTGTGTCCCACCCAAAAAATAAAAATTAAAGTCAACTATTATTTAACAGTATTTATAAATGAGATCTTTTTGGGAAGTGGGATCATTGCAAATGCAATTAAGATGGAAATTAAAATGAGGTCATACCAAAATATGGAGGACAAGAAATCCATTCACCCATGTTTTCATAGAGGACAGACTCACAGAAAATGTCATGTAATGATGGAGGCAGACAGAGAAAAGACACAGCTAGGAAAGATTATTAACAATCACTGAAAGCTAAAAGAAAGATATGCAACCGATTCTAAGAGACTTCAGAAAGAATCAGTCCTGTTCACACCTTGGCATTGGATTTCTAGCTTCCACATTGGTGAAAAAATGTAAATCCATTATTTTAAGCCACAGAGTCAATGGTAATTTTTCTTGGCAACCTCAGGATTCAAATACACCAACTGTGGTTGGGTCTATAGGTTTTGTCTTTATTTTGTTCTTATTCGTGTTACAAAGAGCTTAACAAAGGATTAATTTTTGAAAATGGTTAAATTGAAACAAAATTCGTGGAGACTAAGAATGTCACAACAACATCAGTAGCTCTCCTTTGAAATGATGCCATGCCCCCTGCACACACACAAACATATCCTATGCTGCTATGGACTTGAAACCTGTCAGAGTAGGGGCACCTAGAAGAGGGACTAGGTGCAGTCATCATGTTTTCTCAGATGAGCAGTGCACCAATCATAATGCTTAGTGAATCCTGCCTCGATGAATGGTATTCAAGGAGCATGGGGAAAAACAAGACAGGCCAGACCTTCAGCAACTGTGAGTAGCTATTGGGAAGCAAAAGAGATTGGGCCATGTGAATGTGCCTCACCAAGCTCATTAAAACATGACAGCACCCAGTAATATAACTTAAACTCAGAAGCCAGAGAAGATCCTCCAGGGAATATGCCATTACCACCAGGCTGCTCAGTAACAGCTTATCACAGATGTTGCTAACTATATCCACTACGCTTAGACAAAGCTGAACTATGATGACCCTCTTCTCTAATTATAACTACCACATGTTTGTATACCATTATTCTTGAAATGTGATGAATTTATAAGTTTGTTAAAAGCATGATCTCAAAAATGTAAGCATTTTTCTGAGCAAAAACTAAGTATGGTTCTGTAAGGACTTTTCCAACAGTAAGAATAAGGTATAGAAAATCTTTTGAAAAAAAATATTTGCTATTATTAAATGTTGTTATTGTGGCTTCTTAAATTATCTGGGTACAAGCTGGCACAATTCCTTAAATTGGAGCATTCCTTTGGATGTATATATGTTTGTGTGTGTGTATATATATTTATATATATATAAAATGTTTGTGTGTATATGTATATACATATACACACATATATAATTTATATATATAATCTTATATAAATTTTATATGAATAAATTTATATAATTTTATATTTTTACAGGAAAATAAAGGAGAAAATGTACTTCATAAAAATATGAAGTATACATCCTAAAATAAATTAAAAATTTCAAGTTCAATAATATTTAAAATAGTTGATGGATTTTAAATACATTCTTCATTTTTTTTATAAATGATGCTAAATAAATTGTTTAGAGATACCACATCTATGTAGAATTGTTATTTCTTAATGAAAAGAATTCATTCCTATGATGTTTTTGCTTAGTACCTTTGATAACATATATATATATATATATGTGTGTGTGTGTGTGTGTGTGTGTGTGTGTGTGTGTGTGTTTGGAGGGCTGACTTTTTCCATAGTAGATAAAAGGTAAACACTATAAAAGGATTATTTAACAGTACATAAGGTATTCATCAAATATATACCCAGGGATCTTGAATCAGGAGGACAGCAGGCATCAGTTTAAAAAAAAATGAAATATTGAAAAATAAAGATGTAGCCTAGGACAACAGCTTGGGTATGAACTCTCCAAAACAATATTTTTATGGATATCAAGGTCTTACAGTATAGTATTTCAGCAGTGTTCAATATAAGTTCTACAAAAACTCCTCCATACTGGAAATTTTTTTATATTCTGGAAAGCACATCTTCTAAAAACTAGAGCAATACAGAGACTGACCTCCAAAGGGAAGGGAAGATTTAGCAAATATCTTCTCAGTATCTTTCCAAATTAATCTCCTCTACACATATGATTACAGCACTGGTCTTTCAGTAGCCATGTCCTTAAAATGTGACATTCTCTAAAGGCATAAATTTGGTTGAAGACGTGCTAGGCCTTTTGTTCCACTAAGGCAGGAAATTTAAATTGGGCATATGATAATAAAGACATGATTTGGTTGATTTCTTAAATAGAGAAGATATAAATTTAGGAGCCAAAGTAGCTCTTTTCTATTATATATATTGGAAGTCTGCAATAAAAAAGAAGAGCAACAAAAATAATGGAAAGCAATAGAGAAATGGAGAAAAGAAAAAAATTAGAGAAAGTTTTATCTACCATTTTGGTTTTTGCTTCCAGTTTTTTCCTGAAAATCAGTTTCAACCTATATTCTAAGAGATGATATTTAAAATTGCTTCCACCTCATTTTTAAGATATTTCTCATGGTTCTTTACATTGGTTTTCATTTCAGGTATGTCAATAATGCAAAAAATTAGTAGAAAGAAGAGTTAATTGTTAGAATTGGATGAATTAAAATAGAGTAATGTAGTGGGGGTTTTCCAATCCCAGGATAGGACATCCTCGATTTTTGTCATGTCTTCTACTACAAAAAAATATAAGGTCTGCCATATATATATATATATATATATATATATATATATATATATAAAACAATTAGAGAACAACCCTAACAGAAGGATCTTAATAATAAGCATATATAAAGAAACTTTACATTTAAAGAAGTAACAATAAGAGTGACAGCTGACTTTGCAACAGAAACAATACAAGCAACAAGGTAATGGAGTGACAACTTTAAAGTTAGGAAAAGAACTTCTGAACTAGAAATTCAAAGCCTACTGACAATATCTTTCAAAAGTAAAGATAGAACTGGACATAGTGTCACATGCCTGTAATCCCAGAAACTCAGGAGGCTGAGGCAGGAAGATCACAAGTTCAAAGCCAGCCTCAGAAACTTAGGCCCTTAGCAACTTAGTGATACCCCGTCTCAAAATAAATAAACAAACAAACAAACAAACAAATAAGGGCTGGGGATGTGGCTTAGTGGTTAACAGTCACTTAGTTCAATTCCTGGTACCAAAGGAGTTGGGGGAGAAAAGTAAAAGAAAAAAATATATAAAGGTAAAAATAAAGTCATTCTAAGAAAACAAAAACTAAGTTTTCAGTTTACTAGTTCTAAAGAGGGAGGGGGAGAAAAAGTGGAGGGAGGAAGAAAAGGATGGAGAGAGGTTGAAAGATAGACAACTCTTCTTTATAGAAAAAAAAAATCACGGGGCTGGGGATGTGGCTCAAGCGGTAGCGCGCTCACCTGGCATGCATGCGGCCCGGGTTCAATCCTCAGCACCACATACAAACAAAGATGTTGTTGTGTCCACCGAACACTAAAAAATAAATATTAAAAAATTCTCTCTCTTTCACTCTCACTCTCTTTTTAAAAAAAAAGAAGAAAAACAAAAAAAGTCAGCAAATAAATATTGAAGAATTTTAGCATTTCCATAGTACTATTACATATATTACTAAATACAGAGGGGAAATTGTATTAATATAATAAGAGACTAAGAGTAAGATTGCATCACCTATAAAACCTTCACAAAAGAAAATTAATCTGAATATAATCAAGAGTCTAGCTCTTTCAATTAATTAACATTTCACCAGTTAGAATAACACATTAAATGAGACTAGACAAACCAGTTAAATGTAGAAACAACAAGTTTGAAACTAAAGTCCATTCCTTATTACTACTTACCTGAACTCTTCAGAAAGTCAATGTCACTTTAAAAATGTTAAAAGGTATATAAGAATTCTAGACTAAAAAAAAAATCAAAGTCAATGGGAAAATCTTGATTGGACTCTTACATGATAAATAAAAATCTATAAAAGACACACTTGAAAAATTTGGGAAGTTTAAATATGGTCTGAATATTAGAATTTATTGAATTATTTATTTTCTTAAGTGTGATTGTGGCATTGTGTCTGGTAGGCAAATATATGTACTGAAATAGTTAATGTGTCATGATACCTAAAATATTATCTAAAATGCAGCAAAGATGAGAGAGTAAGGAAGAAAGAGAGGAAGGGAGAGGGAGAAGGGGAATGATATGGGAAGGGAGGAAGAGACAGAAAGAAAAAGAGAAAGTGTGCCATTTAAGTGTTGAAATCTGAGGGGATAATATATGGGAAATCATTTCACTATTTTTCCATTTTCTGTATGTTTAAATTTCTCTAACTGAAAAGCAGGGAAGAGGATGATTTTTCTAAATCCCAGGATACAGCAAGTTAATCACTAATATAAATAACTATTGGACTGGTCTGTATCAGTTGTATGTGATGCAAAATGACTTATTGAAGAGAAGAAGTAGTAATGGTTTCTTATAAATATAGTATATATGATTTTGTATCTATTTCTGGATGTTTAAATGTTGTCACCATAAATCTTTCTGGCCTATATCATGGCTCTGATTTCTCCTAAGCTTAGAAGCAGTATAGAAACCACCCATATTCTTTCTTTCACATCCTTCCTACTTAGCAACTTTGACAAAATAAGATGGCAATAGCCCTAGCAGAAGTCTGCAAATCAGCTTAGGTCATATCTCTGAACTAATCACTGTGTAAAGTATAATTGAACACTCCAATATGTCATTGTTGAGACATGCCAATCCTTGAAATAATGGGGAGAGTCAATGACCCTAACTGAAATGATTAAAGGTCATTATCTAAAAGTTACTAGAAGAATAATCTAGTTGTTAGCAAATAGAGGGGGATGGAGATGAAAAAATGACTAACAGAAAAAGCGCAGGAGCAAAATACTGACCAATAATACATTCCTCCCTCTTCAATGGGAGTATGAGTGGTGCAGAGATCTGGACTTTACAAGACCCAGAGAAGGGAGACTTCTAACAAAAATCATTTGATCAACTAGGAGATTTTCAAGTAAAATTCATGAATATCTGAGAAGAAAAAGTGCTACAAAGGAGATTCCTAGTGCAGAGGAATCTCTGAGACCTCCCCATCCATAATGCCATCTCTAACTGGCCATAATGACTACCTCACATCACCTGATTGTCAAGGATCCACTCCACACTGACTCTTCAGGACTGATTTGTCCCTCCAGGTGGCCATTTTAGGAAAAGCCTCTGTATGTTAATTACAGATCAGCTGTTTCTACTGAATGGCGCTCCTCTGGTCCAGAGAGAAAACATCATTGGCACTAGAAAATCTAGCTGTGCTACACACTGCCAGGAAGCCACTTCCCTTTGCTCAGCTATGAGGGTAACTTTCGAGTCAAAGTCCTTCACCTTTACATTTCCCACCTAAGGGTCAAATGAATACCAGTCCTCTGTGGCCTTTTAACCGCAAGGGTTCCAATAACAAGATCTCTACGCTCCTTTAGAAACCCTCTTGCTTGGTATACAGGAAAGGGTAATCCCACAAGCAATGAGAAAGCAAAACTTCACTGTTCTCCAATAGCCGTTTCCAAAAAGTACTTTTTCTCACTTCAACCTCAACCGTTTGGACACTCAAAGAGGAATGTTTAGTGAGAGTTCACACAATTAGGGGTTTTGATATCCCGTTTGCAAATCATGTCTTGGTGATCTAGCATCCAGTGTCCACCTTGGAATGACACATTATTAGACACCTTTTGCTTCTGTACTTGGATCTCCAGTCAATTCTGAGAAACCAAGAGCCCTACATTAACATTCTATTAACTTGATTGGTTTATCCCTCTAATGATAGATTCCTGGGGACTGATAACCCTTTCAATCAAATAAAAACTGGGCTATGGCTGTAAAGGAGAAAAGCCATTTGATTATCAACCACTTGGGTATCACAAAGCAGAATTCACTCCATGACTTAGGAAAATAAGCGAAAGGGTACAAATAGAAGCTATACAAGAAAGAAAGTGTTATCATCTGGGGTTTAGAAATTTTGAAATTTGACTTAAAAAAGCCACTAGATTCTAAGTTTCCCTTTGTATTTTCTACTCACCATATTTCTAGGGCTTGGCATGAAGCCCAAGGTCTATAAATACTTATTGATTGGCGGACTACAGACCAGTTACTTCATTATAAAACAGTTTGCTCTCAAAGGATTCATTAAGACCAGTATCCTTGCATATGTGATTGCATAGTATAAACAGAGACAATGCATCCTATATATTTTAACTCCTGTTCTTGGAATGTTCCTGCTGTGCTATGTATTTATCAAGAGTTAAAATTTAAGAGTTTCTACATAAATGCCATTTAAATCCACAATCCAATTAATGCATTAAAAGCTGACAGAGTTTTGCTAAAAATCACCATTTGTCATGTATTCTGTGCCCTGGTATTATCCCCACAGATATGTAAGGCTAAAAAAGGCCACCTATTACTGTAGAGATGTATCTAAAAAATCTCTCAGGCTGCCTGTAATCATCTCCATTATGTATAATGACCATTTTGATAATAGTCTTTAGAAGAGGTAATGGCCCTGCTGAACGGTTATTACCTGTCTGTTCATGCTAGAAGCAAGATGCAGAAGCCAGAGGGGACAGTCAAATGGTCCTTGTGGTGTATTCTGAGGAAATAAGAAATATTTAACAGAATGCAAGAAACAGACAAGTGAGCGCCTTTTGCGGCAGAACTGGCCGCCTCTCTGCCACAAGCCTTCCTGAATTTCATAATTTAAAGCAAATGCTCCCAATAATGGACCTGCTCTCAGCCTTTGGACCAATTTCATCCAAAGCATCACCACCTGGTCTATTAAAAGGAAGGGGAAAAGATAACTGAGTGTTATCATATTCCTTCCCATGTTTTTGTTAGGGGGGTAAACTCATGCCAGCAGTGACTCCAAAGCAGGGACAGCTAACAGTTTCTAATCAGCCCTCAAAAGGGAGCCCTACCTGTCTGTGGCTTAGGCTAGACTGAGGACACGTTATGGTTCCAGGGACCCAAATTTGATGCAGGCTCCCACAGCTGTAACAGAAAAACATACAATGTTCCAAAAAGTGTAATTTCACAGATTTCATAGCTTCATGTCCATGGGACAAAAGTTATGCTCCATCTCCTGGAAACAGAACATATTTTATAAAGCTTAAAGAAGGCTATCCTCTATCCCTTATGCTTATGCTTCCTCTCAAGTAGAGAAGAAAATAAATTTGGTTAAAGGTATAACATAGGTTTTTAATAGGAAAAAAATGGATGCAGGAGACTTTGCAAAAGAATTGAGAATGGTCACAAGTTGTTCACAGTCATTTTTGAGAGAAGGGAAGAAGTGCAGGTTCCATGGTCAAATGCAATCAGAAAATTTTGGGTAAAACCAATACAAACAGGTCTGATTTGTTTTTGTAGTCAGACTTCATAGAGCCTTTAATACATCTGTGTGTTTTGTGAATCTCCAAAGGGGGATAACATACTACAGGATAATGTACTTTCTCTCAAAAGCATTTATCCAAGGGCATTTCATATATTTATAAAAGAGAAGTGAGGAAGCTCTGTCATTGTTCCATATCCACAATGTCCAGTACAATAGCTAATAACCACATATGGCTATTTCAAATTAAATTAAATTTAATTTAAAACCCAATTCCTGCCAGGTACAGGCACACACCTGCAATCCCAGCAGCTCAGGAAGCTGAGACAGGAGGATCATGAGTTCAAAGCCAGCCTTAGCAAGAGTGAGGTGCTAAACAACTCAGTGAAACCTTGTTTCTAAATGAAATACAAAATAGGGTTAGGGCTGTTGCTCAGTAGTTGAGTGCCCCTGAGTTCAATCCCTGGTGCCCGCCCCCCCCCCCAAAAAAAAACACCCAACTCCTTAGTTGCATAAACCAATTGCAAGTGCCCAATTACTCATAGAAGCTAGCAACTACCATATTGAACAGTGAGTACCTACAACATTTTTATGACTACAGCAAACTTTAATGTCTCATTTCATGTTTAATGTAAAAATGCAGCTTTTTACCTCTCAAATAATAATTCTTATAAAGTACATACTCATTCTCTAAATAAATGTTCTTTCCACAGAAAGCAGAGAGGGAAATCAACCAGAATACCTGATATCTAAACCCATCCTAAATTCACACAAATTACAATACCTATAAGAGTTAAATCCAAGTAACATGGAAAACTGAAAAAACTTGGGAAGGTCTGAAGTCAGAGAAACAGCCAAGGTCAGCAGCAGAGAAAGGCTCAAGGGCAAGAGGAAAGCTAACTCAGTAGAAAAGTATTTCTGGCACAGACATTAAGGGCCCTCATAGATCTGTTCAAACTAATCAGTGATCCATAAGTGAAGGATTCTTTGCAAATTCCAAGTTGTGAATATTGTTCTCTTCTAGGGACTATAATTTAGAAAATATTTATTGATCTTTGCTGGGTCCAAGGAGGAAGAATTGATCTGAATTACATAATGCTTAGCATAGTAGTTGGCATGCAGTAAATATTCAAGGCATGTAACAAGAAGAACAGGGAAAATTCAGTAGAACAAATATTTTTAAGCATCTTATGTACTAAACACTGTGCTGAGGACTAATACAAAGATACATGAGATTTAACCCCTGCCTTCAAAGAGTTCTTACTTGATCAAGGACAAAAACCATTAACCAACAACCCATGACTGATGTAGAGAGAAAAACTATGTTGAAATCCAATTGAGGTCAATGAAATTGCTGCCAAACTAGAATATGAGGAAGGGTGTCATGGAAAATGTGACATCTGAAATATATCTTAATGATTAGAGTTTTGACTGCTTGAGATGAAGAAACAATTTTGTGTACACTGTGGGAAAACCAGAAATAGTCTTTATAGTGAAATTTTAAACTTCAACGTCTACTTGAAGCCTGTGTTAACTATCCTAGTGTTCACAGATCTAAAAGCAACAAAAATGTAGAAAGGAAGGAAGGAAGATGAAAGCAAAGAAAAAAGATATATGTTGGTCACTAACTCGTCTGGAATTGGAAGGAGCTATGACTCCCAAGATGGGGCCTGAAGTTGGACACCCAAAACCTACTTTCT
This sequence comes from Ictidomys tridecemlineatus, assembly GCF_052094955.1. Lineage (NCBI taxonomy): Eukaryota > Metazoa > Chordata > Mammalia > Rodentia > Sciuridae > Ictidomys > Ictidomys tridecemlineatus. The sequence goes on from NC_135480.1 coordinate 134,054,174, forward strand.
CTATTGAGAAAAGGCATGATATCTATTTTAAAAGGGTGGCTATAAATATTGACTACAGGAGACAGAATTCTGCTCCACAGAAATTCTGACATTTCTCAGATTGACACTTTCTTACACAAAAAAAATGGGATAGAGTTTGAATGAGTCTAAATTCTCCTATTCTCTAGAATAATTATTGTATTACTGTTGAGCTGTAGGAAAACTTACCAGTTTGGATACTGATTTATATGGTGTTTCCAAACCTAGTTGGTCATTCTAGAAATGTCTAGACATAATGAAATAAAATTAATCTAAATAAAATTAATCATAAACTTCCTGTGCACAGTTTTGTGCTGAAAGTTTTTATAGTAACCTTTCATCACTGTCTGGACTTATACCAAGTCAAGACTTCTGGAAACCAAATAACACACAAAGGGATCAATTGTGTTTCAAGATTGAATAAGAAGCAAACATGAAAACCACTACCTAAGATATAAAATGAGTTCAAATAGAAGAAAGGACAACAGATAGAGGTAACTAAGACACCAAAGTTCAAGTTTATCCTGGAATTGGCCAAGGTCAGGTTTAAAAAATTAACAAAGACAATATTTAATGAGCAAATTTTATGTATTAAGCAAAATGAATCTGAAACAAGAATTAAATGATTTTTTTGAGAGATGGATTTCTTGGGTTAGGAATATGGGAGAAAAGTTGAGAGAAATAGAGAAGGACAGGAAGAGAAGCAAGATAAAGAATTTTCATGACATATTCTCCTTGGCAAGTGAATTCAGCTTAGCCCTATAGGATTTTTCCAGACAGGATATATGGAGAAGTTTGGCTAAGGAACAGTATATGAGGGGGGGAAATGGAGGAGACCAATGTATCTTCCATGTCCTCCCCATCTCTCCTATTGTTCAAAATGTGCCCCAATAAGTGTTACCCACACTTCAGGATGACATCAGCCCACACTCCTTACCTTCTGCTGTGGAGTACCATCCAAGTTCAGAAATGGAAAGAAGTCAGAAACAGGGAAAATGTGACTGTCCCATCTGGTGGCTCAGTGTCAGCCAACGAGGGTTGAACTTGTCCAAATGAGCAACTGGTCAGCCCTAATCAGCTAAACAGTATGGACCCAAGCAGAATCCTGAGCCACAGGGGCTGAGGCAGAGCCCACTGCAGAAGGCCTAGGAGACAATCTCACCTGGAAACTTGGAGGAGACCCAATAAGGTGTGTTTGCAGTTAGCCACCAGGTTAGGTGAGTTATGTAATTATACGTAGTAGTTTTTTTCAGTGTTGCTTATCACACACATAGTACTTTTGGGTTCTAATTCAAAGAATAAATCTTGATCTATAGTCATAATGCTAAAGGAACAAATATTACTCTTAATCTATAGTCAGACAATCTGAAGTTCCACCTTTTTCCTCTTTTATTTTTATGTCATATTAGATATTGAGCTTAGTGTTATGCTTACATGTAATCATGAGTCCCAATTTCTGTATTATGTTGTTACCAGTTTATAAAATACATATACTAACACTATCATCAGGAAAAGTAAACTTCTTTCTTGAGGTCTCACAGCTAATAAGTAAGAGTACCATCTTTTAAGCTACATCATCAGTTCAAAGTCACTCTCTGTGTATTGATTTTTTTTTCATTCCTATAACTACCTGAGGCTGGGTACTCTATAATGAAAGGAAGCTTATTTAACTAAAGGTTTGGAAGCCTCAGAGTCCAAGATTGGATATCCCCATTTGTTCAGCCTCTAGTAAGGAGTTCCTTTGATGTGTTACAGCACAGTAGAGGAATATAAAGTGAAATAGCTGCATGCAGAAGAGGAGAACTCATTTACTCTGCAAGACCAACAATTATCTTTTCAATGGTAACACCTCCAATGACCCAATTATCTCACACTAGGCCCCCGTCTTAAAATTTCCCAAATTCCCAACACTGCCACATGGGAGACAAAGTCTCTAGCACATGAACATTTGGGGGATAAAGAACATCAAAACCATAGCAATCTGCCTTACCACAGCCCATACCCAGTAATGCCTCTCCTTTACCCAGCCTGGCCAAAACATCAACCCTCATACACAGTCTGCTTCCCTTTCAATGTTCCCCCCACTTAGGAAATTCTCATAAAATATATTCATATCATTGTGTAAAAGATTTAACTGAAACAACAAGTTTATGGACTTCCAAAAACATAAGTTAGTGATAGTTTTAGACCTAGATTAATATTTGCCCAATATTTTTTTTATTCCTGAGACAAGAATTACAAAAATATTTAAATTCAAATAACATACACATAAAGGCAAATCTACCTGTAGGTCTTCACTTCCAGTGTCAAGATTAGAGGAAGTTGGAAACTATACAACAAATTTTAATTAAACTCAAAAGATAGAAGACTATAACATTAAAGCTACATCTTTAAATTTGGGGAACTCATGCATACTTCTTGCATTATTTCTGGAAGTGAAAATATTGTTGAAATGTGTGAAAGAAAATATAAACATGAATTTTAAAAATTTGCCTACCATGTGTGAGGCCCTGGGTTCGATCCTCGGCACCACATAAAAATAAATAAATAAAACAAAGATATTGTGTCCAACTACAACTAATTATATTACGTTTACATTACATTACATTTGAAGACCCAAATGTAAGGGGACAATGATATCCTTTTAAAACTTCTTCATTGGCTCATTAATTTTAAAAATACACACACTTCTGGCTTTTTCTTTTCCTCAATCTAATATTTTAATTTCCGATAAAATATAAATATCCCAATAAGGCTCAGGGCTTGACCTGCTGTCCAATTTTCACACTTCAAGCTACGGGGAGGGTAAGATCCCATTGTTGAGAACAGGGAAGAGGACTTGAGGCAAAGGAAAAGAGGTTCTTAATAGACAGCTGGATCTTCAATAACAAATATCATCTGCTTCACACATTTCCCTAGAGCCAGCATGACATATGTCACCATCAGAAAGAAACACGTCTTGGCAAGATTTTATAATAATGAGGGGCTGTTTACAGGATGTGCTCCTTCTTAGCATCAAAATCACATCTGAATTGACAGGTGAGATACACCTGTCCTCTTCAAGCAATCTGAGCAGCAATGTCATTTTTCTACATCAAAAAAAAAAAAATCTCAGTATTGCTTTCTAAAATTTCCCAAAGACTCTAAGGGCAGAGCCTTCAACAATTACATTTCTACCATCACAGCCGTCCACAGCACTAACATCCTCCGCACAGCTCCATGCATGTGCTAGAGATTTAGATGCACACATACTGCAAAACACCACTACAGAGACACTTCTCCTAATCCAAAGGGCCTGTCTACTGCCCTGTCTCTGAGTTACACTACTGTGAATCTCTTATCAATGGCTCTCTACTTTTTAATTCAAGGATAACAATGAACAGTGAGAAGAATCTCCCTAAATGCTCAGAAGTCATAAAATCAATCATAATCTTAGTAATACTATTAAAAACACCTTTTCTTCCCATTGTCTTCCCTGAATTCTGTATTTAAGCAATTCCCCAATCATATTGTTTTTATGAACACCACACTACAAAAACTGAACAGAAAGTGTGTGGAAATTTTGGTTGACAAAATTAGGCATTAGACAAGAAAGGCAGCTTATATTTCAATATTGAGTTGTACAGATCCTCAGCTTTCCATTTACTAGGTCATGTACCTTTAAGTAATGTCTTAATCATTTTTATATCCATTTTAAGTAATAACTAATTTCATGGAATTTGGGTTGAATATATATGTTTATAAACTCACCAGTTTAAGATTTATCTGCTACTTCTGAGAAGTAATGTTGAATACGTTGCTCTTTCACCCTAAGAACAGGGATAATAAAACTATTTGGAAACAGAGAGGGTTCTCTTCAGTCTCAATTTTTCCATCTATAAAGGGAACTCTTCAGCTTTTCCATCTTCAATCCCACTTTACCCATTAGGGGGTTTTCCAAGATACCCAGGGGAACCCTGAATTGCAGATAGTACCGAACTCTATACACACTGTGTTTTTCCCTATACACACATATCTATGACAAAAAGTTTAATTTATAAATTAGAAATTAATCACAAAGTAGAATATTATAATAATATAACAAAACTTATTTAAAACTTCTAACTTATTTCTGGAAATGCCACTTAAAATTTTTGGACCTCAGTTGACCCAGGGTAACTGGAAGTATAGAAAGCTAAAGCACAAATAAGGGGGAACAACTTTATAATCTCTTTAAAGCAGAAGTAAAAAAAAATATTCAATGCAATGCTGGTCACCACTAAACTACTAGTAACACACACTGAAAAATAGGCTCAGACAAGAGTTAAAGCAAGATTTAATGTTGAAAGAGTGTTTAAATAATAAATTGAAATGTTATTAAATTTTAACTTCTGGGGCTACATTTGAAAGACAAATCTGTTTTAAAGATCAGTGGGAAGAAAGAATTCATCTTTTCATAAAGTTTCTTATAATATAAAGAATGAAATCTATAGATATCACTCAATCACAACACACTGAACAAATTAAAATGTATTATACATTATGGAAAAGGTATGTGCTCCACATAGAAAAGCAGATCTAATGTAATTAACATATAAACAAATGAACTAAATATTACTGTCTAATACATCTATGACATTAATTTAAAATGCAACTTAGATTGTTATTATAAAACTTTGCAGATTACAGTAATTTTCAACCTAACAGTCATGACTAGATCATTTGAAAAGATGCCTTAATGTTTTTCCAAAAGAATAGAAGATATTTTTTAGATATCCCTTATTCCAGTCAATGGAAGTCTAGTGCTGCCTTGAATGCAAGTTGCAGCTGAAATTTTGTCTCCAGACCTGTAAGAAAAGATCCCATAACAGATAGACAACTAAGGCAACTAAGATCAGTATTTTCACTCTCCCATAGGACCCCATACAGCAATGACCAGACTCTTGTCTCTTCAAAATCTTGTGAAACTGTTCAATGACTTGATTTTCAAAAGCATACATGGAGAAGAATAAAAGTTTGAAAATAAAAAGGGGACAAAGAATTCAAGAGTGTATGATTGATCTGTCTTTGCAGAGACTACCAATGTAAGAAAAATCAGTAAAAGTTAGCAGCCAGAAAATCTTTCTAGGCATTAATAAACAATTTGAATTAGTGTTCAATACATATATATATGTAAATAAATTTCACTTGCCTTATTTAAATGTCTTTTTGTTTTATTTTCAAGATTGCAAACTAAAACTCAGATTATTGAACAAACATTGAACAGTGTTTTCATTAATTACAGGGACACATTGCTTAATGAGAGGGATGCATTGTGAGGAATGCATCGTTAGGTAATTTCTTCATTGCTCAAACATCATAAAGTGTATTTACACAAACCAATCACTTGACCTGGTCTTGATGTAATCAAAAGATATGGCAAGCATATGAAGCTGCTGCCTGTGTAGCACAGCATACTGTTTTACAGTAAATTTTTTTAACCAATAGAAAGAATACAATCTAAAATAACGACTAAAAGTACATTAGTATAAATACATAAGCCAGAAACATAGTCCTTTATCATTATACTATACCTAATCATATTGCTATATTTTTATATGACTGTGCGGTCGGTTTGTTCACACTGGCGCCACCACAAACACAAGATTTATGAAGCAAGATGGCTATGATGTCACTAGACAGTAGGAAGTTTTCAACTCTACTATAATCTTATGAGATCACCATCATATATGGGCTCATCATTGACTGAAACAACATTATGCAGTGCATGGGTACATGGATACTACTTAAGACAGAAATCAAAACTTCTAGTGACCGATGGTTGAAAAGAAAAGATCTCTGACATCAGGATACAAGCTCAGGTTACTGCAGCTCTCTGACTCTGATTCACATTATGATGAAGGTTTAGGGGTGGACACCTAGAATATTTTGTTATAAAAAAGAGCAATCTTTAATTATGGCTTAAAATTTCAGAGTTTGAAGTACCTTTAAAACTACCTAATAGGACTACAGATCCAGATCTTGAATTCACTTTAAAAGTCAATGAGTTCTCCATAGGGGATGAAAAAGAAGAAAAAGAAAAGAAACCTTCTTCTAAATTTCTCTTTGGGTGTCCAAGAAGTATACTCACCAAACATAAAATGGAGATGATTCTCATTTACTGTTTATCTATAATGCCCTCCCAGAATTTAACCATAAACATAAAATATACATTTTAGGGAGGAAACAGTCAAAATACTTGGGACTTATGCACTTGTCTCTAGTGTACTGAAACAGTCCAGTACTGATCAAGGCAATAGCAAGGTATTGAGCTTCTACCAAATACCAGACTAACCCATCTTATCTTAGTATATACTGGCATTGCTTGACCAAGGGAACTCCTTGTGAGTAGCTACTGTTCATATCATCATGAATTTAGTATCAATAACTTCTGAATCCACATCTCCAGCATGACCTCACCACAGAGCTCCAGATTCATGAATCCAACTCCCAGGTTCGTATCTTCACTTTGCAGCCTAACACATTTCAAAGTTAACATGAATAAAATTGAACTCTTAATTATCCCATCCAATTATTTTCCATCTTCTTAAATTCTCATATTTGAAAAAAATGCCATATTTGGTCAAGCACAAAAGCAAATCTTCATTCTTCATTTCTCTTTCTCATGAGCACCCAACACCTAATCCATCAGCAAGTCCTCTTGACTCAGTCTTTAGACCCCATCAATGTTTCTCCATCACTACTGACAACACTATTATAGAGTCAAATATTTCTCTCTCTCTCAGAACACCTAAGAACCTTCCTCTGATCTTCCTGCTCTCCTTCTTGCCTCCCTCCAACCCAGATCCCACTAGAAGTCCTTAGAACAATTTCTTGACAACACAGAAGAGCTGAAATTCCAACCTCACACCAATGCCAGTAAGACATCTGCTTGTCATTCTCCTACTTTTCTGATATTATCTGGTACTGCTTTCCCCCTCATTGATTATATACACACCACTTTATGTTCCTTGAACATTATATGTCATTCCTGAGTAAAATAATTTCTAATTTTATGATTCTATCTAGTTGGAGTTCCTCCCTCTGATGAAATGATGGCTGCCTCTTATTTCATTTGGGTCTCAGTTCAAATCTCTCCTCCTCAGAGACTCCTTCTTTAGTCATCTCGACTAATAAACTTGCCTCCCTCCAAGTTACTGCCAATCACATTGCCCTATTTTAGTATAAGCATTTTAAAACATCTAAATTTTGTTTCATTTGTTTATTCATGTATGTCTTCTCTATTCCCCTAGAAAATATTTTTTTTATTTATGACCTCATCTTCACAACCAAGAACATAGAACCAAGAACAATACCTGAGCCAGATGTCCAACAAATATTTAATGAATTTGTGTAAGAAAATGCCAAAAATGCACCAGGCACACCAAGAATAAAATTGAACTCTGCACTCTACACAAAAATAGCCTATCTGAAGAGACATTTTCTTTGGCCCTCAACATAGCTGGGTAGAAAAAAAGAGGCTTGTATACAAAGATATGTATTTCAGATTCTCTAAGAGAAAATTATCCACAAAATACAGTCTCAGTGTCAGTCCTTGTCAGAAATTCCCCTTTCCCTTCCCATAAGGAACCCTGCCCTCATCTGAAGTCTTCCTCCACGTTGCCATTGCACAATCTTTCTGAAACATAAACCTGAGCATGTCCCTTCCCCGCCCCCTACACATCTGGTGACTTCAAATGGAATTTAGACTCCCTGGCATAAAAGACATCCGTGATCAAGATTCTCTCTCCAGATTGATCTTCTGCTCCTGCCTTTCCCCTCTCCCTACAGCTCTTACTCTCTGTACCACAGACATTTAAAATGCATGCAATTAACAAAGACCCTTCTTCCATTGTGAGGCTCTGAGCAAGTGCAGATGGTTTCCTCCACCTGGAGACAGGTCCTCTCCTTGTCTTCCTCGTGAATTTCCATTTGTCATTCAAGACTTAGTTTAAGAAATGCATCCTCATCAATCCTTCCCTAACTGCCTCCTCCTCACTCAATTCAACTGGACTTCTTGCTTCATTTTCATTTTTCATATATACTCAACAATAATTCTTCATATATTTTCAGAAAGCTATTACATGCTCTTAAACTCCTCTTCACCAGCTACCTTCATTCTTCCATATATGAGTTTACTCCAGGCCAATATTAACTACTAGTTGGTATCTAGATTTCACTTTTTTTTTTGTTAAATTCCTTAAAGTCATGAACAGAACTCACCACTATATATGTACATGGTCTGAACAATAACTGAATGATTATAAGCCCCATGTGAGAATGAGCAATGTCTATCTATGATTGAATATCCATAACTTATCTGACTTTGTAGATGCTTAAGACCAATTGATTCAATGAATGAAAGAAAGAAAAAGAATAGATAAGTGTGATGTGAAAGAATAGATGTAATACACAGTGAAGTGATTATTTTTTTTCTTCCAAATAGTACAATGCATTCCAATTAATGAACCCTTGGGTTATATTTGATTTGAAGTAATCACATAACACAGAAGATTGTGAATTTATATTAATTTTACCATCACCTGGAATTGCTGTCCTTTTTAACATGAATTTGAAGCTACCATCTCATTATTTGCACAGTTGAAATATTGGCTTAAATGTCATACCTTAACACTTTTGCCTATTAAGTTTGGTCTTATTAGGGTCTCCCTAATTTTTATCTAGATTATTTTAACTCCTTCACTGTTAAATAATACAATTGGTGAGCATGTATTTATCAGAATATACCTAGGCAAATGATAGATACCAAACTTTGACACATTATGTCCCCTTAAAAGCAACTGTTCAGACTCTTGATAGAGGCAGAAAGAAAATTGGCATTTGGGCTGCAGTTCACAAAATTGTTTTATTAGTATAACAATATCCACCTCAACCCTGTGGCTCTACATGGACCTCATTTTTCATTAGTGTCTTTTTTTCCATGATAATATAACCTTTTGTTAATCAAAAATAGAAATCTGACCTGTTTAAGGCTCTGTAATATTTATAAAATTAACTTTATCCTTTAAAATATTAAAGACTTTTAAAAAAATTAGTTGCTTACACTTGTTCTCATAGGCTTTGACAATTTTAAGTAACTTCATCATTGTTTTAAATGCCTTAATGATTTGAATAATTCTTTCCTCCAGAGTGAATTGCATCCACCCAATGTCTTGCTAAATATTGTCAACTTTGCCTTGAGTCTAAGCTGACTGGAGTTCTCACCATGCTAGTTGGTAGAAAGGTATGTTCCAGAATCGACTAGTACCAGTTTTAGGGAGCAGATTACCACACTCCTTTCCTTGAAGGAGCAGACCTGAAAGTATAACTCCTTTCTGCTCACGTCAATGGCCAAGACCTACTCCCTACATAAGAAGTGGAGAACAGGCAAGAAATCATGACAATGGCAATATCTATAACAGGCCTACGTTTTTTATAAGTCCTATTTCAATTATTTGAAAATCTAACAAATGCCTATAATAAAATTCCCAGAAGAACAAGTCTACAGTGCAAAGTAGGTCTCTCTCCAGCCCTTGTCCTCTAATTCACCAGCTCCATACTCAAGAGACAACAAGTTTTTTGTGTCCTTGTGCAAACAATCTATGCAGCAAATAGAAACTGAAACCTTGTATTTGCTATGAGATTTCCTGTTGTTCTGCCACCTCAGGTAATTCTGGGCTATTCTCTGTTGAAATCACTCCCATTGATTCCTACCACTCTTTTGGGCCAGGACTGACTAGATGGCATTCCTTCCATCACCTCAATCATTTTCCTCCCCTGGCAAGAATCCACCAGAACATTGCCACCAAGAGTGTTGTACCAGAGTTGGAAGGAAAGCCTTCTGTTGGCTCCTTTACTCCTCAGATGAACTCATTAGCACTCCCTAATTGTGGGTACATCAGCTTTAGCTTACTTAGGGAGACAGGGTTTTCCAAATACTAGTATGCTAGTAATCAAAAATTTTATGACCATATGGTGTTGGTCAGTACCAAGTTATCTTAAAATACATTTACCTAAAATATGTATTTTGAATACAAATATATTTTATTTCTTTTTCAAAATTGACTCAATCAAAACATGACAGTTTGTTGTAAAAGTCACATTTTATGTCCAAACATGAATTTGCATTATTTGCTGTAAAATTCCCCAAATGGTAATATAGTTTTAAGAGCTTTATCTTGCTCATGTTATATCTCTAAATTCTAAACTCTACCTTTCCTGAAAGCTAGGATAATTCGCCTTCTGTATCTGTAAAAATATGTTCCCATATTTCTGATGTTTCCAATCATACACAATTTCTAGCAGACAAGAATTTAGTAGATTATATTTATCACACTATTCCTCCCATTTGATCAGAGTTAGTTTCAGAATAGTGATCCCATTATCAGTTCTTTACAGAGCTCATTTTCCTGAGCAAGGTAAGTAAAAGAAAAAAAATGATCAGAGGCTTTATTTTTGGTTGAATGAGACTTCTGACTATTATCACGATCATTGTAGTCCCCCATTGCTATTATACCTAGTCTCTATGATAGTTCTGTGATTGAATCTTGAATGTTTGGACAAGGAACCTATAGTATACCAACAAAAGGGCCAGTTCCATTTCTCTTTTTTGGTCTTCACTCAGATACTCTACACTGAGGTTCAATCTTGTATTTATGAGTTACTACCTAAATGTAAATTTGTCTTCTGATAGATTCCTTTCCACCATATTGTCATGGCATCTATAGTCTATCAATTTCTTGATCCTGACAAAGTTGTATTGACTCCTTGGTTTTGAAACTCAAAGACATCTCCATACTAATAACCAAATTGCAAATTAATATCTTAAACTAATTCTAGTTGTTTACTTCTATTCAGAAAAGGAGTGCCCCCTTAAAATTATTTTTATTTCTATGCTTGAAACCAACCTTCCAATTGCTTATTTGTATTACATTATCAAGATGTTGTTCAGTCATTTCCTTCTCTATTTAAAACACTTGGGTTTAGCTAATCAAGCTGACATTTATCCAAATCATAAATCAAGTGTTTTGGAGCAGAAAAACAGGGAGTAAGCCCTGGAGAAATAAAATCAGTAGGCACCCAGAGAATAGAAGCAACTTTAAGTAGAGAAGGACTTCATGGAAGAAGATGGCTTTGAAAAAGTCACCTAATGCAAATGTTGACTTTTTGTGCTTTAACAGATCTTGCTGGCCACATTATTCAAGAAAGGTCCTGCATCAGAGTGCTATTGAATAACAAGTTCAGTCATTCACCAACACCATATGAATTTCTAGTGAATTAGTTTTCCCAGTTATCACAAATACAAATTTATTTGCTTAGGTTTTTGCCAACTTCTATATTATGCTTAGATGCTCAATCATCAAGTATTTCTTCTCTGACCATGACCATGAATTCTGTAAGATACTGTCTTTAAAATATAGCACTTGGGCTGGAGATATAAATCAGTGGTAGAGATCTTGCCTACCATATACAAGGTACTGAGTTTTATCACTTTGACAAAAAAAAAAAGAAAGAGAAAGAAAAGAATACCAAACCAAACAGATCTTGTCCTCTGCTAGAAAAGAAATCAATACATTCAATATTCTATATAATTGTGCTTTCAACTCTTTGCTCAAAATGGAATCTTCCCCCTCTCAAAAAAAAAAAACAGGAATATTTTGAGAATAAAACCCTTCATTGTTTTTTTAATTAAATAAAATAATATAGGTAAAGGGATTCTCCAATGTGGGGTTATTGCAGGCTTTCAATAAATTTACATGATCAACATTAGCTATATATATATATCATATGATGCATACATTAAATTTAAAAGGAACTTCACAGAAGAATAAAAGTTACATTAGATAAGGAACATAAAAATATAAAAATGACTGTATGGGAAAGCTATAAAAAAAATCAGCATTCTGAAAGCCAGAAAGAGACCATTTTTCACCATCTTCTATATTGCACAATTATAGGATACAGGAGCATCAAACCAGGTGTGGTGGAGCAGGCCTGTAATCCCAGCAACTCAATAAGCTGAAACAGGAGGATCTCCAGTTCCATGCCAGCTTGAGCAACTTAGCAAGACCTTGTATCAAAATTTAAAAATAATAAATAAATAAATAAATAAATAAATAAATAAATAAATAAAAGAGTTAGGGGTGCAGTTCAATGATAAAGTGCCCCTAGGCTCAATTCCCAACACCAAAAAGGAAGAAAAGAAGAAAAGAAGGAAGGAAGGAAGGAAGGAAGGAAGGAAGGAAGGAAGGAAGGAAGGAAGGAAGGAAGGAAGGAAAAGAAAAGGGAAAAAAAGAAAAGAAAAAGAAAAACCAGCCTTAAAACAGATACAGTCTGGGCTGGGGCTGTGGTTCAGTGGTAGAGCACTCACCTAGCACATGCAAGGTGCTGGGTTCGATCCTCAGCACCACATAAAAATAACGACATAAAAAAAAAGATATTGTGTCCAACTACAACTAAAAAAATATTTTAAAAAAACAGAAACAGTCTTGTCCATTGAGGAGTACATGATAAATTTAGTTTATAAAATGAAATCAGAAGAATTCTAGAGATGTTCTTCCTGTGATATATTTCATTTTCTAAAGAGAAGGAAATGATTTTAGCTCTTATCCCTAGCAGCTTGGCAATGAGTTAGTATGTTATTAAGATATCTGTCAAAAACAGTTCAGTTAGCAGGAATAGAGCTACAGAATGTGTCCTTAGGGGACTTTCAAACCAATGACATTAATGTAATATTACAAAACAGGAAACAAAATGGACAACACAAAAATAAAGGGTGAAGCAAAACGACCCCATTATCAGCTGTAGAGTGAGTCCGGAAATTTCAGGCTGCATGGTTCTTCAAGGGATGACTCATGATACCTGAAACAGGCAAACGGCCCATGAAATAGGAAAAAAAAAAAGTAAAAATACAAAAGCAAAAAGACAATGGAACTCTGCTTCTTAAGCATCAAAAACATTTTTCCATTTTCACTTCCAAGGGCAAGCAATGAATGTGGACTCTCTTTTGAACCCTGTTGCAGTTCTCAGCAGGGCCTGAAGAGCTGCGGTATAAGGATGCCATTTCCAGCCTGTTGGTTCTCACCATGGGATAGGCTGTTTGTGGCAAAAGAGAGGCAGCTCTATTCAAGGCAGGGCAGGGATCCCAAAAACATATCAGGAGAAGTACCATGACATTTCAGAAGTCCAAAGCACTCCAGTCCCTAACAGCCCTTTAATTTGCTGCCCATCTATCTAATAGCAGACATTTGGCCGGCTCTCCCTGGACCACCCCTCCCAGTATCAGAGCCCAGGCATCTGAAGGAAGACTTTGGCCTGGTGCTTTCTCATATTTTCAGGTCCTTTTTCACTTCCATCCTTTGGCTTCGAAATGAGTACAAATTGACAAAATGGAATCATTTCTGCTTGGCACAGAGTTTGGCAACCAGATAACACCGGCAAAGCCAGGTCCACAGTTACTCTCCCCCACATTCATCGGCATGCAAAGTTCCAAGATGGAAATTTGTTTCTCCTGCAGCTTTATGACACTTCTACTGCCTGATTATCCCACTTTGTGGCAATTTGCATCGTTACGGGCCTGCGGCAAATGAAACAAATTGCCATAAAATGTTGGGAAAATCCTAAATCATGGCTCTGTCTGGCCTGCTGAATGATGACACTGGGGTTGAATTCAGATGGCTCCGCTCATTTTGCTACAAACAGTCATGCGGCCTTAATGGGTGCCACTGGCTCGCACATCAGGCTGCTTGGTGACTACTAAATGAGGCAAACTAATAGAATTTTTTTTTCCAATGCACTAAGCAAGTCTTCAGTAAAGAAAAACACATTGATTCCGAAGTTGTTTACTAGCAACTAAATAGAACCCCTATAGCTTCTCCCATGCAGCCCACATTAGAGCTGAATTAACAGTCCTCATATGTATCTATTCTACTAAGTAAGAGACAAAAGTGCTTACGCCATTAGGAATGCAAGTTGCCTCTATCTAAATCATGATACAGAAGATTGTGTTTCTCATTTAACTATGAGGCTTATCCAAACTTATAATATCAGCTACAGACAAGGCTTTAAAGAAGAAATAAATGCACCCAAAGGTCATAAATTATTGTTGCATTTTAATTCAGTGGTGATAGGCTAGCTTTCAAATAAAGGAAGCATGATGGTTAGCCATGCAGAAATGAGAGCAATTCCAGGAGGATGACAACCTTAATCAGTATTGTGATCCTGTTAATCACATGTTTGGTTCTGCTTTTATCAACCTCTCCTATGAGTAAATTTATGAGAACAGAATCTTCATAGTAAGAAACCATCTTGGCTCACAATACACAGAACTCATTTGAAATGAGGCTGAAATTAAAGCATAGAAACTTATTCTTCATAATCTTCTGTATTTCACATCCTACTAACTTTCCATTCACCTTTAATGTCCCCACTCAAGACACCTGTAGGGGATGCTTAGCTCTTCCTACACACAGAAGCAATTCTGAGGATGCTTCCCTCCCTACTCCATTGCCATGACAAGTTTCTAGTGTCATGTAAAACAAATAGCCCAGAAGTGAAGAGATATGACGAGGGAGACTGAAAGACCTAGATTTGAAATTCAGATCATGACAAAAAGCTACATCAAAACCCTGCTTTCCAAGCAATTGTAAATATTCTAGAAAATAGGGAGCTTTTATAGAGATTGGTTTTTACCTTATTTAAAAAAACACATATTTTAATCTAATACTTGACTAAAAGAAAGAATAATTAAATTAACGATTATCATTTATTGAGCACTTAGTGTGCACCAAGCACTGTACTGAAAGGTTTAAACGACCATTTGATTTAATCAGTCCACTTACAGATGAGTAACCTAATTCCTAGGAAGGCTGAACTGTGTGTTCAAGGATGGATGGACAGTAAACGGCAGAGCTAGAATCAGGATCAAGACCTAGTCTCACCATTAATTACATGCTTTTCATCGCTCTGCCACACAGCTGTATTGTAAAAATCAACTTTTCTGCTAAATTAACATTATTATTAGTCTGACAATAAACTCCACAGGATAAAAGATCCTTGCATAATTTTTAACAAGTATCACACGTCTGGCTTCTCCTGAGTGATTTTTATAACTCATTAGTATAGCCTTTTCTTCTAACTCCTGTATCCTTTTCAATTTCACTGTCATTTTCTAGACAAAGTGTCATAGTCTCTCAATACAGAATGAAAACGTTTTTACTCTAAACTTTACTTCTCTTCTTGAACTTCTACATTTCTAAGGTCACAAAAGTGGCACCTGATAAACCAAGCCCATAACAACAAGCACCTTAAAGTTCTTAAGTTTTTGCCATTTACAACAGTTTGGATTCACGGTATGTGAGTGACAAACAAATGTGCATATTTCATGACCATGTTTTTGAAATTACCTGAGATGCCACATTTGTTTAATGTCTGAGTAGGAAGGATGGAAGTATTTCCAAAAAACATCTACTTGTCTTGAACCAGATAACCTGATTTTCAGTTTCTGAGTCATCTAAGTTCGTGACTCTATATGTTACACTTAGATTTGAAGCATCGATTTGGCATGTCCTACTTATTCAGCCTCATATCTGAAAGGAGTGCCACTGAACTAAAATTCTACATTACTAACCATGTTTGGGTTAAACCAAGGTGTTGATAGTTTTCAGACCCACCTGCTCTGTTCAGCTCTAGTTTATCAATACAGAAGAACTGCCAATTCCTTAAGAAAACCTCACATGCCTGCGTGCTTTTCCCATTGATATGGCCCATGGGAACCAGACAGGCCACAGGTTTTTATTCTTCTCAACTCTCCAAAATGGGTAGTGCAAATGCAAATTTATTGACCTTTTTATGACAAACAATCCAATTTATGTTGTGGTTCAAATATCTCTATCCAAGAATCCATTTTAAGAAATGATATAGAAAAACATTAAACTTCTTTCTATGTTTGAAGCAGAAAAAATAACCACAGGATGATGTGAGAATTTAAAATATGTGTGTGTGTGTGTGTGTGTGTGTGTGTGTGTGTGTGTTTGAGGCCTTGATCTATTAGTTACCATAGACTATAAGCAATCTCTAATAGGTCTTGTCTATAGAAACACTAGTAGAAATTTTCAAATAATCTAGTTCATCAACCAACTGTGTTAGAACTTTCTTGTGAGTCAAGAGGAAGTATTTTATAGAGTTAAGAATGTGGATTTGAATCTCTTTGGTTCAAAATTGTGATTCTTCATTGTGTGATTTTAGCAAGTTAAGCATTCTTCATGTGTGTTTCTTCACATATAATGAGAGCATTAATAGCATCTACTTTATAATACTGCTATGAGTATTAACTAAATTATGTATGGTTAATAGAGACATCTAACAATCCAAAAATGCTGTGTTCTCCCTTAGTATGATGCTGTAAGTGAAAAGCAACTTCTTAGACAGGAATTATATTTACCATATATTTCTTCATCCAGGAGTGCCATGTGACCATCTCTCACCAGTGAAATGTGAGTAGAAATGATGTATATTTCTTCCAAGCTAGGACTTTTAACAGTCCATGGGACTTTTAAGAGCAAGGGACAACAGCATGCGGGGGGACGGCTGTACCCATGTGATGGAAAGAGCCCAGATCATGACTCATCGTAGAATTTGGCACACAAGAATTTCCAGAATTTTTGTGCACCTTTCACCACAATCTAAATACTAGGATCAGATCTGGGATATTTAATTTGCAAAGTGACTCCAATATTGATGCACATTGCAACCCAACCATCTTCACTGAGCATTTATTAAGCATTCATATATTCCAGGCACAATTCTTGATTTGGGATATATCTTGGTAACCAAGACTACCACCTTCCTATCTTCATGGAGCTTTTAGTCTAGTCTGGCAAGACAAAATATAAATATGTTAATACTATATAAGTAAATAATTCCAGATAAATGATTATATAGAATGACTTGGAGTGGAGGAGGCAATTTTAAATTAGACTTTTAGACAAGTTTTCCTTAAGATGAAAGACAATGGTTAACATACTGCAGTGTGTTCATACTCTGTCAATTTAGCTCAACTGGAATTTTTTAGTTTCATAGAACTTCCTCCTTGCATTGGACGTAGGTTAAAGTGAGACACCAGTGACCTCTTACAAAGATCTGGAAGGTGGAATCGAGCAGAATGATTCTTTGTGCCCAGAAGGGCAGCACAGGACAACAGCACGGTAGCAACTCACACTTTCTTTCCGATCTGCTGTCTCACTTTGTTGGTGCAGAACATTAACCTAGCATGCTGTTCCTTCATCTCCTGCAGGATCTTCTTGTCCCTCCGTTTCTCTGACCTAGAGTCCCATACTCGTTTGGCTCTTACAGGAGGGTGCAAGACACCTTCTCCTGCGGGACACTCACATAGCTATAGTAGAGGCTTGGAGCAGTGAGGTGCCAATGCAGGTGCCAGCCCACCCTTGTGTGTTCCCTTTTGTCCTTATTCTCCCCCACTTCACCTCTCTCTTTCATTCCTGATATTTTTCCCTGATGCCTTCAGAAACAACATTAAGTCCAGAAGAAGCAGTCTTCCAAAAATTGTGTGACATTAACCTCTTTTGATAAACTCAACATTCTTCCCATTTTCTAAAGTTCTAATTCTTTGATTAAATTCTGAGTGTTACATAAATTACATACTCTTTATGGTACATGTAGAAGGCTTTATTTACAGTCTCTTCCATCAGTATACCCATTACAGATGAAGAAACTGGGCTGAGGAAGATCAGGTGACTTGACCCATGTCACAGACCAACTGAGAGGTAGAGCTGAGTCTCAAATGCTAAGAACATAATGAGAGTCCAAATAGTGACATATTATACTGTCACTCTTAATTATGCTTTGGGTGCTATTTTGCAAGGTTTAGGAGTTTACTTAGTGCTCTTTTAACCTGGGATTTTGCTCAAAAGTCATTGTAAACTTAAAGATGAGAAAATGCAATTAATTTGGGAAATGGAAAGATAGAAAGATATTAAAAAATAATTGATCACAATAATAAATAAAAGAAAACAAACCTCAGACAAGAGATTGTGTAAGTTAAGCAAAGTCTGTTGATAGGAGCCTCTACCTGAACACTGGCCTTCTTGCCATCATGTGCTGCAGACTTGGGTAAGCTCAAGTCCACCTGCCTGAGGCAAGACTGCAGGGAGCTGAGACATGCCATAGAGCACCCCATGAGCCAGAATTAGAATGTGAGATCAGTTTATGTGTGTGTGACTACCTCTCTGTTGGCCTATGGCCCCAAGTAAAATAATTCTGCTTTTTTGTTTTATTCTCATGCTACAAGGGCCCTTCCTGGCATTAATTCAAGTCTCTCCCAACACTTCAACTGGAAGTACTATGAGAAATATCCCTTCTAATAATTCTGCTAATAGTTTCTAGCAAACTTAAACCTAGAGTGGCATTTGAATGAATTTATCTGTAGTGGGCTCTGCAGGAATCAATAAGTCATTCTGATTCATTCTCAGTTTCCAGAGGAAAGTATTTATTTTCTAAGGGTGAGAATGAGCAGAAATGGGAATCATTGCATGGGGCAGAGCATAGGTGGCCTTAGAAGATGACCTCTTTTTCCCTTCATACTCCTGAAGGATTAAGCCTTGAAAATTTTAGAATTTAAAGCTACAGGTCTCTACTTGAGATCTCGCCAAAATCTTATAAAAGCACTAAATATCCCCATGTGGTTCTAATAATTTGCACCACTTTGAGGTTAGGATTTTATCTGGAAAAATGCTTTGAAAAAACAGCAGGTTATAAACCAGATCAAGTTTCATCTTCCATATATAAATACATAGAAGTGTGTCCAGAAAAAAAATTAATTCTTTGTTTCCTCCAGTGAACATAAATATCAAAACTATAAGTTTTATCATTTTAGGAGAAATAGACAAAATTATTAGTGGGTACCCAAATCTATGTTTTTTCAATAATGAACAATTCCTTATAATAGTGAAAGGCTTTATAATAATATGAATTCAAAAAAAGGAAGAATTCTTCTGAGGAAGTTAAATTAAGAAAACATACCAAAAAATCAGAGTTCTCTAAGAGAGGAAGTTAATCCATATTTTTTACCTTATTTTGTTAGTTTTCTATCACTGTGACAAAATATCCAAAACAATCAAATTATAAAAAGGAAAGGTTTATTTTAGCTCATAATTTCAGAGACTCCAGTTCTGGGCAAGGCAGCACATTATGATAGGAGTCCATGATAGAACAAAGATGCTCACATCATCATAGCCCAAAAGTAAAATTGTCAGGAAGGGTCAGGTGCAGTGGTGCATGCCTGTAATCTCAGCAACTCAGGAGTCTGAGGCAGGAGGATTACAATTCCCTGCCAGCAATATTCAAAGCCAGCCTCAGCAACTTACAAGCCCCTAAGCAATTTAGCAAAACAATGTCTCAAAATTAAAAAAAAAAAAATAGGCTAGGATGTGGCTCAGTGGTTAATAGCCCCTGGGTTCAACCCCTGGTACCAAAAAAAGGATAGGAAGGAATTGGGTCCCAATATTCCCTTCAAGTACCTAAATAACCCCCAAAGACCTAACTTTCTCCAACCAGTCTCCACCTCTTAAAGGTCTTACCGCCTTCCAATAGCACCATAGGCTGAAACCAAGCTTTCAACACATGGTCCATTGGGGGGATATTTCAGACCAAAACCATTACACTCATAAGTGATCCCAATATATTGAAATGGATTTGTGTCTGTTGGCATGGAAGTTGTGGTATTTAAAACTCAAAATATCCCACTTAGATTCTTTAATGTAACTGAGAATTATCCCTATAAGATAATATTTCATTTTGCTTCCCCTTCAGGTGTTTACAAATGTGAGGTTTGAGGATTCTAGGAGTTTGTTATAAAACTTGTCTGACTGTCCTTAAAACTGAACTATCTTAAAGTAAACTAGGCCTCTGCCACTTGGGAAATAATGTGATCTGTGAAGGTCAAAGCTTTGCATTGGCCCTGGCCCAAAGGACTTCATGAACAGAAATCTGAGAGCAGACAGGTTCTATGACTTGTAGGAAGAAAAGTAGCTTTTAGAGAACCTGCCAGGTGTTTCCTCTCAAGGGAACCACAGAATATAAAAACAATGCCTTGATTTCTGAAATGGAGACAGGAACTGGGGGAGAAGTAATATCATGAGAAGGCATAAAAAATAACCCTCAAGGTAAGTTTTTGTGGTTCTTTCCAGGACGACTGAGCCATCAATGTGTACAAACTGGTCACAAAGATAACAGATCATGGATTGTGGCGCCTATTCCATGCCAGGAATGCAATACCCACTCTGGACAAGTTCTATCATCAAACTCAGCTACTGGAAGGTAAAAGAGAAAATAATTTTTTTAAAAAAAATCATTGAGTATTCCAAATATACAAAAATGATACTGAAAATATATCAGAATCACATGTACCCACCAACCAGAATTAATACATTTTGTTATATTTACTTCAGCTTTCTTTTCCATTTCTTAATAGACACGGTTAAAGCCCAGGCATATTTGTAATTATTCTCCCTCCACCTTCCCTTCCTTCAACTCCCCACCCCCCAAGTTTACTGCAACCTAGAAGATGGATTATTAATACACCCAGGCATGATATTCAGTTTTAAGCAAACATCTAAAAATTCATTTAAAATATAATGTATTTTTTGTAGGATAGCACCTCAGATAGAGCATTAATCTACAGGATACACAAAGAACTCAAAAAACTTAAACACCAAAAAAACAAATAACCCAATCAATAAATGGGCTAAGGAACTAAGTATACACTTCACAGAAGAAGAAATACAACTGATTAACAAATATATAAAAAATACTTAACATCTTTAGCAATTAGAGAAATGCAAATCATAACTACTCCAAGAATTCATCTCACCCCAGTCAGAATGGCAATTATAAAGAATACAAGCAACAATAGATGTTAGCGAGGATGTAGGGGAAAAAGGTACATTCATTTATTGTAGAGGGACTGCAAATTGGTGTAACCATTATGGAAAGCAGTATGGAGATTCCTCAGAAAACTTGAAACGGAAATACCATTTGACCCAGCTATTCCAAGCCTCGGTTTATACCCAAAGGACTTAAAATCAGCATGCTACAGTGACACAGCCACATCAATGTTATAGCAGCTCAACTCACAATAGTTAAACTATGGAAAAAACCTAGGTGCCCTTCAACAGACAAATGGATAAAGTAAATGTGAGATATATATATATATATATATATATATATATATATATATATATATATATATATATACATATATATATTACTCAGCCTTAAAGAAGAATGAAATTATGGCATTTGCCAGTAGATGGATGAAACTGGAGAATATCATGCTAAGCTAAATAAGCCAATCTCCAAAACACAAAAGCCAAATGTTTTCTCTGATATGCAGATGCTAATGCACAATAAGGATGGAGTACTAGGGAAATGTGGTAGAGGGGAGTGAAAGGAGGGGGTATTATGGGGATAAGAAGGATAGTAGAATAAATAAGACATCATTACCCTTTGTACATATGTGACTATATGAATGATGGGATTCCACATCATGTACAACCAGAAGAATGAGAAATTATACTCCATCTATGTATGATATAAAACAAAATTCATTCTACTATCATATATAACTAAAACAAATTTTAAAAATCAACATATATAAATAAATGGTGTTTCTACACACTAATAATAAGTTATCCACTAAATACACCAGGAAAATAGTTCCATTTACAACTACACAAAACAAAAATAACATACTTAGGAATCACCTTAATCAAGAAACTGGAAGAAACATACATTAAAAATGATGAAACATTGAATAAAAATTCCAGGAAGGCACGAGGTTGGGGGAACTATTCTGTTTTTATAGATTGCAAGAATTAGTATTGTTAAAAACTCCCATACTACTTGCCATCATTTCAATGTGTCCCCCAAAACTCATGTTGGCAACTTGATCCCCAGTGTGGTGGGAGATGGGACCTAACAGGTGACATTTGGATCATGAGAGCATTGCCCTCATGGATAGATTAGTGCCATTAGTGAAGACTCAGTATAAATAGACAAGTTTGGTCCCTCTGCTTCTCTGTACCTACGTGATGCCTTCTGTCCTGTTATGAAACAGCAAGAAGACTTCACCAGACGCCAGCATCTTAACTTTGGACTTTACAGCCTCCAGAACTATGAGACCAAACATTTTTATTACATTAATAGCAAAATATTCTTGAAAATTGCTGAGATTAGATTATACATGCTCTTACCACACACACAAAAAAAGTGTTTCATATGTAAGGTAATACGTAATGTTAGTTTGACTTAGCCATTCCATAATGTATACACATTTTAGCACATTTTGTATATAATAAATTTACATAGTTTCTGTCAATCAAAACTAAAGTGATTAAAATTTATACCTATAAAATGGCATTTTATAATTCTCAACTTATGAAAATGACATTTTATGCAAGGATTTCTCAATCTTGAAACTATGGGCATTTGGAGCTGTGTTTCCTATTTCTGCTATAACACAGGTTTAGCATCTTGAAACTGCTCAGATTTATACTCTGATAGTTCTGGAGATGAGAAGTTCAAAGTGAAAGATGAAATTAAGATGTTAGGGCTGTTTCCTCTGGAATATCTAGGAGAGAATTCATCTCCTTGCCTCTTCCAGGTTCTAGAGGCTATGCACATTCTTGAACTGTATTCCTTTGTTATCTGGCCTTCCCCCCAACCCATTCCATACTCATATCTTCTTCATTCTTCTAAGGACCCTACAATTAACATACTTTGGTCCACCAGAAAAATCCAAGATAACCTCCTCATCTCAAGATCCTTGACTTATTCATACCTGCAAATTGCATTCTGCCATATAAATGCTGAAAGAAAAACTTTAGATACAATAAATATTACAAAGTTTGAGCAAAAAACAATTTATCAATAAGGCAGCACTCAGAATGAAATGAGGTTCAGAGAGCTCTGCCCAGCAGTGTAAACACCAGGCTTAAGTATAAGCAGGGATGAAAAGCTGAGAAATCATCTGATTTGTTACAGGTAAGCCTCTGCCTTATTTGGGCATGATGTGATGAGATGGCTACTTACATCTGGATAAAGTTCAAATGGTCATAATTGAGTGAAACCTAGCTATGTTACACACACACACACACACACACACACACACACACACACCTTTAAGTCAGGTTTTGATTGTTTACATATAAAATTACATGTAGTTTATCACATGTAAACACACAGTATAGAGATGGCCTCAGGCTAATGATGAGGATCCTACTATTTAATTCAAGAGAAAATAACTTGACAAATTTAAAGGATTAGGAGGTGGCATATTTAAAGGACCATTATTGAATCTACACCCGGCCATATAATTCTTTCTCTGATGAGGGACTCTCTTGTATATTGTAGAATGTTTACCTGCATTGCTGGCCTCTACCCAATAGATGCTAATAGCATTTCCCAAATTTTGGCAATCAAAAATGACTACAGAGCTAGGCATGTGGCTTGGTGATAAAGGGGCTGGTATGTGGCTCAGTGGTAAAGTGCATGCCTAGCATGCCCAAGGTCCTGGGTTCAACCTCCAGGATTACAAAAACAAAACAATAAAAATGTCTCCAGATATTGCCAAAAGTCTCCTGTAGGACACAACCACTCCCCTACATGAATGTTTGCTGCTTTACATTTCACTCTACATTATACTTGAAACATTAAGGCCTAGGTCCTTAATTTTACTGTTCTATTATATCCTGTTGTACCAATAAAACCTTTCCTCCATTTTTTGTTACAAATAATGGTACAAAAATCTTATGAACATTTCCTATAAGCATGTGCAAGAGTTTCTTCTCTATGCCAGGACAATAATTCTCAAATTTCAATGTTATCAGAATCACTGGTTTGGGGACCACGTTTGAGAACTGCTGCTCTATATTTCAAGAAGTGTGTTTCCTAAAAATGTAACCACACATGCTGTAGCAATTTCACTGCCCACCTATTAGGAGTGAATCGTGTTTCCCTACACCTGACCAACCACTGGGGTAGAAAGAATGTACAACTTTTTTAAAAAATGAAGGGATGAGAGTGGTATCACATAGTTGCCGCACTCTGGCTGGGCACAAAATAACTCAACCTGCACACAGCCTTGTAGGTTCAAACAGCAACTCTTTATTCCCGAACTCTCACAGGCAGTCTACACACACTTCCCAGGAACACACTCCCTCCACCGGGCTCCGAGCGCCAATTCTCCCTGGGAACCCTGTGAGAACTCAACGGGAACTCCAAAGTAGCGGGCACCGGAGGCAGCAGAATCTGCCCTAATCCCAGAGCAGGGTCACCTTTCAACTATTCCTCTGGCAAAATGCCAGGCATCATTCGGACTAAACTGTGGCCCTCAACACATTCCTAGTAGTATGTTTTTTTAAAAATTTATTTGTATCATCTTCTAATGAAAAAGTTATTATTTTAATATAATCAAATTTATCAATATTTTGGGTTTTTTATTTTGGGTCTTTAAAAAAAATCTTTCTCTGGCCTCATATCACAATAATATGCTTCTTAATTATCTTTTCATTTTTCTTTTCACATTTATTATCAAATCCATCTGGAATTAATTTTGTTCATGATGTGAGGTAAGGATCTATTTTAATTCATTCTATGTGAACAGCTGATTGACTAGACCATATTCATTGAGTAGGGGGGCCTTATGGATGGGCACTGTCTCCTTTGCCAGAAGCCCATGATTCTATTTTTTAAAGGTACATTCCCACTGGCTATTTTTGAGCCCAAACCATATGTTTTAATGAATATAGGTTTATAATCTCTTAATATATGCCACCTTAGTAGTCTCATTTAAAAAAAATATGTCATGGATATTCTCTTTAATCCATTTTTGTGAATTTGAAGATCAGTTTAAATTCCATGAAAAAAAAATCATGAAAATCTTATAGTTGTCATAGAAATTGGAGGTTTCAAGTCAGTTGCTGTCATAAGAACATCAGTTCTTCCAGCAGTTACATATACATCTGTCCATTTATGTAGGTCTTATACATTTCTAATAAAGTTTTTGCAACTTCTCCATAAATATCTTCAGTATCTCTTTACCCATTTGTTCCTAGGTATCATAAAATATGTGCTCTTCTTGATATTTCAAATTGCATTTTATGTTCCTTTTGTGAGGGAATACTATTTATATGTGTACTTCCTGAATTAGTTCAAAAAGTTTATAGATTCATATGGATGTTTCTAGGTAGACAACATTATTATCTGCAAATAACGAAGCACATCTCTTCCATTCTCATTCCCATGCTTTGACTAATCATGGTAAAACTAGGAGCTCCACAATGGTTCTGAGGAGAGCTATTTTTTTTTTTTAAACATTACACAGTTCTTAATACATCATCTTTCACAGTTTGATTCAAGTGGGTTATGAACTCCCAACTTTACCCCGTATACAAATTGCTGTATCACATCCGTTACCCTTCCATTGATTGACATATTGCCTTTCTAGTGTCTGATGTATTCTGCTGTCTGTCCTATTCTCTACTATCCCCCCTCCCCTCCCCTCCCCTCCCCTCCCCTTCCCTTTTCTCATCCCTGTTTAATGTAAATCTTCTTCTCAAGCTCTTCGTCCTTACCCTGTCTTTATTAACTCCCCTTATATCAAAGGGGTCATTTGGTATTTGTTTTTTAACGATTGACTAGCTTCACTTAGCATAATCTGCTCTAATGCCATCCATTTCCCTCCAAATTCTATGATTTTGTCGTTCCTTAATGCAGAGTAATACTCCATTGTGTATAAATGCCACATTTTTTTTATCCATTAAGAATCATGAAATTCATATGGAATAATAAAAGACCCAGAATAGCAAAAACAATGCTAAGCAGGAAGTGTGAATCAGGTGGTATAGCGATACCAGACTTCAAACTATACTACAGAGCAATAGTAACAAAAACAGCATGGTACTGGTACCAAAACAGGCGGGTGGACCAATGGTACAGAATAGAGGACACAGAAACCAATCCACAAAACTACAACTATCTTATATTTGATAAAGGGGCTAAAAGCATGCAATGGAGGAAGGATAGCATCTTCAACAAATGGTGCTGGGAAAACTGGAAATCCATTTGCATCAAAATGAATCTGAATCCCTATCTCTCGCCATGCACAAAAGTTAACTCAAAATGGATCAAGGAGCTTGATATTAAATCAGAGACTCTACATCTGATAGAAGAAAAAGTTGGTTATGATCTACATACTGTGGGATCGGGCCCCAAATTCCTCAATAGGACACCCATAGCGCAAGAGTTAACAACTAGAATCAACAAATGGGACTTACTCAAACTAAAAAGTTTTTTCTCAGCAAAAGAAACGATAAGAGAGATAAACAGGGAGCCTACATCCTGGGAACAAATCTTTAATCCACACACTTCAGATAGAGCCCTAATAACCAGAATATACAGAGAACTCAAAAAATTAGACAACAAGATAACAAATAACCCAATCAATAAATGGGCCAAGGACCTGAACAGACAGTTCTCAGAGGAGGACATACAATCAATCAATAAGTACATGAAAAAATGCTCACCATCGCTAGCAGTTAGAGAAATGCAAATCAAAACTACCCTAAGATACCACCTCACTCCTGTAAGATTGGCAGCCATTAGGAAGTCAAACAACAATAAGTGCTGGAGAGGATGCGGGGAAAAGGGCACTCTTGTTCATTGCTGGTGGGACTGCAAATTGGTGCAGCCAATTTGGAAAGCAGTATGGAGATTTCTTGGAAAGCTGGGAATGGAACCACCATTCGACCCAGCTATTCCCCTTCTGGGTCTATTCCCTAAAGACCTAATAAGAGCATGTTACAGAGACACTGCTACATCGATGTTCATAGCAGCACAATTCACTATAGCAAGATTATGGAATCAGCCTAGATGCCCTTCAATAGATGAGGAGAGCTATTGACAGTGGGAATCATTGCCTTGTTCCTGGCTTTGAAACTAAGTCACTTTTGTCATATCACCATTAAATATAATCCCTGTGATAGCTTTTTGAACTACTATTTATCAGGTTAAAAAATTTGCTAAGAGATATTGTCATGAATAAATACTAAATTTAATTAAATATGTGTCTTGCATTTATTGTTTGATTCTATGATTTTTCTCTAAGTTTTTAATAAGGTAAGTTGCACTGACTTATGTTTCACATTTTTATTTTTATCAAAATTATAAATGAATATATTTTAAAGAATCGAATTTCTTTACTCATTTATTGTGAAACACAGCAGGCTTCCTCCTTCACTATTTCCTCATCCACAAAGGCAAAGACATTTATATATTTCAACTGATTCTTTCAGTACTCGTTTTCACATTTCTCAATAACATACTTACTTGCATTGCTACTACTTGATATTTCAGTTTTAATCGTCTATTAAATTTCCATCTTCTGCTTCTAGCTGCAACCGTGCAGTTACACTCTGCCTTCCCTCTGCATCATCCTAATAGTTATATACTTGCTTTAGTTAGATAAATATTCTGTTTATATTATTATAGCTATGAAAACACTACTCACAGCTGAACAAGTAGTAAACTATGATTATTTTTCTTTTACTGACAACTTATTTTGTCAGTGTATACTGTCTTGTTTTTATTTGCAAAGTTTTTATGAATTTAGAGTTAATTCAAGACCAAACTCTTCAGTAACCGGCTAAAATTCATTTTATGACGATTGGGTATTCTATCAACTTTGTCTTCTGAGGGAGTTCCTCCCAAACCCTCTGACCTACTTCAATCCAGATAGTTACTCAGCAAGCCCAACTCACTGCTACTGTCTTCAGAATCACACAGAGTCCCTTGCACTTGTCCTGTATGGTCCCCTGCATCTTGTATCCTATGCTCTCATTTTAAAAATTTATTCCTCACTTTCTAAAGTGAACCCTCAAATAGATTCCAGGAGAACAATGTGTAAGAACAAAATAGTGAAACTGACATAGTATTCTGGGATGGAAATATTTTTCTAGAAGTTTGAAGCATTACTCCATTAGTTTCTACTTTCTAGTGTTAATGTTGAGAAACAAGAAGTCAGTCTGATCATTTGTTAAGTGTGTGTTCTTTTTTTCCCCCTGGAATCTTGATGATCATCAATCTGATCCCACCTTTCTGAAGTGGAATGGGTTGGTGTGAGTTCCTCTTTTTCTGTTGTGTTTACTGGTCTCTTTCATACTTTGAAATTCACGTCCTTCACTTTGAGAAAATTCTTAAATCTTTGGTTGATGATGTTGATTCACTGCCCCCTACACAATTTCTGTACTTCTATTATTTAGATATTGTACTGGTTTTCTAAACTTTTTAATTATTTTTTCTATTCTTGAATATTTACATTTATTCTGTACAGAGAGACTGTTTTATTTTGCCCTTATCTAATTTTAAGAATAAAATTCTATGTGTCCAAATTCTATATGGATCCTGTAATTACTTTGTTCTATCCTTCCTTATTACTTTGTGTGCTTAATTTGCATCTCAATATTCGAGCAGTATGTTAAATCTTTTTCTATAACAAGATTTGATTGTAATTTTATGAGATTTTGTCCATTTTTACTCTATATACTGAGACTACATTTTGAGGTACTTATGAAATCTGAATTGTTAAATCTTCCTGATAAATTATTTCATCATGCAATAATTTCATGTTCAGTCAACATGATGCACAGAGCTATATCAGTTTTCTTCTAATTACCACTAAACTGATGCATTATTTCTTCCTTTTACTGTATCATTAGATTTTTAGGTATCTAGATTTTTTATTAACACATATCAATTATATCTATTAATGAGATTCACTGTAATAATCCCATACATGCACACAGCATGCATTTGATTATAACCATTCATCATTTATCCACTCACATACATAACTCTTCCCTACACCCTTCCTAATCCCTAGTAATCACTATATAATATATATGTAATAATAATATATATACTTTTATACAATATGTATGTACATATAATACATATGTACTTTTTGTTACACATATTTAAATATTTGAATTATTTTGTAGTTTTATTTTCATAGTTCTTCATATGATTCCATGCTTTGTGTTGAACAATATAGTTTAATGTATTTGTCTTTCTTCCTCATTACCATTATTAAGTGGATATTTGGTATATGGAGTGGTCCTAGGAAGCAGCCCCTTAAAGGGAGTTTCTTGTAAAGATCAGTGGCTAGATGAAAGGGATTGAGAGAAAGGGATAAAAGGAAAAAGAGATGGGATAAGAGAACAGTGGAATTAATTTGACCTAACTTTCCTATGTACATATATGAACATACTCACCATAATGTATATTCCACAAGAAACTAACTTTTTAAAAAGTAAAAGAAAAATCAATAGAAAAGAGAACAGAGGGAGGAAGGACTGAATTAGAGCAAATTTTATTCCATGCTTTTATAATTATGCCAAATTGAATCCTAATGTTTTGTATAATTAAAAAGAACCAATAAAAAGGAAAGGAGGGGGTTGTATTGGCCGTAATGACTAATTACAGCAATCAAGGGGAAATTGGGTTATTCCATTGCAATGGAGTCCAGTCCTATAACTCAAAAGTTGCTCTGGGAAGAATCTTTTTTATTTATTTTTAATAGCTTTTATTTTAAAAAATTTAACATGTATATTACAGGAAAAATAAAAACACAAGCAAAGATCAAGTCATCCACTCACAAGTAGCTTAGTTGGACATGTTCCTTCAGCTTCTTTCTGCCCCTTGGCTCCCAGCCTAATGAAAAAGTCCTGATACACAGTGCCCAGAGATAAAACAATTCCATATCCAAGATGCATTTTTTCTATCAATTATAACAAAAAGATATTAACAATTAAGCTAACTCACTAGCTTTTTTATGATACACTATTAGGACATCTAGAAACTTTAGATGTGGTAAAATAAAATATGAACTTAGTGCACAATAAACACAAGTACTTTACCAAAAATGCACATACAGATCTATGGTTATAATCTAAAATTGTCTTCCAGAATGGAAATACCAGCAAATAGCACTTTCCCTCACCCTTCCTCTTCAGCCTCTTCACCATTCCAGTGACTAAATGCAGCAGAACAACCCCAAGCTCTAACAGGTGGATTAACAAAGGTCATTCCCAAAAGACAGCTTTTCCTAAAAACTAACAAAAGAATATTCATATAGGGATTATTTCGCTTCATCTAACAAACTTTGGTCATTAGAACTTGTCCTTTAATACTCAGCAATATTAACTAAAATGCACATATAACAATGGCTAGCCAATCTGAACTAATCTAAAGGGCACAGATTGATAACGTATGCATACTTTCTCCTTCCCCCACTCACCACCCAATGAACTTTCAATATACTCTCCAAGACATCAAGTTCAACAATTTCATTCCCCTCAGTGAGGCAAACATTCCTATGTATGTGAAGCCTCTTAATACATTTATGTCCAACAGAACATCAACTAAAGAATTTTTTCCTTAAGTCAGTACCACTGAGGATTCTGATACTTTAGAAATGAAGATTTAGTTAAACTAGCAAGCTAAACAAAACTCTAACTAGTTCTCCTCCATTCTGTCTAAGGTCATTCCCCAAACCCATTTAAGAATACTAGGCTGTATTTTTCAATCCTCATCTCTCTCCTCGATTTTCATCTCATTGTGCTGGAGGCTGAGTATTTTCCCTACATACATCTTTTAGTTTACAAATTTTCTCTTTGTCTGTATCTAAATGGATATTTAACTTCTCCATTAAATTTTAATTTCAAATTTCCTTTGTTTCTATTTATTTCCTTTTTCAAAACAACTTTGGTGTCACTTTGCTTATTTTTTTTTCTTGTATTTTGTGCTTCTTTATTAACCATTTAAAAATACTAATTGTATAGTTATGCATTATTGTTTTAACTTCAGGATTTGGCACACTAATTTTTTCCCCTGATGACTCTACTTATGAATTTTTCCTAAATATTTTTAGGGTAAGTTTATCGTAAATGAAAATTTTTTTTTGCTATGGCCTGAATTATGGAAAATACCCTCTAAAAAGTGTTTGCATTTAATCCTTGCTTATATTCTAGGAAAATCAGTGATTCATCAGTTTGACAGTATAGAAAATGTAAGTGAAACCCAAGTGTGACACACACTTGGAGATTAATAACATATACTTTTACTCTTGATATGGATCAGTTCTACCCAGAGCTCCTATTTTCAATGCATATTTTGTTGATTGACATGCCTTTGCCAATTGCCAGGGAAAAGCTTCTCATACTTTATTAAATAAGAATGTATATAAACAAATATACAATATCAAATAGTCGAAGTTATTCAGAAGTATTCATTTTCAAACAGTTATGATGTCAGCTCTAGATATCATATTACACAAAGAGAAATGCAAGTTCAAAGACACAAAGGAATCCAAATCTAGCATTTTCTTTTTTTAAGAATGTTTTTCCACAATACTTTATTCTATTTATTTATTTTTATGTGATGCTGAGGATCAAACCCAGGACCTCACACATGCTAGGCAAGTGCTCTACCATTGAGCTACAGCCCAAGCCCCAAATCTACCATTTCTGGAAATAAAAAAAAAAAAGAGCAGAAATTTGGAAGACAGAAGATGTGGTATGCATGGAGTGACTTATGGATGATGGAACAGATCAACTATAGTCATCTTATAAAAACCTCTTATCAACACAGACAAAATGAAATTCTGATTAGAAGATTATATGCCTTGTTTTCATGTAAAAATTTGACTCACAGAATAGAAATATGAATTACATATTAAACTGTGCCTTCTGATCGACTAGATAATTTCAAATGCTGGGGAAATATATAATTAAATAGACTTACAGAGTAAAAACTGATGATTTCTGATTTAATACTCTTTTAGGTTCTTGGGGTAAAAGGAACCACAAACTTGAAACAGATATTTGCAATTCATCATAAAATTAAGTGTCTACCTATATCAATTTAAATAAATAGATAAATAGGAATAGAGTTTGGTAGAACACAAATAAACTTGAATTAATACAGAAGGATACCTAAAATCAACATGATAATGACACAAAAAAAATCCATAGGAAACTATGCGAAATGTGACAACAAATAGTTCTAAAAAAAAGAAAAGAAAAATGTTTCTCAAAAGTATGACAAAATGCTAAATTTCATTCATAATAATTAAATGCTTATAAAACATACACACATAATTATACAAATGTATATAAAAAAACATTCCAAAAATCTGAAATCTGACTTTTTCCAAAATCTAAAATTGTGGAGCATTAAAATGACACTATGAGTGGAAAATTTAACCCCTGACTTCATGTGACCACAAGCACACTGAAAATATTATGTAAAATTACCTTTATTCTATAATTTAAGTTGTATATGAAAGAAATTTTGTTTTTATTTGAGTCCCATATCTTAAATATTACATTATGTATATGCAAATATTTCAAAATATAAAAAAAAATAAAATTCAAAGTACTCCTGAGCCCAGGTATTTCCCATAAGATACTCAACCTGCAAAACCTTTAACCTCTCAAACACAAGAGTTTGTTAAAACTTAGTGTTTCATGTTCCACAGTTTCAGTCACCCATGGTCAACTGCAGTGCAAAAATATTAAATGTACATGCATCAATATAACACAGTGAATTCCACTTTTGTGTATATCTATAAAGGAACAATTAAAAATATATAAGTGAATGGCAGGTATACCAGTTGTGTAGAAAAATGAGCATGGGTCATGGGGGAGGAGAAGGAAAGGTGTGTATATTATATTTGGGGAGAGAGATCACATTTACATAATTTTTATCACAGTATATTATTATAGTTATTTCATTTTATTGTTAGGTATTTTGTTAATCATTACTATGTCTAATTTAAAAATTAAACTTTAACATAAGTATGTATTTATGTATAGGAAAAAAAACATGACTTATATATAGGGTTAAGTACTATCCAGGATTTCAGGTCTCCACATTGTGGGAGGGGGGTCTTGGAACGTATCCCTTGAAGACAAGGAAAGGAAAAGAAATGAGGCAACTAGATCCTTCACACATTCTTTGCAAGGGAATAAAATGGTACAATCTCTGAGAAGGACAATTAAACAATATTACCAAAATGTTAAAAATACACATTGAGACCCAGAGAGTACAATTTTGCAAATTACGTTACAGCTATAGCTACAAATGTGCAAGATGGCATGAGTACTAGAATATTCATTCAAGTATTATTGAAAAAAAGTTAAAAACAACCACATACATCAAGAGGAACTGGATAACATAATGCTGCTATTAAAGATGTGCCAGCCTTATGTTGAAATATACAAGAATAAAACAATTATGTAAAAAATTATATATACTTTTTATCATAAATCCTTTTTATCCTTTAAATTTTTTATTGTATGAATATTTTACTTATTCAAAAACTTACAGATACAATTTTATGGCATTTCTGTCAAATATATATGCAGTTGGATGCCAAATAGAAAGCAATATTATAAAAAAAGTAGAATAATGGTATTGTGATCAGATTATGGAATCTTACTTTTAAATTTTGTCTTTAACGTTTTATATATTTCAGTAAAAACAGGGGGAATCAGAATGATAAATAAACCTGAAAAATATATTGCTGCTTATGTCAGAGATTGTAAAATTTTTAAAGGTAGAGAAAATTTTTGAAAATTTAAATGACACCTCCCTCCAAATTGTTAGCATTTTGGTGTTTTTTCTATTTCTATATGTGTTATTTTCTTGTCTGTGTGTGTGTGTGTGTGTGTGTGTGTGTGTGTGTATAGTACTTAAAAAAATATACAGATTCACATGAATTTTTTTAAAATTAAGCATTATATCCTTTACAATACTGATTTGTAAAAGTATGAGAAATTTAAATGATAGATCTATATGAAAAAATAAAATAGAACAACTAAGATGAGTATTATAAATAATATTTATATGTTTACTCTATTCATAATCCTCATCTTAGTTGTTGTATTTTATTTTATCATATATATATATATATATATATATATGTATAATTTAGTTAGCCAGAAAAAAATAGATAAATGGTCAAATTGTAAACTTATTTTTTCTCGCAAAATACAAACTTCACGTTTCAATTATTGGATTCAATAGACATGAAGGTACTCTGTCAAATGGCTATAGAATCTTCCAGATGCTTACTCCCAATCTCTGGACATCTCTCAACTGGATTGGTAGCAAATGCTCATAGACTGGCATTATCCCTAGACCTCAATTTGAGTAGCTCTGCTCAACATTTTCCTAGGCAAAGACAATTCTCATGTGTCTGAAATGCCTATTAAAAGTACTCTCTTTTCTGATGATGCATTATGTATATATAGAAAACTGCACAAATCCTAAGCATACTGCTCAGCAAATTATGACAGAGTGGGCCCACACCTGCCATCCACACCTGGTCAAGACAGACCATCCAACAATACTTCCAGGGCCCCTAAAGACCTCTTCAAGTCACCACCCCTACTTTTCTCCTCAGAAGTAATTATTATCATAACTAATCATATCAAAGGTTAGTTCTGGATTCTTTTGTTTTTAGGCTTACATAACCATAATTGTATTGAATACACATTTTTAAATATGGCATATTTCCCTCAATATGATGTCAGAGATTCACATTGCTGTTGCATGTAGGAGCATCTTGTTCGTGTTATTGCTTTATAATATAGATGCTTCTCATATGATGTAGCTAGATCCTGATAAAACATTATTATAAGTTGGGACAATTCTGTATATTAATCTAACTATTCTATGTAACATGTTCACATATCACAGTAATATCAGTGGCTTAATCCTGATTTGCATGGCTGACTGGGAACTGTGGCTCAGCACCACTGCCCAGCACCGTAAAAGATTATCACATCACATCACTAGACTGAGAAAAGACCAAAATTTAAAATTTGAAGCACTGTTCCTACTAAATATGTATTGCCTTTGTACCATAGTAAAGTCAAAAAAGCTTAAAGTCAAACACTGTAAATCAGGAACCATCTATATTCCACTGTATGAATAAGTCACATTTAAAAATAAAATCTGTTTCATTGTGAATGGTCATTTACATTGATTTCAGTTTGGTTTTTTTCTAAACAATGCTTCTATGAACATTTTCATATGTAATTTAGTACACATGTTTATGCATTTCTTTCAGATAAATACTTTAAAATGTTGAATTATAAGGTATTTGTATGTTCAACTTGCTGCCAAATTGTTTCTTAATGTGGAAACCTAAGTTTTTATTTTACTTTTTTTTCTTCTTTAAAATTTTATTGTTTATATCCAAATGTAGTAAAATAAGTAAAAGGAAATAACACTCCTAAATACTATCAGCCCATTTTATTTTTTGAATCGATTGGCCAAGGATGATTTGGTTGCCATATGTAAGCAAGAGCTTCATTTTACAATTTTTTTTATTCTAATTTGTTATATATGACGGCAAAATGCTTTAAAATGCATATTTCACATACATGGCACAATTTTTCATATCTCTGGTTGTATATAAAGTATATTTACATCAATTTGTGTCTTCATACATGTACTTTGGATAATGATGTCCATCTCATTTCAACATCATTTATAACCCTATGTCCCCTCCTTTCCCCTCCCACCCCTCCTAATAACAAATGATAACTGTATATACTATGGGGTATGATATGTTGTTTCAATGTAGGTATACATCTTAGAATGATCAAATCAAGCAAGTTATCATTCCATCACTTCTAGTAGTTATCATGTTATGATGGTAAGAAAAAAAACATTTAAAATCCTCTCTTAGTAGTTTTGAAAGATGCATGATTAACTATAGTCACTGGGCTGTGCAGCAGAACAACAGAAATTATTCCTGTTTAACTTCTCCTGTTTTCTGCATCTACTAGTCCCCCTCCAGCCTCTGGTAAGCACTATTATACTAAAAGTTCAAGTTTTTTAGATCCCATATACAAGATCATGCAAATATTTGTCTCTCTGTGCCAAGCTTACTGCACTTAACATAATATCCTCTATGCTCATCTATTTTGTCACACAACAGAATATTTTAAGGCTGAAAATTATTCCATGGTATATGTATAACATTGTTTAATCACATCTATTGATGGTAATTAGGTTGGTCCCATATTTTGGCTATTGGAAATAATGCTACAATGAACATGAGAATCAACATGTTCATTGTAGCACAATGATTTCTTTAGATACATACACAGAAATGGGATTGCTGGGTCATATGACCTATTTTTAGTGGTTTTTTGTTTGGTTGGTTGGTTGTTTTTCTTCTTTTTTCTTTTCCTTTTTTTTTTTTTTTTTTAGAAACCTTCATATTGTTTTCCAAAAGGATTTTACTAACCTACAATGCCACCAAGAGTATGCAGGAGTTTCCTCTTCTCCACATTCTTGTCAACAACTGTTATCATTACCTTTTTGGAAATAGCCAATCTAGTAGGTGTGAGGTCATATCTCATTCTGGTTTTAATCTGCATTTCTATGATTAAAGTTACTGAGCATTTTTTATGCATGTTGGTAACTTATATCTTCTTTTGAAAAATGTCTTTTTCACATTTTTGTCCAGTTTTAATAGGATTATTTTCCTTATCATTGAGAAGTAGTTTGAGTTCCTTGTACATATTGGGTCTTAACTCCTTATCTGATGCATGACAGACGTGAAGATATCTTTTCCTACTCTCTGGGTGGTTATTTCACTCTATTAATTAGTTTCTTTTGTTGTGCAAAAGCTTTTCTTTTGATACAATTCCATTTTTCTATTTTTGCTTTTGTTGTCTGTGCTTGTGGGGCCATCTCCAAAAACAACACTGCTCAAACCAATGCCACAGAGCTGGTCTAATCATTTTATAGGTCTTACCTTTAATTCTTTAATCCATTTTGAGTTGATTCTCAAAATGTGTAAGGAGATTACAAGGGTCCATTTTCATTGTTTTGCATATGGATATACAGGCTTTCCAACACCATTTACTGAGACAATTCTTTCCCTGTTGTGTGTTTTTTGGCACTTTTGTCAAAAATCAATGGACTGTAAAAGCATGGATCTATATCTAGGCTCTCTATTGTGTACCATTGGTCTATGTGTCTGTTTTTGTTGTTGATGTTATTGCTTTGTTTGTTTTTGCCAGTACCATGTTGTTTTGATTAGCTTTGTGGTACATTTTAACATCACGTACTGTGATGTCTCTAGCTATGTTCATTTGGCCAAGATAGCTTTGCCTATTTAGGGTCTTTTGTTCTTCCATTGGATTTTATGATTTTTTTTTTCTATTTCTGTGAAAATGACATGGAATTTTCACAGGGAATGCATTGAATTTGCAAATCACTTAGGGTAGTATGGCTATTTTAACAATGTTAATTCTTATAATCCATAAACACAGAATATCTTTTCATTTATTTTTGTCATCTTCAAATCTTTCATCAATATTTCACAGTTTTTAGTTTACAGATCTTTTATTTCTTTGGTTAAATTTACTAAGTATTTTTTATCCTATTGTAAATGGAATTACTTTCTTAATTTCTCTTCTCAGTTTTGAAACCTGCAAATTTAGTGAATTTGTTTAGCAGTTCTAACAGTATTTCTGTGGAGTCTTTAGGATTTTCTATATGTAAGATCATGTCATCAGCAAAGACAATTTCACTTCTTTCCTATTTGTTTTTTTCTTTATTTCTTTTTTTATTTTTTTTCTTTCCTATTTGGATGCCCTTTATTTCTTGCTCTTGCACAACATCTCTAAGACTTCCAGTACTTTAATGAGCAGGAGTGATGAGGGTAGGCATCCTTGTTTTGTTCCTCACCTTAGAGGAAAAGCCTGTGGCTTTTTATAGTTAAGTACAATTTTAGCTATAAGCTTGTCACATATAGCCTTTATTCTGTTGAAGAACATTTCTTCTAAACCTAACTCTTTGAAAGCTTTCACCATAAAAGGATAATGAATTCTGTCAATACTTTTCCTGCATCTACTGAGAAATAATACAGGTTTTGTCCTTTATTCTGCTAATATGGTGAATCATACTTATTGATTTGCCTATATAAAACCAAACTTGCACCTCGGGGATAAATCCCACTTGATCATGGTAAATTATCTTTTAATGTTCTATTCAAAACAGTTTGATAACATTTTGTTGAAAATGTTTGCATCTACCTTCATTGATATAGTCTTCTTACAGTGTGTTGTCAAGGTAATGTTGGCATCCTAAAAGGAGTTTGGAAGTATTTCCTTCTCTTTGGTTTTTTGTAAGAGTTTGAAAAGAATTGATATTAGTTCTTCTTCAAATGTTTGGTAGAATTCAACGAGGAAGCATTCCAACCCTGGGCTTTTCTTTAATGGAGACTCCTAATTGCTCAGTATTGGTCTCCTCAGATTTCTAACTTCTTTATATTTTTCTAGGAATTTGGACCTGCTTGCTACATCCCATAACTTTTGGTGTCCCATGAATTTTGGTATTTTTCCAGTTAGAGATTCAAATCTTTGTGTTTGTTCAAATTGCTATCTGTTTTTTGTGGCCTCCTGGTCTATAGGATGTGCCACATTCTGTTATTACCCTAAGACCTATAAGGTAGAAGCCAGAATCTCTACATGTAGTTGGAAAGGTTGAAATGTGTTCCAGTTTCATGGTGATCTGAGTATAGACTTTTATCTCCCATATTCTTTGGGGGAAAGATTTGTGGCAAATGCCTGTACTCATGTTCAGGGTGCACCCTCTGATCCTGAGGAGACAGTTGATTTAAGTCACCTGTTTTACATCCACCTCCTTGTTTTCTATGGTCTAGGGTTACTCAGGAATGCAAAACCACACTGACTCCCAGAGCTAGGTTAAGTAGACAGCCGCTAGGTGGGAGTTCCAGAAGTTGAGGCACTGTGTGGTCCAATGTCTTCCAGGAAGAATGAGTGGACTTGGATGTATCACTGGAGTGAATTAGAAGAAAAGTTCATGATATGCTGAGCTTGGGCTCATGCTGCAAGAGGACAATTTTTGTTTCTCTATTAGTTCCCCAATGCAAGTTTGTTAGAAGCCACACCCATAAGTAGCCACTGGGAATATATGTTTTAATCACTTTCTAGAAAGAAAAAAAAAATAAGAGCTGTTCATTTCTGTCTCTTTTCAGCATGGATCCAAACAGATATAACCCCTGGAAATAATTGCATGTTCATTTAAGATCACCTCTTTGTTCTGTGATCTAAAATGACTCATATGTCTAGTCCCACCCCAGATCTAGAAATTTTAAGGTATAGTCCACTGGGTAGAAACTGTAAGAGTTGGGCCTTGTATGTGTGGACAAACTCCTTCCAGATGGATTAATGGACCTAGAGTTATCACTAGGGAAGATGAAAGAGGGCTCAGGAAACATAATCTGTTTCTTAGTCTGCTGTTGTGTTAGTATTTGTCTGTCACTTTCACATCTCAATACAAGTAATTTAGAAGCCAGGTCTCCAAGTAGCCACTTCAAGAGTGTGTCATAAACTCTTTCCATGGAGATGCATGGGCTATGGGTTTTAATCTCCTTTTCTGTACTGCTCCTGTGGGGTGCAGGGGAAAACTCCAACTGTTTTCCTGTGATCTAGAGAGATTTACATGTAGATAATGCCTTCCGCTCTTACAGCTGCCCAATGCGGGAGTATCCTAGAATTAGGGACTAAGTGTGAGTTCCAAACTTTCCTCCACAAGGAGAAGATGGGTTTGGGGAAGCCCTTCCTAATTTTTGTTGTTGTTGTTATTATTATTTTAATTGTAAATGGACAGAATGCCTTTATTTTATTTGTTTATTTTTATGTGGTACTAAGGATAGAACCAGTGCCTCACATGTGCCACTGAGCTATAGCCCCAGCCCACCCTTCCTAATTTTATAGTGCAGTACCCAGGACAGGGCTCAGGGTGACATAGTTTTCCTGCCCACTGGATAAGAGTGTTTTCTCAGTTAACCTACAGCAGACTGTTCTCTCAGTCTCTCGGAGGGAATTGATCCATGAACAGGTATCCATGAGTGAAAGTAGAGTCAGGAGCTTTCTATTCTGCTGTGTTATTGATATCTCAACTGCAAATTGTAAATAATACCCTTTTGACTAACAATAAACTTGAATTCCCCCCAAAATAAGAGCAGAATCAAGAAGAATCTAAACTCTAAATGAAATCATGAAATTAAATATAATAATATGCTATTATTATAAATATATATATATATATTTTATATATATATATATATATATATATATTTAATAATCTAGTCCTTCTCCTAAACCACCAACTAAAAGTAATATTGGAAAACAAGTCCTATAAAGAAATAAGGACTTATTTTGTGGCTGTTAGCAGGATAAGAAGCATTAATTTATAAGCCCTGCAATGCATTAACCTTTTCTAATTTCATTGTCACATTTTAGAAAGAGGATTAAGGCATAATGTTTTTAGTAC
The DNA here is from genome assembly GCF_052094955.1 of Ictidomys tridecemlineatus. Classification (NCBI taxonomy): domain Eukaryota; kingdom Metazoa; phylum Chordata; class Mammalia; order Rodentia; family Sciuridae; genus Ictidomys; species Ictidomys tridecemlineatus. The sequence continues at coordinate 134,094,671 of NC_135480.1, forward strand.
TTTATGATGTTACAGAGAAAAATCTATATTAAAAATTAACTATTGAATTTTAATAATTATATTTGCATCTATCAAAAAATATAAGCCAAAAAGTGAGAAATAAATATATCAAGTACTTTATAATTCCACTATAACTTCTGGGTAGGCATTGCTTCAATATAGGAATTCTGCTCTCACATGCCAAATTAAAGATTGGTATGTTTTTCTTAGTAATATATTTGCATTGTTAATAAAGAATAAATGATTATTTTCCCATTTTAAAAACCTGGTAACCAATTTTGTTGCAAAATGTGATCATGTTAAAGACTTCTCTATGTAGATTTTATAGACAAAACTTGTCTTGAAAGCTTTTTTAAAAAGTCTCCAATGTTGTTTATTCTTAATTCCAGAAATTCTTCATGTTCATCACTACCCCCATTAGCTTTTATGTCCCTAGACATTCAAAATATGACTTTTTTTAAAGAGAGAGTGAGAGAGAGAGGGAGAGAGAGAAAGATAATTTTTTTAATATTTATTTTATTTTAGTTTTAGTTTTCGGCAGACACAACATCTTTGTTTGTATGTGGTGCTGAGGATCGAACCTGGGCCGCACACATGCCAGGTGAGCGAGCTACCACTTGAGCCACATCTCCAGCCCCTCAAAATATGACTTTAAAGTTGAAATCTTCTGGTATATTCTTAGTTATATCCACCCTATCCTAACTCCATTTACAGGTGTCAGTTCTGCCTTTCTGAATTGAAAAACACTCAAGATTAGGGATACTATCCTGTATAATGTTTTTTACATCTTCCCATAATACCTACTTCATCGATCTGCACACAGTAGGCACTTAATGAATGTACTTACTGATTCAAGGATCCTACAAATTCTTGAGTTTGTAACAGACATATGAATTACTACATGATAGATTTTAATAACTCTTTCCTCTTTGTAGGGAGATGGAAAAGGTTGTTAAAGAAACCCAGATAAATGTTCAATCTCCTTCATCATAATTCCTCTTAACAACTGTGTTCAGTTCTAAAATTATTTGATTCTTACCAAGATCTTATTTAGAGAAGGTATAAAATTCAATCCTATTTCATCAAACCATACTGTCCCTCTTCCATCATGATTTTGTTTTCTCTTATACAGATCAAGAGCTGGGCTCTTCGGGATAAGCTTAAGTTATCTATATCAACAAGTTTACTCCCTAAACCTCAGTGGCTTATGCCAACAAATGTTTATTTCTCTACTATGCTATGCCATGGGTTAGAGGAGGGGCCAGCTGGGCTCCACACAGTCATTCAGAGGCCTGGACAAAGGAGTGCTCCATTGTCTGAAAATGCACAGAAAGCAAGAGTCCACAGTCTCATATCATGTCTTCAATGCTTCAGCCTAGAAATAATCGGGTCCCTTGCACTCACAGCTAAGAGCCAAAACTCCCTTGTGGCCCATATTGCAAAGGAATAGAGAAATGCGGAGTACATGGTATTTATTCAGTGATCAGTAACCATCTCCCCAATAAGGACAAATACAACAGCCATCCTACTTCTGCATGACAAAGCTGCTATAGAATCTTGAGCAGGTGTGCCATTTACCGCCTCAATTATTCCCAAATGAGTTTTAAATTAAAAAAAAATACAACTTACTAGTTGGCATTATTCAACTCTCCATCCTCAATAAGTAAACTTTCACAAAGAAGAGACCAAGGAGAAGATGAGGCAAAACCCAATTACAGGAAGAGGAAATGCAATGGGTGAGGAGGGTTCCTTCTCTGAATGTGTTATGATAGTGAGGCTTCTAAAAAGATCCTGGAAGATACGGATCATGAGAGCCACAAAGAAAACAGAAAATTCTAAAGAGAAATGGGGCAAGTTCATTGTCAAAGCAAAACATGAACCATAAAAAAGAAAACAGCTACTGTCATGTATAACTAAAAAGAACAAATTTTAAAAATCTAAAAAGAAAACAGAGTATAACAAGTGGTTATGAGATGAAAGTTCTCAGATGAATCTTTGTGGGACTAAATACTTACAAACCACAGTACCCACTCTCTTTTAGTGCTTCCTGGGATCACCTCCCAGATAAATTGTTCAGGCCTAAATCCTTGCTTTAAGGTCGGTTTTGAAAATAGTAATAATAGGGCCCTTCCACACAACTGTTGACAGGATTAAATGAGTTAAAATATGTGAAGCATGTCTCACTTGCTCTACCCTCTTCCTAGCATGCTTTAGTCCAAACATTAACAAGACTAGCTCTTCTACTTTTAATCTCAATTCAAATGTACCCTCCTTCAAAGAAGCCTTTTTATTACCTAAAGTCCACTCTGTGCTTTTCTCTTCTCCTCCATTGCTTTTTTCCCCCTTAGTGCTATAATAATAATAATGAAAATAATAATCATCAGGTTTATAATTTCAACATCTGTCTTCAGCACTAAGATAAAAGCTCAAAGGACAAGCACTCTATCTGGTTTACTATGATTTTTTACTCACATACCATAATGTGTTAATGCCTAAGACATCATAGGAGCCCAATGCTAGCTATTAATAAATGTCCCCTTTCCAGTTATTTGGTCTGAACGAATTTTTCATGCATACTCTAACTTTTCTAAAATTTGAGGTAAAGAAAAAATTAGGGAAAAAATAAAATGTAGAAACCTTTTGTGGTAGTCAGAATAACAACACCAAAAGAAAAATTCATATTCCATAATCCTTAGAACCTTTGTTATTTACTATGGCAAAAAGAATATGGCACACATAATTAATAAACCTTAAAATAGGGAGATTATCCTAGATAATCTAGGTGGGATCAATCCAATCAAGTGAGCTTTTAGAAGCCAATAATGTTCTCCAGTTAATCACAGAAGAGGGCATCAAAAGAGAGAGGAGACGAGAGGAAACCAGGGAGATTCGAAGAATGAGAGACTCCATCCACAACTGTGGAGGAAAGCCATGTGGAAAGCAGGCAACCTGAAGAGGCTGGTAACCAGCAAGGAAACAAGAATTGCAATCCTGCAACCAGAGAACTAAGTTCCAACAACAGCTTCAGTCCGACTGGAAGCCAACTCATTCTCAGAAGTTTCAGAAATGATACTAGCCCTACCAACACCTTTGAATTTAGTCTTGTGAGACTCTAATAAGCCAAAGACCCAGGCCACTCTGTGAGTTAACAAAACTGTAAGCACAGTTTCGACACCCTAAGTTCATGAAACTTTGTTATGGCAATCCTAAAACTCTAAAAACGTAGCTAAAAGAGAGAGGAAACTAGAGGCTCGTGGTTGAAGAATTATAGAGATCCAAAGAGTCTCTGCAGCAAAGCTACAGGGTTCTAAGAGTCTTCAGCCCCAACCGAAAATGTATTTCTGAAAACCAGAAACAAGTTCTGTTTCCTTCTATCTATGTGTCTTCTCATGGAATCTGTCATTTAGAGTAGAACGTGGTGATCCTCCGGAGGTAACTCTCAAGTGTATAAATCTATTTCAATGATCTTTTTGCCAGGTTAGAGACTGCTGATTAGGAAGAGACCCACTGAAATCAATGCCCCACAAACTATGAAACATGACTGTGAGTGTGCAAAAATGCAGAAGCACTAAATTCAACAATTCTTTTTCCAAATTGGAATGTATTTGCACTTCGCATGTGTCTGAAAAGTGGTGTGTGCTCTTAAATGGTGTCTTTTCTCCCCCAAAATCTACATTCAAAGAACATTTGCTTCATTGGGTGTGGAGGGAATGTTGTATACAGCATTCAAATGGTAATATGGTATCTTAATCTGCCAAGACTTCCATAACAAAATACCACAGACTGGGTGGCTTCAACAATGGAAGTTTATTTCTCACAGTTCTGGAAGCTGGAAGTCCAAGATCAAAATGGCAGGTTTGGCCTTTTTCCTTGGCTCACAGTCACCTTCTCACCGTGTCTTCACACAGCTTCTCTTCTGTGCATGTGCATCCCTAGTGTGCCCTTCACTTCTTCCAGTCATATTGGATCAGGGCCCCACCTTTATGGCCTTATTTAACCTTAAATACAGTCATAGTGGGGGTTATGGTTTCAATGCATAGACTTTGGGGGGAGATGCAATTCAGTTCATAAACATGGAAGTCTGATACTGGTGACTTTGGTGATAAAAGCAGGGCTAAAATGCAAATTGAGTTCTGCTTTTATGTGACAGATCTCCTCTGGTCTCCTGAAACACTGAATGACTTCCTGGATAGTCAAAACCCATTGGGAACATTTCATCCATCAAAACTCAGCCATAGAGAAAAAGGGCAACTGAGACTGTGGAGTTGGCACAGAAGGAAATTGATACAGGTGGCAGCATGAGGATCCACACCAGAGAGAAAAGTTTTTCTGGGATCAAAAAGTTTATCCTTCAGGTTAATTTTCAGTCATATCTCTACGCCACAGTAACCCTGTTTCCCTCTTGGCAAAATTTGGTAGATATTTATAAGTTTTTCCTGCATATAGTTTATTTTATTTTTTAAAAAATCTTAGAGGGACTCCATGATAGTAATTTTGTAGTAGATGAAAATACTCCAGCACTCATGTTCATGTTGTATTGAGTGCTACACAGTTCTTTCTTTAGTCCTGTGTTTTTTGAAATTTGGTGCCAATTATTTGGATAAAGAAATAGAGCACAAATAAATTTTTCAATATCAAAACATTAGGAGGAATAGCATGTGCTGAATAAAATTTTCAATACAAAGAGATCCTGAATAGATGCAAAGTTTGGACAAAGCCAGCTCAATTACCTTTGAGCACAGTAAATGAAAAGTTCTGTACTGAAGGAAGGCACCTGTGCAAGAAAAAAATTGTTGAGCAACCCTACTTAACAGCTTGGGGGGTAAAATCTGTTGAAATTGGGAATCACAGAAAGAGACGCATGCCAAAAACAGGGGCTCTAATCTGAAACTACTGGTCAAGAAAATTGTAGAAAACAAGAACTTATTGAAACCAGAATTAAAATTGTTCACACAATGATTTACTTCACTCTTGCCCAGCCACAGTTAACTTTTCATAAAAGGAAACATCAATTATTCTATTTGTTTCTATTTGTATTTAACACCACAGTTAAAGAGAGGTTCAGCCAGAACATCATCACCATATATTCCAGAGTGAAACCCGAGGTTTCTGAGTCCAACCCCATCTGTATTCTCATTTATTCAAATGTGGCAAAGGCTGTGGATATTCAGGTCTTTTCCATATGTCCCAAATTATTATTCTCACTTCTCTGCTCTAATGCTGGACTCCATACAAACTGGGAAGCTTGCAATTGATTGCTCAGTCTTTCTGATCTCTCCCCCATCTAGGCCTTTGTGCATGCGATTCCCTTCTTTGGAAGGCCTTCCTTCCACTTTCTTTGAAAGCCTACTCTTCTTCCATTACAAATGTACCCTGGATAGAGATTCACCAAAACTTTCCAGACTTCTCTCCTTGCAACCCCAAACAGATGCCCTTTTTCCTTTTCATTTGTGAAGCTTTATAGGAAATAGCTGTGTCTCTTTGTGGTAATATCATATTCTTTTTATAGAAAAGCAGGTTTCCTTGTCAAGAGACTTTCTAAGTGGTGAGGCCAAGTTTTCTCCTGTTGTTCACATAGGAGATGACCGCCTGGGTTGGCAGTCACATCCCTCCTATTGCCCAAGCTTCTGACCATGATATGGCAAACCATGACTTACCCATCAAGGCCTAAAAGTATTTTCTGTCCATCTGAAGCAGAGATGATCATCATTCTTTTGCATTACACCTTCACCTGGCACATACTATAGACAAATGTATAATATACAAATACAATATTCCCTCAGTTATAAAACTGTTGTTAAAATACCAATGACTTATAATAGTATATAAAATCAAATGCTGTATCAAATGCTATAACACTGAACATCATTTGTAAAATGCATAATGATTTTTAAAGTAATCAAATATCTTTCAGATATGTATCTTACGATTGAAAAATTAACTTATATTCCTTATGTAATAGATTGGCAAATCCTCAGTCGACAGCAGAAATCATGTCTCATTCATCTTATTGTCAAGATTTGTCTGTGACTAGCATATGGTATTGTATTAAGAAATACTTGTTAGTGAATCAATGAGTTGAACAAGTAAGTTTTGGCTGGCCATAAACTTAATATGGTTCAACTCTCTGGTTTCTGCTATGAAAATATACAATATAGGACTGTGTTGTATGTGGTTGTCCAAGTGATAAAAAGTTCATACTAATAGATTCAATCACATTTGGAATTGTGTTCAATATTTTAATTCTTTATACAAAATACCTTTATAAACTGCTGCTATCAAGCTGTAGAATGAGTTGTCTTATGAGTGCCCCTTCTCAGGATATATCAAAGCAGAATTGAGTGGCTAAAGTTATTCAGCACTAGATAGAATGGTCGACTAGATATTTCATTAGGTTTCCTGAAACTTTAAAATTCTATTTTTATGAACATTGATTTATTTTCTAGGGAAGACAACAATGAGAATAAGAACAATAAAGGAAAAAAAAAAACGGTGTTCTAGGAGAAGACCTGAAAGTTTCCAGTCCCCGCACTATTACAGATTACCAGTGACAATGCACCTATCCAAGCACCCACTTATCCAACCAACCAAAATTTACTGAGCACCTATTGAGGGCCAGACACTATTTAAGCCCTAGAGAGGTAAGAGGGAGTCACATAAAAACAGTTGCTATATTCACGAACTTAAGTGTTTAGTCCAGATGATAATCAGCATTCATATAAAAAGAAATTATTGTTCATGGTAAGTGCTTTGAAGAAAGGCATGGGACACTAAAGAATCCAACTGAGCTAGTTGGAGGATTCAGAGAAGACTGAGACTTGAGCTAAGACCTAGGGCATGTCATTTAACCCCTCCATTCATCCACAGTGATTGCTATTAAATGGAACAGAAATGTTTCCCTCACAAAGACTTTGAGGAAGTTAGAGTTTGTATCTGGGGTACCTATTGTCTTTAAAACCTTGGAGAAGGTCATCTAATATCTGTAATCATCATTTCCCTCATCAAAAAAGAAACACAATAGCACCTTCATCATATGCTGTGAGAATATGATGCATGGGAATACCAGTATCAGCTGCAGAGTAAATCCTCAATAACTGGCAACTTCTACTATTAAAATAAGTAGGGAACATCCTGAGTGCTCAGAAAAAAAAATTGCCACACATGTTCTAGATCATAATTTTTTTTACTCTTCTAAAACCTTCAGGCTGTCTGATGGGGACAGGTAAGATTAAACACAAGTTGTGGTAACATTTACCTCAATCTTGTTTGGGGTGTCAAGAGTTCTTCCTACACTCTACACTTCCTTCCTTAGCATCCATTGTCCACTAGAGGATGAAAACCATCCTCTCTCCTTTCTTTCCTCTTCAAGCCTTTCTTTCCTCTCTTGAGGAATCAGAGGTGAGAAAGGACACCTCTGGAGAAACAAGCCCACGACTGCCTCAGCCAGGGCAGCCACCAAATGAAAATTCACAGCAGAGGCTCTGCAGCATTCCTGGAGGAGACCAGGTATGAATACCTAATCCACCTTTCAAGCAGGATTATGGATATAAATGAAAGATGAAAAGCACATCAGGGCACCAATTCGTCATGCATCTCCACACAACAGCGCAGCTTTGTTTTTCTCCTCATTGCCTGGCTTACCCGGCTCCCCACTTCACATGGACAGAGCTGTAAAAGATAAAGAAGGGCAGAGATAGAGACAAGCAGACAGGTAAGTCCAGTGGGTCTGGGAGGGCCGTCCATCATGCCCTTTCCCATCAGCACTCTGGGTCCATCCGAACTTCTGAGGTCAGGTGATCTCTCCTGGAGCTCAACTGTCACCACACTGAGCGGTGTCCCAGAGTGCCCAGCCACAGTCTTACTGAAGCCTGCCCCTGCACTTGTCTCCCTGTTATCTCCCACTCGTCTTGACAGCTAATGTAGCTCCTAGTTGCTATATCCTATTAGGTCAGGGCAGTGAAAACCAATGCCACCCTCTGGATGGATTATGCAGAATTGCTGTAATTTGAAGCAAGTCTCTCTGGCCTGGCTTCTCCCCCCTGTCTCCATCACCCACCCGTCACCCCCCTTAGCTTGCTGCTTCCCCCTTCCCCAGACTCTCCCCCCATCCAGCCCCTGTCTCTGTCTGTCCTCCTTCTCTCTTTTCAGACTGAATATATTGGGGCCCTGGCGGGCTGCCATTCTAACTGCACATTAGAAATGGTAGAGTTTTCCTCTATCTGATTCTATAAAATGAGTTCACCAGAAGGTGCAGACCCAGCACATTCGTGGTTTTTCCTATAAATTACTTTAACACTGTGTCCAATCATATATATAATTTCAGATTTTCAATTTCAACTCACTGCTGTGTCAGCACAGACTCCACTGATATGTCTAACGTATTTAGCTTAAAATGAAACGGATGGCATTTCATTACCAGGAAGATAATATTTTTGAATATGTTTCCTGCATGGCGGGATCCATCATTATTCTGCCATTTTATGTTCAGTGTGTGTAATAGCTTTTTAATGCTTTGACGTATTTTATTTATATGTGTAATATTTTTCTAATACCATAGGACGGTTTAACTCATTGGACACATTAGAAAATCTTAATTGAATGCTTTTAAATATTAGCAAAAGGGAAGAGACTGAACAAATGGCCAATATTATAATTTAAGATTTCATAAAGAGTAACAAAAATGGCACAAAAATTGTTGAACCCTTGTTCTTTTCCTTTATCTATCCTCCGCAACCTTCTCTCTAGCCCCTCCCACCTGGTAGTCTCCCAATAAATATATACACTTTGGAGAGGAAATAAAAAGATAAAGTAAAATCCCTAGCCCCCTGGGACTTCGAAGCTGTCAGGGCAAAGGCAAGGAACACAAGAAATACTGAGCAAGCCCCAGTGTGAATGACAGGGGCACTCTCATTGGCTGAAGCTCCCGACAGTGCTGAAATCTTTAATACCAGGTTCCTGGCTCTTTGACCAAAGTCATGGAATGTTTGAAAGGAGACTTTTCTCAAAAGCTGTCTTTGCAAAGAAAATGCAAAGGAATGTGATTCTCCTTTAAAAAACTTGCTGGTAGCCAACTTTGCTAAAGGCATTTCAAATTAACAGGTAAGCGCTAGAGAGCACTTCTCTGTTCTGCTTCTTTCTCCATCCTATCAAAGCAGCACCTTACTGCAAATGAAAGATGCAGGAGTCAAGGTGGGAAAAGTGGCTTCCCTTTCTCTCTTCAAGTTAAAGCAGTTCAGTGGGCCACTAGCTGCTGCACACTGCTGGAAGCCCCGCGTTTGGGGTCACTTGCTAGGGAAGGATGTGATCACTAACATTTCCTCTGTCAGGACACACTGCCTTTACTGTATTTAAAGCACAGGCCCCTATCTCTCTAACTGCTACTCTCCTGGGAAGGAGTGAATAGACATGAATCATAATTCTAGGCCACTTCTTTGCACCTAGTGGACCCTGAGAAAGTCACTGCAATCCTCTGGGCACGGGAGCATTTATCTGTAAAACTGACATAATGGGTCCTGCCATGGAGTCTGCTGCAAAAATAAAATAGTACAAGCCGGTACCTGGCCCAATCCAGGTATGTAGATATACAATTATTATAATTTTTGCAATAATTAAAAATTGCATTGGTGCTAAAAGTGGACCCTTTTTTTTCCTTTCTTTTTTCCTTCAAATTTTCATTTCTAAAACCAGAGAATCTTCAATCTGCACTCAGATAAAAGAGTCTCCCTCCTACAAATAAAAGTTGTCATAAAAGCAAAAATTATAGTATTTCATTCACTCAAAGCTCATTTTGGAGAGAAGCTCTTCAAGTTAACCTGGGGATATTTTAGAGAGTTTTTCCAGCTTGCTAGCTTAATTTTATATATGTATTATATATTATGTAAAATATATAACATATATTACATTATATATATATTTAATCCTCTTGTTCTCAAAAGAGTAGAAAATAAAGGTTAAAAACTCCAAATAGAACCTGCCATCAATGTTTCCTTGAATCACATTTACATATTTAAAAGTTCTGGTAGCTTTTAACTAGTTCTCAAAGAGCTGGGAATACAATGCTCTGGGATAGACACGGGTAAACTTCTCTAAAGGGCCAGGGAGTAAATATTTTTGGCTTTGCTGACTTGATTCTGCTAATGTTACTAAAAAAAGAAAAAAACAACAAGTATAGAAAACATAGAATGAATGCACATGACTATATTTCCATAAAACTCATTCACAGAAAAAGGTAATTGTCTTGCCTGAAGACTGATTCCTGATCTAGGACACTAACAAACTAACAATCCTTAATTTTTTACATTTTACATTTCTCAAGGACTGAAAGTTGCAGAGAGTATAATGCCAAAGTCAAGTGCAGAGGAAGTAAATATCAATGATGATAACCCTTTCAGTCAGGCAAAAGAATTTTAACTCTATTATTAGATTCTATATTATTTATTATTTTTACATCTAATTCTTGATATTTACAATATTATAGAAATTTGCCAAAAGAAGTTTCCACTTTTTAAACCTAACCTGTCATTATAGATGATTCTAAGTTAGCCTAATTTACTGACAACCAGTTAGACAAATTTGGTCAATACAAAAGTAGCATAAATAATTCATTTATTGAATAAACTCTTCTAAACAACCACTACATAGTAGAGACCACTGAAAAGCAGGATAAAATGGACTAAAGCCATACTTCGACATATTTACATTTCCGTGGCAGAAGACAAACAACATAGAAGTAAACAAGTACACAGTAAGATAAATTGATTGACCAATAAATACTAATGACAAGCTAAAAGGTTGGTGTGGCAGAAAAGAAAGGGGTGAGGGGAAAGGGGAGTCCTGAAAGAGTGGCCTCTTTATGGAGAGGTGATGATCTGATATTTGGAAGGGAAAAAGATGATTGTACCCAGGCCTTTGAAAAGCTAGGAATAACAATGCAAAAGTCACAAAGCAATACAAAAGAGCCCGGAGAAAAGAAGGAAGCCAAAGGAAGGCAGTGTGGTTGGAGTATAGGAAATGACGGGTACATTGATATTTAGATTTGCAAAATTATAAAGATGAGCTTTTGTCCTTACCAACAGAAAAGTGTTTGTTCTGGTTATTTTCCAGTTATATTGTTGTTGACAGTTTTGAAGAATTCATCTTGAAGTGACCCCATGAGCCAACTAAAGAAGCAATATCAAAAATTGAAAGTTCCAAGGAATATAACACCAAAGTCAAGTGCAGAGGGAAGGAAATGTCAATGATATAACCCTTTGGGTTAGGCAAAAGGCTCTGTTCCAGGCCTCCTCTGAACCCCGTTTCTAAATTTCTGCTGTCTACATCCCTACTATTCTAAAAGGAGGCAGAAACATTTACATAGGCATGTGCAGATCAGCATTGCCTTATTTGGAGTTGCTCTTCTGGGAAACAAAGGAGAAGCTATTTAATAATATTCCTCTTGAAAGTTATATGGCACTTTTCATCTAAGAATATCAGAGCACTCTGTTGCAATTAAATCATTAATCCTCATGACAACTCCATCAAGAAAGTATCTGTTTTATTATCAGTGAGAACACTTGGCATTTCAATGCTTGCCTTGAGGAAGCTATTCAATCACATGCAGTTAATTAATGCCTACAACACATTCAGGAGGCAGGTCAGCATCCTGCTCCCCAGTTACAGATAAAGAAACTGAGGTCCCCAAACAATGAGGAGTTTCCTTCCAATTCACCCAAATGACAGTGGTATCAGAAATTACTAGCTGCCTTAATCTTAATTAAGAATCACTTTTCATACATTGAGCTACCAAACATTTAAAAACTATGAGTGTATAATGGTTTATAAAACCATCAACTAGTTTGGAATCAAACTAAGGAAGAAATCTACTCATCTTTATAGCAACATGAAGTTTACTTCTACACCCAATTCTCATATGACTTTTATTAATGATCCCATGATGTTAATGCCACCATTTTGTGAGGAAATGCAGTCTCAAAATGAGCACAAGATTGTCTGTTATTATATATGGTGAATCAAGAAAATCAAGAAGGCAGACTTGAACTCAGGAGTTTTGACTTTAACTATGATGTTCTTTTCCTCTCTACCAGTGTTTCTCTACTAACCTCTCAGTCTTTCATTTTAAGATGGTTTGCTCTGGACCGCCATTCCAAGGTATTGGGTTTTCTGATACCCAAGATGGTGCTGATTACACATTGCTAACACATATAACATTGCTCCACAGCATGAACTTTGACAGAATGGTTCATTTGATAATAAAACCTACCAAAAACAAAAGGTTCTTTAAGCTATGCCATTTTTGTGTTTTAGTATATTCACTCAGGAAAATAGAAATCATCTTAGGTATTTCCAATGGGAGAAATTTACTTTAGGGGTATTGATGTAAACAGAATTGAAAGTCTTCAGGAACGGTGTGGTGAGACCCAGATGCTACTAATAGCACTTAGGTGAATGAACCTCATGAGGCTGACAAGCTGTTACTCAGTTGGAGACACCACAGCGGTTAATTTTAGATCACAGAAAGGGCACCTCCACAGCTAAGGATGGGAACATTGAAACAGTCCTGTTCCATCTGGAGTTGAGAATCACCACCCTCCTGAATGAGCCTAAAGCACAAGCCTCCTTCATCTTTCCATCTGTTGATCCCTTACCAGTGCCTCCTAATGATGAATGACAACAGGAAGCTAGCTGGCAAGGGAGCCTGGGGAATATAGTTTACAGACTCCCAGCCCTGGCAGGACACAGTATGGGAGGGTGGGTGTGACTCTGGAAGACATCAGGGAAATTAATGACATGTTGTTCCTTTGAAGGGTTAAGTGAATCAGGCAGTGAGTGCCACAGCTGTACTCAACCCCAGGTCACTGCTGGGAACCTCAACAGTACGCACCCAGAGGAGGCATTATGAAGGTTACCCCCTGAAAAGATTGAAAATATAGCCTGCCCTAGAAAAAAATCAATATGTACTTAACTAAAAGGTTGGGGTTCTTTATGCTTTAAAATGTATAAGAGAGGAAAAGGAGCCCACCCAGTGAAGAGGACAGCTTTATTTACACAAAAATATGTCATGTGAGTCCCTGAAGAGAGTACAAGCCTCCGCTGTACTGGGAGCAAGTGGTAGAGGTGGGAAGGTACAAGGAATAATAAAACAAGATGCATATGATATTGGCAAAAGAGTTATGAGAAGTCAGGTGGGAAGCAGAATGATGAGAAGCAAGAAAATATAGGGTTTAGACAGAAACCATGATGTATTTTCAGGGTGGAACAAATGAAGAAAAGAGTTCAGAAAGAATATATGGCCAAGGACAGAGAATAAAGAGAGACCCGAAGTGGGCTGCAGAGCCTGGACAGGTTGACAGTGAGCCAGAGAGCTTACAAAAAAGCTTCAAGCATAAGGGTGACAAATGTCCATCAAGTTATGATGGATAAAGCTCAGGGGAATGAAAAACAAGTTCAATATGCTCCTCAGTTTCCCAAAGAAGATTAACTTCTAAGGCTCTAAGAGACACTCTAAAGCAAGCACAATGCCTATTTATATGACCTCTGCTGCACCCCCACCCTACCATATCCCTGACTGGCACCATACATTAGAGAACAGCTTTTCTAATATCTAGTTCTGCTCATTTATTATATAGAGAGATAGTAATTGGAGCACCCAGTTTTTTAAGTACTGGAGTGTGGTATAGGTTTCCCAGAACTCTACACTGGATAATTTTCTAAAACTAACAAACATGGGACAGTTGCTTAGAGTTGTCTGATTTCTTTTCTTTTCTAGTCTTAAATATTCCTTCCCACCCTAATCAGGGTCCTGAATTTAATTAATTAGCTAGCTAACTAAACACATTAGATTCTCTTTTCTACCCACTTTCCCTTCATTTCTTAAAATCCTAGACATATACCAAGGTGACAGCATTGGAGATCCAGTTCAGTGAATTCTCTTTCACTGAATTCAAGTCACCAGGTATCCTTATGTGGCTGTAAAATCAAACAAGAAGTTCCCTGTTAGGGTCTGTAAACAAGTCTGGATGGCGCCTGGCATTTTGCAGAGGGAGTGGTTTGTGAAGTAACGCCAGCGAGCCATTAAGTGTGGAGATTTCTTATTGGTTGACTGCTGTATCTAGTTTTTGCTAATTAAGATAAACTGTGTGGAATGTATAAATACCTCTGTTGTCCTGCAATAAACGGCTCCCAATCCTGCTGTATCAATGTACACAAGTTGTTCGTCACCCCCCGGTTGTTTTACTGCAGCCAGACTGCGGCATACCCCATGGGGTCAATATAAATAGAGCTAAAGAAAGCAGAATTAATTTTAGGGGAAATCTTTTGTCTTTGCTTAGGATACATTTATCCCTCTGCATTTAGAGTGCTCAATTAATGCAAGCTGGTAATAAAATGGCTGAAAAAATGCAGATGTTCTATACAGTCTCATTCAAGTTGTGGTTTGTGGCTACATACCCAGACATACATACATGGAATTGGTGACATTTTCTTCAAGGTCCTGTGATAGGTTCCTTATTCCCTACAACGTGATATTTAATTTTTCTTATCAAAGTGCCTTCAGAGCCTAACATAAATTTAAAATATCAGCCTACCTCCCAACATCTCTGCATACATAACCAGCAATATGCACTTCAGCTATCTCTGAACCAACATGCCACGTCCATTCCCTATGCAGAGTTCCTACCCACCCTTCTCCCACCTCCTCATTCTCCACCTGGAAAATACCTTCTAATGTTTCAGGGTTCATATCTGCTATAGGCAAAATTGTAGATCCCTCCACCAACAAAAACAATTCATGTGTTAAAACCCTAATTCTCAATGTGACTATATAGGGAACAGAGCTTTAAAGGTTATGAAGGTTAAATGAGGTCAGAAGGGTAGAATCCTAATGTTACCAGGATTGGTGGCCTTTTTTATTTCTAGTTATACATGACAGTGGAATGTATTTTGGCAGATATGTACATAGAGTATAACTTATTCTATTTAGGTTCCCACTCTGTGGTCATACATGATGTGAAGAAGTTACCCTGGTTGTGCAAACAAATACAAGGCTAGGAAAGTTATGACCAGTTAATTCTACTGTCTTTCCTAATCCCCTCCCCACTCCATTCCTTTTGTTTTTGTTTGTCTAATCCAATGGATTTCTATTATTCTCCTCCCCAACATTCCTTGTTTTAGGTTAACACCCACAAATCACAGAGAACATTCAGCCTTTGTTTCTTGGGATTGGCTTATTTTATTTAGCATGATATTCTCCAAATCCATCTATTTACTAGCCAATTCCATGATTTAATTCTTCTTTAAGGCTGAGTAATATTCCATTGTGTATATATACCACATTTTCTTTGTCCATTCATCTTTTGAAGGACACCTGGGTTGGTTCCATAGCTTGGCTATTTGAGTTGAGTTATTGTTAACATCACTGTAGTATGCTGTTTTTAAGTCCTTTGGTATAAACCAAGGAGTGTGATTACTGGGTCAAAAGGTGATTCCACTAGGATTGGTGGCCTTTAAGAAGAGGAAGAAAAAGAGAGATTAATCTCCCCATGGGAAGATACATGGAGAAGGTGGCTTTGTGGGCAAGGAAGAGAGCCCTTGTCAAAAACTGAATCAGCCAGCACTTTGATCCTGGACTTCCAGTCTCCAGAACTACCCAGTTTATATTTTATTGTGGTTGACCAAGCAGATTAAAACAAGTTTTACTTAAGTCCTCTTGCCTCTGTAAATATATCCATTTCTTTCCACCAGAAAAAAAAAAGTCATCCCCTACTTGATTCTCCCTCAGCCTCTTCTACAAATTATAGAAGTTGGATCTGACTCTCTGACAAATTTTTGTTTCTCTTGGTAACTTCCCAAATCTTTAGTCTCATGCAGGCCAGGTAGTTCACAGTAAAAGGTATGGGCTTAAACAATCATCCTAAACCCAGGCTGCAACTCATAATTCAGAAATGGATGCATTACCCAATCAACCAAAGATGAAAGAGGAGAGGTTTGCTCCTAATTTTCAAGAAAAAGCTCCCTCTGGACAGAACAACGTAATCCCAGAGGCTCAGGAAACTGAGACAGGAGGACTGCAACTCAAAGTCATCCTCAGCAACTTAGTGAGTCCTTAAGCAACTTGGCAAGACCCTGTCTCAAAATAAAATATAAAAAGGGCTGAGATGTGGCTCAGTGGTTAAGCACCCTTGGGTTCAATCCCCAGTATCAAAAAGATAAAAGAAAAAGAAATCTTCCCTGATTTTCTTTAAAAACCTCCATGAGAAAGAAAAAGGAGAATGAAGATTCTTGGAACGTCAGTCTTAGAAAGACATGAACACTATGGAAGACAATCATGACTGATGGTAAAAAGATTCCTAATTTTTTTTTCCTTTTAATACCAGAAGTTGAACTCAGGGGTGCCTAACCACCAAATCACATCCCCAGCCCTTTTATTTTTGTTTTATTTTGAGACAGGGTCTCACTAGGTTGCTTACAGTGTCAATAAAATTCTGATGCTAGCTTCAAACCTGCAATCCTCCTGCCTCAGCCGCTCAAGCCACTGGGATTACAGGCATGTGCCACCAAACCCAGCTAAGAGAATTCTTAATGACTTCACAGACTCACTAAATCAAACCAAACATGAACCCAGTCAAGCTAGATGGACATGTTATGTAAGAGCCAAAGGAAAAAACTTATTATTGTCTATTAAAACTGAGCCCTATCATCATTGTCATACCCCTAGTTTCTGGCCCACGTTAAACTGTCAAAAAATGGCTGTTGGGTGTAACCAAACTGAGGTGGGAGACCATCACACCTACCATAGGAATGTTCTGAAGCAATGCAGCAACTACTCCACTTCTTCACTTCTCAGCAAAGTCATAGCCAGCCCTTCCTTCATCCTCTGTGATCAGTGCCCTGAGCAGTTGCACAAGCCACTGACACTTCTCCATACCCCACATGCAAAGTCTATCCTGCCACTAAAGAACGATCCATTCTAAGTCTCCCAAACTTAGGTTCCCCACACCAGCACACATATCTCCTTCCATTTATTCTGGCCACCCTTATGATCATTTTGGATGAATTAAACTGTCTTTAAAACAGGTCATCCACTCAGGTCTTACCTCCCTCACCCTTTCTTCTCCAATCTGCAGCCAGAGCAATGGCTCTATAACGAAAGCGTGGTCATGTAACTACCTTGACTGGACAACTTTGATGGCCTCCCAATGCTCCTAGATTAAAATCCAAATTCCCCACCAATAAAAAGCCCTGGGACATCCAGGCCCTGTTTAATTTGACCAGTTTGTCTCAACTCTACCCTTCACCTGGTCTGACAATACCTCTAAACCACAACCAGCACCCCTAACATAGTAAGTCCACCCCTTAGGTCTTGCTACCCCATTTAGGACACCCTTCCTCCTTTTTGTATCTACATAAATCCTTCTCCTTCTTCAGGACTCAGTTCAACCATCACCTCCTACAAGAAACCATATAATTCATCCTCTGCCGTATAGTCCCTCCTCCATAACTCCGAAACAAGCCAAATTTCTCTCTCCTGTGCCCCTTGTCATCCTGTATTTTCTTCAACTATTGATATGTCTTCTCTGACAATCTTTCAACCAACTGCAGGCAGGCACTGTCATATCCACCATTGTACTCCCAGAATGGAGCTTAGATCATAGGAGAAGCTCAAAACCTCTGTTAAAATCATCAATAAATTAATGAATGAAGAAAATATCAGACAGGTTAACACATCCCAGCTTCCAGCTTCATTTTCTCACTTTAGGATCTACCAAGAATGTATTATTTTCCCAAGTTATATTCTAAAACAAATTAATTAATTCAGGGTTCCACAAAATAATCTCCCTAAGGCCCACAGAAGTTATTATCAAACTATTCTTTTGTGGCTCAACTTCACACTTCATCTTACATCTTTCTGCTATGCTTGAATGTCTGCAGGCATCTAAGGTGAATTTCTAGTTGTAATGCTTGACTGGCTGTTACATTAAAAAAAATTTGAGTGCAGATTTTGAGTGCATCTAACCACAAAGTTGTAACATAGCTCCCTCTTTCTCTAGCCTCCTCCATGGGAAAAGAAGAAAAGATTCCTAAGAAAGAGGAAAGAGAAGCTTTCCAAATTCTAATCACTCCCAACAGAACACACTGCACACTAGCAGATGGGTGGGTTCATTTCAGACTGCAGGTCTCCACAGGGCTCAGGGAAAACTGGTCCTCACCAGCAGGCCTTCTTAGGGACAAGAGTAGCACCCCAAGCCTCAGTCTGCATGGGAGGGATGGTTACAACACCACTGTTACCAGGACAATGAGACAATGGGAGCTGTCCTTCCTCGCACAAGAACAGCCTGGCACTCAGCAGGCAGGTTACACAGGCACTAGTAAACCTACACACGTCCATCCAATCCCTTAGAAAGTATTGAAAAGCCATTTCACTGTTACAGTGTTAATGCAGAATGATACTAGGATTGCAGGTAAAATGCTGAACTCCCAGTTAAAATTCAGTTTCATGTGGAAAACAAATATTCTTAGTATTTCAGTTGAACAACAACTATTTTTAGAATAAATATGACCCTTGCAATACTTGAAATGTACTAGATAAAAGTATTCACTATTCATCCGAAATTTGAATTTTATGGGGAGACCTGAATTTTTATTTCTAAAGTTTTCATATGATATCAAAATTCAAACTGTCACATTTAATCAGCCGCCATTTCACTTTTCAAGGTCTATTGACTTCTACTAATTTAGTAGGCGAGTAACTAAAGAAAATCAGTTTTGATAGAAATCATTCTAAAGCGAATTATCCTAGACAGCTTACCAACACAGTGGCTCAACGAGGACATAGAGTACGGAATTAGTTTGTTGATTTGTTTGCTTCAATGAAAAGTTCAAGTCATGGTGGGCTTTTCTCTCTCCTCACCCTTTCATTTAGGAGCTGTGAACAAGTCTCCTACAACTTGAGCTGCCAGTTTTCTCCAAGGGGCAGGTATGAAAAACATCAGACATCTGCGGGACATTTCACTCTGCTCTCAGAATCATCGAAAGTTAGCCCCGCTCTTCCTGAGAGTTGATCCTCTCATTTCTCTTGATCCCTTCTGGATCTAGAATTGGATGAGTAACTGCACAAACAAGGGAGGGGAAAAAAAAAGAAGAAGAAGAACTGGGTTGTCTGAGCAAAAAAAGACACTATGGAAATTCTCCTGAGGCTCCTCACAAGAAAACCAGCCCAACCTTCTGTATTAGTTAACTTGACTCATTTGCTGTTCATGGCGAAGAGACTGAATCACAGCAGCCTATAATAGTTAAATAGTAATGTTTTCTTTGGCTCATTGCTCTGTGGTGAAATTTCCCCTGCAGTAACTGATGCCATCCCCACCACCTTAAATAGCTAAAATAATTTTTTTAAAAAAAAAGTGTGCCCCATTCTCTCTGCTGGTACATCCAGGTCTTCATGTCAGCCCCGTGTCTCTTGCCTTTCCTTCTCTCTGCACCATTTTTTAAAAAGAAAGAAGGAAAAGATCTGAATTCAAAACTGATTTCCAAGTCAGAAAGTCAGATTCCTTGCCACTCAACATCCTCTTCTCTCTGCTTGATGTGTCATCAGCAGCTTTAAAAGCAATCCCCTTGAGTCTGTCACAGTGACTCAGAAACTAGGCCAGGGATGACTGTCATTTAGTGGTTCTGTGGCATATGTGCCCTACCATCTTTCATTTCTCTGCTTCAAAATACTAAGTGGGCCACACTGAGACATCTTTTTATCACAAAGTCCTCCATGTAATGGCTTTGGAACATCAAGAGGGAATGGGAGAGCCAGGAGGGGTGGCTTTTGCATAATTGCTGTTTATTTCTGTGGCGAGTTGCTAGTTGGAAAAACATGTATTTGAGGGACATTTAAGGTTTGGCATTTCGATCCTTGACTTTGGTCCTTGGAACTGCCTTTTGCGTGGTGACATTTGAAACTTGACCACTCCAGCCTGCCTAGTTGCCAGACAGCAGCCACTTTGGCAAGAAGTGACTCCAGAGGGATGGCGAGAGGCTGTCTTTGAAAAGGAATGAATAAATGTCTGCCCAGGCCCCTGTATCAGTCCAGACAAGCAGCTGTGTTCAAAAGGTTTCTCCTATCTGGTAGAGCCAAAAAGGTGAGCTGTTCCAGCGGAGGCCACAGAGAAATGTACTAGAATGTGTGAGGAAATAAAACACGTAGTTTTTTAAAGGAGCATGAAAGAGCTCAGTGGTAGGTAAGAAGGGTGTTTTCTCTCGACCATCATCCCACCTGGTTTTCAGTGCAGAACACACAGTTAGAATCTGCCCAGAGACTGTTAGTAGGGGGACTTGACACAGAGCAAAGTCCCCTGTTCAGCTAAGACCTTTTTTTTTTCCCTCATTTGTCATCTCCCCCATTTTTTTGGATCGATGTAAGGAAAAGAGTTAGTTGAAACTCTTTTCATGAATTTCTTCCTTGTCTCCTACCCCTGTAACTCTGTTGTCTTTTCCATTCATCTGTTTCCCTTTCTTGACCACCACACTTCCCCTGCAAAAGAAAAAAACAAAATGCTTAGAGACAAGAGAGAATCGAAAAGCAGAGATAGGATGGATGGGAAAAGCATAAAGAATCTCAAGGACTTGCAGCACGTGTTTTCAAACCCTATGAAGCTAAAAGGCATTGACACACTTCTAGAAAAGAATGGACAGAGTTTCTTTCTCCTCTAATAACAAAAATAATGATACACAGTCAGCCCTCCATAACTGTGGGCTCCATATGGATGGATTCAATCAACCATAGGTCAAAAATGTTCAGGAAAAAAGTCAGACATTTTCAAACAGAAAACCTTGGATTTGCCTTGTACCAGGCACCATGCTGCATCCATGCAAATGGAAGTGATATGCAGGTACACCCTGCGGTAGCTTCTCCATATCACAGACCCTCTGCCTCTCTCTTAGCATTCAATGTTTGAGAATTGTCTGCCTCACATCTCATTTGTGTACTGAATAGGTAGGCCTATGATGGTCGTGTCAATACTGAGCATATAAAGACTTTTCTTATTATTCCCTAAACAATACAGTACAACAATATTTACCTAGAATTTACATTGTATGAGGTATTATAAGTAATATAGAGATCATTTAAGTATATGGGAGAATGTATGCAGTTTATTTATAAATACTATACCATTTCATATAAGGGACTTGAGCATCTGAGGAGTTTGCTACTCTGGGGGTGGAGGGGTGCATGGAGGGTCCTGGAACAAATCCCCTGTGGACTCCCAATGATGACTGAAATAGCAAGCACTAATCCAAAGCTAACACTTTATAAGCACTTTACATGTGTTAACCTATTTAATCCTCATGTATCCTGTGAAGTAGATATTAATATTATCCCTTTCAGCAGACAAAGAAACAGGTCCAGAGAGAATAACAACCTGCCCAGTATCATCGAGCAACATAGCCCTGCTATCTCCAGGCTGTCTCCTATGGGTTGAAAATGCACACCTTGTCTACACCTCTGCTAACATCCCCTATGTCTCTTCTCTTAGGGCTGAAATATGGAGATAAATTTACTATTTCACGGGTTTCGCTGACTATTCCCAGGGTCCAGAAATGAGGACCTATAACAACAGAAGAAAGAGCTGTGTCCACATTAATGCAAAATCAAGGTAATTCCTCCAAAGGACCTGTAACCAATTGGTAATGGTTCAATCAAAGAAGCCATAGAAAGAATAAATAAGTTTGAATCCTGACTGGCTAACAAAAGTAGGCTGGGGTGAGTCGGGATGAGTTTGTTACAAGAATTTGACTCAGGCAATGGGAAGAGTGGTGAGAACATCTCTGTAATGCTGTTGAACTCAGGGACAGGTACTACTGAAGACTGAGAGCAGAATTAATCAGAACCTTTAGAATTTCCTGGAAGCAGGAAAGACTGAAATCCCACAATGGTGGATAAAGCCCTTGAAAATTTTTATTGACTCTGACCTTGACCTTGATGGTTTGAGTTTCCTGCAGTAGCTGGGAGGTAGGTAAGCAGCACTTGTCATGAAGCTAAACACACACATGTGATCCAATTGGAATTGAAGGAAATTGTAGGAGAAAGCATGCAGACACAGCCAAGTCACTGCCTCCTGCCTAAGGTGAGCTGGCAGAAAAGTGACACCGCATGTATGCTACAATATGGCTGCTACTTCACTTCACCCTCCCATTCCCTGTGAGGACCTCTTTATGTCCTACCCCTATTAAATGCATACAAGGAAGGGTACTCTGGAAACTGCATTCCATCTAGCTAAATGAACACACTGCAAAGCCACCATACAACTTGACACTGTTTCTCACCACAGTGCAATTATCTCATTATCCAACCAACACCACCATTCAATAACTGTGGGAGGCCGAAAGGTCCAATGGACGACACGCATATTTTGGAGCCAAAGAGATCTGAGTTCAAAACCTAACCCCACTAGTTATTTTCTTTGTGAACTTCTATAGAATTTATTTTTCATATGTGTAAAATAGGGAGAGGAATAATGCTGTCATCATCAAATATGATAAAATTTAAATGAGAAAACATCTGTAAAGCACTCCATTCCATGTCTAGAATTGAGCAAATATTCATTAATATTTGTGCATGATATGAAGTAATATACATATAACATAGGAAAATAAAGAAATAGTAACAGAGCTAATAATGGCATTAATTCTTTATAACTGACAATTCCAAACTTATTTGAAAGTGCATTTTGTCAGCCAAATACATTCATATCATATATCATAAACAACAAAAACCTATAACATCCTCTAATTTAGTATCCTCATAGACTCAGAGCTTTCATACAAGTTATACAAATGTTAAAATAAAAATAAAATGTGATTAGGGAAACCCTTGATTATTCCATTGCATTGTTGCTGTTGTTGTTGGGGATCTTTGATCTACATATGATAATATTAAACCAGGAGAAATCAGCAACAGGAAGAGAATGGAAAAGAAATACACACACCAACAATTTGTTGGATCTAACCAACAAATTATGTTCATGACTTATAAAGAGTTGTTTGATTTTTTGTGTGTTATAGGATCCTGGAAACTCAAAATTGGTGTGAACCACAGAAGCAGTTTAATCCAACCTGTCTCTGATGCATCAGTCTTCTCTAGACCATTCTTGATTAGTCTGGGACTTAGAAATGTCAAGTGATAAGAAACTCACTCCTCCTGGAGGCAGACTAATCCATATGGAGACAACTCCAATTAAAAAAAATATTACTACTTCTATAGCTAGATTTTGCCTCCTTGCAACTCAGACCTATTGGTCACTGTTCTGACCCCGTTAGCCACACATAAAACTTCGGTCTCTTGAGAGTCTGGTTAATTCTATGGACCACCTAAAAGCATGACTGCTCTGATATACACACATACTCTGCATGTGAGCTCTGGGATTTCTCAGCTGCCTTTCTTCCATATGACCTTCCTTTATCCAAAGTCACCTCTCAAGTTCCTCCTGAATCTTCCTTAGTAAAGACACTTAACAACCATTTTTTTGGCATAACTTCAATGCCTCTTGTAAACCTGTTTCTATGAGTCAGTTCTTCTTTCCAACACTCCTATCTATAGTTTTATTCTGAAATAAATGCAAAGCTACAGAAGTAATCTGGAAACTTTAGAATATGATAATATCATTACCACATATGCCACTCATGTTCTGATTCAACAACTTTTTTAACAACTCCATTATTGTTCTGGTTTTATTTATATTAAATAGAATCTCAGTTTTTCCATTTTGCAGCATAAGATGGTTGGGTTTGAAACCTTTTATCCAACTCTAAACTCCAGGTATCTACTAAGAAGGACATCCTGAAGGTGCTAACCTCACCCACAAAATGAAGGACTTTATCATTGTTTAAGGGGGATATGGAAGAAGATAATGGCAAAGACACACTAGTATGCTGCTAAATTTTTTAAGGTTTTGGCCTTGGTTATAATGAGAATAAGCATTAAATGGAAAGATTTGTTATATTTACTAAAATGCCAAATTAAGAGGGTAAAAAACTTTTCCCATATTACCTATGAAGATCATTTTCAGGTTAATAAAGAGCTTTCATAAACATTAATTCAAATATCTTGCTTGGAAGACTAATACTTCTGAAGCTTTATTACACTGTCTTAATTAATGTGCAGCAAAGAAACACTGTACTGTCTTATCAGTCTCTCAGAAATGAGGGGTTCCCAGTCATTACTAAGCTCATCGTTTAGCATTTATACATGTGTAGGAAGCATATGAATTTGTAGACTCCAGTTCAGCTGGTGTTCTACAGCTGAACTCCACTAATTTAAAGGACTTGAGACCAGATGTGTTGCAAAGTGGCAATTTATCTAGATTAGTCATCGCACATTGATAGCCACAATCCTTTTTGCAAAATGCACAGCACATTCTGGTCCTAAGAAGCCTCTGCATTATGAATTCCTTTCACTTGGTTGAGTGTTTCATTTGCCTGCTAATATAAAATTCATTGAGGCAGCAGGCAGCAATCGGAGCTGTTGGGAGTTCTAGTTCAGTGCCCCACAATCCCATTGCAGTAAGACTAATGGCAAAGAGGGCACCCCAGAATAACCCACTTACCTGTTCGGCATAACAGAAGGCTTTCTGCATATGTGAGGCACGTGTCCAGGGTTACAATGGTTTGGGATAAATTTGCAAATCTGACCACCAGAGACCGGTACTATTTCCACTGTGGTTCTGTAACTACTTAGCAAAAATGCATCAGAGTGCTCAGCAGGGAAAGGAAATGTGATAATTGTGGGAAGATTGGACATTATATTTGAATAAGCTCTTTGGCACAAAAGAATAATGTCTGTGAAATGCTAGTTTCAGGTCACATAACACTGAGTTTCCATCAGACTGCTCTGAAGATACAAAACAAGGGGACAACAGGCAGTGATGCTTAGGGGTGAAAAACTAACTGGGCAACCACCTGAGGGATCTGCATCAAGGAGAGGATGAGGTAGATGGATGAGAGAAGGCCCAAGGTCACGCTATGAAATGTGAAATTTTAACTTCCAGCTACCAGACTTGGAGAATGGCATTTCAGCTCATCAAGGCATGAATGTGGCCTATAATTTTTTTAAAAGACTCATGTAAATTTGCACAAGATTAGTTTGTATGAGAAACACAATAAATTTCTTTTGGAGAAAAATAGAGAAATCATTTTGAGAAAATGAGATGGTAGTTTCTCAACAGATATATAGTCTTGACGCTGTGTCTCACTCAAGTTTTCTCAACCCAGAGCCGCCCTCTTCCTAGTAGTGTGAAAAAAAAAATTACCCACTACATATTTCCAGATTCCCTTCAACTAATACCTAAAGTCACATAAATAGGAAAGGGTAGAAGCGAAGTTCTTCCTCATATCAGACTACACAATTTACCAGGTAATTGGTTTTTTAGGTATTTATCTGATAAATATGTTTTCATCAATACATTAGTCAGGATAGACTTGGCTAGGTTGCAGTAACAAATAGTACCTTAAATCCTATTAGCTTGACAAGTCACGCAAGTCAGTAAGGGTCATGTAGTTCTTTCAGGAATCTCTTCTCCAAACACAGGGATCCACACAACTGCCAACTTATAACTATATCATCTATAATCATGGCTCCCTAGATCTCTGGGGTACAAAATCCAGGAGAAGCGCATAACATTGAGACTTCAGTCACATGCTCCTTGCCCTGGTGACCAGAGGGCAGGAAAAGGCAGAGTGTGAATCTTTCAGCTTTTTTTGGTGAAAGGCAGAGTTCTCGACATGATGGCAGATTCTTCCCCACTACAAAGGGGGATAGGAAGCTTGGTATCCCATAGTAGTAAGCAACATCCATTATATTTACTATCTCTAGCTCAGTGTGCTAGAAGGTCTATAGGATACAATGTAAGTAATGTATGTCTACATATTTTTAAAAAATAATATTTCAATGGTGTGAGGGATTGATCTATATAATTGCCTATAATTTCAAAAATAACTTGAAGAGGAAGTTTGACAAGTATCTTTTATAGAATTAGCCTGTCTCAAAATTCCAACTGGCACATTTCCAATTCTACCAAAGTGATGAGTACAATTGTATCTCACTTATTCAGAAATGAAAAAAGAAAATGATTCTCTCACAAAATTCAAATAATTCTTTTCTCTTTAACATAATGGTTTTTCAACCTTTTTTTAACATCACTGAAATTTAATTTTCTCATTTAGAAAATATTATAATGTATGTTATAAATTTCCTGGGCAGTCAAATAAATAGCATTTTCTCTCTTTTATTAACCCTTCATAGTTTTTTAGTGCATTCAATAAAGGAAGTAGCGGCTTCACCTGCCACTGTTTATTATCCTGGACTTGTTCTTCCTTTGACTTCAGTCTCATTGTCAGAGCCTCTGTGTTATCAGTCACGTTCGTTCACTTTTCTCTAGGGTCTTACTAAGTGGCTGGTCAGGTAATTTGATAAAATATTTTTGCTATTATTTTAATGGATAATTTTTCATTAGAATATTATTTCTCCAAAATAAAATAAAAATAAACAGAGGTTCTCATAATCTCAAATCAATGTTATAAATAAAAGTAAGATTTTAGACAGTGTTAGCCCCAGAGAACAATTATGTACACAAGAGACCTGCAAGCTCAGCACTACTGACATTTGAAGCCAGAAAATTCTTTGTTGTGGGATGCTGCTCTACTCATTGTAAGATTCACCTCTAATCTGTACCCACCAAAGCCTCTTCTCCTCTCCAATTGTGACCACCAAAAGTGTCTCTCTAGATATCCTCAATGTCCCTGAGAGGTGTTGAGAACTGCCCCTATGTCCCCATGTCCATAAATGAGAATCACTTGTCTATGAAAGGAAGACTTCCATTATCATTATGTAAAATACTGGTGTTACCCTCCAAATGCAACTCTAAATTTGCCCTTGATAACAGAATCCTCATTTTGAGCTAGAATTTTCTAGAGATAGTGGTGACTCTATTCCAAAATCAGAGATGAAATCCTCCAAGTCTAATCCAATCATGGTAACCTCAATGCATTTATCAAAAGTAGATTCAGAACAGCTATGTGATTCAATCCTGGCTAGTAAACTGCAGGGTCTCCATGATAGAATTTATACTGCCAACAATATTCAAAAAACCTGTCCTCTTTTTCCATTGGATGTTATTGTGCCTGCATGTGATTACTAGAGTTACTAAAACCATAGACTAATTTTAGCAGGAAAATTATGAAGCTAGCATGAGAACAAAGGCAGAAAGTGGAGACTAAAGATGTAGTTGGACATGAATTTGACTGACCTTGGAACTACCCCACCTCCCAACTTCTTGTACAGTGTATTAATAATTTGGTCTCTTACACTTTTAATGAATGCTTCTTTCTCCTCTCATTCACTAAATAAACATATGTAGTGTTTCCCACAAAAAGAAAACTGTACTAAAAATGACAAATTTGTATATTATATCCTAGTATTCCAGGAGATAAGAAATGTAAACATCAGGTCAGAACTATATTAAAAATTTCTTCCGTATAAAAGGATGTAATTTAACAGATATTAATTGAATACTTATTTCTCAAAAGGTACATTCTGTGGATGGTAGAAAGGAGAGACATATCAAAGTTCATCTTCCCTCGAATTGCCCACAGTGCAGTAATGAGAAGGCACATGCAGAAATTTCTAAAATACATAGATTTTGTTTTTTAGGAGTCATAATGGTGAAGGGAGAATATTATAGGAGTTCACATTGGGGCAATGTTTATTGCAGTATATAGCAATCAAGGAAAATTCCATTATGAAGGAGGAATATTTAAACTGAACCTTAAAGGATGGGTAATATGTGTCTGTTTAAACTAAGTGGTAAAATGGGTTAAGAGGCAAGAAGCCAGATAGGTAGACTGAGAACGGGTGAATGAAGACCTCTAAGCAATTCGGTTTGGTTGGAATACTGAACCTGTGGAGGGTAACCGAGACCACAAAGGAAACACTGATTATGGCCAGAGCATGAATGGTCATGGTAAAAATAACTAAAGCAAGTAAAACACAATTAGACAAATGAAAACCAGAGTCCCAAATGTTATCAGTTAAGGAATGCATTTTTTCCTTATGTTAAAAAGAAAGATGAAATCAAAAAAAGAGGAGTATCAGAATGCTTTATTTTAATAATTTAAAACATTAAACTAATTATCTTTAATGATCTTCTCCATGTCAGATCCCAAAGATGAGCAATTCCTGAAATATTCAGTGACCTCTTTCACAGATCTTAGCTTCAGAGTTGATAAAACTGCAGGCTGCACACAGGAATAGAAAATACCCTGGGTGGTACTTAAACCTTTACTTTTTACCACCTCAGGAAAACTCTTGTACATAGCCTGCTTTCTTTAAGACTTGTTAAAGTTTTCAACCCACAAGTAAATATAAGTAATGTTAGCTTTTTAAA
The DNA here is from genome assembly GCF_052094955.1 of Ictidomys tridecemlineatus. NCBI lineage: Eukaryota > Metazoa > Chordata > Mammalia > Rodentia > Sciuridae > Ictidomys > Ictidomys tridecemlineatus. The sequence goes on from NC_135480.1 coordinate 134,123,092, forward strand.
TAAAGATGATTTGGTTTCTACTCATACTCCCAAGTTGATTCAGTAATTCAACATAGATTCTATTCTCAAATTATAGCATAAATCATTTACTATCTAGTAGGTGGTTTAATGATTTCACAGAAAATGTAAAATCAATTTCGATGCAAATGTAACTTCAATAGAAATCACCACTTCCCCCACGTATCAACTATGTGACTTTGGAGATATTATCTAACCTTTCTGAGTCTATCTCCTCATGAAAAAAAGTGAAATAATATCTGCCTTTGAATGTGGGGAAGAGTTTTGAATAAGATGATAGACCCTAAATCACCTAAGCAAATTCTGCTGCATGGTAAGGCTACAGACAAAGCTGAGGAACTGAAGGGAGGAAGCCAGGCAATTATTTAATTAAATCTCAGAAACAAAGAGCCACTCAAAGTAGAATTAAGGAATGGGCATTTATGAAAGGATGTATGACTATCTCATAGAAACCAAGAAGAGAAATTATCACAGGGCCACACAGCAATTAAAACTAGGGAATGGGAAAAAACAAGGGAAAAAAGGATTACAGATAATGCAGGACAACTTAAATCTACAGGAGGACCTAGAAGCATCAGAAACATGGACAGGGAAAGAAATCAAGGCATACCTAACTCAGATGGAACGGAATATTAGAGAAGACATGAGACAGCAAGTCCAAGCATTGAAAGTATATTTTGAAAACGAACTAAACAAACAAATTCAAACTGCAAAGAATGAGCTTTACCAGGAGACAGAGATCTTAAAAAAAAACCAAACAGTGATCCTAGAAATGCAAGAAACCATAAACCAGATTAAAAACTCTAACAAGAATATTACAAATAGACTAGATCAAGTAGAAGTCAAAACATCAGATAATGAAGACAAAGTTTATCAACTTGAAAAGAATATAGTCAACACAGAAAAGATGCTTAAATCTCACGAGCAATCTATCCAAGAGATATGGGATCCCATCAAAAAAAAAACAAATTTGAGAGTCATTGGGATAGAAGAAGGCACAGAGGTTCAAACCAAAGGAATGGACAACTTATTAAATAAAATAATCCTAGAAAACTTCCCAGAGATGAAAGATGGAATGGATTGCCAAATCCTGGAAGCCTACAGGACCCCAAACAACCAAAACTGTAATAGACCAACTCCAAGACATATAATTATGAAGATAGCCAACATACAGAACAAGGAGAGAATATTAAAAGCTACAAGAGAAAGGAGGCAGATTACATTCAGGGGTAAACCAATTAGGTTAACAACTGATTTTTCATCACAGAAAAAAAAGAAAGCGAGAAGATCCTGGAACAATGTATTTCAAATGCTGAAAAATAATGGATTCCAACCTAGAATACTGTATCCAGCAAAATTAAGCTTCAGATTTGACAATGAAGTTAAAATCTTTCACGATAAACAAAAGTTAAAAGAATTTGCAGCCAGAAAAACAGCACTGCAAAGCATTTTGGGCAAAATTCTACAAGAAGAGGAATGGAAAAATAGTGCCCAAAACTAAGAGTGGGAGGTATCTCAGTAAAGGGGGAGGAAAATTACCAAAAAAGTAAAAACTAGCCAAACTAAAATAAATAAATAAATAAACATGACTGGAAGTACAAATCATATTTCAATTGTAACCTTAAATGTTAATGGACTAAACTCACCAATCAAGAGACACAAGCTAGTAACCTGGATCAAAAAAACAAATCCAACAATATGCTGCCTTCAGGAGACTCATATGATAGGAAAAGACATACACAGGCTGAAGGTGAAAGGTTGGGAAAAATCATACCACTCACATGGCCCTCGGAAGCAAGCAGGAGTGGCCATACTCATATCGAATAAAATCAACTTCAAACTTAAGTTAATCAAAAGGGAAAAAGAAGGACACTATATCCTGATAAAAGGAACCATCCACCAACCAGACATAACAATTATCAATTTGTATGCACCAAACAATGGTGCGGCAACGTTCATAAAACAAACTCTCCTCAAGTTCAAGAGTCAAATAGACCACAACACAATAATTATGGGTGACTTCAACACACCGCTCTCGCCATTAGAAAGATCCTCCAGACAAGAGCTGAATAAAGAAACTATAGAACTCAATGACACAATCAATAACCTACACTTAACTGACATATATAGAATATATCAACCATCATCAAGTGGATACACGTTCTTCTCAGCAGCACATGGATCTTATTCAAAGATAGATCATATATTATGCCATAGGGCAACTCTTAGTAAATATAAAGGTGTGGAGATAATACCATGCACCAGATCTGATCATAATGGAATGAAACTGGAAATCAATGATAAAAGAAAGAAGGAAAAATCCTGCATCGCATGGAAAATGAACAATATGTTACTGAATGATCAATGGGTTACAGAAGACATAAAGGAGGAAATCAAAAAATTCTTAGAGATAAACGACAATTCAGACACAACATACCGGAATCTATGGGACACAATGAAAGCAGTTTTAAGAGGGAAATTCATTTCCTGGAGTTCATTTCTCAAAAAAAGAAAAAACCAACAAATAAATGAACTCACACTACATCTCAAAACCCTAGAAAAGGAAAAGCAAAACAACAGCAAATATAGCAGAAGACAATAAATAATTAAAATCAGAGTGGAAATCAACGAAATTGAAACAAAAAAAAACATTGAAAAACTTGATAAAACTAAAAGTTGGTTCTTTGAAAAAATAAATAAGATCGACAGACCCTTAGCCATGCTAACAAAGAGAAGAGAGAAAACTCAAATTACTAACATACGGGATGAAAAAGGCAATATCACAACAAACACTAAAGAAATACAGAAGATAATTAGAAAATATTTTGAAACCCTATATTCTAATAAAATAGAAGACAGTGAAGATATCGATAAATTTCTTCAGTCATATGATCTGCCCAGATTGAGTCAGGAAGACACACACAATTTAAACAGACCAATAACAAAGGAAGAAATAGAAGAAGCCATCAAAAGACTACCAACCAAGAAAAGCCCTAGACCGGATGGGTATACAGCGGAGTTTTACAAAACCTTCAAAGAAGAATTAAATACTTTTCAAGCTATTTCAAGAAATAGAAAAAGAAGGAGCTCTTCCAAATTCATTCTATGAGGCCAACATCACCCTGATCCCAAAACCAGACAAAGACACTTCAAAGAAAGAAAACTACAGACCAATATCTCTAATGAACATAGATGCAAAAATTCTCAATAAAATCCTGGCAAATCGAATACAAAAGCATATCAAAAAAATTGTGCACCATGATCAAGTAGGATTCATCCCTGGGATGCAAGGTTGGTTCAATATATGGAAATCAATAAATGTTATTCACCACATCAATAGACTTAAAGATAAGAACCATATGATCATCTCGATAGATGCAGAAAAAGCATTCGACAAAGTACAGCATCCCTTTATGTTCAAAACACTAGAAAAACTAGGGATAACAGGAACTTACCTCAACATTGTAAAAGTTATCTATGCTAAGCCTCAGGCTAGCATCATTCTAAATGGAGAAAAACTGAAGGCATTCCCTCTAAAATCTGGAACAAGACAGGGATGCCCTCTCTCACCACTTCTATTTAATTTAGTCCTTGAAATACTAGCCAGAGCAATTAGACAGACGAAAGAAATTAAAGGCATAAAAATAGGAAAAGAAGAACTTAAAATATCACTATTTGTGGCCGACATGATCCTATACCTAGAAGACCCAAAAGGGTCTACAAAGAAACTACTAGAACTAATAAATGAATTCAGCAAAGTGGCAGGATATAAAATCAACACACATAAATCAAAGGCATTCCTGTATATCAGCAACAAAACTTCTGAAATGGAAATGAGGAAAACCACCCCATTCACAATATCCTCAAAAAAATAAAATACTTGGGAATTAACCTAACAAAAGAGGTGAAAGATTTATACAATGAAAACTACAGAATCCTAAAGAGAGAGATAGAAGAAGATCTTAGAAGATGGAAAAATGTACACTGTTCATGGATAGGCAGAACTAACATCATCAAAATGGCGATATTACCCAAAGTTCTCTACAGGTTCAACGCAATGCCCATCAAAATCCCAACGGCATTTCTTGTAGAAATAGATAAAGCTATCATGAAATTCATATGGAAAAACAAAAGACCCAGAATAGCAAAAGCAATTCTAAGCAGGAAGTGTGAATCAGGAGGTATAGCGATACCAGATTTCAAACTGTACTACAGAGCAATAGTAACAAAAACAGCATGGTACTGGTACCAAAACAGGCAGGTGGACCAATGGTACAGAATAGAGGACACAGAGACCAATCCACAAAATTACAACTTTCTTATATTTGATAAAGGGGCTAAAAGCATACAATGGAGAAAGGATAGCATCTTCAACAAATGGTGCTGGGAAAACTGGAAATCCATATGCAACAAAATGAAGCTGAACCCCTTTCTCTCGCCATGCACAAAAGTTAATTCAAAATGGATCAAAAAGCTTGCTATCAAATCAGAGACTCTGCACCTGATAGAAGAAAAAGTTGGCTCTGATCTACATATTGTGGGGTCGGGCTCCAAATTCCTTAATAGGACGCCCATAGCCCAAGAGTTAAATACAAGAATAAACAAATGGGACTTACTTAAACTAAAAAGTTTTTTCTCAGCAAGAGAAACAATAAGAGAGGAAAATAGGGAACCTTCATCTTGGGAACAAATTTTTACTCCTCACACTTCAGATAGAGCCCTAATATCCAGAATATACAAAGAACTCAAAAAATTAAACAATAAGATAACAAATAACCCTATCAACAAATGGGCCAAGGACCTGAACAGACACTTCTCAGAGGAGGACATACAATCAATCAATAAGTACATGAAAAAATGCTCACCATCTCTAGCAGTCAGAGAAATGCAAATCAAAACCACCCTAAGATACCATCTCACTCCAGTAAGATTGGCAGCCATTATGAAGTCAAACAACAACAAGTGCTGGCGAGGATGTGGGGAAAAGGGTACACTTGTACATTACTGGTGGGACTGCAAATTGGTGCGGCCAATACGGAAAGCAGTATGGAGATTCCTGGGAAAGCTGGGAATGGAACCACCATTTGACCCAGCTATCGCCCTTCTCGGTCTATTCCCTGAAGACCTTAAAAGAGCATACTATAGGGATACTGCCACATCAATGATCATAGCAGCACAATTCACAATAGCTAGACTCTGGAATCAACCTAGATGCCCTTCAATAGATAAATGGATTTTTAAAATGTGGCATTTATACACAATGAGTATTACGCAGCACTAAAAAACGACAAAATCATAGAATTTGCAGGGAAATGGATGGCATTAGAGCAGATTATGCTAAGCGAAGCTAGCCAATCCCTAAAAAACAAATGCCAAATGTCTTCTTTGATATAAAGAGAGCAACTAAGAACAGAACAGGGAGGAAGAGCATGAGGAAAAGATTAACATTAAACAGAGACAAGTGGGGGGAGAGAAAGGGAGAGAAAAGGGAAACTGTGTGGAAATGGAAGGAGACCCTCATTGTTACACAAAATTACATATAAGAGTTTGTGAGGGGAAAGGGGAAAAAAAACAAGGGAGAGAATTGAATAACAGCAGATGGGGTAGAGAGGGAAGATGAGAGGGAAGGGGAGGTGGGATAGTAGGGGATAGGAAAGGCAGCAGAATACAACAGTCACTAATATGGCATTATGTAAAAAAGTGGATGTGTAACCGATGTGATTCAGCAACTTGTATTTGGGGTAAAAATGGGAGTTCATAACCCACTTGAATCAAATGTATGAAAGATGATATGTCATGAGCTTTGTAATGTTTTGAACAACCAATAAAAATAAATAAATAAATAAATAAAACTAGGGAATGGAAAGACAGACCTCACTGACTCTACTGTCAGCCTGTTGTCTTAGGTCCACCTGCCTGTGTGTCTAAATGGCTTCTTCTCACCTGCACACCAGCCCCCTAGCAGCAATTACCAGGCCTAACCCCACTTTGCATCATCAGTTTATATCCAAATACCAGAAAACACTTTGAGCTATGTGACTGGTCTGCTGCCCTTCAGTTATCCTGTCCACTGGGTCTGCCTTCCTGGACTAATGCCCACTCATTGAGTAAGGGGTTCTCTAGAAAGAGGAAAGTGATGATTGTGTCTAATATGATCAATAGAAAGAAAACCCATGATGACTTCACTTTACTATCCTGCATTTTAAGACAAGGAAATAGTGGATTGTGGCATCCCTAGAAAAATCCCATCTCAGTGTTCAGAGGAACTAAAAAGTTTTCAACAGTGGCCTCTGCCAACCGCTTAGTTTCATCTGAGGTTGTTCAAAAAGAACCCCAGCTTCTCTTCACACTATTACATATTCAGATCTCTGGCTTCCATTATGGCCATGTGTGTATTTCAGTTTGGCATCTCCCTTGGTAGTGAAGTGGAGGTGATCATATTTCAGGAGGCGCTAGTTCCTGCATGTGGAGTTTCCTCTGTGTTATAATTGCTTTCTACCATGCAGCTGCTGCACATGAGCTAATCTACATGCTGTATTGCTTCGTTTACAGCAAGCCGGCCACACACTGAGTTTAGAAAGAGGCAGGCTCTGCCTGCAAATCTTGCTTCCTGAGGCATGTCATTTCTTTGGACAATTTGCAGCCCGATAATGACCATGTCATGATTATGCAGTGATAGTTCCAAATGCTCCAACACACTTGATGGATCTTAGCATAAATTGGCCATTTATCAACATGTAGGACCTTTAGAATTTCCATATTTGAGCTGTTACACCATAATGCTGATTAATTGTTCAAGGCCCAATGTAACCTCCACATCCTGTGTTACAGGGAGGTTACAACAACCCACGTGGCTTCATTAGATTTGCCTGAGAGGAAAGCAGTGCTAAATAGTCCTTAATAATAGACGATGACCTCTTGGTTTCCTGGGGAGTTCACTGGTTTCATAAAGGAAACCATGTAAGTACTTCTACATATCACCTATAGTCCCCCTGGAAAGCAGAAAATCTCTTTGAAGGTACCAACAGAAGGCAACTTGCATACTATCAAATTGGGAAGAAAGAAAAACACAAAAGCTATTGTTATATTCAAAGTATGTTTTGTTTCCAATTTAATAAATCTAAATTGGCTATTTTTTCCATAATTTCTGATTTACTTATTACTAGTAACTTTCACTGTCATTACTAAAATATATTCATTAAGTCAACAAATATTTATTAAGCACTGACTATGAGCTAGGTACCATTTGGTGGTCACCAGGGATAGAGCAGTAAAAATGCTACTGGAATACTTCATGAAGCTATTTTAGTCTTTTCAGTATGTTTAAATTCCTACCCCCCCAACCCAAACATCTATGTCTCTATGCAGATGATTTGGGATTTTAATTCATATCTCTCTAGTTTTGAACTTTGCCTCAGAATCCACACCCATATTCTGATCACTAACAGGTTTGTTTATCTTGAGATCATCTGAGCATCACAAATTTGCAAAAAAAAAAAAATGAAATCAAGACCAAATAATGGACATTATGAGAAAATAGAGTTTGGTTTTGTATAAGAAAGGTTATTTAAGAATTATGGCTACACAAAAACTGGAGACTGTCCATGGAGTGTGATAAAGACTCATCACAGGCAGTATTCTACCAGAGCAATGAAGGACAATTTCCTGGAACACAAAAGAATGAATCCTGACATTCATTACAAGGACATTATTAAGGAAAAAACCTTCTAATATTGTTTCCTTCTAAAGCCTTATCTGTTAACATTCTACATTCTGCAATTCAAAGGAAAAGAGAAAAGAAAAATACTTAGAGCATACCTTGAGCATAAACAAATGCTCAAGCTTGAATCTTCTCCACAAATGTCTTGTCTGTCTTTCTTTTTCTTCCTGGGTTGTGATGTCCTAACTTCTCTCATTACTGCTTTTTGTTCTTATGAGCCTTACCTTCAGTGAGCTCTCAACTTCACATTTGAATCATTGGTGGTAGTCATTTTTTGAGCATATCACTGATATGGAAATTTTCTAGTGACCTTCCACACACCGTATGTTCATAGTTTCATGAAAAGTTATTGCTGAAAGAGATCTGTTTCTGTTTTCTATTGCTGCTATAACAAAAGTACTTAAACTTTAGCAGCTGAAAAACAACAAATTATTATTATTATTATTTCATAGCTCTGAAAGTTAAAAGTTCAAAAGAGTCTTGATGGGTTAAAATCAAGGCATAAGCCAGGCTGTATTTCTTCTGGAGATTCTGGGAGGAAAGCCATTTCCTTGCCTATTCCAGCTTCAGAGGCCGCCATCTTGGAAATCACCATTGGCAGGTTGAGTGCCCCTCACATTGCATTGCTCCAGTCTGACTTCCCTCATAACATTTCTTTCTCTGCCTACCTCTTCCATCTTTTAAAAACCCTTGTGACTACATGCAGATAATCCATGCCAATTTTCCTATATTAAGATTCTTAACCACACTTGCCCAGTTCCTTTTATCATGAAATATAACAATTCACAAGTCCAGGGTTAGGATGTGGCCATTTTTCTGCTGACCACAGGAACTTAATGTTGGTTAATGAAATACTCCATTTTCCAGGTGAAGAGGGTCAAAGATCTGGAGGTGCTGGCTCACCAATATACCCTAGGGTAGAATCAGCCCCAGAATTCATGTTTCCCACCTTCCAGCCCAGTATTCTAGAATCCCACACTGTCATCTTCAGTAAAAATATAATTTAAGAAGAATCATAGCTAAAAGGGATATTATTAAAATAAATACCTTCCTAAGACTCAATGTTCTTCCCAATTCTATAAATTCTTCTAAGGACCCTGATTATTAAGTATTTCTAAGTTTATTCCTTGGTTGCCTAAAAGAGTTAATATATTCTTTTAAATGTACTTGATTTGCAGAACGAATTCTCATTTCACACTATAAAGGAGGTTGGGGAAGGTCATATCCACTTACTTTATAAAAGAATCTTCCAAATCAAATAAATTGCTTCATTTTATTCCACTTATATATGTGATTAAGATTTGGATAGTGGTTATAATTTCCCCTTTGATTTGAGGGGGAGGATTTTTTGCCTTTTTAAAAATAGTTTATTTTTAGAGCACTTTTAGGTTCACAGCAAAATTGAGCAATGGTACAGAGGGTTCCCATAGACCCTCCCCTCCTTCCCACAACATGTCCCACCAGAGTAGCACATCTCTTATTATAGATGAGCCCACAGCGACACAGTTATCATCACTCAGAATTCACAGATTATAATAGGGCTCACTCTTTGTGTATATTCTAAGTCTTCCTTTGTTTTCCTGAATGGCCAGTCCATCCTGTGCATCATAAACAGGCAACATAAAATTTCTCTGATAGTGGGTGTTATGGTTTGGATATGAGGTGTCCCCCCAAATTTCCTGTTAATACAGGAGTTAAAATTACTGGATTATGAGAGGTATAAGATCAGTGGTTAATAACCTATTAATCCATTTGACGGATTAATAATTTGAATTGACTGAGCGGTAACTAAAGGCAGGCAGGACATAACTGGAAGAAATAGGTCACTGGGGGCAAGCCCTTAGGGATTATATTTGTCCTGATTCATATTCATTCTCTCTCTCTCTCTCTCTCCATCCCCCTTCCAGGCTGCCATGAGCTGAGTATTTTCCTCTGCCATTCCTATCCACCATGAGGTTCCACATCACCTCTGGCCCAGAGAAATGAAGTCTGCTGACTGACCATGGGTTGAATCTTTGAAACCATGAGCCCAAAATAGATTTTTTTCTTTTCTAAGGTGTTCCTTTTAGGTATTTTGGTCACAGTGACAAAAAGAGTACTAACACAGTGATATACCATGGATGCTTAGTGAATTGAAGATAAGCCAAGACATACTCCATCATGTGCCATTCCAGCCAAAGTACCCCTTTCCGTGTAACAAACCATCCCCCTCAACCTCCCCTTACATGGAAGAGACCACCACCATTTAAAAATATGTATTTCTGATGTCCATTATTTGTTTCCCTCATTTCCTAGCAAATGTCATGTCCACCTTGTTTCCTAGTGAACTTGGGCATTTTAATTCTTGATATATATATATATATAGAATATGTAAATTTTTTCCAGTTATCAATCACCAAGCAAAATTCAAAAAGCAGACTTGCAATACTCTCTTTCAGGAGCTACATTCACCAGATTGATGAATAGTCCAAGAACCTGTGACAGTCAGCCCTCCCACAGAGCAGCAATTTGGGATTATTCCCACAACATCTTGCCTCCCCAACCTTTTGACAGTTAAACAGTACTTAGCAGAAAATGGTTTATAGTACAACTTAAAGTCAACATACAACAGAGCCAGGGCCTGATAAGAAAAAAAAAAAAATTTGCACAAATCAATCACAAGGCGAATTTTAGCCAGGGAAGTGAGCTCAACAACAGGAACAATAGAAAGGAGATGTATCCCCAGTTGACATGTGAGCAGAAATGCAGAGTTGATGAAGCAGGAAGAGGACAGAAACTCTTTGACACGGGACTGAGCTATCCTGCCTTTCCACCAAGATCCAAGGCAAAACTCTGTACATCTCCCATAGTTCCTCTCCTCTTGCACATCTGGGCTTCCCACAGCCTGGGCAGCCACAGAGCACTTGGATGCTCTTAATAATAATGCTGGGTTCAGCCTTGTGTGCATCAGATATGGGGCTCCTCTCCAAAGCAGAGCCCTCTGCCAAATGAGCCCCAGCACCGTGCCCCTTGCAGCCTGCTGATAATCTGCAGCTTGTCTGTAATTGTTGCGTGAACGCGCACTTTCTTTCGCTGATGATTTTGGCACCCTTGCAGGGCTCTACCCAAAAAGGCACTGAACAATGGGATGTGATTGTTTTGAAATGTGCCCAACAGGAAGCCCTCCTCCACCCTGCTCTCAGGCCCAGGCTTTACGGATTGAAGGGATTAATGGAGTTCAGCTGTAGTTTACAGTTTATCATCAACCAAGTGTTACTCTGGCTGCTTGTCCTCCCTGCTCAGCTTCTAAAGAAAAATAAAGGGGAAGAAAACAGGAAAGAAAAGCGGCAGCCCCAGAACATTCATTGTATAACAATCTGAACAAGAGAAGAGGAAAAAAAAAAAAATGCCCTGAGTGACCATGAAACTGACAGGGCTCCCCAACATGGCTTCCGGCCTTCAGTTTGTCATGCGGAGCTGTCTCCCCTTCACTCCCCCACCACTCTCCCCCGTTTATAATCATCGTTCAAAGTGGTGAAAGGCCTAATTGCCCCGAGCAGTGTGGTCAATCTTCCTGGAGATTTAGCTGCCTGCTTTCATCTGGCAGCCTGGGAGGGAACTCAGCATTTCCCTTCAGGCAATCTATATGGTCTAGCAGTTCACTGTGGAAAGTGGTGCCTTATCGATTTCTGCCATAGCTTCCATGGCTGACTCAAGGATCAGAGGCTCTGACAATGACTAACAAGTTTAAACCATTAGTCCCATTTGTAACTACTCAGCAAAAGGCTTGTCAGTCACAGCGTACCATATACTGCAGCTTTTAGCAGATTTCTAATCCCATTCATTTTGCCACAATGACCCCTGTAGTTAATGGGGGTTATCGGAAAACTATTTTTTTCCCTCCAAAAGCTCTGCTTTTTTCTTCTTCCTCTTCTTCTCCTTTTAGGAACATAAAAGCCATTTTGGTTGTGATGTTTCAAAACACTGATGCAGGTGATGATTGGTGCTCCTCCGAGGAGAAACCCCATATCCCAGGGCCTGGTACTTTATGTCTGATTCTCAAAAATGCAGAGTCACATGGCAGAAACAATCCATCATACACAGACCCTCTCTGTCCTAGTTTTATGAATGCTTGTCTTAACACCTTTGCCTCCTCTTTCTCTGACCTAGAAGAGGTTCATGTTGCTGTAAGAAACTCTCTTTCTGGATCACTCTGCAGTAAGTCTGGCTAAAGCTTTTTTACTCAAAGTGTGGTCCTGGGCATTAGCATTCCCCAAGAGCTTGTTAGAAATGCACAACTTCAAGCCTTCCTTGGACGTACAGAATCAGAATCTATGTTTTAACCAAACCCTAGGATGATTCCTGAGCATGTGAATGAGAATCGCTGGTCTAAAAATGCTATACTTTTTCTTTTTTGCACTCTAACATTTTTATACTAAGTAAAGCAAATTTTAAAGTTTCCACTATGTGGGCTAAGATATTTTTAAGGAAAAAAAATGAATTTTTCTGCATAATAGTTCCAGTGATTTTCTCCTTGTAGATCTGACAAGTGAACGTTTTTCATCTTCACATCCACAGTACCTAACCCAGTACCTGACTTCTAGTAAGTACAAAATGAATCGTTGCTGAATGGATGAATTTGCAAGAATGGACAAATGAACAAAAATGAAGAAATCTGAGGTGTGTATCAGTGATACAAGGAGACAGAATGGATATGAAAATGAGAAAGTAGTGTAAGCTTTTCCATTCATTTATTTTATTGCTTTAACTAAATGTTCACATCACCAATTTGATCCAGTCCTAGGACGGGATGGCAGGTAAAACAATGTAGCAGATGGGACTCTCCTAGAGGATCTCTATATTCCCACTTCTAGATCATTCTCCCTGCATTTGTGCTGCTTATTCTCTATCTCTTCATCAACAGCTAGGGCCTCATGTTTGTTTCCACTGATCATCAGTCTTCATCTTCTAAAACCCTGGGCTCAGCCAGCTGAGACAAAGTATCTCAGAACAACTCATACTAAAATGAAAGTGACTACTGAGGATTTGAATCTTGAGGGTTAGTTCTTGGCATCCCAGAAATCACACCGCCCCTGGAGTCTATTTTATCAGGGCCCCAAATCAGCTCTGTTGTTGCCAAAGCAATACCAGAAAAGAACAACATGACCTTCCTGTAAGATATCCATGAAAGAAATTTTTTAATGTAGCTGCTTCTGGTCTAAATCTGGCTCTTGCCCTTTCCAGAACATCTTTTAATTACGTGGCCACCCTGTCCTATAAAATCACAGGTCTTTGTTTAGACACTGGTCATTAAGAGAAGGAAAAAGTACCTGTGAAGAAACCGGGCCTCCTTGTTATCTCAAAAAGTATAAATTTGAATCTAGGACAAATTATAGGAAAGTTAAAGACCACAGCTGTCTCTATCATAGAGAATCTTCTCATCCCATGATTGTTCTTTCCAGCTTAAGACAAGGACTTGGGAAATAAAATGATGATCTTCCAGTAACTACCTTTGCCAATGATTATTTCTAGAGCTTTCGTCTACGATCTGCCATGTTGTGACTACTTACTTAATTGCTGCCTGAAACACAGAAAACTGATTACATGTTTTCATTTTCAGGTAATCCTTTGACATTTTGAATAGTTACATAAATAGGTTGATTTGCATGTTGCTAGCAGGGGCCAGCAGGAAATTATTCCATCTAGGCAGATGGTGCTGCTGACTATACATAAAAGGTTGAGTGGCTGGCAGGGTCGATTCAGACATGTACACACATAAGGAGAGAAATTCAGGGTGCACAATTTTATGGTGTCTGAATTCTCAGCTTCAGTTTGTTAGATCTTAAAGGAATTGTTCATGAATTTCCCACACACAAGTTAAAAAGAGTTAGGGTCTCCTCTACCTCAACCCATCCACTATGAATTTTTATATGTAATTGGATGGCCTATAAAATAAATGGAGATGCCATTTGGCTTCTAACAAAAGACCTAAATCATAATGGATTATTGAGCGGCATCTTGTGGTCAAAGGTGAGTATGACATGCACAGAAAGCCAGCTTGGCTTGTCAGCATGCCATTCCAAAATGTGCTAATGTCGCCTCACATCTGGCTTTTGATAATGTTAATAAGGGGCTGTGCAAGGTTATCAATGCAGACTTATCATTATGCCACCTTAAAATATTTTTGTGAATGAGCACATTAACTTATAATTAATCATCATGCATTAATGTAAATGTATCCATGTAGGCAAATTTAATCAGTGCTCTTTCTCTTTCATAATATTTTAATAACAGAGCACTAAAGGAGACTTGCAAGATATAAAGTTACATGAACGATGTTTGTAATCTAAGCCATTTCAGTGGAGTTTGAAAATCAGTGCTTCCCTATGAGATGAAACACGAAACTATTCAGTCATTTCCTAAATGAAATCTATTTTCTCTATATTATACAAATCCATAAGAAAAGGGAAGAAACTGCCCTTCTCTAGCATCTGCCTCCCTCTATGTCCCATAGACTCATGTGGATTTTGATCAATACATGAAATGATAAGCTAATGGGCCTTCATAAATTGAAACCAAATGCAGCAGCCATAAACCCAATAAACTATTTTTGTAAGACAGAAAATCAGCTAGTTGACTGTCAATTCAATTTCCATTAAAAAGCAATTCAATGTTTTAAAATCATGCAGATTTTACCAAATTTTCCATTTGAGATGTCATTTAACTACCACAATCCATAAGCAAAAGAACAAAAAAAAAATAGAATAAATCAAAAGGCAGCATGAGTTATCAAATCAAAAATCAGATATCAAAAAAGTATTGGAGGAATTCAGAAATTCTAATAAAGTTCATATCACCTGTAGTTCTAAATATTAATGTGTGGCCCATACATCTCATGATATGCTAGGGAAGCATGTATTGCTTTTCACCAACTTATTATGACAGGTCCTTGGACAAGTTGTTTATCCTTCCTGGGTCTAATTATTCTTCTAAATAAGGAGAAGGCCGTCCATCTTTAATATATAATATTATTTTAAATTTCATAAGCTCTAACACAAAAAATGCTACTGAAAACAAAAGAGCAAATTAAGTTATTTTGCTGTATGTATCAAACAAGACTAAACAGGAAAAGGAAACCATTCAAGTATTAAAAGCAGTACAGTAAGAATTTAATGCAGGGAATTGATTACAGGAATTGGTTGACAGAAGAACTGAAAACCTCCAAAGCAAATGGCAGAGAGCAAAGCAACCCAGAGATTAGCAACAGCAAGAAGCTGATAACTTCCCTCTCCAATCAAGATACAACTAGAGGAGACGAGGGGGAGAATGTACCCAGGCTACAGAAAGCAAAATGAAAAAACATGACCACTTCCCTCCCCCATCCTCCAACCTCCTCTGGTGTCTCCCATTGGACAAACACAACCGGAAAAGGAGTTAACAAATGACTCTCAAAAAAAAAAAAAAAAACCCTAACTCTGGCATTTTCCAATTTCCATGTGGCCAATTTCAAGCTATTACTTGCATTGTCAATATTACAAAATTAGGAAAAGATGCACACCATTATGAAGTATTTCTTCCATGTAAATATAATACAATAAATAAACTCCAGGATCATGATAGCAAGGGGAAAATTAATAAATAATTTTAAAAAATGTTAAATCTGAGTTATATATGGTTTTTGCTTTTTAACATAATTTAGTTAACTATAAGTTCTGTTATTTAATTATTAATGATGGTTTTAACTGGTTTTCTAAACCAGGATTTCTTGACATTTACTAGTTAGTCTCAACCACAATTATGAAACATATCCAGCAAAACCCTGTCCAGCAAACAATAAAATCTGGAAAAAAGCAGCCCAGAAGTAACCTCCTGCTATGACACAGAACTGAGGAGGAAAAGAATAAGGGATGAACTGGTAGGCAAAAAGGTCCAGAAATGGTACATTACCAATCAGCACAGAAAACATTCCAAATTACTTAAATCTGCCCAACAAAAAGGAATTTAGCATCTCTGATTGATTTCTTGCTGAACCCTGGTTAGATAGCACATAATAATGTTCACAGAATACTTCGCCAGAGAAGACGCCTATTGTTTGATTCTAATTTCTCTTTCAACATTTTTTGTCATTTTTTTCTCTTTCAACATTTTTTGTTTTTTTTTAATCCTTTATTTACTATTTTATTGGATTTTTGTTTTTGTTTTGGGGGCACTAGGATTGAACCCAGGGCACCACTGAGCAACATATCCAACCCTATTTATTTCTTTGTTTAAAAACAGGGCCTCACTGAATTGCCCAGGCTGGCCTTGAATTAGATCCTCCTCTCTCATCCTCCTGAGTTGCTGGAATTATAAGCATGTGCCACCACATCCAGCTGCTCTTGTCTTTTGAAAATGACAATCTCTGGAATATCACAGATCAAGAAGTAGAAAGTATACCAGTGATTATTGAACTAATAAAATTTTGATTGATTTCTCATTCTCATAATTTTTTGCAAATTGATTCAAGATAAGTCTATTACAGGAGGCCCAGTATCACAAGGGATTCAGAAATGCTTAGAGAAGCAAAGAGAGTTATGTGCATATCATTTTTTTTTCTTTTACAGATCTTGGGAAAGTCACTTTACCTCCCTGGTTCTCAGTTTCCTAATTTATAAAATGAAAAATGAGGGAGTTTAATTAGAAAATCTCTAAAGTCACTCTGGCAATTATGTTCCTTTATTTTATTATGGAGCATGTGAATTGGGGTTGAATATTTTATTCTATTTCTCTTGCTTTTTTTTTTATTATTCTTATTTACCTACCCACAGTATCTGGCATTGAGTACTCCCTTCGATCAAAAGCACAATTCAAGACATAGAAATAGAAAAAACAATGAAAGCTGAGTGAGAGGTTCCAGCGATAATCAGGAATCTTTTCTAAATGGCCACATCTTGGGAAAGCCTGATCCAGCTTCTTTTCTGAGAACTAATGATCAGCTGAGATGAGTTGCTGATAGGCCACAGAGGCAAGGACCATTAACACTTGATTGTCACTAATTCTGAGTCAATGTCCCATTTCAAAGTCATTAGTGGTATTAAAAACTGCAACAGCACATACACACAAAGGAAAAAGAAAGCGTTAGGGTATGCTTAAGATTAACATATTACCACTGGAATACAAAAGAAATTTCCATGAAAAGCCTTAATTCAGTTAAGTGCCTATTCAGAGAGTTCTTTGTGTAAATTCTGTACTAAGCATTACATGAGATATATAGAAAGCCTTCATCTACCCTCAAGAAGTTTAGATTCTGCCTAACACTGTTCATATTGTTATTGTCATTGACAATCTTGAAAAAAAAAAACAACTTCCAATTTCATTTCTTTAAATCGTGTAACATGAATTAGCCTCAAAAGCCTTTCAGAGCTTGTTTGCATACATGTGCTCATGGCTCTTTATTCTTTCTGTCCTACATTAAATAAATGTTTATGGGTTATCTGCCAAGTGTCAGTCATTGTGCTAACAAAGTTAACTGTCTTAGTGGAGTTCCAATCAAGTAAGAATCCTATTGAATGCATTAAAAAAAAAAAAGCAAATGACCATTATGAAAGTATATAGAAAGACCACCTTGGGCTGGGGATGCAGCTCAGTGGTAGAATACTTATGTGACATGTAAAAGGCCCTGGGTTCCATCCCCAGCCATGAAAAGGAAAAAAAAAAAAAAACTCAGGCCACCTAATTCAAATCTGAGGAGTTTAGAATTGCTGCTGTCACTCATCTGCTGAGTTTATTTATTTATTTATCTATTTATCTATCTATCTATTTATTTTTCACCCGCCCAGCATTTTTTCCCCTCTTTTTGAGTACTAGCACCTCGTTTGCCAAAGGAGAACACTCATTTCACTGAAGTTGGGAAACTCTTGCCTTAATTGCTGAGAATGGAGTGGATATGACCCAAGCTAGGACAATTAAGGGGAGTTCTCCCAGAAATATTTTCGGTGAGTAGGGTGTTACAAGATGAAAAATGGCTGGAGTTCTTCCAACTGCAAAATCTTGAAGTGACAATATATTGGTTCTGATCTCTAAGATTTCTGAAGCAGCCCTCATTTCTGCCCCTCCTAAACCCTGAGGCTGTTTTTTGTTTTGCTTTGTTTTGTCTTGTTTTGTTTTGTTTTTTGTTTTTCATTCATTTCTTTCTACTACCCTGTGGTCTTTCTGCTACCTACCAGTCTAATAGATACAAATTCCCAGTAGGAGACTGGGCTGAGCTGATCACCAGATATTGCTGCCCTATTAAGGCAAGGGGAGGAGGAGGGGATAACAATGAAGGCACATTCAAGAAGCCACAAGAAACTCTGGCTATCTCAAACATACAATACTAGATGGAATTCATGAGAAAGGACAATGAAAAGTAGGCAGGAAATAGCTCACACAGGGCTTTATAAATATTTTGAGGCCAAAGGAAAACCATTTAAAGTTTTCTTTAGTTTTTTAAAACTAATTGTTTTAGAGAGATCATTCTGGTATCAGTATGGAAAACAGATTGGAGGCTTTAAATGAGAGATACATAGAGTAAGATGATTGTTCTAAGACGGTGGTGGTGGTGGAAATAGAAAGAAGAGAGATCCCCAGGAAGTTGGAAAACTAGACCCCACCTAACATGAAGATTGAATGGATTCTGTGGGATTACAGGGTAGAGAGAAGTAAAAAATAACCTTCAGGTTCAAATTTGAGCTGATCTTGTAGACCTTGGCTCCTAAATTCTTTTTTGTTCTGTTCTGTTCTGTTTTGTAGTGCTGGGGCTTGAACCCAAGGCCCTGTGGCATGTGAGGTAAGCACTCTACTGACTGAGCCATACCCCCAGCCTTTGGCTCCCAAACTCTATAATGAGGCAGGGGGAGAAATTAGAATTTGCTGAGGAAGACAACTGCCATGATTCAAATGTTTCCTGCAAATTTCATATATTAGAAATTTAATCCACAAAGTCATAGATTAACAATATTTGGATGTAGGGGCCTTATCTCTGCTTTCCACCCACAATATGGTTAACAGACCTACCCTGCTGCATGCTCCTGCCTCCATACACTATTCGGCCAGGATGTAATTTGTTATTGCAGGTCCAGAGCAATAAAACCAAATGACCATGGACCAAGACCTCTGAAGCCATGAACCAAAAGGAATTTTCCTCTTTTTAAGTTGATTTATCAAAGATATTTGTCACAGCAAAGGAAAGTTAATAAACTCATTCTCAGAAACTTTGCTATGACAACAGAAAACAGACTAGGAAAACGACAAATTCATTTGAGTTACTTATGAAACACCCCAACAGATATGTGAGGCAGGTGGGTATGTTAGCAACACACAAACCAGGGAACCTGCCTCATCTCAGCTGTGTGGATTCAGTTATCCACCCACATAAGAAATGAGCAAACAATGGAAAATGGAAAAGTGAATTTTATGCATTTTGATTAAACTAGGGAGAAACAGATTGATATACATATGTAGATTTAATGAGGCTGTGCTTAGCTGGAGAATATGTGGGTTTAACTTCTTTGGTACCATCCTCAGCATGAGGAACTTTTTATTCTCAATGTGAAGAAGTTCAAGATGCAGAAAAGCAGGTATCAGGAAGTTGCTTTTAATTTTAAAGTATCTTTGGTTTAGGTGAAAAAGCAAATTTAATACTCAGGAAAGATCTGAGTAGAAGATTCAGGATTGGATATGAGAATCGTCAATATTTAGTTGAAAGCAATGGTAGGGGAGTGAATGGGATTGCCTGAGGAGAGCACACAGAGTAAGAAAGATGACAGACCTGAAGAGATGCCCTGGGCTATATCAACATTTTAGGGATAAAAGGAAGAAGGATGTGGGATTTCTACAGAAGTCAGAGGACCACTGAGAAAATGCAATGTTATGGAGGATATTTCTTAAAATTCCAGAAGAGGGATGTGGACAGTGCTGTCAAGAGACCAAGAAAAATAGACTGACTGCTCTGGAGGCTGAGGCAGGAAGATCTCAAGTTCAAAGCCAGTCTCAGCAACTTAGAGAGACCCTAAGCAATTTCGGGTTCCAAAATTAAAAATAAAAAAAAAATAAAGGGCTGATGATGTGGCTTAATGATTAAGTGCCCCTGGGTTCAATCCTGGGTACCAAAAAAAATTAAAATTAAAAAAAAAAAAGAAAGATAAAGACTGAGAACCATCATTGGACTCAGCAAGCATGTTTTTAGGAGCAGAGCAGTGGGACAGAAACCTGATTGTAGTAAATAATGAGACAGAGGCAGAAATGTAGACAATGCTTTCCAAAAGTGTGGCTACAGATGGCATATTAAAAGATAAAGCTGTCCACCGGTCAAAACACAGGGTCAGCTGTTCAGTTTGTAACATAGGAGTAATAAGTGAGTCAGATCACATTGCTTTCCTAACAAAACATATTAAAATATCATAACAAGTCATTTTACTTCTTGGGCCTCTTATGATAAAATTTTTCATTCTATTTCAAAGGAAAACAAAAACCATAAAGAACCACGTTCTGTATCTCTCAACATCCATTTGGTCCAGACTGCACACATAATTGTCATTTCACTTTCACCAAGCTCTCTCCACCTAAATTATTTGATAAACTCAAGTAATTATTAATTTGCTTATCAGACAATCCATCAAGATTATTCACAAATTCAAATTTTGACATAAAGGTTGACAGCCTGGTAAGAATACTATAAATTTTCTTCAGTATTCTTATCTGAAAATTTTGAATTTCAAACTATTATTCCCTTTGAAATCCTTGTTAATTTATATTGGACTTTCTCATTTTCATTTAATTTTTAGAGTTTCAATATTTAAATTATAGTACCTAAAAATGATTAGTATTTTGATATTTTGCAGTGAGTAGTTATTAAAAAATACATAAACCAAAAAAAAACATTAGCACAATTCTAATGTAATCTCATAAAAAAGAATAAAAACTATTGGCTACAGAAACACCACAATGTGACCATTTTCTTATATTTCAAATTAATATAAATGAAAAAAGTGCTATTACAGCTTTTTAGTTTTAACATTTTGATTAATGATTTGCAGAAAAGCATTAATGTCAGGCTGATCTAATCTGTAGATAAAACTGAAAAAAATAAACACTATTTTGGACAGAAAAAGCAAATTCTCAAAGTAGAGAAATAGAGATGATGGGCCAAATTTTACCATAAAATTACTAAGATCATAAAAGGGTAGGAAAGGAAAGATGTGTCTCAATCAGCATCCATTATATAAAGCTAAAAACTACAGATCATAAAGTTAGGAGAAATATTCAGCCTCTCAAATGAGAAAGCCAGCTATCTCCCACAGTGCACCAACTGGTTCTTCCCTGCAGTATTTACTTTAATCCTGAGGTCTAAAGGATAATGACAACAAAATGAAATGTACGCAGAGAAGATCTTTTGGTAGAACTCTCTTACCTACAATTTTGTTTCCCAATGTTTGGGATTTTTTGGTTTGTTTGTTTTGTTTTATATCCCAAAGTGTCAACTATTATACAGATATTAAACAGAAAATTAATATTAAAAATCAATGTTGGGGGCTGGGGTTGTAGCTCAGTGGTTAAGTGCTTGCCTCGCATCCGTGAGGCACTGGGTTCGATCTCAGAACCACATAAATAAATAAATAAAGATTAAAAAACAAAAGACAATCTGACAACTATTACAACCCAATACAATTGTTTAAAAAAAAATCGATGTTAAAAATTAAAATCAAATACTAACAAGAAAATTCCAGAAATAAATCACAAATTTGAAAATGGAGTACCATTCTGAGTGGTATCATGAAATCTCATACCATCCTGCTCTGACCCACCTGGGACATGGATCATCCCTTTGTCTAGCATATACTCCTACATGTGCACCTGTCTGCTAGCTCCTTAGTAACTATATCTTCATTACAAATTGATTGCCAAATATCACAGTGTTTGCATATAGGGTTTGGTACTATCTGTGGCTTCAGGCATTTACTGAGGGTCTTGGAACATATACCCAATGAATAAGGGAGTGGACCTTTGTAGTTTGTCAAGAAGTCATATAAGGAAATATAAAGGACAACTGAGGACCATTGACCTGAAAAGCATAAGAAACTAAGGAAAATTGGATAGTGGCCTTTCAGTGTTACTGAGCTCCCACATAGAATAAGGGATAAAATTTTCCTTTAATGCCGCCTAACATGGGAGTCTTAAAACCAATGAGTAGAAGTTATAAGCATGTATTATGAATCAATATGATTCAAAATTTTGGGGACCCACCACCCCCATGCCAGACCACCACCCTTGTACCTATGTGGACCCCTCACATCTGGCTCCCCATTTATCAGATATCAATACAGGGTTTCCCCAGCTGCCTCCAACTTGGGACACTGCAGCTGCCACCATAGCCCCTCAACATGGTAGCTAGCCTCCATCTTGGGACACCTGACAGGGCCTGAAGGCAGCTGCCTACTGCAACACTGCTCACCACAGCACTACATTTCCAAACAGCCTTCCCAACCTCTGGAATCAGTTGCCTCCATCTTGGGACACCTCTGCTGCCATCTTGGGTTACCTCCACTACCATCATTACCATCTTTAGTTGGGGCAATTTCCATCTTGAGACACTGGCTGGGGCCTGGAAGCCTTACATCAAGGTACCTATAGGTCTGCCACCACTGCCACCACCAACTAGGGACGTAGCTTCTTCCACCTAGGGATAACAGCCAAGACCTAGTAGATCATCAACAAGGTCCCTTCAGGCTTGGTTACAGCTGAGGTCTCCCTGCTAAGTGTGCTAATTGCTACCATCTTGTTGCAGAGGCAGGAGAGAGCCTTGCACAGGGTCAATAGGTTGGAAAAAGATGTGAGGGCATCTTGATCCCAGCTTGCCCAGTCAACCAACCTGGCACCAATCAGGTTCCCAGCACCAACTTGGGAAGCACTTGCTAGGAGCCAATACCAACCCAGTCCCCGACTTCCTCCCCCAATACAGCCTCCTCCAATCACAAGATCCCATAGGTTTTGCAATCAACATAGGCCTCCAGCTCCCTAATCCCCAGTCTTCCAACCACCATCCCAGCCCCCTACCTCCCAACCTCCCTTATCCCCTACCCCCACCCTGCCACCACCAACCCAGCCCAGCACTTGAGCTAGGTAGCTGCCCACAGCTCTCAACGCCTGATTCTGATTAGCCCAATACAGAACAGTTCTCCACAACAGGCACTCAAGTCCTCTTACTCAGCCCTCAGGACCTCTGGAGAGAGAGGTTCCAGTTGGGAAGTGAAAAGGTAGAGGGAGAGAGAGAGAGAGTTTAGAGACTAGAGATCAAGAATTGTGGGGTCCATGGATGATGTAAGGGACTAAGACAAGGCTCCCACATCACAGAAGTGGACCCCAAAAGAGATTCCTGGGGTGCAGCCTTCCAATGGGGACTATCAATTTCTATACCCCACCTGCAGGAGTTCCACCTCCAAGACTAAGCCTCCCACCCTAGCCTTCACCATCCTGAGGGTAGAGATACCAGAAAACTCAGACAACCCCACTATTTGGATGAGAAGGGAAGCAGCGAGGATATTGAACTCCAACAGAAAAAAATCATTCAATTATCCTTCAAGATTTTTTTCTTTCTTTTCCTGCCCTCGCATCCCCAACATTTATAAAACCAAGTACTTTTCATACATAAGCCTATTGAGGATTGAGATGTCTGAATAGTCTATTACATTTTTGTTGTATATTCTTTTGTATTTACATTTTTTCTTTTTATTTTTTTAACTCTCTCTCTATATTTTCATCCTACTTATTTGTCTCCCCAGAGTGTCTCCCTCCCTCCCTCTCTCTCTCTCTCTCTCTCTCTCTCTCTCTCTCTCTCTCTCTCTCTCTCTCTCTCTCTTTTTCTCCTACTAATAGCCAACTTCTTTTGATTTCTCTTTCATGCTTCCTATGATCTAATACCTCTATATTCTCATCTCCTACTTCATTAACATTTCTTTCTACATCCCTCTGGTTCTCTCTTTGTTCACCATTAGAAACTGTAGACCTTTTGCAAACCTACTGTTTATATTGTAGATAATAATGGAACATATCATTTCCATTTATTGCAACAAAACTGTAAACATCTTAATAGGAGCTATTTGATTTAAGGCTACATATTGTTTGCACTGGGTGCTATTAATATTGATCTCCCCCTTAAAGTTGAGGTATTGGAAACCTGCAGGGACACTATAAGTCTATAGGGTAGAAACTGTAATATCTCAGATCCACACTGCTAGAGGGGAAGACAAACAAACAACATAAAAAAATAAGGGAAGAAAGTGCCCCAAACAAACCAAGATGCTACTCAGCCCAGTAAAAGAAATGTCACAGGAGTTCAGAATGTACATAATTAAAATGATCTCTGAAGTAAAGGATGATATAAGAGAGAAAACACAGGCAGCAAATATCACTTCAATAAAGAGATAAGAGACAGCAAATGCAGGAAGCAAAAGATTACTTCAATAAAGAGAGATTCTGAAAATAAAAATCCTTGATATGAAGAAAACAATAAACCAAATAAAAAACTCAATAGAAAGCATTACCAACAGACTAGATCACTTGGAAGACTGAACCTCAGATAATGAAGACAAAATATATAATCTTGAAAATAAAGTTGGCCACACAGTGAAGATGGTAAGAAACCATGAACAGAACTTTTAAGAGTTATGGGATAATATGGAAAAAAAACAAATTTAAGAATTATCAGGATAGAGGAAGGCACAGAGATACAAACCAAAGGTGTGAACAATCTTTTTAATGAAATAATATCAGAAAATTTCCCAAAACTGAAGAATGAAATGGAAAATCAAATACAAGAGGCTTATAGGACATCAAATGTACAAAATTGCAACAGATCCACTCCAAGACACATTATAATGAAAATGCCTAGCATACAGAATAAGGATAGAATTTTAAAAGTTACAAGAGAAAAGTATCAGATTACATATAGGTAGAAACCAATTCAGATGGCAGCAGATTTCTCTGCCCAGATCCTCAAAGCTAGGAGGTTCTGGAATAACATATACAAAGCTCTGGAAGAAAATGGATACCACAAGAGTCCTATATCCAACAAAATTAAGCTTCATATTTTATGACAAAATAAAAATCTCCCATGGTAAACAAAAGTTAACAGAATTTACAACAAGAAACCCTGCACTAGAGAACATCCTCAGCAAAATATTCCATGAGGAACAAATAAAAAACGACAATGAAAATCAGGAAAGGGAGGTATTACACTAAAGGAAAAGCCAATCAAAGGAGAAACCAAGTCAAGTTAAAAATCAAAAATGAGCCAAAATGACCAGGAATACAAATCATGTCTCCAATAATAACACTGAATGTTAATGATCTAAACTCATCAATGAAAAGAAATAGATTGACAGATTAGATTTTTTTAAAAGACCCAACAATATGCTGTCTTCAAGAGATTCACCTTCTAGGAAAAGATATCCACAACTAAAGGTGAAATGTTGAGAAAAAACGTACCACTCACATGGACTGCATAAACAAGCAGAGGGTTTTGTCCTCATATGAGATAAAGTAGACTTCAAGCCAAAGGTAGTCAGAAGGGATAAAGAAGGATATTTCATACTGCTTAAGGGAATCATACATCAACAAAACATAACAATCACAAATATATATGCCCTAAATAATGGAGCATCTATGTACATTGAATAAACTCTTCTCAATTTCAAGAATCAAATAGACCACAACACAAAACTACTGAGTGACTTTAACATACTTCTCTCACCACTGGATAGATCTTCCAAACAAAAACTAAACAAAGAAACTATAAAAATCAATAATACAATCAATAATTTAGACTCAACGGACATATATAGAATATTTCATCCATCAACAAGCAAATACACTTTCTTCTTAGAAGCACATGGTTCCTTCTCTAAAATAGACCATATGTTATGCCACAAAGCAACTCTTAACAAATACAAAAAATAAAGATACTACTGTGCATTCCATCAGATCATAATGAAATGAAATTAGAAATCAATGATAAAATTAAAAATAGAAGCTACTTAAACACCTGGAGACTAAATAATATAATATGAAACAATGAATGGATAGCAGAAGAAATCAGGGATGAGCTGGTGTGATTCTGCATTGTGTACAACCAGAGAAATAAAAAATTGTATTCCATTTATGTACAATGAGTCAAAATGCATTCTGCTGTTATGTATAACTAATTAAATTTTTAAAAAAAGAAAGATAAAACTTTCAGCATGTTACAAAATAGACTGGTCTTCTCAATCCGCATGTAGTTATCTGTCCATGAATCCTTCAAACTGAGACCAGGTATTCAGGGTTAAGGGTATTATATGGATTAAAATGGAATCCATTGTTGTTTAAAATTCTTTCCCATCTCAAGGTTTTAAATATCATTAGACTCGGTGTTAATATGATAATAATATGAAAAGTAAAAGAACAAGGTCCTTGAGAAAACTACAGTATTAGCTAAAAAGTTATTGCAGAAGGTAGAGACTGAAAGACTATTGAAATTACACTGCAAAATAGACAGTAAACATACCTTCCATAGTAATAGTCAGTAAACATACTTTCCCCACATGTTCTTTGAACTATTGCATACATGTCTATACAGTGATGAAAGCCACAGAGGTATGTTGCCAGAAACCAGGCAATAAATGTGAGTGTTGCTTTTTCACAGATTTGTTTCAATCTCTCATGATATAACTTCCTGGAAAAGAACTGGTTTATATCAGGATTCAGAGAGCAAACCACTGGAACCACCAAATGAGTCAAGCACGTGTGATGCCAACACAACTCCCAAGAAGAAGTGTCCCAAGTGCTCCCATAAATCCAGTCATTAAACTGACTTGCTTGTAATCCATCATTATACATTGGCTTTCAAGTAAGAAAACAAGATTTTGAGCACTTCCTCAAAAAGACATCTCTTTATTATTGAGTGATTGATCATCAAATCAGGTAGAATCCTGGATGATATCTGAAGCCTTGGAACCTGGTCCTAAAAGACTCAACATTCAAGTGAAACTGTTTAAGCAGTCCCTGAAGCAGCATTTTCCCAAATGTGAAATCAATATTCATAAAGAGAGAGAAGAGTTGCTGGTCACAAAGTCTTGGAAACATTATGCTAAAATGAAGCTAAATTGGCTTCCTAATGGATTTCTCTTTGTTTTGATGTTTCCTCTGAATTTCCAAGAAAGTCTATGCTCTGCAGGAAATATATTCTATCCTCACAAAAATGCATCTCAAGACAGGTATCCTTTTAAGAAATAGTGTCATAAAAAGATTAGAATGCAGTTCTGATGCTGGCATATCATCAGAAATCATGTATAACAAGTGGTGTGCTGGTAAACTTAACAACCAACTCTCTAAATGAAAAAAAAATCATATATATGTACATAAGAGTTTATCATAAAATTTACTTGTACAAACAATGTAAGCATGCAATTAGCAAATATAAAATACACAACACTCTATTATAGATTTCATATGACCATATATCTTAGAGAACACTTTTCTTGATTTCGGCTTAATTCAAATTTAGAGCCAACCTGTTTAATGAGCTAACATGAATGTTGGTTGTTGTTTTATTTATTTTAACAAGGAAGATAAAAGTGAAACAACAAAGAGGTATGATATTTAAAAAAAGTTGCTCAAAAATGTACTAAGATATTTTTAAACATTGGAAGACCATTTTTTTCCATTTTTTGAGTTTTATACACTGTCACAGCTACATAGGCAATATATTTTTAAATTTAATTTGCATTATTAATATTTTTTTCATCCCTTTCTTCAGTCTAGAAAATCAGCAAAACAAAAAAAAAGCCCAATAAATCAATATCATTTGATTTCTATGATATTCAGATTATTAATGTCACTGAATGCAGAGCTAAGATGTATAGCAGCATACCATTATACAGCCATTTCTACTACATATGTAAGTAATCTCAAGGGCATAAAAATCATAAAATGTATCAAAATAATTAATGTAAATAGTTAATTTAACTTTATTACCTTTATTTTAATATAATTCACTTGATTGTTTATATAGCAATATTTAGTAACAGCCATGATTAATAACCAGTTCATTCAAATGAACATTTAATACTCATCTCATGTTATGTAGTGTGAGATGGTTCCAGAATACCACTCAGATTACCAGAGAGCCCTTCTATATCTGAGGAAACCAAATCAAGAGATATTTAGACCATGGTCTCCAAACTTCTTCTACACTAGCCTTAAAAAACATACCTCTAAGATATGTAAGTACAATTTAACATTTTCCTCTCACATTAATATTAGAACTCTGTTAAGTATAGCTCTTGACATACAAACTAACCTTTACAGTTTAAAGTAACCTGTTGAATTACTCATGTCATGCTTTGATTGATGTTTATGATAAAATGAACCAGCTAAGTAAAAATGTCTACCATGTAGAGTACACAAAAAAAACTTACTGGATTTATACATGAAGCCTATTTACAAACATAGGTACCTTGAAAATTATAATTCGAGGGGCTTGGGTTTAAATAAAACTAAATATCCCTTAAGTTAACAGCAGTTGCTTAAACTGATAATGAAAGGGAACCATTCAAAATTCTCTTTGAAATGAGGCAAAAAGAGTCTAAGGTTTCTTGCTGGGGATTCTGCTGCTGAGTAATTGGTTCATTTGAAGATTAGATCAACCCTGCTGGTAATTCATTTCTAAGTTTAGATGATGGAGATAGGAAGAAATCTAGGCAATGGAGAAAAATATTAAGAAAAACTTCCTGCTAGATGGTCATCCTTCATTTCTCTGGCTGGGCAAGACATGCCAAGAAACCTGTTGGTAGAAAGTTACATTGCAGTGTCAGAAAAAAAGGTCTCCATGTGTATTCCAGAAGGAGGAGATTCAAAACAAGTCCCCTCCCTGGGAACAGCAACTTGGACCCACTGGAACTCCCTGACCTATCTGGAGCTGGAGGTGAGTAAATAAATCCTGGGAAAGATGAGATCCTGAATGCAGCAGAGAGAAGCCCTCCTTGCAGAAGATGCTTCATTCACTGATGAGTGTCCCTTGGCGAAATGCTGGCTGGCAAATGTTCTTTGGGGGAAAGTCACTCATGGAACAATGGTTTTTATATCCTTTTCATACTTATAAATGCCTCCATCAACTCATCTTTTTATGAACATTAGGATTTCTCTTTTTTCAGTTATTCTTCAAGGAAGTCATTTCAAACTTAAGTACAAGGTTGATTATATCCAGATTTCCTTAAGTTTCCTCCAAACTTGGAGCTTTTGATGACACTCTGTGGCTGGCATCAGTTAACAATGATTTTTAGTCCTTTGTGCTCTTTTCTAGTAAGGCTAAGCTTGTCAGGAGTTTTACATCTTTCTTTAATTTGTTCAGGAAGTTTTATAGCAAACTATTTTCCCCTTCCTAAGCAATACCTTATGTTTAACTGATTAAAGAGTTCTGAACAAAAACAAGAGATTTGTAAAAAATGCAATGATTGCTATACCTACTGCCATCTCCCAAAGTCCAATATTATAACTTTAGGCAACCCTACTGTCTTGGTCTGCTTTGTGCTACTATAACAAGTCCTGAGACTGAGTAACTTACAGTGAGCAGAAATATATTAACTCAAAATTCTGGAAATTGAGAAGTCCAATATCAAGGTGCCTGAATGGTGAGAGGAGGCTTTCTGCTGCATTCTTGCATGACAAAAGGAGATAAAATCAGGTGGGGAGGTGCTGAACTTCCCATTTCATGACAACACCAATCCCATCCACGTGGATGGAGCACTCGTGGTCCAACCATCTCTCAAGGGTGTCACTTTTCAATACTGTTACAATGGTCATTAAACTTCAACATGTGTTTTCAAGGGGACAACATTCAAACCACAGCACTTGCCAAACCCTGTGCAGTTTATGCTATGGGGAGTCCCAAGTGAAGCTTTACACCTTTCTGCAGATATACCTCGTGCCCAGTCTCCATGGAGAATTCCCACCAGGAGCCAAGACCACAGAAGAAACTCACCACCACTGGCACTAACAATAGTAATATTCCATTGTGTATATATACAACACTTTCTTTATCCATTCATCTGTTGAAGGGCATCTAGGTTGGTTTCATAGTTTGGCTATTGTGAATTAAGCTGCTATAAACATTGATGTGGCTGCATCACTGTAGTTTGCTGATTTTAAGTCCTTTGTGTATACTCCAAGGAGTGGGATAGCTGGGTCAAATGGTGGTTCCATTCCAAGTGGTAACACATCTGATGACCAGAACTGAGAGAGGATACACAGAAAAAGAATTCACATGCTCACATTAGTGCCCAATGTTCCCTCCTGTCTCTCCTTTTGAAACCACTATTTAAAAAAAAAAAAACTATACATAGAATACTCAAATTTTAGTGTATAGGGTTTTTTTGGAGGAAGTGGGGCAGGTTTAAATCCTTTTATTGAGAAGTATGAGAGGGATTCATTAAAATAAAACTAAATAAATGCATATTTTGTCAATCAGCTTTTTTTTAATTAAGCATGGTAAGTCTGATGTGATGCTCTGATGCTATTGTTGGTTTGTTACTATCCTTTTTCTCCCTCTCTTGTTTTGTAGAAGAATGCTAAACCTTAACTGAATTTACCACTTTTTAATTTTTAAATTATTTTATTTGTTCTAATTAGTTATACATGACAGTAGAATGCATTTTGACACATCAAACATAAATGGAGTATAACTTCTCATCTTTCTTGCTGTATATGTTGTAGGTCCATACCAGTGGTGTAATCATATATGTACATAGAGTAATAATGTCTGATTCATTCTACTTTTCTTCCTATCCCATAACCCCTCCCCTCCATTCACCCCCCTCTACCTAATCCAAAGTCCCTTATCTTTCCCTAGACCCCCCCACTTATTGTAATTGGCATCCATGTATCAGAGAAAACATTCAGCCTTTGTTTGGGGGGGGATTGGCTTATTTCACTTAGCATGATATAGCATGATATTCTCCAGCTCCATCCATTACCTGCAAATGCCATAATTTCATTTTTCTTTATGATTGAGTAATATTCCATTCTGTATATATACAACACTTTCTTTATTCATTCATCTGTCGAAGGGCATCTAGGTTGGTTCCATAGTTTGGCTATTGTGAATTGAGCTGCTAAAACATAGATGTAGCTGTGTCACTGAGTGTGCTGATTTTAAGTCCTTTGGGTACAGACCAAAGAGTAGGATAGCTGGATCAAATGGTGGCTCCATTCCAAGTTTCCTGGGGTATCTCCATACTGCTTTCCATAGTGGTTGCACCAATTTGCAGTCCCACCAGCAATGTATGAGTGTGCCTTTTCCCAAACATCCTTGCCAACATTTATTGGTGTTTATATTCTTGATACTTGCCATTTCTGACTGGGGTGAGATGAAATCTTAGAGCTTAGGGTTTTTTTGTTTATTTTTGTTTTGTTTTTAGTAACTTTATTTTATCTGTTTATTCTTTTTTTTTTTAATGTGGTGCTCAGGATCAAACCCAGGGCCTCACATGTGCTAGGCAAGCGCTCTACCATGGAGCCACAATTCCAGCCCCTTAGTTTTGACTTGCATTTCTCTAATTGCTAGAGATGAACATTTTTTCATATATCTGTTGATCAATTGTATATCTTCTTCTGTGAAGTATCTGCTCAGTTCCTTAGCCCATTTGTTGATTGGGTTATTTGGGTTTTTTGGTGTTAAGTTTTCAGAATATTTTAATATATCCTGGAAATTAATCCTCTATCTGTGTGATAAGATTTTTTCCCATGCTCTAGGCTCTGATTGCTTCATAAACTGATTGCTTCCTTTGCTGAGAAGAAGGTTTTCAGTTTGAATTCATCCCATTTACTGAATCTTGACTTTACTTCTTGTACTTTAGGAGTCTTGTTAAGAGAGTCAATTCCAGTGAAAGAGAAATTAGGAAAACTACCCCAATCACAATAGCCTCAAAAATAAAATAAAATAAAATACTTGGGAATCAATCTAACAAAAGAGGTGAAAGATCTCTACAATGAAAACTACAGAACACTAAAGAAAGAAATTGAAGAAGACCTCAGAAGATGAAAAGATCTTCCATGCTCTTGGATAGGCAGAATTAATATTGTCAAAATGACCATATTACCAAAAACGTTATATAGAGTTAATACAATTCCAATTAAATCCCAATAACATTCTTCATGGAACTAGAAAAAGCAATCGTGAAATTCATTTGGAAAAAAATTAAAGAGCCAGAATAGACAAAGCAATCCCTAGCAAGAAAAGTGAAGCAGGACACATCACAATACCAGAATTTAAACCATACTACAGAGCCAGAGTAAAAGTATAGCATGGTTTGGGCACCAAAACAGACACATAGACCAGTGGTACAGAAGATGCAGAGACAAACCCAAATAAATACAGTTATCTCTAACTAGACAAAGGCACCAAAAACATTCACAGGAGAAAAGAATCTCTTCAACAAATGGTACTGGAAAAAATTGGAAAACCACATGCAACAAAATAAAATTAAACCTCTAGCTCTCACCCTGCACAAAACTCAGCTCAAAATGGATCAAAGAGTTAGGCACTAGAATAGAGACCCTGTGTCTAATAGAAGAAGAAGAAGTGTTATAGTTTAATTGTAAGAAGTTTGACAAATCCATAGAGCTGCCACTCAGGCCAAGAAATAATGACTGCACTTCAGAAATCCTTCTCCTTCCTGTCCCTTTGAGATTTCTGTATCTTTTCTTTTTCTGAGATGAATAACTGTTCTGAAATCTAATGCCATGGACTCATTTTTAGCCATTTTGAACATATGATATCTTACTCTTTAAGTCTAGTTTTTTGACAAATCTTAAGAGTGTGTGATTAATCCCTGTCACATGTAGCAGTACTTCTTTTTCATTACCATATAGAATTCCATTAGACAAAATATCTTACAACATTATACAAATAGGGATAATTATTTGGGTTTTTTTTTCCAGTTTCTAGTACCAAAAAGAAATGTTGTTATGAATGTTTATTTTAGATCTTTTTCAATCATATAAATAAATGCATGTTTGCTGGATATACTCCTAGGAGCAAAATTGCTAGGTTGGAGAATAGACGTGTATAGTAGATAGTGCCAAACAGCTGCCAGACTGACCACCTTTCATCCTTCCCATGTATACACGTGCTTCAGCCACTTCACATCCTCAGAAATTCTTCTTGTTAGTTTCTAAATATTTTATTAATGTATTGTGACTTTATTTTAAATGTAGTCATGTGTCACTTAACAGTGATATGTTCCAAGAAATGCATTATTAGGCAAGTTCACCATTGTGCATGTATCATAGAGTTTATTTACACAAACTAAAATGGCTAGAGCATCTCTAGGCAGTATACTCTTATGGCACCACAATTAAATATGTTATGCCACCTATGACTGTAATGTGGTTTTAAGTTGCATTTTCTAAGGAGTTTTTCGATAGGCTCCTAGAGTTTTCCTGAAACCTCTTCTGCATATATATTGGCTCTGTAGTTATTTAATAAGACATAATAAATATCTTTAGCCTAATATAAAAATAAATAATCACATTTTCCTAGGTGCTATAATAAGAGTCAGCACCTTCATTGAACATCTGAATGCCATCTTCTGTGAAGAGCTGCTATGGTAATCCTTCCCATTTTTCCAAGGGCACTCTTTTTCTTATTGATTTGTAGGAATTTATTATGCAAGCCCTTCTTTCTGTTATTTGTATTCCAAATATCTTTTCCCAAATTGCAGTTTGTATTCTCTAAGTAAGGACTTTTTAAATACAAAGAATTTCTTACTGTTGATAAGGGCAAATTTAGCAATCTTTCCCTTTATTGTCAGGGGCTTTTCATGTCTTCTTGAAAATTTTTTGACTACTCCCAGGTCATTCAATTATTATCCTAAATCACCTTCTAGAATATCTATTGTTTTAGCATTTATATCTACTATACACCAGCATTGATGTTTCTATTGGTATAAGGTAGAAGTTAGACTTTTCTCTTTTTAATATGAATAAACAATCAATGTTGCACCATTTATTGAAAATAAAATTGCACCTTCCCTACAGACCTTAAGGGCAAACTTTGCAATAACTTAAGTCTACATCTATTCATGGATGTAGATTCATGGGTCTGATTCTGGACTCTATTCTAATCCATTAGTATAATGGTATATCTATGCGCCAATACCACACTATCCCAATTATTGTAGCTCTATAATAAATCTTCATATAAGGTAAAAAACAAAAACTCCAATCTACTTAAGAACACCTTTGTTGTTCTTGGACCTGTGCATTTCCATAAGAATTTTTAAATCATGTTCTTCATTTCCAAACTAGCACACATCAAAAACAAAATATGCTGGGTGTTAACAGATACAGTCCTGAGTCTGCAGATTAACTTAAAGAGACAGACATCTTTGTAGTGATGGGTCTCCCAGTCCATAGACACAACAGAGTCCTCCATTCGTTTGGGTCTTTCTTATTTTATGAATGTTATATAATGAAAGACTGTACAGAACTTTCTATTTCCTCTAGTGTCTGTTTTGGTGTTTTGCGCTTTCAATAGATTTGCCCATTATACCACAATTTTCAGATTTACTGCAGGATGATGCACTGTTTTTACTCCTGATTTCCTTCTGTGTTTTGATAGTCAGAAAAATTGTCAGAAAATTTGGAATCTTATTAGTCTCCTCAAAAAATATTTTGGCCTTATGATCTAATCTATTAATTTTATATTTTATTTATTTCTGAGTTTATCTTTATTATTTTCTCACCTAAGTGAATTTCAGTTTAATTTGCTATTCTTTTGCTGATTTCTCAAAGAATATTCTGAGATAATTTATCTTCTACCATTCTTCCTTTCTAATATGAGCATTTAAGGCTGTACATTCTATATACACATGGCTTTACGAATATTCCACAAGTTATGTCATTTTCATTCTTTATTAGAAATATTTCTAGTTTACATTGTGTTCTTCTTTGACGGATGGATAATTTAAAAGTGTTTGTTTGACATCTGAGGATTTTTTCCATTATTTTTTGTGACTAATTTCTAATTTAATTCTACCGTAGAATTTAAATGCTTCAAATCCAGTGAAATTCATTGGGACTTAATTTATACCCCTGTTAATGATACTTGATAGAATGTCATTTTTGTCATTTGTAGGTGAAAGATTCTCTGTACGAGTATTAGATCATATTTGTTGCTCAAATTTTCTATATCCTTACAGATCTTTGCTACCTTACTCTCACTCATTAAGTTACTGAGAAGGTGTGTTAAAAATTACCTACAAAAGATTTATCTTAGAATATACCAAAAGACAGAGACACAGAAAACATTTTGCATATAAATACGTACAAATGTAGAATTTCTTATTTTTGTATGTATTTTTCCTGTATTTTTTATTTTAAATCTCTCTCTTATAAGGTAGTATTTTTTATATTTTGCTTTTTATCCAGCAAGTCAACATGACAGTATTTAGTCTATATACACTTAATAATCATCTATATATTTAGGTTTAAATCTACTTTCTTCCTATTTGTTTCTCTCTTTATTATCTTATTCAAGTCAGTCACATATTTTATATCATTCTATTTCCCCCTCAGTTACTTTCTTAAATGCATACTTTTATTCTAATATTTTAATAATCCCCTAGAAGTTATAATAGGTATCTAAATTTGTTAAAGTCTAATGAAAATTATCATTTTAGTATTTTCATAATCCATTTTAGTAATACAAAACTCCATTTAACCTCATTAAAATATGTCTAGTGAGTAAATAGGATTAAAATTCTTCATTGTCTATGAAAATTCAGACTTAACAGTTTAAAAGCAGATATTCTAATTACATCTCAAACTGAAGTTTATTTCAATATTTGCTCTTTCATGAAAATCCTACCTCAGAAAGGTTGTATGACTCCAAATAGAAAATCCCCCTCCCTCGAACTTGCTGAAAAACAGCAAGATTTTCAAACATGTCCTCCTGGCAGGCAAAGGCTGGTGTGGACATTTAGCTAAACTTTCATCCTCCCTGAATTCAAGTATTTGTTTCTACAAACTAATTGGAAAGTGCGGAATTCATATTTTTAAAAAATAGTTTTGACAATGTGCGATATGATTCAATGAGCTGGAACGTTTTCTTTCCAATGTCAAGTATGCCAATAGAATGTTGGGACCCTTTCAGCAACAAAATCATGTAACAATTATAACCTTTTTAAATGATATTTTTCAAAATCTTCTTTCCGTAGCATAAGTATCTTTTGAAAAGCAGTTACTTTCTCATTCACTATTAAAATATCATCCTTATGTAGAAAGAACTGATTAAGAGTGGGTATTTTAAAAATAGCTTCCAAGTAACATACTGAAGAGAGCCACTTGGTTTTTATATAAAAGGTCAGCAAATTTGGAGTATTTGTGTTTGTAGAAGAATAAAATATAACTTCTTTTAGTTTTATATCTCTTTTAGGCCATTTGCACCAGAATCAAGAACTAACTTCTATATAGTTAAAGTTATTTTCATGGTCACATTTCATCTCATATACACACTGTAACAATGCAGTATTTAAAAGTCTGACTTTAGGGGGAAAAATTAAGGATATCAACAACACCATATAACAGTTTGGCCACATCTAGCTTCAACTTCTTCACTGCAATGTTTCTGCTTACAGAGGCAGCTAGGAGTGAATTTCTCTCATGGCTCTTCTCTGTGGTTTTACCCCTAGAATTCTTATTTTCAGTTCCAGTCAAAGCAGTAACACTTACACAGCTTTTCCAGAATACAGTTAATTCAGAGAACTCAGTTGGTTAATGTATAAAAATATCTTATTGGATATGTTCTCTTCTATGGATCACAAAGTAGGTCTTTTTAAATGTTCTTCAATTGAAATAGAACTTAAGGGCTGGGGTTGTGGCTCAGTGGTAGAGCGCTTGCCTAGCATGTGTGAGGCACTGGGTTCAATTCTCAGCACATATAATAAATAAAACAAAGGCCCATCAACAACTTAAAAAAAGTATTTTAAAAAACCTATCTTTAAAAATAAAAGAAATAGAACTTACTAAATCCCATAAACTGAGCCATGACAAAATCACCTGTACTTTGAGACAGCTATGTAGCCAATGTTCTATGTTTGTCCTAATAACTTCTTCCTTCAAATGATCAGCAGTGTTTTCTCTGGGCTTTGCAATAGTATTTGCTGGCAAAAGAATGTGTTTTACTTTATTACAATACTGTTTATGATAATCATTTATTATCATAATGGTAAGAATAAGGTATTTCTAAAGGTATATGGACTCTGTCATTCACTGTTAATTAGTACTTACTGATTCATTTAATACATACATTGTTGACTGCAGGCCACATACTGCTCTATGTTCTTAGGGCATACCATTAAACCAAATTGAAATATGATGCTTATGCTCAGAAAGCTACTATTTAAAACCTCAAAATTACTTCTAAACATTGAATATGAAGTTCAGCACATTTTAATAAAAGACTAAATAGCTCATGATTTCAAATATCACTGAGAATCCTACAGGTTCTTCTTCATCTTTGAGTTGCTTTGTTTTAAATTATCTTATTAATTGCTTTGTCTTCTTATTATCATTAATTCAAATCTCAAGACATAATATAAACTAGAAGTAGGATTCATCCTTAACAGTAGGGGATGAAAATTGATTTTTCAATAGTACTTTTTTTTTTATATCATAATGCATGTGACCACTTAACAAATGGGTCAAGACAGAAGGAGTCAACACCAGTCAGGACAATGGATACAAACAAAGATTAATGAATTTTATTTTTAATATAAATTAAAATTAAAATGTTTACTTGCCATACTTATTGGATAGTTTTGTGAAAATGGCTGCCATCTCTTTGGGAACCATTGGTTTAAATCAGGGATTGGAAAAGAAGTGACTGTGAGTCAAATTCTGCCTACTGTCTGGTTTTTATTTGGGGGGTGGTTTTGATTTTGATAAAGCTTTATGGGAACACAGCTATGCCTCTTTACTTACATATTATCTGTGGCTGCTTTCATGCTGTAATAACACAGTTGAATAATTGCAACACAGACCATATGTCCTGCAAAATCTAAAATGTTTTCTATTTGAACTTTTACAGAAAAAAAAATTCACTAACCTCTCATTTAGACATCACTGTCCAATGGAATTTTCTATATTAATGTAAATATCTTATCTTTACACTTTCCATAATGCTATCCACAAGCCACATATGGCTATTGAGAACTTGAAATAATTAGTGCAATTAAGAAGTATTTAATTAAATATTTAATTTATGTGCTGGGAACAGAACCCAGGGCCTTGAGTATGATAGGCAAATGCTTCACCACTGAGCTACATCCCCATCTCTCATTTTACTTTTTATTTTAAAAGCTACATGTGACTAGTGATTACTGTATTAGACAGTCAAGAAAAACAAATAGCAACAGGAAAAGTGACAGATCTGGAGCCATATAGAATTGATTTTTGATTATGCCTGAGAGTTAAAGGTGATGTACTGGGGAGTGCACTGGCTTTTCTGTACTACTGAGGTGACATTACTCCAAAATACCCTTTTTCTCCTTCCAAAGAGATTGAAGTTTGTAATCCCTTCAAGTGTGGTCATGTGACTTGTTCTATATGATGAAATGTGAGCAGAAGTGATGTGGACCACTTCTAGGCCACAGTATTACAGGTGGTGCTCATCTCTTCAGCATGCTACCCTGTTGAGGGAAATCGCAACAAGCCATGTTGAGAATTCAGTGTCATAAGACAAATGGTGTAATCTCTGCACCTGAGCTCTTGACTGACAGTATGGAGAAGGGGCTACTCCAGCCCCACTGGTATGTACATGAGGGATAAGCCAATGGTTGCTGACTCAAGGGACTGAGGTTTGGAGGCTCTTCTTCACTTCAGCATAATCTAGTCTGTACTGACAAAAGTCTCCTAAGGTTGCATCCCAATGGCCTCAGAAAACTTATCTGCCCGCTCCTTGCCTAATGTTTTTTTTTTTTTTGTCTTTGACAGGATTTTTTATATAGAAAATCATGTTATTAGATAACAATAAAAGGGTTTTTATTTGCTCTAATCAGTTGTTTTTCTTTTTTTTTGCATTCTTATTTTTTTTAATTTTTTATTTTTTTTATTGGTTGTTCACAACATTACAAAGCTCTTGACATATCATATTTCATACATTAGATTGAAGTGGGTTATGAACTCCCAATTTTACCCCAAATGCAGATTGCAGAATCACGTCGGTTACACATCCACAATTTTACATAATGCCCAATTAGTAATTGCTGTATACCTTGCCTAATGTATACCAAATAAAGTTAGAGCCAACAGGACAAGGCTTCAAGGTGGATAATCTATTAGCTCTGAGTTTCCTTAGAAAAAGGAAGTACCTGTAGCTCTGTGCCACAATGATTCAGAATGGTTTGTCAACTGCTGCAATAAATGGATTTACAGGTCAATTCTTCCCCCTCCCAGGTCCCTGCTTCCTATTGCATTGGTATATTAAAGGGAGGGTTAGCTATGGAGGCAGGCCCAGGAAATTTGAATCCTGACTCTGCCATTTAGTAGCTCCATGACTTTAAGTGAATCACTGGGCTTTTTTGTGTCTCAATTTCCTGTTATTTGAAGTGTGTATAATTATAGCATAATGATTGTCAATAATGGTTGTTACAAGCATCAGCAATGATTGATAATAACTGTTAGTCTTCTCCTCAGCTC
Organism: Ictidomys tridecemlineatus; assembly: GCF_052094955.1. Classification (NCBI taxonomy): domain Eukaryota; kingdom Metazoa; phylum Chordata; class Mammalia; order Rodentia; family Sciuridae; genus Ictidomys; species Ictidomys tridecemlineatus. The sequence goes on from NC_135480.1 coordinate 134,162,558, forward strand.
AAAAAACATTTGCTATAGTGAAAATGTTGAAGTTCCCCAAAGGCCTGTGTGTTAAAATCTTGGTCCATAGAGAGGTGCAATTAAGAGGTAGTGGAACCTTTAAAAGGAGGGACCTAGTGGAAGGCCTTTAGATCGTTGGAAACACACCCTCAAAGAGTTATTGTGGGACCCTGACTGCTTCCTCTTCCTCCCTCTTGGCTTCCTGGCCAAAAGGTGAGTGGCTTTACTCCACTTTACATTCCTGCCATGATATGCTATCTCATTACAGCCCCAAAACAATAGAAATGATGAACCATAGAGTGGAACCTCCAAAACTGTGAATCAAAATAAACCTTTTCTCTTTATAAATTAACTATCTCAGGTATTTCATTATAGTGAGAGAAAGCTGGCTAATACAATTTGCTTTCACCCCTACCCTTCCTTTCACCGGAAATACCCCCAGCATTCCACATCACCACTCCTCAAACTTAAGTGCTTCTCACCCTGCAACACTTTCCCTTACCACATCAGCTGCCAACCATGATGCCTCCCATCTTCTGAACTCTGCCCCTCCACCTTGGGAATGCCTACTCTTCAATCAAAACCTGCTTTACTTCTCCTCAAGGAAAACTTTTCCCTTTCGAGGCAACATTCACCCTGCCTTTCTCCATGTTTCTGCCCTGAACTCTCACAGTGCCCAGCGTGGCTTCTCTGAGCACATTGCCACAGCTACATTGTTGTCTTGACAACCCATTAATGGCAGTCCTATGGCCTCTTCTCATCAGGTCCATGCCTGACCCTCAGTCTTCTCTGTCCCTAGAATTTCTGACATAGAGCAGGCCATCAGTAATCATGAAAATCAAGAAGGTAAAGGAGAAGAGGAGAAGGAAGGAGATAGGAAAAGAAAGGAAAAATGAGGCAGCTCTGATGCCTAACCAACAGAAAATACCTGGAAATGTGATTTTCCCTTCCAAGAAAAGCATGTCTTCCTTTTAAAGAATTCAAAATCTTTCTGAGTCATGCAGAATTTTTAAATGATTTTTTTGAGTTGACAGGCAAATCTATAAAAGGAAAGAGAGTTCATTGCAGATTGATGAAATGCAGGCAGATTCTTTTCTTCTTCCTCTTAGCTCCCGTGCCCACATTTTTATAATTATTTATATTTCATTAATCAGTTAACTATAAAAGGCAATTCAAGAGGTGAGAGGGAATATATTTGGTTACCCGCATTACCAATGCCACAGAGAGGGAATTGGCAGAGATCTAATAGTGAAGCCCCAGCCCTCATGGAGAAGAGTTTTCATCAAAAGCATGTCAGACCTTTATTACAGCTATGCTTTCTCTTTGGGAGAGAAATGGCCCCGGTAACACACTGTAATAAAGCATTAAAATTTTTTTTTAAATAAAAAAATCAAACTCTGTGACATGTGGCATAAAAATGGAAGGAGAACCTTATAAGCATTTTGGAGGGCCACATAAGGTTGTAGCCGCTGAGGTTATCATCAATTTCTCCTTGCTGCTGCCCCAAATATACTACAGACCAAGTCAATGACAGGTGTAAGAGGAAGGTTATTCCTTCCAGTCAAGGACATGGGAGCAATGACAAGACAGACAAAGAAACTAATATTGGTTATGAAACTCAAGGAAAATCAGTGCTGAATTATTTATATCTAAGTTTGAATGTTCCCTTGCTGTTTTTAGCTGTCAGGAAGTCTAAAAAGAAAGTCATAGAATTTCCTCCCTCTAGCCAAGAGGACAACTTCTTTGAAAAACTAGCCCTTGGAGATAAAAGTCCTAGAAGTCTCCATGGTTCAGCATGGAGCTCAGGGTTAGTTGGGGTGGAAGTTTAGATGAGAAGTATTTCCAGGTGTGCAAAAAAGTCAGCACTATCAAATTGCTGTGGGACAAGAGTAGCCAACAGAAAATTATCTGTCATCCTGAGCAGTCTTTCCACAATTTTTCAGAGGCCAGATGTCTCTCAATTTGTAAGATGGTCGGCAATTGTGTGCAGTCAACCACACTGTCTCCATTGGAAATAATGAAAGAGACCAAAGTTCAAGATACAGAGGTCAAGCTGTATCCATTCAGCATCTAGGGGAGATTTCTACTTCTTTATTAAGTGAATTGCACAGATTGGGTCTCAGCCTAACCAAGTGACGTTTTCCTGAACTGTGGAAGGTCATCATGTGCTGATGGTTTGGATTCAGCATTCTAAGTGCGGTGAAGTTGAAGCCAAATCTTTGTGACCATAATGTGCTGCTCTCAGGGGCCTAAGGGTGATATTTTCTGACCTCATTCATCAGTGAACAACTAGATGGATGGTTGAACAGAGAAAGAGCACTGTAGGTTTTCACCTCCACCAAAATCAGCTTTTTGCTGTAATTTTTGGAAGGTGAAGAATGTTATGCTTGAGGACCTGAGTCCAACCCCATGCCTACTGCAGTGAGGACCCCAAATACTGTTGAGTATGCTAGAGAGCCAGGGGAGGATTGCTCTGATATTCCAGTACTCTTCATTAAGAGAACAAATTGTTGAACAAACAGAAAATCAAGTTGCGCAGACACAGAGGATAAAGAAAAAAATTTTCATTTTATCAGTTAAAAAAATAAATAATTTCAAAAACCTTTTGTAAGAAAGAAGATCTTAACATTGGAAAGAAATATTTCATTAAACCCTCATAATTTTAGGTGACTATAGAAAAACTGTCTTTACTATAAATTGTCATATCTCCCAAAGTACAATAAATTCCAAAGTTATAACCTGGTAACCTTTTAGTTATCTTTCAAAGACTGATACAAATGGAGAAGAGTTTTCAAAAATTCTATAATTTCTGTAATTCAGGGAAATAAATATACATCCTGACTAGTCAGGGACAGTATTGGTCTCTGCCTATTGTCCCAGCATAATTATTAATAGCATCCCCCCTAGTTCTCAAAACAGTTTAGACTATTCTATGGACTTGCTTCTTATAAAGGTTCTCCCTGAATACATTTGCTTTGTGATTTTTGTTATTTGAAAGATGAAAGGAGATTTTCTGCAAATAGGAAACATCTCAATATAATATAGTTTAACCATTCCTAATCTGAAAATCCAAAATTCAGAACTTTTTGAATGCCATGACAGCACAGGTAGAAAATACCATGCCATGAAATTTTGTTTCATTCACAAAATTATTTTAAAATGTTTTTAAATTTCTCTTCAGGTAACGTGTGTAAAATATATATGAATTTTGTGATTGCACTTAAGTTCCACCCATATGGATAGTCTCATTACGTATATGCAAATTAGTTGACCCTTGAACAACATGAGTTTGAAATGTGAGGGTCTACTTACACATGGATTTTGGTTTTGGAGATTTGTATTAAGTTAAAACAAATTGCAGGTAAACTACATAGCTCAGAAATTTAAAAATCAAGGAAAAGTTTGATGTGTCATGTATGCAAAAAAAATATGCAAATAATAATCTATCGTTTACTACCACCAAATATATATAAGTCTTTTATAAAAGATTAAAAATATCAAAATTTACCCACAGTGGCATAAATTGTACATGGTACCATATGTAGTCAAGAGAAATGTAAACAAATATGTAAAGATGAACTTTAAATTATAACTGTATAAAATTACTGGCAGTCATAGTGAACTACTGTAATAGTTTCTTAGCCACCTCTGTTGCTTTTGTGGTGGTTAGTACAAGCATCCACTGAAAACAGCATGTGATACTAATCACCTCCACATGACCATTTTGTCCTTCTAGTAAATGGCATGTTGCAGGACAAAGTGATCTAACAATTCTCATGAGTTTCTTGTGTGTTTTTCACCATACATAGTGCATGTAACATATAAAATGGGTATTAATGAGGTACTTATGTTATCTGTAAGACTTCCAGTTGTCAGTAGGCTCCTCAACGTCTTGCTTTGGGGAGTCAAAAGTTATACTGAGATTTTCAGTTACTTGGGAAAGTTGGCACCCTTAACCCCCACACCATTTAGACAGTCAACCCTGTTCTAAAATCTGAAGCCATTTGGGTAAGGGATGCTTAATCTGAATCATTTTTTTCACCCAAAAGCGTAAGTAGATTGATTCTCAAAGTTAGACAACAGAACAATGCATCTCATGATGCTGATGTTAAACCAATATAAATTAACTTCAGTGCCTTTACCAGTGGGATTTCTTTGGCTAGCTCTCTCGAGTCACGTGGCACTTTTTAATTTGACATAATTGATGTAATCCTGTAATGCCAACTTTGGATTTACAATAAGAAAAGAGATGCTGCTGACAAAGCTCACATCTGTAGTGAACATGCTAATGACATGTGGTGTTTGCTCCTCCACTTACATCTTCCTAAGGACGTCTTCTGTGTCTCGAGTTAAGCTTTCAAAATTGCTCGAGACAGCTGGGCCTGTTTTCTGTTTCTCGTTAATTGATTCTTGTATTTAGGCCTCTGCTGTTATTACCATTTGTTCACTGGCTGTTGTCATTATCATAATATTTGTTTATTCCTCTAAATAAGCTAAATACAAAGATTCTGAAGTGACTACAACACAGTAGCATAAAGCTTCTGAAGGAAATGAAAAGAGAATATTGGAGTAGATTCTAGCCACAGAGCTGTAAGAAAAGAGGGCATCTTCAAAGGACTTACTTCCTTGCTGGGGCATTGGTAGGTCAGGGTCAGAGAGAACACTGAAGACAGAGTGACAGGCTACAGAGCATGATTCCCTTCCAGCCCATGTTCCATAGGACACGCCTTCTTCTCACGGGAAGTCTATGGGGGTGCCCCCTGGCCTCAAGCTGCATGAGAAGAGGAGGAAGTGGGATGCTCTGGCCTCTCTGACAACAATCCTCTGCCCAGGATCACTGGGGTTCCACAGTCCCTCCTAGGGTGACAGGACATGCCCCAGAGACAGCCTCGCTCATAGCACAGCCTTGGCCCTAGGAGTCCAGAGAGAAATGCCTGTCAGAGTCAGTCTTCCAACTCCTTCCACCTACTATTAGCAACCACTTCCACCAAACTATTATCACCACACCTTGCTCAACCTTATGTGCCTGTGGTCCTCATCCAAAGGATTCATTTTTTTTTTAAGTTTCCACGGTAGGCCAGTAAGTAGTCGCAGACCTAAACAATTACACACTCAATAGAAAATGGGACATGTTAAGCAATGAAAAGCTTGGTTTTCATGCTTTGAATGCCAAAGAAGTGCCATCCTGATTCAAGATCTGGTCTTTTACTCAGATGAGATACATTTTAATTAGGAGAAGGGGGAAAAAATGAATCTACTAAAATGATGTGAGCAAACCCAGAAGTCAATCCAGGAATCAGAAAAAAAAAAATGAAATGTCAGTATCAGCCCTAAAAAGGAGCTGGTCGTGAACAGCTCCTCATGATTGATCATTCTGAGCACTCATTCATTCACAGGCAGAAGGTCACCTTCCTCATATGTGCAATGCTGTGGGAGCAGGTATGACACAGGGGTGACATGCTAAATTTGCAGAAGTACTTTTTGGATATAATCTTTAAACATTAAATACTAATAAGTTTTTAGCATGGTTTCAGTGTATTTTCTGAGATTGATTTTATTTTAGAAAAGAGGACACAGAAGATAGAGAAAAGCACTATCACTCATGCCAAATTCTTCATTTTTCTCATTTCTTGTAACTTGTAGTTTTTACGGAATTTGTAGATTTTGATTCTTTCACAGTTCTGAAAACATTCATAGGCACATGCCATGTCTCCCAGAATAACCATTTTTCTTTCTTCTAAGAACTTTTATAAATATGAACCCAGTGAGTCTTCATGCCAACCCCATGAGGTAAACATATTATAAACCCCACTTTGCAAATGGAGAAAATGGAGCCCGAAGGGCTAAGTAACTCACTCCAAATTTGACTCCAAAGTCAACCTCTTGACCACTATTGCCAAGTTTAATAGCTGGCGATGGCTATGTCATCAGAAAAAGATTGCATCCATATGCAATATAATGAAAACAATTAAACATAATGCAATTTGGTTTGAATAAGCAAAGATTTATCAAGCAACTACTATTTGGCAGATGTTATACTATGTGGCAAGATTAACTAGACAAGGGGCACTTTTAAAAAGAGACACTATATACCTCTGAAAAAGAGAGATGATGAGGCCCTTTTACCATCCTGGGATTCAGAAAGAAATAGGTTCAGTAAGAACCGGAAGACTGTCCAAACAACACTGCTGAAGACATCTTACAAGTAACTATTGTGTTAAAAATGTTTTTTCCAGAATTAATGCCTTTGCTTTTTGCTGTAAAACATTTATCACCACAAATTTCTCAGAATTGTCATATAGGACAGGCATAGTTCAGAATTTCCCTCTGACTCACAATTAATTAAGTGCATTGTTAAAATCAAATGTATTCTGATTTTAAATAGGATTCGCCCCACCTCCCCATCCCCATCCCCCACCCAACCACCTCTGTCTCCAGTGGCTCAGGAGAGAGGGTTTGTTTTTTTTCTTCTCAACCTTTTCAGTCAAGTTTTGTAGACATTTGTCAACTCTGTAGTTTCCAAGTCAGGATGTCTGTCATTTAACCTTCATCCTCCTTGAATTTTCATCCTGATCGGTTTGGATTAAACCACAGACTGATAAATGAGCACAGCTTTGGCGACACAAAGGAGCAGTCATTAAGGAAACCTTCTCAGAAGGTATGAATCAAAGCCAGGAATCTTTCTTTTCTCCCCTAGTTTGCAGACTGCCTGCAGTAATGCATTTTTATCATTTTTATTTATTTCTTTTTTTTCTTTCCCTTTAGTTTACAAAACGGTTTTCATCATCATTTCCTTCTTGTTTTTCTAAAAGAATAAAAGTGTGTCCTGATGGCCCACAGTTCTGTGTTTATTGCACTAATGTAGCCAGCAAAAGCATTTTATCAATTTGGAATTAAATCCAGGATTAGGAGGCAGGGGGAATACAGAGGGATGAAGATTAAGTAACAGGCCCCCTGATGTGAGCAGCATGTTTCACTCATAAAGATTTAGGATAATTAGGGAACTGGCAGGGGAGGGGGTCCCCCCAAGGCAACCACCTTTTGCTAAACCAGAGCATGTAAGAGGGGCAGCATTCCTTCTATCCTCCTCCTGGTTTTCCACTTCTTCGAATCATGCCTTACTTACACATGGGGTTTGGTTTCTTTTTCGTACTGGAAGTTGTAAACATTTTAGACCTTGTCTTAATTTTTTCCTCTCCATCAAACTAAACGAAACCAAATACAAAACAAAACCCTCTAGGGCTTGCCAAAGACAACAGTTGGGTCAGACATGACAAGAGCACATTGGAAAAGATTTTCATGAGCCATATAAAAGTAGTGCAGTGTGTGTTACAGTCACACCTGTGCACGCCTGGTTGCCCAGCTCCTCTGTCCATGTCTAAAAGAAAATGACTTTGGACTTGAAGTATTGCTTTAGTCTCTGATCCACATTCCTTGTGACCCAAACGTCATCAGCTGCAGGAATCACTTTATTCTTAAAAGATTTTAGCAAGACTGGATTAAATATTCATTTATGTGTGAGAAACCCACCAACTTCTGGTGGTCCCTGGGAGTTTAGGGGTGGGTGGAGTAAGGGAAGGACTACATTTATCCTATTCATCCCTCAGTTTCCCCTTCTGTGAGTTCTCAGTCCCATTTCACGTAAAGCCAGTTCTTCTTTTATCCCTTTGCAGAACCATCTTGCCCAGCTAGCACTTTTCCCCAAAGACTTGCTGACACAAGGCTACATGCAGAAAACTTTTCCAGGTTTTAGGAGCAGTGGAAAAGGATAATTAAACCTACTGCACGGGACGACTAAGCTGGTTGCAGTAATGACACAGGGATCTCCCCTACCATCTCTATAAACAAGAGGCAAAGAAGGAAAATGGCAATGACTTCAATGGCGGGGGGAGGGGGGCATTCATTCAACTTCTTGCTATATTTTAGCTCCTCCTACACTAAACCTGGGATCTTATGCAAGTAATACTAAAGTAATACAAGAAGGAACCAAGTCCTAAGAAATGAAGCACCTAGCTAGGTGCATGCCTGTAATCCCAGCAGCTCAGGAGGCTGAGGCAGGAGGATCTCGAGTTCAAAGTCAGCCTCAGCAACTCAGCAAGGCCCTAAGCAACTCACTGAGACCCTATCTCTAAATAAAATATTTTTAAAAGGGCTGGAAGTGTGGCTCGGTGGTTAAGCATCCCTGGGTTCAAACCCTGGTACCAATAAATAAATAAATAAGGAATTAATCACCTGATGAAAGACTATACTCACAGACTCCTGAGAAATCCTCCTAGCCTTTGGTTTAGAATTCATGATAACCTGAAAACCACCCTAGAGCTCAGATCTCAGACTGAAGATCAAGTCAAAGTACAACAGGAGGCAATGATATCAGGGATAGAAAAGGCATTACCTCCACCAATGATCAACAGATCATAACACAGAGAAGAAAGAACTTTACAAGTTAAAACACAGAAGTCCGTTGCTTCTCTAGGACCAGAGGATCCCATTCTCCTGGGCAACTTTTGGTCACACCTTGGAGGTCCCAGCACTGCAGCTCCTAGTGTTGGCTCACTGAGATGGTAAACTGCAGATTTTTTTTTTCAATTAAGTTTTACAATTTATTATTCTCTTAATAAGTAAAAAAAGAAATGAGGTTCTGTTTGAAATCACCATCTCTTGATCAATTTTTTTTTTATTGTTGGTCGTTCAAAACATTACACAGTTCTTAATACATCATCTTTCACAGTTTGATTCAAGTGGGTTATGAACTCCCAACTTTACCCCATATACAGATTGCTGTTTCAAACTGCAGATTTTTAACAGTTCAAAAAGAAATGCAGCACTTCAACACCCTGAAAAATAAGAAACTCCCTTCTTACTACTGAAGAGCACATGCACAATTCTCTGGGTTCCAAGTTCACTCCTGATGAACAGCAGAGCCAGCTGCTCTTACCAGGACCTGCTGGGCTTTTGCTTACCCCCCAGTGCCTGTGCATCCCCGGAGGAGTCGCATGCTTCCAAAGAAGAGCAAAACAAGGTGAATGAAACCACAGGCCAGAAAACAAGGTCACTCTTTGTACCTAAAACAAATACTTTCAAGGACAAATACACAGTAAATCACCTAAACTATACAAAAAGCCCAAGAGAAAGAAAAATGTTGTGTCATGTCAAAGATTGATTCAAGAGTCAATGATCTCAATTTTCTCTTTTTAAGGAAGGATTAACACCTGAGATGCAAAGTCACAACCAAAACTCCCATTGAGAGCAAGACTGAATCCCTCAAGCAATCAAATAACTGAAACATGCTAAAGAACAAAACTTGGGCAAATGGAGGGGGGATACAGTAAGACTGATACAGTTCAGTGAATTAGGTGGAAGGCATCAAGGTGTTGGGCATTCATTAACATCAGAGAGGAATGGGGTCCAAATTCTAGTCCTTCACCTCCTGTGTGAGCTTGGGCAGGTTACTTAAACTCTTTAAGCCTCAGTTTCCTCATCGAGCAAATGAATATAATAATAGATACCTTTGTGTTTTATAAGACTATAAATATGACAAGGGCCTGGTTTTGAATATATACTCAAAATGTATGGAAAACTCTATTTTAAAGTCCCAAGACTTTATCCTAATAACACAACTTTACAAGTATTAACAACGTGATTTTTAAAGACAAGTTTAACTGTCCTGTGACATGTTGTTCTAGTTTGTTCTCAAGCTAGTCAGTTTTTTATTGATATACTGAATTTTCTGACCTAGGGCTGCATTTTTTCACAACTCTCAAAAAACTATTTTCAAATCACTCTTCAAAATTTATTTCCTTCCCCTACCCACTTTTTTACCAGTGCCACATTTGATCACATTTCCTTTTCCAGTACTATTAAGGTAATGAGTTAAAAGAGACCCTTCCTTCTCCTAGCAGATGTGCAGTTATCATTATCTGGCAGCAAAGAGCACCCTTACTCTTTCCCTGCGGTTGCAGAAAGGACCTCTGGGCAGTCGCTTCCAGCCTGTGCAGGAATAACCCAGTCTGTGTGTCAACACTAAGGCACCCACTGTTGTTATCTGGCCTGCTTTTCCTCCCTTCATTTCACTGAACCAAAGTAGAATTTGACTTCTGTTCGTCTTGGTTTGGAACTTCTTGATATAACATGCACCAAAGGTCAACACCCAACCTTGTTCAGCTTCCTATCACTGCCCTTCTCATTCATCCATGTTTTTCAAAAAAACAGACTTACCCATCCTTTCTTCCTTCTCTTCCCCCCTCCTTTGTTTCCTTCCTTTAATCAGAAAGAGAACAGCTAGAGGATGTGAGAGTCAACTTCTATCAGTCGTCACAAGTAACCACTTTGCACATAAAATGCATCTTTACCAGTACATGACAATCCTAAGCCCTATGTTCAATCCAATAAACAATTATCGAAAGCTTATTGTGAGCCAGGCTCCATGCTATGCACTAGGAATACAAAAATATAAGGCGTTATCCCTCTCCCTGGGGAGTTTTATAGGGAAGTGGAAAAATCAACAATATAGTGAACTATTGTGCTATATTATAATAATATTACTGTTATCATAGTCTGGTGCTGGATCAAATATGGTCTACAGTGACCATTTGGTCAGAGAAGGTAATTTTTCTGGGGAAGGCCATGGGGAAAGCTAACCTGAGTTCAAGATTTTATTATCTGGTGGAAAAACCTTTTGAAACTTTCTCAAGCTTCTCCCAGATGTTTTCTCAAATCATTCCAATAACCCTCCAGGATGCTCTCAGAATTTTCTCTGTAACACAGTTGTATAAAATATACATTAAGACACTCCCCTCTTAATCATCTAAGAGCATCCCATCTCCCTCAGAATAAAACTCCAAAGGCTAACTTCTCCTCATGCATGTTCTCCATCCCACACTTCCCAGCCTCTCTCCAAATTCCAGAAGCACTGCTCAGCAGTGCTCATCCTTACCTCCATAGTTTTGCAATGTGAATTCCTCTTGCTAGAAGGTTCAACACTCCTTTCATCCCCCACCCCTTTTCCACCTGGCAAATTCCTTCTGATTCTTTGAGATGTACCTCAAACATCAACTTCTCTGAGAAACCTTCTCTGACACCCCCCACACTCGCTAGCAACTCCTAGGGAATTAGGTCCTTCCAATAGCAATGTTGCTTGGCTAAAAGAACGCCTACTCCTAAGCCCACTCTTTTATCAACGGTCCCCACAGGAAGCAGATGGTACGTTCAATGAGTGATTTGAGAAGAACATCATCAAGGGACTAACTTAGAAAGGACTGACAATACAGAAACCCTAAAGGATAATTGTAGCATCCAAGGCTCTAGCAAAAACAAGATATCCCTAGATCCCAAAGTAATAGGAGAGCTAGCATCTCCCAGACCAGAAGGAGAGGTGGAGCTTCCAAATGTAGCCTGCTGCCACCACATAGGAAGGGAGCCACTCTTGCTCTTCTCCTTTCATCTGCCTATCAACCAAATCCAAAGGCAAGGGATGTCTTGCCTGCCAGCCTCCTGGGGCACAGAGAACAAGGCTTCACAGGGAGATCTAGAAATGCTCCATTCTTATTTTCTCTGTTCCTTTATAACAGTATCTGGAAAGGGGGTGTCATTTGACATACTGTTTGGTCTTATGAGATGATTCTTATACAAAGACTTACTTCTTTAACGAATGAACCAGGTCGGTCATCCTCAGTATCTAGATCTTTCCTCCACCATCAAAGTGAAGGTGATTCCTTGAGCTATGGATGCTACCTTGAAACACTAGAGGAGAGCCCAAGAAAATCACAGAGATACATTATTAAAACCATACTAGCAGCTGCCTCCTCCTCAGTTTCTTGTTATATGAGAACTATAAACTTTCATATATTTAAGCCACTGTTAAAAGTGTTTTCAGTTACAGCCATGCACCACATAGCTACATTTTGGTCAACGACAAACTACATAAATGACAGCAGTCCTGTAAGATTACATCACCTACTGACATTATTGCCATCTTAGTTGGCATAAGTACACCCTATGGTGTTCGCACAGTGACAAAATGGCCTAACAACACATTTCTCACAACAAGTCCCTGTCATTAAGTGATGTATGACCACACTTGTAAACAAGAGCATTCCTTACTGATGTGGCTTCCTTGTGTTCACCTGCATATTACAAGTCTAATCGAAACTAGCTGAGTGTCTGCCTTCTTCCCTAGAATGTGGGTTCTACAGGGTCAGGGCTAATGCTGGAAGAAACCTATTTGCTGCTTATAAGAAGCAAGTGAATCCATGTGCCAAGGAGGGCAGCCATGTAAGTAGGACCCAATACCATCCTGAGGCTTCCTCCAAGTTGCTTCTTTCCTTTGCCTTGTTTTACCCTACAGAACTTCTTTTCAAGTGCCCTGCTCCCTGTGTTTTCTCCTCTTCCCTTTGCCCTTCTATATCCACTGCATATCAAGCAGACTTGCATTGCACAAATTGTTTGCATTCTGTTTTATACCCATTTTTTAGAAAAATGATTCTCACTCTAAAAGAGATGGGCTGATTAATGTACTCAAAATATCTTGCACTACACAGCCAATTCCTTTATCCTTGTTCTATTCATAATGTATAGCCCTTCTCTCTTCAAATGTGCATAAAAGGACCCGTTCACCACAAGCATTATTTGTAACTGCAGAGCTTGAGGTGGTACTAGATGTCAAAAATGAAAAATTGCTAAATTCAAAATTGCTTCTCCCTTTGTTTTAAAGGTGACCTGCAAGTAGTTTTTATTTTTTTTAATGAACTAATTGTAGGATTATATGCTGAATGCTCCAAATGCAGAGAGTGAGAGAAGAACACTCAGCACATACCTGCTACAAAATACCTGGTATTGTTTCTGAGCCTCTTGCAAACCCAGACTGCTGACATCCACAATCCCTGCAGCCCCAGCAAGGAGACTAACTCAGACACAGCTCTGCTTCTGAACTGGAAGAACAGGCATGCAGGTCAATGGTGAGCCAGACTAGGAACAGGGAGGCACAGTGTGGTGACTTGCTGAGTGACCTTGAGCAAATTATGTTCTGAGCCAGCAGAAACCTCCCCATCACTGCCAAAAGGGAACTGTTCTCCTCATTCCCTCCCACTGACAGTTATGACTCCATGCTCAACACAGGCCTTCCATGAAAAGAGGTTGTCAGAGCTGCAAATTATTTTCAAAATTCATTAGAGGCTCACATACATTTTGTTGGATAGGAAAATCTGGAAAATATGCACTGAATCTATCTGTGTTTCCCAATGAATCTACCTGCTCCTTCTGCACACAGCCTAGATTTGGAAGATGTCTGTTCTTGTCCTATGCTGCAATGTAAGACATGCCCTCATGATGACTCAGGCACTCCAGGGAACACCTTTTTCAAATACTCTATGATTATTTTTTTTTTGGTAGGGGGAGTAGTGGGGATTGAACCCAAGAATGCTTAACCACTGACCCACATCGCCAGCCCTTTTTACATTTTTATTTAGATACAGGGTCTCACTAAGCTGCTTAGAGCCCCTCTAAGTTGCTGAGGCTGGCTTTGAACTTGTGATCCTCCTGCCTCAGCCTCCCATGCTTCTGGGATTATAGGCGTGCACCACCACAGCCAGCTCCTCTATGATCCTACCCAGGAACAAAATGATGCCAGAGACACAGAAGTCCACTAGTGATGTGGTTTGAGGGAAATCACAAATGCCTCCTCCTGACTGAAAACAGTGTCCTGTGATCAACTTAAAGTTCCACCTTTAATATGAATGTATTCTTTGTATTTACTCTGTATCCAGTTATCTGTCACTTGTTAAAATGTGCATAACCCTTCCAGGGTAGAACATTAAATTATTCATTATCTACTATTCCACCTGAGAGAGAATGAGCGGTTCAGATTACATTCCAATGAGCTGCCATGAGCTGAGGACTTGAGCAGCAGTGGAACCGCAGTGAGCAGGGACATTTTGCTGCAGAGGCCAACAAAGGGAGAAAACTGGAGGGAATGGTGTTGCAAAAAGAGAGCACCAAAATGAGGGACTCTCCGCTCTGGTCATTTATCCTTTCATCCATTCATCAAATATTCATGACATGCCTACTACTCTGTGCCATGGATGGTGCCAAGGGTGTAGGATACACTCTGAATTAAGTTTCTAAGCACAAAGACAACTAAAAACACTCAAGATCAGCTTGGCCCTCGTCACAAGGTTCCTCTTGAGCCAGCACTTTTTAATTATGCCTCTCTGGGAGTTGAAAAGCCCTGGCTCTCCCGCCCAGGGTTACAAAACATTCAGGCGAGCCTCCTGAGAATCAGCCAGCACTCTGACCATCTGAACAGGGCTTCTCTTCTTGCTCCATTCTAGTGGTTTCCATGAGACTGGGGTGTTTGTATTCTTTTGACTACTGATTTGGCAATGTATGGGCCTAGCCCAGATACACAACAGGGAACACTGCTGATCTGGAGAAATATTAGGGCTAGATTCCTGTGAATTTATCTGCTCTTCTCACATACAAAAAAAAAAAAAAAACAAACAAACTATCAGGATGACCATTCTAAATGGATCCTGCAGAGACACTATCTGGGTTCTCTGGATTCTCTGTGAACACTTGGCTTAGACCCCCAAGGGCCCAGCTCCCATCCTCAGCCCTCACAGTCTCTGTCCTGTGGTTTACCAGACCCAGGTGCATCTAGACTCTATTTTGGTCAAGTGTTAAATCTCCCAATGGGAAAGGCTGATGTTTTTATTTGCTTTGCTTTTGTTTTCCTAATAAAGTACCAGAAAGATGTTGGAAACAAAAGCACAGGTCGATGTCCTAATGAAGCTTCTTGGGTCTTGCCAAATAAATACACATGGGGAAAACCAGCCACCTCAAGAGGCTAAAGCATCACTGAGTTTGTGCCTCTGGATTTGAAAATGCCAAGCAAGTACTTTCAGGTCAAATGGAAATACCATGCTGAATTCTTAAACTCTTGGGAGCTTAAGGCAGATTAAGTTACTGCTGAGACATACCTAGTCAGAATCCACCTGCAAAATGAACTACAAGAAAAAGCCATTCACAATCAGGTAATTCCTATCATAAACCTAATGAGAAAATAACTCAGAAGCCACTGATGGCTTTTGCCCAAAGAGATGAATAATGCGGAGAATCCTTGGCTGCACGAAGAACAGAAGAAATTAATTGCTGAAGCCTTCACAGCATGTTGAGAGCCAAGAATTATCCTCTGGATCTGCACTTATAATTTACAACAGCTGCCTCCTTCAGACAGGCCGAAGTGACTCTCGGGCAGAGCACAAAGCACAGATGATCACAGCCATGAATCTGCAGCCAGGTCAACACTGAGCCATCACATGAAGGATGCTCATCTTTGGGTCTGTGGGCAACCAGCCTCACACAGCAGAGCCCTCATGCCTTCTCTCAGCAGCTGGCACTTACCTTGTGACAATCACCCCCACTCCCCATATTACTATCATAATAACGTTTTAAAATTTTTACTGGGAGATGTTGATGCACAGTCCACTTATTGATAGTTCCCAGCTCCTAGAAACTAGGGTGGTCCCAGATGCATCACGGGAGAGCCTCCTTTGCCCTTTTGTGCACTCCCTGCAGGGCGACAATAGGAAGGACAGAGGACAGCATATCAGGAGATTCCCCTGGGTCCATGCCTAAATTCAAGGCACTTAAAAAAGAACATAGGCCAGGAAAAAGTAGAATAAAGGTAATTATGAGAAAAATGAAGCTGGAGAAGACAAAATTGATGTGCAAAAGATTTATTAAAAATAAACAACCATCATAAGAAGGAAAATCTTAAACACACCCTCTCTTAGAGAAGAATGCTTTCTGCTAAAAATAGATATAGGTCTTGTGTCAAGGAGATCATAACTTTGTGACACAAAGTTGACAATTTATTTCCTTGTTCATACCTGAAACGAATGTCTCTATTTGAAAGACAGATCTTAAAGACTACATGAACTGAACTTGCCTTACCAAACCATTTCTAATTGCTTATTTAATTATCTCAAATGCCACAAATATTATTAGGGAAACAATGGAAATTTAGTGAGAGCAACATTTGAATAATGTGAGCATGACCATTGAATAGTATTTTTAAAATTGTTTTGAAGATTTGAAGACAATCGAAACATCAATAGTCTTAACGAATTGGGCTGCAGATTTGGTTGTGGGTTCTCAACAGTGAGAAAAAAAAAATGACATGGTTCCCTCAATGCCCATTTCTCTAGTCATGCTTTCATGAGAAGAACTTAACTCACCACTCTGATCTTCTGACTATCTAAATTTCCAAAGTTAATCAAATGATTTAGTTTACAGGGTAAACTGCTTTGAAGTTGATAAGGCTAAATTAGATGAAATACTGAATTTTGTCAGTTATTTACAAATTTACTCTGAATTTGTTTACTAGGTTCTCATAGTGGTTTGTATATGGTCTGACCCCCAAAGGATCCCATGCTGGAAACTTGGTCCCTAGCATGGGAATGTTGAAAGGTGGTGACACCTTAAAAGTGGGGTACAGAGGAAGGTAAGCAGGTCCTGAAGGCTCTGCTTTAGAAAAAGATTAACCCTGGTCTCCCTGGGTTGGTTAGGTCTCACAGGATTGGATTAGAAACCACAAGAGTAGGTTGTTATAAGCAATCCTGGCACCTTCCAAGTCCCTCTTCTGCAGCTACTGCTCACTGCTGCTGCCATGAGATGCCATCTGCCATGTTGTGATGGACTAGATGTGGTCATCTGAACCTGGATATTCCAACCTCCAAAACCCAAGCCAATATAGACCTCCTTTCTTTATAATTTATCCCATCTTGAGTATTTTGTTACAACAACAACAACAAAATGAATTAAGTTTTTTTTTTCTGAAAGCAAGCACTAAAAGGAGGAAAGACAATGTGTGGGGGTCAGTTGGTCCATGGAGATGAGGACAAGCGTGTGTTTGTTGCAATGAAACAGGCTCCTTTTCCATGGACTATGTTCTTCCTCCAGTTTCTGCACCAAGATAGAGATTAAGACATTTTTAAAGTGATTAAATTATATTTTAGCACACCAAAACCAAGGGACAAGTTACAAGATGCTACATAGAATGACCAACTTCCCTGGCTCTATTACCTGACATCCCTAAAAACTCCCTCCTTGCTCCTTTTCCCCACACGTGAAAGATTCCAGCTACACAGGAGAATGGGAATGTGGGTCCATATATATAAACTACCTGTGTGATCCTGGTGAATAATTCAGAGACACATTCCATCCTGACCCCATGGATAATTTATGGGCACTTTCTGCTGTTGTTAGTATTTGTTCCTCCCATAGCCCTCTCTTTATCAAATGTACTAGCTCTAAAACCAGACACTCTTGGCTAACCCTCCAGCTCTTTTTTCTTTTTACCCAATAAAAAGTGTAACCCCATAACCCATATGCCAACAACCTGCTTCACAATGTTGTTAGACATAGGAAGGAGACATGGCCTTTGAGACGGAGCCTTTGCCAGGGCAGCAGAGACTAGCAAACTGAGATTGCCCAGGACACCACCCCAACAGCGCCACCATGTGTCAGGCAGAGGAAATGACAACTATGGAAGATAGCAAATGAACATCAATGCCCTCCACACCAGAAAGGGCCAAATGAAGACTTAGCTTATCTCCCTCCCCACACCTTGAACTGAGCCAGATCCTGTGGCCCTTGTACCAAGTCATAGGAGAGGAAGATGCTAGACTTCCTGGTAATGAGACAGACAAGTATTCTAGCAATAATTGAGAGGATTATATCTTCTTTTCCATTTCCTGAAACAGACTTAAGATCCAAGTTTGATCATTCACGACATGACAAACACTTTGGCCAGATTAAAGAAAATGAAGTTAGTGCCCCCTATGCACATGTTTTCTACTAAGACCCCTTTTCCCCCGGCTTATACCTCCTCTCCTTCCAGGTGCCTTCTCAGCACCACCACCACCCTACAAACCACCTTGTCCCTGTTCCCCTCTCACACCTCATCAGTTAATCTCTGCTAAAATATGAGCTGCTAATTAAAGTATCGACTGCTGGTAATGACTTCAGATGCACATATCTTGGAGCACTGGCATTTTTAGAAATGACTCTGAGAGGGAGCACTGCCTTCCTGCTGCCTCCTTGCTGCCTCCTTGCTGCTTACCAGGGCCCTCAGGGATGTCCTATGAGCAGTCCCACCTTTTTTCATTTACCCCACTAAGGAGTGAGGTGAGCCCAGCTCTGGATTCTACCTCTGAATGGTGCATCTTTTGCACTAATGAATCTGGTCTTATAATACCCCTTGCCTAGGTCCACTAAATGTTTAGAATTATGGCTTTCATTTAGCTGTCATGGTAACTTCTACTTAGCAATTTTTCAGAGTTAAAATAACAGGGCCTCATGTTAATAGGTCAGAACCACCCAGAACTCAAAGACTCATATAGAGCACTACAAGCCAGAATTTAGTAATAGGAGCCCTAATCCTCTCCCCAGAGGGAAGGAAAGTGTAGACAGCAGCAGAACCATATCTTCCTCTGAAAGCCAAGTCCTCCCAATTCAAGGTAGAGTGAGATTTCAGGACAACCAAGAGCAGTTTGTCCTCTCAAAAGCTTTTTTCTTGGGTCCATCATTTTACTAGAATATGTACATGTGTGTCTCATTCTACCTCCTGATGCTCAAAAGCAAAGGAAATAATTTGTCTTCGCTTTCTAGCAGGGATTCAATAAATATTTGTATATAACCAACAAATAAATAAAAATGAATACAGTTGCTTCTGATACTAGTAGAGAACTATTCTAAAACTTCATCAATTAGTTAATCTTCATAATATGCCAACCACAACATGGAGTTTGCAGGGCTTCCAATAACGACAGTGTAAGCTTGGCTAAGAGGTTTCAGCATGCGGCACTATGATGAAAATGACTAGAGTACACTTTGAGAATGAATTTTTATTATGCAAATGTTTCCAGAGCTGTAAATGACAAATTCCCATATACAACATTTTAGGATGATGTAGACTACATAATTCAGCCCTGCACAAATCAGGGTACTAAGTGTGGTTGGCCTGAGAGCTGAAAATGAACTGAGAACATTTTCATCACATTTATAACACCCCCAATGTTACTGACTGCCCAATTATATGTTATGACTTGAAATGTGTCCCCTCAAAATTCATGTTGAAGCCCTAAACCTAGTACTTCCAAGTGTGGCTTCATTTGGAAATAGTGTCATGGCAGATTGTATTATCAGGGTGATAATAGCAGAAGCCAAAGAACAGCAAAGAGGAGAAAGGCAGGAGCAAATTCTTCCTGACAGCCTGAGAAGAACCAACCTTGACACCTCGATCTCAGACTCCTAATTTCCAAAACTCTGAGACAATACCTTTTTGATGTTTAAATCACCCATTGTGTTGTGGTTTGTTACAGCAGTCCCAGGAAACTAAAAGACACTGCTATGATTTGAGTAAGTGTTTTGCAAAGGCCCATGTATTACAGGCCTTTGGGAGCCTGTGATCCTCAGCCTTTGGCACTACTGAAACATGGCAGAACTTTTTAATAGGTGGAGCCGAGTAGAAAGTCTTAGAGTCATCGGGGGCATGCTTTTAAAGAAGATATTTAGATCCTAGTTCTTTCTTCAACCTGTCTTTCACAAACCAGATATAAGTTGAGAATTTTTACCATGCACTATCACTGTGATATTCTGGCCTCATCACAGCCCAAAAGCAATAGGGCCAACTAATCATAAAATCTCCAAAATTTTAAACCAAAATAAATCTTTCCTTTTGTAAGTTGATTATCTCAGGTATTATGTCATAGTAACAGAAAGCTGACTAATGCATATATTGTAATACCTCTAATGCTTTGCCTAATTTCTTCTCTCACCTCCCTCAATTAACCCCCAATTAAATGACCCTAGTAGTTTCTCAGAGACAAAGGCAAAATCAATTGCCATTATTCCACATAAAGCAAAGTGTTTGCCATGTTATATTTCTCACGGACTTCTTTGAGGATACCTGAATATTCACCATTCACCATATTCATTCCTGCTTCAAGCTCTATCCTGTGAACAACAAGATAAACAGCTCAGTACCCTTGAGACAACTGGCACCTCTCTGTCTGTATAGGTGTTATCATTTAATCGTCTTTAAACTTGAATAACCTTCAGGGAAATGTAATTTATAAAACATCCGAACATAGATACTCTTGAAGAGCAAGAATAGGAGAAGATGGAGCTGTCTCTGTAACAAGAAGGGTAACTATATCTGCAGAGACCCAAGGAGACAGCAATTGAGATGGTTTAACATCCACATTTGAGCCTATGTTAATATTCCAGCCACAGGATAAACAATGATCCAAACCTTCTTACCTAGGATCAAACACTTCAATGAAATGACCCTCACCCCACCACCACCACCAAATCTCTCTCTTCACAAAGCCACAATAAACAAGAATCCATGGGCAAAGGGCCTCTTCTACCACATATCCACTTACTTGACCATAAGAAAATGTCCATCACACATTCTTATTCAACACTGTGGAGGACCCGTACATGCCAGACGCAGGGTTAAGAGACAGAGAATACAGCACTGAATAAGAAACAAAAACCCCACCCCTCGAAGAACTTCTTGTTCTACATGGGGAGGGACAAAGAGTCAGCAAGGTGTATATAGACTGCTCCCTGACTCAAAATGATTTGATTTATAATTTTCAACTTTACCATGATGGAAGGCAATATGCATTCAGTAGAAACCATATTTAAATTTTGAATTGTTACATTTTCCTGGACTAGTGATATATGGTATGATGCTCTCTCAAGATACCCAACTATGGGTGGATGTACCATTTTGAGCACATTTAAGGTAGGCATGACTAAGCTATGAGGTCATAGGCTAGGTGTATTTAATGCTTTCTCATCCTAATGATATTTTTGATTTACGATGGATTTATTGGGACATAATTCCACTGTAAATTGAAGAGCATCTATAAATAAAAAATATGGCATACGATAGTGACACCAAAGGAAAGGAATTGGAATGACTATCAGAGAGTATTTCAAAGAGTTTTACGTCTATTTTGCAATTTTAGATGGAAAGCTGGAGGCGGGCCTGACAGAGAAGGTAACGTGAGGAAGGATCTAAAAATTGTAAGGGAGGACCAACGCCACTAACCAGGGAAAGAACCTTCCAGACAACAGAAACGGCAAAAGTGAAAGCTGTGATAGACGTGAAAAGAGTGGCACACTATGCGAATGCAAAGCAACAGTGTTATTAAAGAATGAAGTAAAAATCAATATCCAGGCAAACCTTTCAATTCAGAGAAAACAGAAAAAGAACATAGCTCAACTGAACGCATGGCCTGGTTCTTCATAGCCACTTTTGTCTCACCTTGCATGTCTCAGCACTTGAAAATACTGCCCAACTACCCAAATTATGTAAATATAACAAATATTGGTCATGGGGCTGTTTGTTGCCACAGCAAAGTCCAGCCTATCCTGACTGATCTAGGGATGCAGAAAGTGACAAGGATTCAACAAATAGTTGAAGAAAACAGGGTCTCTTTTACAAATCAAAAAATTAAGTTGCTTTCAGCTGTCTGTAAACACATGAAATAGACTTATTCTGGAATGTTCTTGAAGTTCAAGACAAAATTAAACAGTAGAATCTAGATAATTTCAAAATAAATTGTAAGCTTCGAGTGATCAGACCAGCCCAATATCCACTTGAGGATACAAGCTTCCTAACAGGGGTGCTGAGCTAGATGACCTCATAGGAAATCCCTTCCTACTCTCAGTTCCAGAGCTCACTAAGTAGCCCATTTTCTTAGTAGTCCACTGTGGTCTAATATCTGCGGACTTTGAGAGTGGTATAACTGCAATACACCAGCATTCATATGTTCAGCCAGTCTTCATTAGCTGTCCCTCACGGGAGGGGTAGGGGAAATGTACCTGTGGTTTCTGTCCTTAGGCAGTTATCAGAGTTTACCCTTAGTGATTCTGTCAAAAATTAGAATATTAACAAGGTTCCGATGGTAGCAAAAGACCCCCCAATGTATTCATTTTTTAAAAGTACTTTACAATTGCACTGGGACTCTTCTTGACAAAATTTCCGATTAACAAGAGATACAGATATCTTCATGTTAATACTACAAATTATTCTAAACTCCTATGGTGAGAAATGCAAATTTCTTTCCTGAGAGCTATGATCTCCTATTTGCTTTAGATGAGACTGTGACTGTGCTGGTGTAAACACCAGACTTGGCTTCTACTGATTTACAAATATTTTTTATTAAGACCTTACCAGTCAAATAATCATTCCCTTATTCATTTCCTGCACATATCCATGTATAGCAAAGTATGCTTTCCCTCTGTCCATGTTAAGTGTAGATTTGTCTTTCCCTCCTTCCATGGAAGGTTTACCCTTTCCCCTGAACATATTTTCATACATTAGGTTTTCAAGCAGATACCAGCCCTGTACGTGGTGGGCCCTCAATCAACTTAAAACAACAATATCCACGCACCTCTTAGGGAGCTCCAGGATATTAAAAGTTTTTCATTACTTTTCGAACATGCTCTCTTCCATTCAGCAAAGCCTACCCTATGGGTGTATTTTTTTCCCCCTTCAAAATGTCTTTATGCCGAATCCTTCTCTTCTCTGACTGAAATTCATCTGTGTTTATTCCTCAAGCTCTTGCACTTATATATTTTATTACAACTCCTTCATACCCTTTCCCATTCCCAAACCTAATCCTTTTCTTCTTTACCCTGAGGGCCCCTGCCAATATAACTTCAGGTGAAGCAAATGAAAACACTAGCTTTTGCCCCAGGCTTCAGGCTTCCTCTACCAAAATTAAAACGTAAAAACATTGCAATGATATTAATATTATATTCCCTGCCCTGTAAACCTTCTATAACATTCTGCGGTCTGTCAGTCAACCACAGTTATTGAGTGTCCACTCTGAAAGGTAAGGCGTTGCCCTTCTAAGGAGAGAGAAAAGAAGAAAACAGCATTCTTTACTTTTCTGAACAATTAGAGTAAGTTCTAGCTTGCTCTCTGTTTCCCTGAACTTGTCATTCCTCCACCCCAGCATCTTCTTCTAACTGTTGTAGGTATTTTATCCCTCTTGGGTACCCACTCTCCTGGTTTTCCAAAGAACAATTCCTAGTACCTACAAATTGTCCAGTCCACAATAGGTTACACCCAGTCTGCTCTAAAAGGAGGTCATGATAGAAGCAGTGAACTTAGATCTTGTGATCCTGAGATGCCAGAAATGTGGTAGATACTTTATATCCCTTATATCATTGACTCCTCAGAACTACTCTGCAAGAGAGTTATTGTTCCCATCTTCTGGATCTTAGAACAGAGTCAGAAAGTGGAGAAGGAAATCAGATCTGATTCTATAAAACTTCCACAGGAAACAAATTTATTTTTTACAATGGAACCAAAGAAAATTGTATATCTTTTTATGAAAATTCTGATTGAGGATATAGATTTAAAGCATACCGTGGGCCATTGCATTTACAGCGTATGTTTATTTAGACAATTCTAAGTGGTGGTGGGAGAAGCCATCAGAGTACAAGGAGGTTAGGTTAGAAATTGGAAATAACATGGAAGAGACAAAATGAAATGTAAGTTTTCAAGTACTGAAGTATTACTGGCAGATGAATTTTAGTGAAAGAATTAAAAAAATTCATAGGAATTATCTAATAAGGATCCAGCCCACCACCAATCCTGGGTGATCTACTGAAAATTATCTAAGGCTGTGATGACATTGTTCTTGAGGATGGTCCTCATTCCCATTGGAGATTCCTCTTCATTACTGCCCATCCTGGTGATTCAAATTCAGTTATCAGCCACAGCAACACAATGACTTCATGAAAGTTAAGGATTTCCCAAAATTCAGATATCTGATGCTTTTGCTATTAAATGAATTGTGCCTCCTATTTGCAACTTCAGAGGGTCAGTGTAACATCAATGTGCTACCTGTCACAGTCCATGTGGGCTACTATAACAAAACAGCATTAATTAGATGTCTTACGAACAATAGTAATGTATCTCTGATGGTTCTGGAGGCCTGGAAGTCAAGGATCAAGGTATCAGCAGATTCAGTGCTTACTAGTTCATATGTAGAACTTTTGGCTGAGTCCCAGCCTGGAAGAAAAGGCAAAAGATCTATCCAGTATCTCTTCTATTAGGGGGCTAATCTCATTCATGATGATCTGCCTTTTATGATCTACTCACCCGCCAAAGACTCTCCTATTACCATCACACTGGATTGAGATTTCAACACATTTTGTAATTTGAACTTTGAGGGGACAGCACCACCCAAAGCCTAGACAGTCCAAGCCATAAACACATGGTGCTGTGTTATGACATAAGGAATTGTGCAACAAAGCAGTGAGAACCACTGAGGAAATGTTCACACAGCAACTCAAAAGTGAGGGCCAGTCACCACTAAGCCCTCTGTCGTTTATACACTCAAATGCTGACAGAGACAGGCAGTCAGGGGAGGGGGAGAAAACATACAATAGCAGGGCCTGTGGGAAATGGGTCTTGGATGCCTCATCTAAAGAGAGGAGCCACAACTCAAGGAAGGCAAGCGTTCATGAGTGGGGATGGATGCTCAGTGTTGCCAGATCTTTCCATCCTCTAAGAAAAACAAGAAATACAGGGTTTATGTGTATTATCTCAGTTTTTTAATTTAGCAACGAATAAAAAAATAGTCAAAATAACAATGAGATGATCCATGTGTCCCACAGGCCACCAGCATGACCACCAGCATGGATCTTCTCCAAAATTCTCCGTCACCCTGAACATTCGGGGTTCTGTCACAGGATCTGTTCTCAATATGAAGAATTCCATCCAGTACACTAAGGTGAGGGATGTTTAATGTCTGTGTTATAACTTGGATACGAGGGGCCCCCCCAAATTCCCCGTGTTAATGCAGGAACATTCAGTGGTGGAATGTTTAGATTATGAGAGCTGTAACCTAATCAGTCCATCCCAGTTTGAAAGGACTGACTGAGTTGTAGGCAGGTGGGGCATGGCGAGAGGAGGTGGGTCATTGGAGATGTACCCAGAAAGGCTTTATCTTCCCTGTGGTCCCATTCCCATTTTCTGTGCCTCCTGGCCACCACAAGGTGAGCAATGCTCCTCCACCATGATGTTCTGGGCCCAAAGCAATGGGGTCAGTCACCTATGGACTGAGACTTCTGAAGCTGTGATCCTCAAATAAACTTTCCTCCTCTAAATTGTTCTTGTCAGGTAGTTTTGCCACAACAATGAAAACCTAACCCACACAGTCTAGAAGGTGAAAGCAGCTGACCGACTCAGGTCACAGGCCCTTTTCTCTCTTCATTTCTTCTGTCAATGGTCAGTTCTCCTCACTCAAGTGCCTCAAAAGTACATGCAGATGCTCCTTAACCTGCTCTGAATTGCAAGCTTCCCAATTCATTTCGTTGGTAGAGGTGCCTGATTCCCCAAAAATTTGCTACAGCTTCTTTGAACTGTCACTTAGCTTCTCTTATCCACCAAATACAAACATCCTCACAACTATCATGAGCGAGCATTTCCTAGGTATCCTCTACTAAGCTAGTTGCCGTATGTATCCTACTATCCATATAGTGATCACCATGGTGGTATGTGGGTCAGACTGCCTGGGTTTGAATCCCATCTCCTTCACTTACTAGCTTCATTACTATGCTAGGCAGTTAGAGGTCTCAGCCCATAGTCAGTCAACTCCACTGCTCTGGGCCCACAGTGATGCAGAACATTATAGTGGGAAGACAGGGTAGAGGAAAGCTGCTTAGCTCTTGGTGAAGCAGAAGAAGAGAGAAAAAAAAAAAAAGACATCTTTCACCAGGAGCCAGGAGCAAACTAGAAAATGCAAGTGAGCTGCTTGTTGTTGTTGTTTGTTGTTTGTTTTGACTGTCTGGAGATTGAGTCTCAGGCCAGGGTCATAGGCCCTTAGGAGGAAAATTGGAGAACTAGATGAGAATATACAAGGACCATCTGGACCTGATCTCTATAACTCTAAGAGGCCTAGAACCCAATTAAATCAAAGGTATGCTATGCCACCTTCTCCCCAGAACCAAAACTTTAGCTTCAGGCACAGATCTGCAAGTGAACAGGGGGCTCAGATATCCTTTCTCCTCCCCCTGCATCTACATACATGACCATAGACACACACCACACTTCTAGAGGCAAAAATAAACAATAGTTTCTCCAATGTCAGACAACAATTCCTGGAAGGTATTGGGAGGACAGGTGCTCTCATTCCCTCAGGCTTCTAAAAAGGAAGAGAACAAATCTTGGAAGGCAGCCCCTTTTCTAGTTCTGTAGGCACCTTAAGTGTTTTGAAATTTGGTCATTACTATCTCTTTCTCCAGGGAGATGGAGTAGCAAACCTAAATCCTGACTCATCCTCAGAGGAGAAAACAGGGAAGAAAAAGAAAGAGGGAGGAAATATGAGATCCTGCCACCTGTAAACAATAAACAGCCGGAGGGACCTTAACATCCCTTCGGCCCTCAGAGTTCCTTGTGTATAAAATGAAGACTGGACTCGCGCTCACCCTAATGCCATATAAGCAATAAGGCCATAAACTCAGCACAGCCTGAACCACTGCTCAAGTGCAGCACCCACATTGCCTTGGCCTTAGCTTGTGGAGAAGTCACCATGAGTTGAGTCATTGAATTTCATTGGCCTCATTTTACAGCTTGTTCCCTTTTGAGAAGTGCCTTCTCCACCCATGTTTGTAAAGGACTTCCACCCATCTGGGGAGCTTTCAGGGGTGGAACTCTGAGTCAAGAGCAAAGCTGACTTGAAAACTTTTCGTTCTCTGGCTATTGAGGAGCAGGGCTTTGTGTTGGTCAAGGGTACACTGATTTCAGGCACTTGTGACTAGCTGAAAACAATTACCACTTGTTCTGTGATTCTTCATGCTTGTTCTCAGCTTGAATTCCATCTGGACGTTTCAGAGTTAGCAGAGCATGTAAAGGGTGGTGTTTTTCACCTGCTCAGACATTTTTCAGATGTTTTTTTGTGATTGGATAACTCAAACCTAGCTTTGTTCTAAACCTTCAAAACATGCCGTGATATTAATGGGAAAAGGAAGTTGACAAGAAAAGGGAGATGGTCCCCTCTGTTTCAGCCCTTAGGTGAAAGGGTAGGGAACCCTAGAAGGAGGGCTTTACTGCACCACCGTAAGCATGTGCCCTAACAAAAGAGGTTGCTCAGAGCTTGACAAAGAAAATAGAACTTCATAAGGGACACCAGAGAGAATGGAATCAACAATTAAAATTCTATCTGATAATCCTGGTTTCCAACACTAGTGCAGTTTTAGGTTATGCAAAATTTTTCTTTGCAGTGAAATCAAGAGCTGGCTGTAATTTCTGACACACCATATTGCAATGCTGTTACTTAGAAAACTAAGCATATGTATATATAATTTTTCAAACAAAGATGTTGTTGTTGTTTTAAGTGCAAGGCCCACAGCAGTTATATTTGTTACAAACATTGGGTTTAATCCAGGAAGTGGGGGGGGAATTACTTTTTCTGCCACAGGAAGTCTTTCTTCCATTAGCTCCAGAACATGGTTTGTCAAAATTACAGTTTCCCTCCCTTTGGACCCCAAGAAAATATGAGGATGGAGAATTGGCTTTGGGTCTTTGCTCACATAAGTTATAACATCTGAAAAAGCAGAGAAGAATTTTGGAATAATCCTTATTAACTAACTAAATTTTCCCTTCCGTGCATTATTGGAAAGTTCAAACAGGAGAGCATTTTCAATTAAATGAAATAGGTTTCAGAAGACAAGTATAGGTATTATAATTTATTACTGCTTCTAAAGAGCATTCAGTGCATACTTGTCCCTGGATCCATACACATTCACACTCGTATGTTAACTCAATCCATCCAACAACCTCTGAGCTAAGTGCCGTTATTACACCCATTTTACAGGTGAGGAAACAGAGGTATAAAGAGAATGCATCTCTTTCTTAATACGTATGGAAACTTAAACTTGGGAAACACGGCTCCACAATTTTAACCACTACATTTTTTTATTTTATACCTACTATGTGCAATGCTAAGACTTTACTAAGTATTTTTAAATTTGTGTTTCATTTTACAGCATTATAGATTTCCACAGCCCAATTTGCAGATGAACCACATATAGATCAAAGAGACTAAGAAACTAGACAAGAAGCACACAGTGGGCACGTAGCCAAATCAGAATTTGAACCCAGGCCTACCAGATTCCAAAGTATGTAAAAAGTTGTGCTAGAACTGTAATAGAGTCCACAGAAGACTCGTGACATACTCCATGTGCATCCAAAGAGTACATCTCCTCCTGTCTAAAGAACTCTTATGTTGGGTACATTGCAAAAGGCCCTTACATTGTAACATTAGACCCTGAGAATATACAGTTCCTATATAACTGTCCCACTTAATGTGTGTCCTATGACACCAATAAGTCCACCATGTTTGTTTCGGTGACCTTCTGAGGAGAGAAAACAATCTCAAAGCAACTGTGAATCTCCCTTGTGCATACAGGGGCAAAAATTCTAACTATTCCAAATTTCACCATCAAAACAAGCTTAGGTTAAGTTTTTAGAAATAAACTCAGAAGTTTTAAGAGATTGGAAGAATTACTTAAATATGAGGATCTCCAAGAAGGAGAATTGAAGATTGGAAAAAAATAATGAGATCAGAACTATCAGGGGTTCTACCCATTTGGCTCTTGGAACCCAGTGTTTGTTTCAAGTTTTAAAATTTGGTCCTGGAAGTATAAATGGAATGAAGGTACTCTGTGTGGATCAACACTGGTCCTGCTGACTTCCAGGTATGAGAGAGAGGCTGAAAAAGGAGTGAAAAACTTACATGTCTGTCCAGGTGACTAATGGTAGGGGGGGAAATCCCATTTTTCACAAAATTATGGACCTTTTTTTTTTTTACTGCTGGTAATGCACAGAAGATTAAAGTGAAGTCTATATTTCACAAATGGGAGGACCAAATGATTTAAAACCCTTGTTATAATGACCTACTTTGGAGTGAAGAATCAATTTCTTTTACAGCAAGAATCTGTTAATTTAGGGAAAGGCAAAGAGGGAGAGAGGAAGCACATGAACTGAGCATAAGAGAAAAGCAGGAAAAGGTGGGGGAGAGAAAATAGCTAAGGTGGTTGAGCAGGCTTTTTCTGGCTCTGTTTTTATGTATCCAGCAATTTAGAAGTCATTTTGCAGAGTGGTGAGAGAATAAACTTTGGATTCCATTTTAAGTCCTGGCTCTTCCCCTCAGGAGCTGTATTAGTTTCCTGTTGCTGTAACAAATTGGCACACTTCAGTGCCTTAAACCAATGCAAATTCATTACCTTCCAGTTCTGAAGGTCAGAAGTTGGACAGGTCTCACTGGGTTAAAATCGAGGTGTCAGCAGGTCTGGGTCTCCTGGAGGAATCTAGCAAAGAGCCCCATTTCCTTGTCTTCTCCTGCTTCTGAAGGTCACCCACAGTCCTTGACTCATGGACCCTTTCCCTCAACAAAGCCTTCTAGTCAAGTCTTTCTCAAATCCCATTGCTTTAATACTGACTCCCCTTCTGCCTTTAAGGCCCTTAGGACTACATGGACCCAACCAAATAATCTCTCTCTTTAGGTCAGTCAGTCACCCTAATTCCATCTATAAACTTCTTTTGCTGTGTAACCTAACATAGTTCCATGTTCTGGATATTAGCATACAGACATCTTTAGGGGACCATGATTCTGTCCTCTATATTGACTGTGGTGCCTTGGCTACTGACCCAATTTCCTCATCTATTCAAAAATAAGTAAATAAACTTGTCTCACAGAATTTCTCAAAAATCACATGATGGTACATCTATCTATAACTCATCTGTAAGAGTGGGCCCTTGGTAAACAGTGCCTATGATGGTCATTATTAACTCTTCATAAACGTATACCTAAAAAGGCCACAACTGTAAAACCTTTCCTAACGACTCAAGTAGCCATTTAATAGTTAATGTGCCAATTCTATTTTAAGTCTTTTATTCCTTCCTTTTGCATTATATCAAACCTTCTGGAGTGTTTCTGGCAAGCTGTACTAAGCATCAGCACATCAAGGTGCTCCTGCAGTCTGGCATGGTCCTGACAGCAAATAACAAACTTGGTTTTCTACTTACGCCGAGGCAGATTTTTCCACCTTTGCTTTTTGCAGAGAACCCTGCCTGGAGTCAAGGGGAGCTGAGAAAATGGAAAAGAAGTTAAAGTGGTGGCTTAAGTGATTTGGCTTCTCCTGTCACACAAAGCGGCAGGATCTCCCTGGCAGGGGCTCCTTCAGATGTCAGTGGGTCCAAAGCCCCTCACGGACCTGCCTGAGCAAATGGCCATGTCTTATGTTGAAAGGCTGAAAGTTCTAACTCCCAGAACATCAAAATAATGGAACTGACAAGCAAAGACCACTTCCTCCTTGCAGTATGATGGTCTTATAGCTCTCCGAAATTGCCTAATTATGATCCAAACACCTGAGCAAGCTCCCCTTAGGTAGAGTGAAGCATTGCTGGAAATTCTGCCTGGTGCCCACCAATTAACCAGATTCTTTAGCTCATGCCTGCTTATAGAAAATTCAAGGGGATTGTTCTATGGAGCTAGCCAGGTGTAAGATCTGGCTGAAGATGAAGAGAGTGTTGGGAGACTCAGCCAAGCCTCAGCTCATCCAGCATGAGTGAGTGAGAGATTCCTTCATGAGAGCCATTAAGCCAGGAAACATCTCCAAGAAGCATTAACAAGTTCTTCTAGGTCAGATCTTTCTATTCTGCACAAGCCTGAATAGGAGGGCCAGTGCCTCACACACAGGCCTAGAACTCCAGGGATCTCAGCTCCCTCACAGCTTCTCCACACAGTGACCCAGGCTTGTCCCACTAACTCCAACCACAGAGCCTATCTGCAAAGGGGCAGCAGCCTTCCTGTCAAATCATCTCACATTGCTGATGGAGGAGAATGGGTGTCTCCGCCATGTCACAGGATGGAGTGGAGCAGAACTGGGACAAAAATTACACCTTCTGATTCTGTAGCTTTTTCCCACCACACCAAGATGCCCTTTTGAATAGAAAAAAAAGGAAAGGAGGAAGAACCACCAGAATATGCACAGGGCTGTATAACTTAATATTTAGAATAATATGAGGACGGCTTTGAAATATTTAATGTTGTGCAACTTTAACAGGGTAAAAAAAAGTTTTGCATGTTTCCATGATCCCTTGATTATCCATTTTCTTACAGGAAATAAACTCTAAAATTATCTGTCCCCACCCTCATCCTCTCACTTATATTAGAAGGTTCAGAGGATAACACTACTTCAGGGTTGCATCCAGTATCTTGGGAATCCAAGAACTTCCCAGGTGGTGTGGACAGTAGTAGATGAAAATGAAGGCAGATCCCTCAGGCCAACACTCCCACAAACACATATTCCCTCAGGCAGCCAAACATACACATGGAAAAGGGAGGCAAAGGTCCAAAGGCAACAAGAAGAGTTGTCATCTAGCCACCTGTTCATCAAAGGACAAGTAGCTCTCCCCCTCTGATGCATGCATGGGAAAACAGAGCAGACAGAAAACAATAAATTGTCAAAATGGCATAGCTCTATGCAGTCTAGACAGATAATGGGGCTACAAAGACACACACACACACACACACACACAGATGAGGTGCCATGAAATACAACCTAATGCTTCCTCATGAATTTTCATACTCCTCTGTGATCCATCTCCACAGATATCACACCCCAAACTCATTCATCACGAAGAGCTCTACAACCAGACAGGGAAGCACAACAGTGAGGGGATTCTCAGCCTCTGTTCCCTGAGGCCTCCCTGCAATCCTTTGCAAGCCATGAATGGAAACTCACTGAGGAACAAGTTCCAAGACTGCAGGCATTTAGCCGCACCCATTCCTGTAGGAGCAGGGTAGCGAGAGCAGTTCCCAATTTGTCAGGAAATTTGCTTGATCACACACCCAAACCTGGGAATGGAGACCTTCACCAGCAGATTCCTACTAAACAAAACTTTGTCTTCCTCTGTTTTCTGTTCTTGCATCTGAAAGGTCCTAGTTCCAGCTTTCCCTATATGGAGGCTTTACCTCCTCCAGCTACAAAATAGTTTTGTTTTTGGTTTTGTGTAAGAAAGTCTGAATTAAGATCCCAATAGTTTTATCAGATTCTATCCAATCAACCTTGGGACCCGGGAGAAATGGTGGGAAAAAGTAAACAGAGTAAAAAGAAAAAAGAAGGGAGGGCCAGTGTTGTAGTCAGCTTTTTCACTGCTGAGACTAGAAGACCCGATCAGAACAATTGCAAAGGAGGAAGAGTTTATTTGCAGGCTCATGGATTCAGAGATCTTAGGTCATAGACAGCCAGCTCCATTCCTCAGGGCTCAAGGTGAGGCAGAACAACATGATGGAAGAGTGTGGCAGACAGAAACAGCTCACACGATGATCAGGAAGCAGAGAGACTCCACTAGCCAGATACCAAATTTATACCCTTAAAGGCATGCTCCCACTGCCCACCTCCTCCAGCCACATCTTACCTGCCTTCAGTTACCACTCAGTTAATCCCTATCAAGAGATTAAATCACTGATTAGGTTAAAGCTTTTGCAACCCAACCATTTTCTCCTCTGAACCTTCTTAAATTATCTCACATGTGAGTTTTGGGGGGGACAATACACACCCAAACCATGATAGACAGAAAAGAGACTGAGGTCTGACAGGCAATTTCCATATACATCTTCTCATTTTATCCTTACAACAATCCTAATAGAAAGATTTTTGTACTCTCATTTAACTAAAAATAATTAATTAAAAATTAAAAACCTGAGACTCAAGAGAAGCTTGCTAATATAGCAAGATTATTTTATGCTTTATTTTCTCAAAGGTCAGCTGAAGTTAAGGATAATAGTTCATGGTCACTAGTCATCCCGACATTCTCAGGAGGGCCTGCTAGGCCCATTACTACAGGTCTTGCTAAGAGGTAGCCATGCCTGGGCTTGGATCCCTCTGTGTTATCAGCCCATGAAAGCAGAGGCCAGCTTATTGAGAAAGAGAACAGGGGAAATCATCCACCCAACTAGGATGTCTTCCAGATGAGGGCACTGAGGTTCCACGTCCTGGCTGGTGCCCAGTCAAAAAAACTCATCAGCCCACTCTGGGGCAGTCATATGAGAAGGAAACAGATTGAGAACACTAACTATGGCTGGACATTTGTTCCTTGGTGCCGTGTCAGATATGGAAATTTAGAGACTTCTGAAGGCTGCAGATTTCCAGCTTCTGCTCTCAGCATGGGGATGCCCTGGATATGTGAAAGAGACTTAGTCTTACTAGTCTTGGTGGAACTCAAGAGGGATTCCTACCAGGGCAAGAAGACCCAACACTAAGAGAATTTGGAATAGCCTACCATAGGCAAGATTTGAGGAGAGATTTAAGAGACCAGCACCAGGATATTGTGCAGAGCAGGGATGTACCCACGCACAGCAAGGAGGACTTGAGAGCTGACCATGGTAGCCAAAGAAAAAACACGAATAGCACCAGACAGCTCCAGGGTTTTCCTCTTTTCTTCCATGCTTTGCTCTCCCTGCCCTAACTCGGTGAATCAGAAGCATAAAAGAACAAAGAAATCCAGGGATGCAAGAAACCATGCCCATTTCAGGGCAGGCCTAAACTGAGAGTAGGAGTGGGGAAAATGGATAAAAGCTTCCAGTTATAAGTGAACTTCATAACTTAATGTGGACTAGAAATTTCTAATGCCTTAAAAGAAATTTAATTATTAAAATAAAATTCTGATAATTGAAAAGCTGTCAACAACTGAAGAAAACACCAATACTAGGCTTAAAAGTGGGGTTTAACATAGCCCCAAAAGAGGGAGGCTACAGATTGGACACAATATGGATTGAAGGTTACATGGGGGAGAAAAATAGAAAAACAGCATTTTCTAACCTGAACCTTTATCAAAGTCAGTCCAGAGAAAGGTTAATTACATGGAATATCACAGATGTTTGCAAAGTTGGAATCTGAACTCTGTTTTACAACCACAAAGGCAGATCGTTCTAGCACCTCAGAGATAGAAATCAAAGTTATCTGAGGTGGTTAAGCTTTAAGTTAAACAGATGTTTTGGGTTCACTTTTTTTCCATGGTTATCAGAGGCATCATAAATCTGTTTCTTTCAGGAATTCAAGAGATCTGTTTAAGAATTTACACAGGGGTCTTTGGTGCAAATCAGTTTTGTTCCATATCATTTTATCCACTTTTTTGTCAATGAGAATACACTATTGGTGGCATGAGATCACTATGGCTGGCTAACTTAATGAAAAACACCATGAAGAGCAAGAACTGGCAAAGAGGTTAGGTACCCTGGACCCTCTCTGACTAGAAATTGTAAGGTCCTTGTTTAGCATCTAGATGGCCATATTAAGTGATAGACTCCATTTTAAGAAAAATTTCATTTTCCCACCCAAGGGCATTTCTGAGAAAGGCTCTCCACTCCCTCATATTAACCACCCCCCGTTAACCACCAGCATTAGGACCTGCCCGGCTCTAATCCCTGAGCCTGTCCCATAAAAGTCTTGAACCCCAAGCCTGTTTTGCCTCTCTCCATCTATGGAGAGAGGTGCCTTTATTTGTCAGCTCTGACAAATAAACTCTAGTGTGTATCTCTGCCTGGTCTCCGTTCGATCACCCGCCTCCCAGTTCCTCGCTTTCCTTTCAAGACCTTTACCTTGGCCTGCTCTTAGAATTCTAAGTCAGTTTAGTTATAATTCCCCTGTGTGGTATCACCTCTTAGCAAATTTCTCTTTACTCTGTCTATAAATCCTCCAGCCCTGCATCTTGCTGTATTCAGAATTGAACTCAGTCACTCTTCCCTACTGCATTGTTTCTCCTCTATTGCAATAGGCTTGGAGCAAATCTGTCTCTCCTTTAACAAGTGTTTGTGCTTAAGTTCTCTTTAACCGAGCTAACTGCAGTAACCTTACTGAGTAGGACAATGCTGAAAAAGTGACAAGGACATCCACTACATGTTTGTGGCTTTGCCAAGCCTGTTTTCTTTCACTGTTGCCAAGTACATTTTTAATTTTTTTTAATCTTCTTTGGTCATTTGAATCAAAGAGAAGAAAAAATTTGAAAACAAAAATAACAAAAAAAAAAGTGAAGAAAGTATTTCAAAAAGAACAAATTAGTATGCACGACCAAAAAATAAATGATCCTTCACTAAAGGTTAGGGAGGAAGAGGAAGGAAAGGGATGGGAAAGGGAGAAGAGAAATAAAAAGAGTTTAGTCAAGTCAGGCTTATGTACTAAATGTTATAGCTTTATAAATTCCCAGAAGTGCAAAAAAGATCTCTGTGTATATAATACTTTAAAAAGTCACAGTAGGAAAAAGGAAATGAATTCAACTCACTTGCTTTTGGGCTGCCTTAAAAAAGAAAGGGAGAAAGAAAAGGAGGCAGATAAATGCTGCTAACAGAGCTCTTTGCAATGTTTCAAAATGAATA
This sequence comes from Ictidomys tridecemlineatus, assembly GCF_052094955.1. NCBI lineage: Eukaryota > Metazoa > Chordata > Mammalia > Rodentia > Sciuridae > Ictidomys > Ictidomys tridecemlineatus. The sequence continues at coordinate 134,198,032 of NC_135480.1, forward strand.
AATAAAACCTTCCCTGCCAACTTTTTTTTATTATTATGTCTGTCTCTGACTTTTTAAATGCTTTCCTTAAAAATGTTTTCATGCTTCCTTTTCCCTGAACGTTTTACGGTTCGCCTTCTTAAATTTCACTGGAGACCTGCAAATCAAGTTGCATCTTGCTGATTTGATAGCTGCTTTTACGCAGCCCAGCGGAAGGCAATGCCTTAGCATCACTCTTGCTGGGAAGAGAGTTTATTAGCAAGCCCTCCCCTGCTTGGCTGGCAGGAAGACGTGCTAGGAAGGCCAGACCAGGCTCAGCTTTGGCCCAGGGGCCGGCAGGCAGGTGTCTGGATCAGGCCACTCAGTGGTGACCTTCAGTCTCATAGTGACAACAAAGGAAATCACCTCTTTCTCCAAACATCATTAGAGACCCTTGCTTCCCACCCTGGTTGGGAGAAGGAAAGGGAAAAAGTGGGCAGAGACAGGAGATGAAAAATCCTTGTTTTGCAATCCTAGTAATTAGTCCTGGAGGATTTCTCCAACTGCTACTGCTGGCAGGAAGGCCAGAGAAGTGGAGTCCTCGAGCTTGCTGTACTGGCCGGCCACCGCAGTGCCAGCTCCCTACTTGAAATTCAAATGAGGGCTGCTCTGACCTTTCCTGTCACATATTTTATTTCAGAGACAGTTTACAAGGCCTCTCCACCATGCAGGTCATGTTTTAGTTTAAACAGAAATACTCTCGTAGGTGTTAGATGCGAGTTAATGATTACACTGAAATCATTCTAATTAGGCTCTGTTGTTACATGCTGCCCTTTGGGGGCTGCCGCTGTTGTCACATAAAGTATTTTGTAGAAAAATAATTGGCCTGAGTTCTCTTCTCCCGCTCTCACACGCCCATTTTCCCTTGCTCTTTCTCTCTCTCTCTCTTTCTCAATAATTATTGATCTTTCAGCCCTTGATCAAGATGATCATTTACCTTGGGGCTCCTATGAACTTTGAAGAAGCCATTGGGCTGTCACCTACAGCCAGGAGGGAAGGAATCTTAGCAGGTCTTTACCAGGATGGGCTTGCATCCCCTTAGAGGGGAAATGAGAAAGAGGCTCCTATTTGGGCTCCTCCAAAGCACTCCAACATTTTGTTCTAGTTTGTTCCAGGGGAAGTCCCCAGGGTGAGGGGTTGACTTATCCTGAGGGTCTTGTGGCTTCCCTGGGCATGTACTAATGCGCTGGCGCGTAGATGGATTCGGGATGAGGGGGCATGCTGGATCTTCCAGAGAGTCTCTTTACTATTTACCTATATCTATATACCCTACACCATGCACCATTCAATTTCAAGCAACTTTCAATCTTGTTTCCTCTAGAATAATCCAGGATTGACTTTTTTTTTCTTTCTCTCAACTTTGTTTCTCCTAATTCACCCTTGTGCCTTATAGAAAAATCATTTATTTTAATAAACCAATTTATTTAAAGGGATATACTTAACATGGAGGAAAAGGAAGCAAAGTTAAGGAATATTAATAGGGTCTATTCTGGACAATGGATGGCATAGAGCATTTGAAAGAGAAACAGACATCAGTCCTGAACATCTAAAAGTTAAGAAGTTGGCTGAAAGGTTTGAAAGAACAAGGAGGAGTCTTTGAATGAAAGAGCAAAGATTCAAACTGGGGAAGGTATGCTAACTAATATACTAAATATGCATAAAGGGTGCTCAATAGCCATGCCTACAACTGAGAGATTTGACTACACTTTCTAAAGTTGCTCCAGTCTTAAAAGTACTGGGAAAAAAAAAAAAAACTATTTCAAGTCTAATCTGTCTTAGCCAGTTTCACTCTCTGTCCAGTGCTGTCAGAGAATTTGGAAAAAAATAAAACCCAAAGACTTTGCAGTAGAAAGCTGTATGAAGCCGATTGGCAAAAAAAATTCTCTCATCCTGATAACAAAAAAAAAAAGTATAAAGAATCAACAAAATTATAAAAGCATTGCTACTGTTTACCTATCTTAAAAATTCAATATCTCTAGGATTTGCTATCTGGTTCAATAATCCTCACTACTCAAAGTGTGGTCCACGGACCAGCAATGCCAGCTTCACCTGGGAGTTTGTTGTATATGCAGAATCTCAGACCCCAGCCCAGACCTATAAAGTCAGAATTTTCTCTATAAGAAAATTCCCAAGTGATTCACAGGCCCATTCTGAGATGCCCTGTTTTTACTGCATTCCTACCTTCAATAAAATCACAGAAACTTCTTATTCCCCATAGAAGTAAAGGATTCCCTGACTCTGGAACGTGTGTCTTATGAAATCTCATACTACCAGAAAAAGAGACATGAGCTCCATTCCTTTCTTGGTCCCCCCTCTACCACCACCACCCTGTGAAGTTGAAAAGAATAAAACAGACACATTAACAGGATTTATAACCAAAAAAATTAATAATTAAAACTTCCTTGAGAAGTATGTTGCTGTATTGTTCTGTTTTATTTTCTTTGGGCATTGGTGGGGGTAGGGGATGCAGAGGCAATATTCAGAAAGCCTTGAATTGTTTGAAAGAAAATCATAAAAATTAAAAATACTGAGTTGGAGACCTCATGTTCTTTTTGTCTTCTTTTAAGAGCTAAACTGAGTTGTCAGTCCACGAAATCCTTTGCTATATAAATAAACATTCCTCCAGAGATGCTAAGAATTCAATTAATCTTCTCTGCAAGTATTAAAGCACTGCTTTCTCACAAGTTTGATTTATTTGCACCTTGTTAGGATCTGGTTTTAGAAATTTGTTTTCCTTGATATATTTTAGGTGAAAAAAAAATTCTGACAATATATATGTACACACAGTATATGTATGAATTTATATGCAAGTATGTATATATGTACTGCATGTAGATAGATATGAATAATAAAGACACTTGCTCTTCTAAACAATTAAGCAAGTTTACTTCATGATCCCATGAACTCTAGACTTCACCCTGCAGCCTGGTGCCTCTCAAGGCCTCTGACTGCGGTGTTTGTTGGTAACACCTTTGTCACTGCCTAAACAAGGCATCAATAATTAAATTCCCATTTATAAAGAGAGGAAATTATTCATGCCATCAGCACTCCCCATCAATAACGGGAGGAAACCTAACTATCTCATTACCCCATCACACTGTGTGCAAACAGAACTGCCCGTTGTTGACAATAAATATTTGATAAGTGAGAAAACAGGAAGGATAAACCAAGGATGCAGAGTGTAGCTGCTCAAGAGTTGGCAGGGTATGTGGCCCCAGTGGTACAGTGTACCTCCTATACCTCCTCTGCCCCCACAGATTCACTTCTAGACTAACTGCAAACTGATCACAGCAGACTGGGAGGCAGGCCACCTATCTATTTCTGAATCACCTGAGCATTGTCTATTCATGTCCAAAACAAAATAAGAACAAACCTTGGTTTTCTGTTTTCCTCCTTTGCTTATTTGATAAATTCCTAGAGAAATTTCCCTATCAATCTTTCAAAATAAGTCATTGCATTTGAAACATTCTACTACCTCAACATCTTGAGGGCTTAATGGAAAATGTACTGCCCATGAGGTGGGAGCTCTGGATTCAGGCCAGTTTTTCCATGGACCTGCTGGGAAGCCATGGGAAGCTGCTTCACCTCTCTGTGCCTCAGTTTTCTCAAATCAAAACTGAAACATTTGGAGGAGCTGATTGCTCTTTCAGTTCATAAAATTAAAATGTTTCCTTTAAACATAAAGTCTTTCCTCTTAACAACAAAAAAAGAAAGCTAGGAAAATCACAAGTGACCCAAAAGTAGAAAGGCAATGTGATTTTCAGTTTGGTATTGACTTTGCGGCTGTCCTTGGAGACATAGTAACTCCAATATAACAGCAGTCATGTTGGATTAGGGTCTGTCTTAAAGATCCAATTTTAACTTAATTACCACTTAAAGATCCTATCTCCAAATAGTCACTGTCTGAGGACTAGAGGCCAGAATTTCAATATATGAATTCTGTAAGGATACGATTCAGTCCAAACAGGTACATTTCAACATAATGAAGCCACATTTTTTTTGTTTGTTTTGGTACTAAAAATTGAACCCGGGGCACTTTACCACTGAGCTACATCCCCAGACCTTTTTATTTTTATACAGGGTCTTGCTAAGTTGCTGAAGGTCTCACTAAATTGTTGAGGTTGGCCTCAAACTTATAATCTTCTTGCCTTAGTCTCCTGAGTCTCTGGGAATACAGGGGTGTGCCACCTGCCTGGCTATAAAGCCACAAACTTTTAAGAAGGAAAATCTGGCTGTATTTCTGGAATATTCTTCAAGTGAGGTCTCTCAAATTATAGACCCTACCACAACCAGCACTGTGCTATTTACAGCATATGTGGTACCAAATGAGAACTCCAACCAATCATTGGTCACAGTGTAATACTGGCTCTGTGAACCACACTCAGAGGAACTCAAGAGCACAAAAGGAGCACACCGTGGTGATAAAAGGCTAACGTGAAGGCAGAAGGTGGGTGCTTCTCACTGCATGGCCTTGGCCATCACTCTGTGTTTCACTTGTTCCATTTCTGCCTTCATAAAAAATAACAATATCAACTACCTCGTGGGGTTATTAAAAAAATCAAGATGATAGTAGATGTAAAAGTTAGATGGTAGATGTAAACTGTACTATTTACTGTTTTACAACTGAGTGATTATCATTGTTGTCATGATTAATTTTAGGGGTCAACTTGACTAGACTAAGGAACTAGTAAAGCATTATTTCTGGTTGTGTCTATCAGAGGGTGTCCAGAGGAGACTGGCAGGTGAGTTTGTGGATTGTGTAGGGAAGAGTCACCCTCAGTGTGAATGGGTACCACCCAGTAGTCTGTGGGCTCAGATAGAATGCAAAAGGCAGAGGGAAGGCAATTTCCTGTGTCTGTCCCTTGCTCACAGCTGGGATATTCTCTCCTTCTCCTGTCCTTCAGGATTTATACCAGCACCTCCCCTGGGTTTGGGGGCTTTTAGACTTTTACTGAATTATGCTACCAGCAACCCAAGGTCTCTAGTTTTCCGAAGGCCTGTTATGGGGCTTCTGAGCCTCCATAATTGCATAAGCCAATTCCTCTAATAAATCCCTTCTCATTTGTCTATCTATATTTATATCCTATTGGTCTATCTCTCTGGAGAACACTACTACAAGAGTATTAAGGCTTCAAAGACAGTAAGTCCCTGAAGTAGGACACTTTTGCCATACACTAATTATATTTCTCTCACAGACCTAGCTAGGCACACAGAGGGTTTTTTATAAGTATTAGTTGAACTAACATTTCAGGAGTAGAGTGTTTATTAAATTCCTTTTAATTAAAAGACAAAATATTGGACAAAGGCACCTAGTTCTGGAAGATGAAACTAGAAATATCTATAGCTTGCCCATTAAGTTGAGCTTATGAGAATTTCCCACCATATTGCCATCATCCTTTTGTAATTAAAGCACATAGATATACTTGGAATGCATTGAGAAAAACATTTATCAGTATTTTTTCCAGGGGCATTGGATATGGTACATGATTCTTGTCTTCAGTTTCCTGTTAATTAAATGGGACCTTCAATATAATTCAAATTTGTACCCCATAACAGCTCCATTCTCTAATCAACACATCATGGGTTCATACCTACTCTAAGATCTTATTATAAGGTGGACTGAGTTTCACTTAATTTTTATATTATATTAAGTTATACTGATTGCTAGCATCTTAATTCTTCCTTAAATGCTGGCAAGTATAATGCAAAATACTATGAAAATCTAGCTGGAGGTTGAAAACATCAGCTGATGAGAAAGAGGGATTATACATGGGAATTTTATTTTACTCTAAAGGAATATTTCCTGAGTTTTGTGATCTTCTTCTTGATCTCTTTCTGCAAATCCTTAATTTCAATGTCACCTTAGGTGGAGCACTGTTAATAGATGGTCTTTCCAAGTTAGGGCTGATAGGTTTCTTCCATTTTATTTTATATCAAGATGAAAAGTATGATTTTTGTTGAAGTATAATTGTGACATGTTTCACAATTTATGTAGCTGCTTTCCTATTTGGAACCACTTCCTACTGAATACCATTTCTGTGACATTACTACAACTAGAGAGAGACAGAATTTTTGGAGAGTTAACCTCCAACATTCCCATTTGAAATGCTCTATATTACATACCAGCAACAAAGAGGGACCAGAAAGAGTTGAAAGAAAGGGAAAGGAGAAATAAAAACAGCAGGTGTCTCAGTGGGAACAAGAAAATTATTTTTCCTATTCTTGGATAGAAAAATGTAGACATGGATATGAAGGTGGTACCCAACAGGATGTAAGGATGTAGGCTCTGAGATTAGGTTGCCTAGTTTCAACGTCAGCTCTGCCATGCACTACCAGTAATTGCAAGCACATTCTTAACTTCTTCATGCTCTAGTTATCTCTTCTATGAAATCAGGATCATATGAACATCTATATCATAGGGTCATCCTAAGGCTCGAAAGAGCTAACTAATGTAAAGGACTTTAGGGTTGAGCCTGGCAAATGCTGTCTAAATAAGCATTAGTTGCTGATGTTGTTATTGCTCTTATAAAAATGTCCATTCCTCCTTTAGTCAGAATTTTGCCTCTGGTTAAGATCACTCCAACTATGTCAACATCTGATGCAAATACAGGAGATGTACATTCTGGTCTTTTTATAAGGCAAGAGGAATGGACTGGTCTGCCCTTCCCAGCTCTCACATTCAATGTTCCCACGAGGCCAACAGACCCACAAAGCCCTGAGGCTACCCATATCCTAAAACAGGAAGGAACCCAAAGGACAGTTGAACTTTGCATTTCATATTTTTTTGTGATGAAGACACAAACTCAGAGAGATTATCTCTGGCTGGATTTCTTGCGAGTGACAGTATGTACAACATGGGACTGAGCAAAGAGCAGCCTCTCCCCAGGATGTACCCAGCGTGTACTGCTGCCATCCATTCAATCCTTATCTGGAGTATTCCTCAGCTCAAGATTTTATAAATTAACCCATGTACACACTACTAGATAGAAAAGTGATCCAAAAAAGAGAAAAGGCAAGTTTCTTGAGACTGGAACCGTATCTTAACCTTTTCTTCTTTCTCCCAATAACCACAGCCCTTTAACTTATACACAGTAGGTCCTAGGGGAAAATGTTTAAAAATGTTGACTTACTTCAATTTACAATGATATATTTTTTTATTCTTTCCTCACCCTTAGCATGATTTGACATATAAACAGAAAGAAAAGATGATGAAAGAAATAGCTCATAATAAAATTTTTAATTCCTTCTTAATTCAGAATTCCTATCATATTCCATATGCCTGTCTGTCAAAAATAAATAAAATAAAATACTACTTTCACACAGAGCCACTACTATACTACATCAATGTGCTGCGGTAGTTCTCAAATGTCTTTTGACCAACATACACCACCACTTGCCCATTTTGGAACATACTAGCACATCTTTGTACATTTGGGCTACTACAACAAAATACCATAAACTCGGTAACTTACCAACAACAGGAATGATTTCTCAGAGTTCTGCAGACTGAAAGATTATGGTGCCAGCAGATTCAGTGCCTAGAGAGGGCCCCTTCTGTGGTCCCTAGATGTTGTCTTCAACCTTCATCCTCAGATGGAGGAGGGGGTGAACTCCAAATTCTTGGGCCCCTCATAAAGTCAACTAATCCCATTCATGAGACTCCATCCTCATGACTTAATTAGCTCCCAAAGGCCCACTTTGGGGCTGGGGTTGTAGCTCAGCAGTAGAGTGCTCCCCTAGCACACGCAAAGCACTGGGTTCAATCCTCAGCATCACATAAAAATAAATAAATAAAATAAAGGTATGGTGTCCAACTACAACTAAAATATATATATATAAAGGGCCCACCCTCTAGTACCATCATACAGGGGAATAGGTTTCAACATGTGAATTAGGGAGGAGGTGGGACACCAATATTCAGTCCATAGCAAAACATAAAATTACATTGTCAAATCAAAAGGCATTTTTGGCTTCAAATTAAAAACAAACTTTGGATGGCTGCCAAATCCTATTTATCAAAGTAACAAATAATATTTACTGATTGCATCATTTTTCCTAAATTGTTTTCCATCCTCAGGACATGTTGTTTGCATCTTAATTTAGCACTAATTTCTCCACACTAGGAACTTCTCCCATGTGCTTTACCTTGTTCCTGCTTCTGACAAAAGCAAACACTGTCTTGGAAGCTCTGGCAACTCACCAGCACAATGGATCCGTGCATTCTGCCTTAGGCAAAGCCTTTCTTTCCACTCTGGGGACTGCACAGCTATCACATGTAATTTTGATTCTTGATACTTTAGCAGTTATGCATGGGACTTCTTTAGGCAAGTGAGACTGAAATATCTCTCTGACAACATGTTGGAACATGTCCCACCCAGCCAAAGACATAGACACAGGTGGCTCTGAGATGAAGAATGCTGAAAAGGAAGGCATCCGTGGAAGAAGAAAGAGTGCATCATCCCAGAATTGAGGCCTAAATCTGGGATAAGTTCATCTCCTCCCAATTAGGGCTTGATTTGGCGTTTCCATGACTGTCACCTAGACATCAAGAATCAGAAACTGCAAATCATTTGAGGTTAAATACAGGTGACAGAGAGACCTTAAAATAAAATGAACTCTTCCCTCAAGTAGAAAATAAATATGTTTTATACCTCATGATTAGACAAGAATTCACCCCGGAGTAGCCTCAAATTAAGGTCCTCAAGTGAAATCATGTAAATCATAATAAGGAGACAGCAATGTGTGGTTACTCTGGGGACAAAGTCTCTCCTTTGACCAAAACTTCAGTCATGTTCCTTGAATCCTCTTCTTGACCTTGTGTTTCTTGCAGAATACTGTTTGAGAAAGAATGCAACTAAGTTTAGGGAAAATTTCCTGCCTTTGGTATTTGAGCATCTTGTATATCTTATCACCCTAACCTGCCTTCAGCAATAATCCTAAATCATTTTAGACAGAATCCACTTACCCTTGATGTTTCCTCTTAGCAATTTCTTCTCCAATGACATCCACACCCTGCTCCTTGGTTACAAGTCCCCACTTATGTTTGTTGAAATTAGAGTTGAGTCTAATCCCCTGAACACCGCAAGACTGTTACAGTGGTTCTGATATCTATCACCATTGTCCCACACTTTTTCCTTTGAATAAAGTCTGTGTTGCCATTTTTAACAAGTGTCATGAATAATTTTTTCTTTGACAATATCTGGGACTGGGGAAGAGGCATGTCAGAGTCAGACATGGTAGTTCCTTCCTCTAATCGAACCTTCATGTTAAACTCTTGTCCTGAAATCATCCTGTCCATCAGCTTGAGGAGCTCCAGGGCTTTCTAGCTCACCCGTCCACAGATACCACAAATACCTCAGCTCAGTACTCCTCTACATTAGCATCATCAGGATCCCTGTGGAACTCATCTTGCGGGATGGGGGTGCTGAGTACTGGAGCATTTTGTAATCTTAGTAAGTTTCATATGTAAATCCAATACTGATGCAATTCACCTTAACATATACCAAAAAACCATGGTGTTGACAGATGTCAAACAACTTGTCCCAGGCCATGCAGTTAATGCTAATTGGATATAGAGCTGGCCTCAGCTCTAGTCTCTATTCACTTCTTTATATCCTGGATGTAGTAATAAGATTCTTAGTCAATGCCCCCACCTGACTTCCAAGGTTTTGGTTTTTATCTTTCTTTGTTCGCTTGTGGTACTGCAGTACTGTGAACCCAGGATGCCCTACCGCTAAGTCACATCCTCCAGTCCTTTTAGTTTTTATTTTGAGATAGGGTCTCACTAAGTTGTTGAGGCTGTCCTCAAACAATCCTCCTGCCTCAGTCTCCTAAGTTGCTAGGGTTACGGGTGAGCCACCATCCAAGGTCCTTTTTTTAAATATTTATTTTTTTAGTTGTAGATGGACACAATATCTTTATTTTATTTATTTATTTATTTTTATAAGGTGCTGAAGACCGAACCCGGGGCCTTGCACATGCAAGGTGAATGCTCTACCACTGAGCCATAATCCCAGCCCCTCCAAGGGGGCTTAACACAGCAAGTAAACTCTCCCCCGTCCTGCTATCCCTACAGCCCCTGGGCATCATCTACTTTAGCCAAGAAGCCCCCTTGCTCTGTTTCCCTTCCTATTCATCATCTTCACGTGGAATAGCCTCTCTTCCCCATCCCATCAGTTACCACTTAGTTCCTCAAATTCCCGTACAATACCCAACTTCTTCATAAGGCTATGCCACCCTCACTCTTGTTGCTATTCTGCTGTAATCACACTTAGTCCTTGAGGCACCATTTGGCCATTAACTACATATTCTTACACAGTTTCTATGATGGTTAATTTTGTGTGCCCACTGCACTAAGTCATTGAATACTGGGATAGCTGGTTAAACATGATTTCTGGGTGTGCCAGTGAGGGTTTGTTCAGAATAGATTAGCATTTGAATTGACAGATTGAGTAAAGCAGAAAACCTTCCCAGTTGTAGGTTAACATCATCTAAACCTTTGAAAGCCTACTCTGAACAAAAAGGCAAAAGATGGTTGAATTCACTCTCCACCTGACTACCTGGGCTGGGACGTCAATTTTCTCTTACCCCCAGTGCTTCTGGCTTTCAGGCCTTCGGACCTGGATTGGAGTCTACACCATTGACCCTCCTACTGTTAGGCCTCAAAATACACCTCCAGCTTTTCTGCTTCCAGCTGCAGACAGCGGATCATAGGCCCTCTCAGCCTCCATAATCACATGGACCATTACCTTATTTTACACACACACACACACACACACACACACACAGGAAATACGGGGGCAGGGATATCCAGTCTATTGGCTCAGCTTCTCTAGAGAATCCTAAGTTTCTTTTTGTATTCTTCATAGTTTCATTTAATATTAGGTTATATTGTTTATTTTACTGGGTTTTTTAAAATATCTATTTCCTATATATTATATTGTTTCTTATACTTCTTTTGTCCAAATATATGGTGAGTTCCCAAAGTCAGGACCCTCCTTCACATTTTTTCCAGTATCTCTCAAGTACCCAGCAAGGTGATATTTGTTGGTGGTTTGCTGCTATTCTGTCTCATTACATTGTCCATTTGGCAGGTTTTTCCTGTTTTTAAGGTGTAAACTTTTTATATGAAGGGTTTTATTCTTATCACCATCATTGTGTTGAGAATCAGAGTCTATAGGGATCTAGGATATAGGACAAATGTCATAAACCATCAGCTTTATGACATGTTCTGTTTGTCCCTGAGAATAATTTAAAAGATGACCATTATTTCAAAATTCAGACAATTCACATAAAATCTGAACTTTCAAGCTTCTCTGGGGAAACCATAAGAACTGGGAATTTTATATTTACCTCACTGCATATCAAGGTAACCTTGGGCTAAATAAAACCAGTTGCCTCCTTCAAACTGGGTTTGTAGGCTCTAATTTACCTCAGTCTCAAAGTATTCCTACTACTTAGGTGAAGTCAATAGTCATTTAGCATTGTGCTTGACTGCTGTTCCCTATCTAGTAGGAAAACAGCTGCTGGGACTGCCAGGCCATCAAAAGAGAGAAACCAAAAGATATATGAAAAAGGTTGCTCATTAAAATAATAATAATAATAATAATAAATATGTGCCTTTGTAAGAAGTATGTCTATCTTCCTTGCCTGCACCATTCACTGGATTTCATGGACTCTGACATTTGTAAACCCTGATATAAGCCCTGATGATTGAATGACTGACTGAATTATTAATCCAGCTATAGTGCATCACCTAGGCAAGTTATGTTGCAGGAAGTAAATACCAATAACAACAAATGTCATTTCTTATCCATCCTCTATGTCCACTAAGGGTCAGCTAAGGGTTCTGATTCAGGTCTCTTCACTCTTACTGATAGAGAAACCATTATCTTAAATACTGCCAGTCACAACAATAAACAGAAGAAAGGCTCTCAAGAGGTCTCAGTTTGATCACTCAATGCTCCAACCTAAAAATGACATGTCACTTTATTTTCACCTCAATGGACCAAATTAGTCATATGACTCCACCCAACCATAAGGAAATACAATTTTACCTTGTGCCTGAGGGCAAAGAGCTGGAAATAAAGGATGAACAGGGTTGATGACTACCATGAGGCCAGTAATACCCTTGTCCCTAAGAATGCTCAATCTGCCCTTGGAGTGTGAGGACAAACCATTTGTGATCACTTTTCTGATGTGGTTCTTTGATTCTCAGCTTGATGGCTAGAATCCAGCAAAGCTTCCATTGACAGTCTCTGTATATTTAATATCAAAAAAGCCACAATTGTTGCGTATTGTTGAGAATTCCTAGAGAAATAGAGCAGAGTTGAATAATTCTTCAAAACCGAGGCTACTATGAGGCTAACACTCATCTCTGCACAACCTTAGCTATCAATATCACGTCAATAAAAATAAGTACTCCCGATACTTTAGGCCACCTTGTTATACTTGGAGCAATGAAGACAACAACTAGGCAAGATTTCTAAGCCAAAGGGGTCTGAGAGTTTTATCAAGAGGGTTGTAATTCATTCAGGGGAAGCAAAAGGAGAGGAGATGCAGAAGTTCACTCTGCAAAAAACACATATAATCCAACATTTTGGGCAGCATCATGCCTAGAATTGCTAGAAACTTTAAATAACTTTAATATTCTTGCACCTTATTCTTCTCCAACAGGCACATCATAAAAGCCACCTTCAAAAGTGATGCTAGAAAATTGCACTTAGTGTTCAGTGTTATCTCTGACAAGTATCTGTATACTACTTGTAATGTATAAAACATACTCATTTGCCTTTTCAATATCACAATGAAACAAATCATAATCAAGGAGTAAGAGTGCATCTTTGAAGCCTGGAATAAGGCCTGACCATTGAGAGCATACAGTGAACATCTCTTCATCCATCTTCAAAAATCAGCAAATTCTCTGGAACACACTCAGCAAGACTACCTGGATCATCATTATCTTTTTTTTTTTTTAACAGTGTTGAAAATATTCCCATACTCTTTTCTATGCACACTGACACTTCTCCCTTAGTCTCATTGTGCTGGGTAGAAACATTTTAATCAGAACTCAATTTATCATAGAGAATAATGAATGCCTTTTAAAAGCACAGATAAAGATAGCCTTACAAATAAACTAGGTCTTTCATAAATTGCTACCTGCTGGAAGCACACAATGAGGCCCCTGTCATCAAATCACAGTGAGATAATGACAGTTTTATTTAATAAAATTTGGTGACCAATTGAACACATATATTAAAAATTATGCACTATGAATGCCTTTTGTGTGGGTATTTCCTGCCAGCTACTTTGTCAGAAATTGAAAGTGTGTTCCCGGCAAGCCAATCTAAGATTCACAGTGAACAGTAAGACATTTTGATGTCTGTATTAAAATGTCCAGTTTGCCTGTTTGGTCACTCTCAGTGTGTGGCTTGCAAAGAAAAGACATGTAAAGCTTCCAAACTTTGGTTTAGGATTTATATTATTGTCATAATAAAAAGAAAACAAAATTGCTTTCTATGAATTCTTTGAAAATTGGAAGCCAGATGTGAGCTCTAATATGACCTAAGAAATAAAAATAACAGGACAAAATATAAATGGCTACATTAGGGTCTGAAAACCTCCATTTCTAATATTTTTATGGTTTGGATATAAGAGGTCCTAAAAAAAGCTCATGTATTAGCCAATGCAGGAATGTTCAGAGGCGAAATGATCAGATTATAAGAGCTGTAATCTCATCAGTGAATTAATTCATTCGATGGGTTAATAATTGGAATGGATTACTGAGTGGTAACCATAGGCAGGTGAGGCACGTCTGGAAAAAGTAGGCCACTGTAGACATGCCCTTGGGGATTACACCCTGTCCTTGACTCCTCATGCCCTCTCTCTCCCCTTCCCAATTGCTATGAGCTGAGCAGCTATCCTGCACCATCCTTCCGCCATGATGTTCTGCCTCATCTTTGGCCCAGAGCAATGGAATTGGCACACCGTGAACTGAAACCATGAGCCAAAATAAACATATCCTCCCCTATGTTGTTCTTGTCAGGTATTTTGGACACAACAATGAAAATCTATGCAAATATCATGAAAAGTCACTTCTCGAAATCACAATCAACACCACGACCACACAGATGGAAGTCCCAAATATGCAGGATATTCTGGGATCACACTGAGATTTTAAAGGACTTGATATTTCATTCAGTTGTCCTCATTCTGCCATCAGATAGCCACATCAGTTTTCTAGAAAGTCTCAACTTGTGATATACCAGACCAGTGTGACAATCCCAGAAGATTCCAAAGGATGATTCAGAGAGGTTTTTAAGCTCAATGATTTGGAACTGTCATGACATGTAGGGCCTCATGAGTAAGTCTAGCAGGGAGAAGGTGGGAAGAAAGGGAGATTGTGAGGCATTGGAGTGTCCCCTGGCACAAAAAGTTGATGCCCAATTAGATTTAGAAAAAGTGACAAAGAGTTGATGCCCAATTAGGTTTAGAAAAAGCTCTTCTCTGTAAACCTCAATTACCTGTGATGCCTTATGACATTCAGCATTTACAAAGTATAATTACACAATAGTGTCTGACATTTAACGTCTATGGATAATTTAAAAGACTTCTACTTCAAAAAGGCTGCTCATGAGCAACAGTAATCACTTCAATTAGCTTGGCACCATTACAATGTAACAAGACCATTTGACTGCCTATTAGAACCAGCCAAGCTCTTCAAGTGTGTTAATTTAGCAGTCATTGCTAATTTCTGGGCTTTGCTACATTTGCATAGGAAAACATAGCCCTTTAAGCAAGAGAGGAAGTTTCATTCCTGAACTGGCTTCCTGTTCTTAGAGGGGCTTTTTATATTTTCACATGAAAAATCAAACACTTTTAAAAAGTGGGCACCTCTAAATATTATTGGGTAAGATAATACTATTACCAAATTTAAACTGGTTCTCCACTTTCATGTCAGATGTGTAAGTGTGCACATGTACACACATACACAAGACAAATATATGATATACAAACATAAATAGGATGTATATAATAGTCAACATGTTTATAATACTCCCTCTATTAAAAATGTACATAATAGCCAGAATACAATATATACATTGTAATATATTTATAGATGGCTAGGCAAAATTGGAAAAAATTCAAAGGCTTTGGCCTCTCAAAATGGTTTTCAATAGCAAGTTAATCTATTAGAACTGGAGTTATGGCTGTATAATCTCCTCTATTATTATTTATTAATTTCTGTTTATTGGTATGCTTATTATTGAGAGTAACTTACATAAATAATTTGGGTTTGTTATATGTCACATTCTTACATGAATATAATGTGTCTTGTATCACAAAAAAAAAAGAAAAAAATCTCTATTTTACAGAAGAGGAAACTCCACTGAGTTGCAATATAGAAGTGACCCAAGTACACACACACACACACACACACCTAGACATCACAACATAGACCTTTTGTCTTAAACCTGAATAAAAATGTATTGAACATTTTCCATAGCTAAATGTTTATGAGGAGAAAAATCTTTTCAAATAAATATTAAAATAATCTGGACTCTTGATCCAGTGCTCTTTGGAAAGAATGCAAAAAAAAAAAACTTCCTCACTGGGGTAATCTTTTTTGATTCAAGTTTACCTATCACTGTTCAACCTTTATATCCCTAACATACAATTTCTTGTATTGAAAAGGCTTCCAAAATTCTAGTTTTTAAAACTCAGATTTAACTCACATGTCATAAAATTTACCATTGTTGAATATAGAACTCAGTGATTTTGATGATATTCACAAAGTTGTGCAACAATCACCACCACCGAACTCTAGAATATCCTATCACCCAAGAAAGAAACTCCATACCAATTAGCAGTCACTTCGCTTACCCTCTCTCCCCAGGCCTTGGCAACCACTAATCTACCTTCTGTCTATGGATTTGCCTATTTTGTACCTTGTATATAAAGGAAATCAGAGTATGTGACCTTTTTCCTCTAGCTTTAATCAGGGTTCATCTATACTGTATCACATACAAGTACTTTGCTCATTTTTGTGACTGAAAAATATTTCATGGTATACCACATTTTTTTATCTATTTATCAGGTAATGAACATTTGGGTTGAACCGATTTTTCAGCTATTATAAATAATTCTGCTGTTAACATTTTGTGCAAGTGGACAAGTGTTTTCATTTTCTTGTGTATTACCTTGGAGTATAATTGCTGAATAATATTACTTTATTTTTAACAATTTGAGGAACTGAAACTTTTTTCCTAAATGTACCATTTTACATCATCACCAGCAACATAACTGAGTTCCAAACCTCTACTTCCTTGCCACACTTGTTATTGTCCTTCTTTTTCATCTTAATGAGGGTGGAATTGTATCTCATAATTTTAATTTACATTACTTTATTGCCTAAAGATATTAAGCATTTTTACATGTGCTTAATAGATATTTCTGTATCTTATTTAAAGAAATGTTCATTTAAAACTTAGCCCATTTTCAATTAGGTTATTCATCTGTATATTTTTTAGTGTAAAAATTCTTAAGATATTCTTGATGTTAAATCTTTACAAGACACTGACTTGTATTTTATCCTAGACTGTGGTTGTCTTTTCTCCTTTTTTTTTTTTTTTTGTGGGGTGCTGGGGATCGAACCCAGGGCCTTGTGCATACAAGACAAGCACTGTACCAACTAAGCTGTATCCACTTTCCACTTTCTTAATGACACTCTTTAAAGCACAGAAGCTTTTTTTTTTTTTTAAAGAGAGAGTGAGAGAGGAGAGAGAGAGAGAATTTGTAATATTTATTTTTTAGTTCTCGGCAGACACAACATCTTTGTTGGTATGTGGTGCTGAGGATCAAACCCGGGCCGCACGCATGCCAGGCAAGCGAGCTACCGCTTAAGCCACATCCCCAGCCCAGAAGCTTTAATTTTGATGGAGTCGAACTTAACTGTATTTTTCATTCGTAGTTTCAGATTTATGTATTTTATCTTAGAAATCATTGTCTAATCCAAGACCATGATTTACATGTGTATAGAAACTTGTAGTTTAGCTCCTACATTTAAGTCTTTGATTTAATTTGAACTAATTTTTGCATTTGGTGTGAGGTAGGGATTTCAACTTCACTTTTTTATATGTGGACAACCACAGTCCCAATGTCACACATTGACAAGACAACCTCTTCCCCATTCAATTATCTTGACACCCTTTCTGAACATCCATTGTTCAATAACATATGAATTGTTTACTAGATGCTCAATTTTATTCCATTTAAACTACATGCCCGTCTAATTTGTCAGTACCACATATTCTTAATTACTTTTTGTATTAATTTTTGAAACTGGATAATATGAGTCCTCCAATCATTTTCAAGATTGTTTGAACTATTTAGTTCCCTTAAATGCCAAGATCAGCTTGTCAGTCTTGGGAGCAAGAAGAGAAAGCTAGGATTTTGAAAGAGATTCTGTTGAATCTGTAGGTCAATTTGGGGTTAGTCTCATCAACAATATTAAGTATTCCAATCCTTGAACAAATGATGTGCTTTCACTTATTTCAAATTTTAAATTTCAACAAGTTTCCGTAGCTTTCAATATACAAGTCTTATGCTTTTTTTGTTAAATTTTATTTCTGAATTTTTTTATGCAATTGCATTTGGAATTGTTTTATTTGGCTTTTGGATTGTTCATTGCGAGTATATAAAATTATAAATAATTTTAGTATATTTATCTTTTCTGCAATCTTTCTGAACTACATTTTTAGCTTTACTGGTTGTTTGTTTTATAAATTCCTTAGATCTTTCTACAAATAGGATCATATCCTTTGCAGAGATAGTTCTACTTCCTCCTTTCCAATCTGCCTGCCATTTTACCTCCTCATTTTTTCCTAATTATCCTGGCTAGCACCTCCAGTAGAAATGGAAAGAGGCACTTTCTTTTTTAGTAATTGCACTGAAGCTTACAATTAACATTTTATAGTAATCTAGGTTGGATTAGTACTAACTTAGTTTTAAGTGTACACAAAAACTTTGGTCCTAAAAAGCTCTTTCCACTCAACTCCATTATAGTATTATTGCATACAAATTACATCTTTGTACATTAAATGCCTATTGACACAAAATTATCTTTTAACTTTTTTTCTGTACCATCAGCTACATCCCCATCCCTTGTTATTTTTTTGAGACAGAATCTCACTAAGTTGGTTAGGGACTAAGTTGCTGAGGCTGGCCTGGAACTTGTGATCCTTCTGCCTCAGGCTCCCAAGTCACTGGGATTACATGCATGTGCCACCACACCCAATAGAATTGTCATTATTACTCTTTAAATCACATCATAGGAAAAAGTTACAAAAATATATTTATACCATCCTTTATATTTATGTAATTACTTTTACAAACGTTTTTTATTTCTTCACATAGACTCAAGTTACTGTCAAATGTCCTTTAATCTCAGTTTGAAGGATTCCCTTTAATATTTCTATTATAGGAGGTTTGCCAGTGACAAATGCTCTTTTTAATTTTTGTCTGATACTACTTTAATTTCTCCTTAATTTTTAAATGATGGTTTTGTTGGACATAGAATTTCTGGTTGACAATTTTTTATCTTGGAGCACTTTGAATGTCTTCCCACTGCCTCTGGCCTTTTTGTTTTCTGATGAGAAAATAGTTATTTATTTAGATAAACACCAGTCATACACGATGAGCTGTTTCTCTTTTTCTGCTTCAAGGTTTTTTTTTCTCTTTCTATAGGTAGGATGTGGATGATTTTTAGTTTGTCCTACAGGAATGTCCTGGAGTTTACTGAATTTGTAGATTAAAATTTTTCATCAGAGTTGGGAAGTTTGGGATCATTTCTTATTCAAATATTCTTTCTCTTTTCTAATTCTGGGACTCCCATAATAGGTAAATTGGTAAGGTTTAATAATGTCTAACAGGTCTCTGAGGATCTATTTGTTTTTCTTCATTCTTTTTCCTTTGTGTTTTTCATTGAATATTCTCAGCTAACATAACTTCAAGTTTTCAGATTCTTTCTTTCTGCCTGCCCAAGTCTACTTTTAAATCCTGATAGTAAATTTTTATACAATTTATACAATATTTTACTTTCAACTCTATATTTCTATCTGGTTCCTCTTATATATACTTTTCTTCTTATTATTGTTATTTTTATTTGGTGAGATTATCCTCATGCTTTCTTTTAATTATTTAGACACAATTTCCTTTTGTTCTGTGAACACATTTTAAATAGCTAACTTGAAGTTTTTGTTTAATAAATCCAACATCTAGGTTGCATCAAGGAAAAAACACTATATATATGTGGTTTTTTTATTAATATTACGTTGTAGACCATGCTGTGTTTCTTTACATGTCTCAAGCTTTTCCAGAACTTTGGACATTTTAAATTCTATAATGTGGCAATTCTGGATCTTCAATTTAATGCTCTCCCCAGTGTTTCATTTTATGTTTATTTAAATCATTGTCTACTTAGTGATTTTTTTGAACTAATTTTTTTTTAAAGTGAGAGTGGGAGAGAGAGGGAGAGAGAGAATTTTAATATTTATTTTTTAGTTTTTGGCAGACACAACATCTTTGTTTGTATGTGGTGCTGAGGATCGAACCCGGGCCACACGCATACCAGGCAAGCGCGCTACTGCTTGAGCCACATCCCCAGCCCTTGAACTAATTTTTTAAGTCTATTTTTTGTCATGTTTTAGACCCTGACCTCTCTGTTCAATTAACTTATCGAAAAGCTAATTGTTAGAGTGTTTCTTAAACACCAGAAGCCAAAAATAATTCTCCCAGTGTTGGAGGAGGGACTGGGTATACATTGAGGTACCTTTTCATTCAGCCAAACAAAGGACAACCCTGCTTTAACCTTCATTTTTTGACTACACAGAGTATCAAGTTCAGCCAGGGGTGTGATTTAGGGCTTCTTGGATCTTAGCTGTTCTTGTGCAGAGCCTTCTGCATGTACATCTGCACCTGCAGCTGCACGTGGCTTTATGGATTCAAGTTACATCAGAGATTTTCAAAGCCTGAAGTCCATTTCATTCCAAAGCTTTTCCCTTTAAGCATTTGGTTACCCTGTTGTTTTGCTCCACCCAGGGCCCTTCAAAGTTAGACAAAAGCAACTTTCAAAACAGGTGTCCTGGGAACCATCAGACACATCAAATGGTGTCAATTCTCTAGGAATGGAGCTTTGAAGGAATCTGGCCACATTTGGTCTGCTCTGAAATCCTCAGGTTGCTGGTTTGGGGACTGTGGGCTATAGGCTTTCAGTGATAGCATAGAGTTGAAACAGGGGAAGAGAATAAGACAAATTAAAATGCAACAAAGATCATTGTTTACTGATATTTAACTAATTACTTCAATAAATGCTCCCTTATTACTAAAAGCCTTTGGTTAATTTCCAGAATTCTGAAGGCTAATGATGGCAATTTTTTCCATTTCTTTTTTTTTTTTTTTCATTGCATTTATGGAGAAAAGAATCTAAGTTTTTACTCTAACATCTTCACTGAAATCATTTCCAGATATTTCCCTCTTCTAAACAAGTATCAAATTCCTCAACTAGTTCAAATCTCTCCTTAACTTATGTGCTAGCCAAACTTACCTTCTTCTTCTAATCCTCCCTTAGTTACATGAACTCTCCACTATAGCCAATTCTGTTACTTGAAAATATGATGCTCATTCCTACACATGGCCCTTTTCATACTGCACTTGGACTGTCCCTTCTCTTCCCTCCACCTGTTGAAATCCCATCCATCAGAGTCCTGCTCATTTCCTTCCCCAGCTGCTCCCAAGCACTCCTCCCTATAAACATCTGTTCCTTCTCTCTTCTAACTGTCCCGAGAATCTCCTAACATTCAGTGCCTCGGCTGACTGTATATTGTCTTAAATTGTTCTTTTTTTAATGAATCATAGCTTGTTAAATAAATAAGACTCTAAGCTACCTGAGAATTAATTCATATTTAAGTTATGATTATTCCACAGCAGATGTTCAATACATTTTAACTGAATCAAATGGAATAGAATTAGACCTAGTTCCTTTAAATTGGACAGAACCAGACCTGGTCCCTTTGGAACTGGCCCATAGCTATCTGCACACATTTATTCTTCTACTTGTACTTTGCTAAAAACTATGTTTCTTATGGGCACCAATTAGCCGTATTGGCATTTCTCCTCTGCAAAGAAATGAGAAGTATTTAAACCAGCAGAATTGCCCTGGTTGGACATTTACTAAAATGAGCTTCAGAAAATTACCCTGCTAGACAGTACCTAGAAAAAAATATGCAAGTAAGAGTGAAGCTCCTTCAATTTTCCAAGGCAAAAATATATATATAGAAAATGGATAAGCATTTTCCTTAGCTTGATTTTACCAACCTGGCATATGGTTTGTTTAAGTTATGTGGTAGTTTTCTTCTCCTCACTCCCATTATGTATGTCCAGGGATTTATTAATGACTCAGTAAATTCAACCTAATTCTCTTACGTATTCTAATAATGAGTATATGCACATGTGTTGCATATATGTGTGTGTGCATTTAACATCCTGTTGAGCTACTACGTAGCATTTACATAATGAAAAATAATGAATAGTCCTCATTAATAGCATCAATAATAACAATGAGAAGAAATTCTTCATCACTGAGGTTCCCTGAGTCTGTCACATTCACATCCCAAGAAGAGTTTAACAAAGAAACAAGGAAAAGAGAACAATTGCTATAGGCAACAATGGAGTGAGCTCTGGTATTATAACTGACAACAGAAAATTATATATGGTGAACAATTATAATTCTGTTATGATATGACCACTATCCAAATAATTATTTGAATATTGGATGCCAGTACACCAAGAAAATAATCTCTCGTGGTGAGAAAAAGAAATGTTTTTAAGAATGGACACTTAAGGCCACATATCAAGAGCCTTATGAAATAAAACAGTGCTCTACAATAAACATATTCAAGTTGCTCTTCCTAAGAGCTAACAAGACCAATTCTTTCAAGTTCCTTTTCATTAGATTTTTAAGATATCAAGTGGTTCAGATGAAATAAGGACATCAATGATCTTCAACTTTCAAGATTGCATTTTCCTAGTGTGAGTGATAGTTCAGACAAATCTCATTTTTTCTTGAATTATCAAATAATTCATGAGAGTATGTTTTCCTACATTGAAGCACTAAGACTCCTTCCAATTCGCCTTGTAGTAGAGCTCCTTCCAAACTCACCTGGCTCCTCTCTCTGATCTCCTGTGCAGTGGTTCACCCAGACTCTGATTCCAGACACACGTGGGCTTCCCCAGACCTGCCACAAGACCTTTGCTCTTGAGTCTCCCCCTCCCCAAAGGCTCTCCCCCTGAGTTTCTGCCAGGTGAGCTCACTCCCGACTGAGATCTATTCCAGTGCTATTCGAGCACAAGGTGATCTACCATCCCACCCTCAGTGCTTTGTATCCTGTTTCCTGGTTGACTTGCTTTCTTAGCCGTCACCATCAACTGAAACACAATAAACCTTCAATGCTGTGTTACCTTATGCTCCTCACAGTAGGATGCAAACTAAAAAGTAGGGATCTGGGTCTCTTTCGTTTTCTACTTTATCCCCAACATCAATATAGTGTCTTGCAGACAGTAATCACCTAAAAGATATGAGAATGAATGAACAAATTATACACCACAAAATACCTATAGACCTAGCATAGGAAGGTGTACCCCAGTGGTACTCAGGATGCATTCAGAAGCCTTCAGGAACTAAGCAGGTTACGTATAAGTGAGCATACAATAGGAGATGAGGCTGGTTGATAAGAGTATTCCAGGACACTTTCAAATAGCACCAACATGAAAGCACGCAGCCCCCTCACCTCTTATACACAGTTTTAAAAAAATTGTACTCATCAGCACAGTGGTACACACCTGTAATCCCAGTGACTTGGGAAACTAAGGCAGGAGGATCAAAGGTATGAGGCTAATCTGGGCAATTTGGTGTGACACTGCCTTAAATTTCTTTAAAAAATAATAATAAATAAAGGCTGGGATGTGAAAAAAAATTAAAGGTCTCAGTAGTAAAGTATGCCTGGGTTCAGTTCTCAATAGCACAAAAAAAACTGAAAAAACTAAAAGTCAGAACAGTAAGAAAGAACTATAGCAGTCTACAGAGATATAAAGCTACCCCAGGGACAAGAGCATTCATTTTAGATACATTTTAAGCATAGATGAAAACAATCACAATAAAAATGTTGTAAACCTTACAGGGCTTCTCGGTGAAATTAGAATTTTAAAAATAAATACCACTCCCACTGGCCTTTCCCTAAGAAAAAGGAACTGTCCATTTAGATCTCTGAATTCCCTTTCAATTTCGCAAAAATATTTTATTCAAAAATATGAGAGTTTCTTATTCATAGATATTTCCTGAGAGAAATATGAAAGGATGTACATGTACAAGAAGAAAAGTGAAACTATACATACGGAATAAGATGTGAGAAGCAGCAGTGAATAAAGAAATTGATCAAGTTAGAAATGAGAAATTCAGGAAAAATATCAATAATATTGACCAAGTTAAGGAGTTTCTTTTTAAATAAAGTGAAATGAAACTAGGCATAAATAATATCCAAGAATGCAAGGAAGAGATGGGAATGAAAGCATTCTAAAGTCCTGGAATTTTC